>NC_090929.1:964946726-965664493 GCF_040938575.1 Ambystoma mexicanum | reverse complement strand
ACCATCCTTTCTATTGTGGTCTCTCTGTCCCCCACTCTTTCCTCTGACTCAGACCCTTCCATACTCCGTGTTTCTTTGTATTCTAATTGGCAAGCTCTATATAGTACTCACCAAAACTTTGTATCTTCTATGGGTCTCTCTCTCTCTCTCTCTCTCTCTCTCTCTCTCTCTCTCTCTCTCTCTCTCTCTCTCTCTCTCTCTCTCTCTCTCTCTCTCTCTCTCTCTCTCTCTCTCTCTCTCTCTCTCTCTCTCTCTCTCTCTCTCTCTCTCCTCTCTCTCTCTCTCTCTCTCTCTCTCTCTCTCTCTCTCTCTCTCTCTCTCTCTCTCTCTCTCTCTCTCTCTCTCTCTCTCTCTCTCTCTCTCTCTCTCTCTCTCTCTCTCTCTCTCTCTCTCTCTCTCTCCATCTCTCTCTCTCTTTCATATTTGCTCTTTTACCCCACTCTTTCCCACTCACTTTCTAAAACTGCATTGGTGTGTGTCGCAAACTCACTATAGGTGTGTCTCTGTTTGTTTCCCCATCTATCTCTTACTCACACTCCATATGTGGACCTCTGCTGAACGTTATTTTTTAGGGTTGTGTACATTCTCACTATCCTTTGCAACATTGTCTTTCAACCACTCACAAAGTTACGGTTTCAGCCTCACTTTGAAGTGCTTTCGCATCCATAGCAGCGCTGTTCGACAGCATCTGCACCTACCATGCTAACTATTCTCATTTTTGATTACTCAATCCAGTGCAACCTACGAAGTGCAAATCATATCACCCTCAATCACAGCGGGTGATATTGGTGAGCATGTGTGCAGAAAAAACAGACTTCTGGCACAGACTACATATATTAAAACGCCTATGTCCATTGCCTGAGTAAAAAAGAAAACATACTTTGGATGAATGCAACTAGGCAATGCATAACCCCCCGCCCCCAGGCTAATTGTATTTGATCTGATAAATTGAAATAATGGGCCTGGTTTATGCAATTTACTGTTCAGTGATAAGTGACTTTGTGCACTAATCATCACGCAAAAGTGTATCACCCATTCATGAAACTCACCTTGCATGCATTTTCGGGTCCTTGCGGATACTTTGCTTAGTTCCGTGTCGTTTATGTGTGCGGTACAGAAAATTGTGTGAGACCCCACACAAAGGGTGGGAGGGCCCTAGGCAATGTTTAGGCAATGAGGGCCCTAGGCAATGTTTAGGCAATGAAGTAAACAGGGGACGGAACATGCATATTCCCCATTTCCCAGGCAGCATGAGGAAGAACAAGGCATTAAGTAGGCATTACGTGGGCATGTCGATGGACGGCCTGCACAAGGAAATTGTAAGCCCCAGCACAGCGCAAAACCAAGTATATTTATGGATCTGAGCACGCAGTGTCACACTGGGGAAATCAGCATTCAAAGCTCGTATTGTCACCAACACATGAAGGCATGCGCAAATTCCCAATTGCATAGGAATCAAGGCGCAAAGGTAAGCTCCGAGTGAGAATATAGGGGTGTGGGCACGTAGATGGGTGCTGATTGCAGTTAGCGGTGCATGTATGCACTTAGTGGGGTGAAGGCATAGTTTATTGATGTTTGCATGCATATTTACCGGGGGTCAACATGAGTTACAAGTCATGCAATGCATTTTGTCAGGGTGCAGTTATGGGTTACGGAGGAACCTACGCAGTGTCACGTGCTGCCTTGGTTGCAGGGAGACATCATGCAATATTTCTGGGGTGCATGACTTTGCAAACCAGGAGGAGGCATAAATTAATATATGTGGCTAGATCTGCTTTGGGTGGGGGGGGTTGTCATGGGCGCTCCGGACACTACTTGCACCTATGGTTACTTTGCGGTTCAAATTCCATGAATACACAGATTGCGCATGACATGCTTTTGCATGCAGGTCAAGCACAGTGGTATTACGTGCAGAGGACTTAGTGGGGTGTGTGCATATTTTCCATTAATCGGGCACAATGTGTCTTGTTCTTTTCTTGCCCACTGAGAGTGGGTACTTTGCCAGGCAGCACAAATGTACATTCATACGTTTACACCAATATAGGTCTGCCAACTCACATAAAAGTAAAGTCTGACTTTGATGTCATTTTTTCAAGGGGTGTAAATTGTGTAAATGTAAGAATTGTAAAACAAATACATGTCTATACGGCATATAGGATGTGAATTTTATGAATTTATACCCAAACACTCATAAGCTACCTATACACCATGTAGTCACATGCTATACACTTAAACACCAAACACTCATACCCCTTACACCACACTCTTACAACACATGCTCTTACCACATGACCCACACTCCATTTACAACACTCCTAAAACATATGCTCATATTACACATGACACACATGGAGCCTAATCATGTCCCATATATTTAACACACGCATACTTACAACACACTTACTTATGACTGTGACAAAGGATCATGCAGAGACAGGCAATTGCCAATAACTGCACACACCTGACTGCCCTTTGTCTTCCCCATAGGGATAAAAGGCAGAGGACGAGAGCACACTCAGAGCAAGGCCAAACGCACAAGGAAGCAGCCATTCCGGGACGGCAGTTCAAACAGAGGAGAAAGCAGAGAGATCTGAAAGAGCGATCAGGAGGGAATTGCCCTTTTGAATCCAGGCCCGCAAAGCCTCTGTGAAAGCTAACGTAAAACCGAGAATCATAGCTGGCGAGTGGTGTGTCAGATGCCAGCTGTACGTGGAACACTCCCACACTGATTGCCAGGGCAGGAAGAAGTAATTAGATGCTATTGCCATTCTATTGTTGTTGTTATCATTTTTACAGAAAAGAAATCCAAAAAGTGCCCAAGTACAGGTCCAAAGGCTGAGAAGGCATCACACTCCGAAGGAGTCCAGGTAAGCGTTACAATAGGTACTGTATTGAAGTCCTGGGGGGGTCTTCCCCCAGCAGGAAAAATATTGGTGCGGATTAGGAAGGAAGTCATGTAAGCTATAGGCTGGAAGTGAACAGCTATCAGGCAATACACATTATGGGGAAACCCTAACATGAAAGAGCTACAAAAGCTAGGGAGACAACCAAGATGGGTGGTGTAGGGAGCATGCAGATTGGAGGACATAGTGGACAATAAGGAAATAATCCCATTCCATACTCAGAGATAAATACGGACTAGGATATGAGGACATATTTACTAATATGAGGTTGAAGCATGCCATGGAAGCTCAATTTGGAAGGGATTTGGATCTCCCAGGATATACTCCCCTGTACATCAATCTCTTCTCTGGGAGATTGAAGGGGAAAGTGATATCCACACTTTACCAAGTCATCAATAACAACATGTCTACCCCCAGGACACAGTTAAAAGCCAAGTGTGAAATTGATTTAGGACCAATAGGGGGAGTGGCGTGGACAGGAGTGCTAGTGGCGGCAAGAGAAGTCACTATATCATCCAGGATTAGGCTTATACAATGCAAAATCTTTCACAGAATATACTATGCAAGGGATAGATTATACTAGATGGGTAGAGCAAAGGATGATAGGTGTCTCAAGTGTGGCATGGGAGTGGGCACATCTTTTCACCTACTGTGGGATTGCCTAGGGTTGCAGAACTATGGGATAAGGTATTGCCCAAGTTTTCGCGATTGCCAGGTCATACAATGCCTAGAGATCCCAAGATGTTAATACTGCATTTATTAAGGGATTTTGAAGGAAATAGATGGGAGGAGGAACTGATAAATAACACAATGATGGCGCTCAAAAGGGACCTACCGGCAAAGTGGGGATCCAATGAAATGCCTGCCTTGGGGAATTGGAAGATAGCAATGGAATACTGCCGAAGGATGGATGATATTACATATAGGAATAGGAGGTCCACTATGAAATACCAGAAGATAATGGAGAGGTGGGTATTGGCTGTGCGATTAGACAGGGAAATGGAAAAACACTAAGTATGTGGAGAAGCTTTTGGACAGTAGACCGGGGAAGGGCGGAGGGGATTGGGGAAAAGGAGCAGGGAATGATAGATGTGGAACTATTGGAAATACTTGCACCTCTGAATAGAAATATGATGAACATGGAAATATGGAAAAAATCAAAAGAGGGCACAGATACTGCTCGCCAATATGAACAGAACAACGTTTCTGTTACTCCCATCTTCCCACTCCTGGAATGATAAATTTGTATCGAATTGAATACAGTTCGGAGGCAAGTTCATATATACTTTCTCACAGTTTTAAGATCCAGTGGTATTTATTTTTAATATAAACTGTGAACACTAAAGGGGATTTCTGTTGTAACGAGTCATTTTTCTCTTTTCTCTATAAAGTGACTTGGGAGACATTATTTCTCAACCTGCAAGCCTTCCAGGAATATTGGACCCTCGTCCCAGCATATCAAGTGGTTCATCTTGGCAGATTCAAGCCAAACAGAATGATATACATTGGGATTCTGGCTCTAAAAGCAGAATAAGAATTATGTTTGTAAAACATCTCTTTAACCAATAATCTTGGAACACACTTTCTCTTATCCTCCATCACAGGTACATTTCACGGGAGCAGTCGCCTTAGTTGGAAATGGAACAAGTAACACATGATCATAAGAAAGTGCCAAATGTGCAGGAACTGAAACATGTCAGGGTCACTTTGGTTGTCACAAGAAATCGAAAAGGACACCATTTCAATTTTGTTACAATGTAGATAATTGATGTTGATTATTTTGTCACATGTACAATACTGTCTTGGATATTGACGCACATACTGTAAATACACATTCATTGTTGCATTTTTAATTGTTTGATGGGTTACATGATGTTATTTATCATTCAAACAACGTGATCATACCATATTGTGCACCTTTTTGATATGAAAGGTTTTTTTTTTTTTGAAAAATGCATTAAATAGATGTTTTTGCATTAAACAAGGAAGGTTTTTTTGGGGGGGGTCTTAAATGTAGGAGAACCCCTGAAACCCCCTGACAACCCCTCTTTATTATTTTCTCGGGCCCCTCTCGATTGTTTTTGCAGCACTACATTTTAGAAACCATGTGTCAAAGTCAAGTTTGGGAATTCAATACAGGCCGTACAGGGTTCACCAAATGAACCTATGGAATGCAAAACTTCATTTAAAATAAAAAATGCCCGTAAAACATGTGTTATTTTTTCTCTGGAGATATGACGACGGATTTTATTGTTCAGCCTATACAGAAAATGTAATGTTACATTTCTGTAAATTGTTGCATATGTAAAAGTGGCAAGAGCAGTGATTTGCATCACAAATAATATGTAACAATTCATCAGATTGCTTTCCTTGAATTTCCATGCAGGTGGGTTTGAATACTCAGCAAGAAAGCGCATACAAGATAATGAATCAAATAAAGACAACTGTGGGAGCGTTGATCACCATAAAAAAATCAGGGTGCACACACAGAATGCAGGGGGATCTTTATGGTACCAATATGTTGATGATAGAGACCTCATCAGGTCTAGTGGACTGTGCGCAGTGCAAGAAGGGCTGGGTGCATGGGAACCGACCTTATATTTGGGGAATAATTTGAATTCTGTGCAAACCCGGATCCTATTCCAGTGTTACAGAAAAGCAGAGTGGTCTGTCATGCAACTGCCAAGTCGTTGCATTAACTCTGGCGTGGTGGAAAGTGCGGATCCTCAGTGCTTCCCACTGAATATTGTGGAGGGTGGTGGGCTTCACAAATATGTGTAAAGTATCAGAATTTATTTTGGGAAATGACTGTATGACTTATCAGTAATCTTTATAATACTGAGTCTTAATCTTCCTCTTCATAGTCCTTCATGCGTGAGGTGAATACACCTCCAAATACCACTCACATCTTAAACAACAGCTTTCTGAAACAAGCATTGGCAATGCCAACTGTTTGTGCTTTTGTGTAGGCAATGGAAAGGCATGTGCCAATCACTAATATGACTGTGGGCTTTCCTTTCTTTAGGAGAGACTCCAATTGTTCAACTCAACCAGGCTTAAACCCTACAGAAGCTAGTTTCCTTATTTCTTGAAAAGATTTAATTGTCATTAATTATATGTTATTAGTTAAATACTAGATAACCTGCGTGCCCCCAATTGGAAATAATAAACATTTGAATGAAACATATTTTCCCATGTTTTCAAATGGCAGAATATCAGAGATCATTTATTTGTATTCATGAAATGTGTGTGATTAATTTAATCAAACACAAGATATTGCAGTTTGAGACGATGATCTCCTTCTAGAACTGTATATCCTCTGCACTATGAGTCTATTTGTGGTTTAAACATCAAGTGAAATTGTCCAGGATCATTTGTAGAAGCCACTTCACAACTATATTTGTTACATTGCCTTTGCGTTACAAACACAACAAACTATGACCAAGTCAAAAACACCATAAATAGGATGGAATATGTATTTTTAGTTTGCTTGATAAGAAGAGATATACGGTTGAAGACTTCTGTATTTTATGTATTATGACTTTGAACAACATGGAACTGAAATCTCTTGAATTACTTAAGCATGAATCACGTTGAGATATAATTAATGCAAACTTTCATATTATGACCTTATTAGTGAAAAGGAAATTTAATTTTTGATAACCTCAATCAAGTTGAAAAAATGTTATGGATAAGATTAAAAGGGGTGAACTCCCGGTGATCAGACCAAGAAAATACAACCCACTAGGGAAAAAAAGCTACGTGCACCCCTTTAAAATAAAAAAAGACACAAGTTTTATTTTGTATACAAAGTCCACTGCCACAGAACGCTCTCCTACTCTTTGCAAGACTCAGACTATAAACACACATATCATCACATATGACACATTCGATATACACTGTTAATCCCCCACCCGCATTGGATATCACCTATATACATGCTAATAATTGCATATAGACCATTTTCCAATTGGTTCCACTGCCTTCTCACACATCTTCCTTGTCTATCTTGAGACACTCCAAGGGTATCGTCCTTGTCTATCTTGAGACACTCCAAACCAATTGGTTACATTCAACTGGCACCACCTTACCTCCAATCTTAATCACGTGATATACATCTGGTTATCAACATGAACTCAGCAGTCAACTCTGAGGTCAGTCTGGTCTCAACAAAGCAGCCCATTTCTCATCCCAGAAACGTCGGTGCCTACATCATGCCCTCCCCACTGTATGGGCAACATTCCTGGCTCTTCCTGTTACGAAGCGTAGATCATGTTGTTGTTCACTTTCCCCTTTATCAGTTCCCCTCCCCAAGAGTAAATGTAGTGTCACACTAATCAATCCGATTCCCAAAATATGTAGGACCTTGTTTCCTTCACATCTGATTGTTAAAATAGAATGGCCATCATACTGGGGGTGGGGGCGGGGCTGCTAGTGTCTTAATTCTTAGTTCATATTTTGGCATTCCAGGACCTTTGCCTCGTTTCCCAAGAATATAACCTTCATGCTAGGCTGCAGCCCTTTACCTGATCAGCTACACACATTCTTGCATTATTGTTCAAAGTCCTAGCTGGTGTGGGTGTATGTGCGTGTTTCTCACCATGCATGTACATTAAAAGAGAATGGGCAGACAAGGAATGCAGCCTTGCTGTTCTGTGTTTTCAACACAGCCTGTGACGATCCAGGCCTACTCGTAAATACACCACTACTTTATGTTATGATTACCATATGTATATGTACGTTATGTATCTTGCCTAATTGTGATATAACAACTAGTAGTAAATTCCCCCCTATGGAGTTTCCTCGTTCACCATCCCACACCTCTTCTCCATGTTTTAATATAGTTTTCACAATCTTAATCATCTGAGAGGGGTGATAATCTGCACATGCATCCCAACATTAGTATGCTCTATACATATGAATATGTACATGATTACTGAATCCCCTTATCTTATCTTCTAGGGAGACAACCTTATAGGTTCAACACTACATTATAGGAGGCCCTAATGAATGTTACTCAAATAGGGGTGTAGGGTTGTGGTGTTGATAAAACTTACATTGAAATCTATCTATTTAATAGAGAAAAAAACATAGATACCTTACTTGATCCAATATTTCAAGAGATGTGTCTCCCCTTTTTTAGACTGGTGATGCTTCTGAAGATGGTCATGTGACGGAAACGGGTTAAGCCTACGATTCTACATGCATCGCTGCATTGAGATTGGACACATTAACATTGTTTTATTTAAATAAATGTTTTTTTTTCACCCTTAGAGTTACACGTGTTATCTAGTATATAACTAATACCATGTAATTAATGACAACTAAATGTTTTAAAAACATTATGAAACGAGCTTGTATAAGGGATAAGCCTTCTAGAGTTAAGCATCGGGAGTCTATCCCCTAAACTAGCAAAGCCCAGGGTCATATTGGTTTGCTTACACACCAAGCCAGGATGTGTGACCCTCTGCTCTTCATTTACTCAATTAATTGTTATTTGGTGCAAAGTAAAACATTGTTTTGATACATTGGCTTGGTCCAATTCGAGCAAGTAGACCACTATCCTTGAAATTAAATTGGGTCACATTCGTTTTTAAACAACAGATACACATTGATGCAAATCAGCTAAATCGTTCTCAAGGCATAGTAAGCAACTGATTCAAACTTCTTCGAATCAGTGAACCTAGCAAGAAATATGAAGGCAGAAACAATCATTAGCAAAACCAGCAATGTTGGCTTTTGTGTAGGCTTGAGATAGGCATTTACCAGGCACTGCTATAATGGTACCACATTCCCATAAGATGGTAACAGATGGAAGGAACATGGTGTGAGTACCTGTGCATACAATAGCAGGGCCTTGCAAATGCCTATCTAAGACCAATACACAAGCCAAAACTGTTGGCTTTGCTATGCTTGCCCTTAAAAGGGATGCAGTGCAGGGACCACCATAATACATATTATATATATATATATATATATATATATATATATATATATATATATATATATATATATATATATATATATATATATATATATATATATATCATGCTATTGCTTGATATTTATATCTCAAAGATACCCTAGGCATATGTGTTTTAAGCAAGCAGGGGACAACAGCAGATGTGAATGGCCATAGGGGTTAGCATGGTCATGATCAGTCATCCACAAGTTGTGTATCCCTACTCGGATCCCATCTCCCTCCTAGCTGTAATCTAATGCAATCGTTTGGGTTATAGGTTATAGCACCACCTAAAATCTAGTAAAATCTAAAAATGGTTATTATGAGCAATGTTCTGAACAATGTTCAGAAATTAAGTGGGATATGACAGAAAAAAGCAACTTGCTGCAGGAGCAATGATCACCAGTAAGTACTCAAGAAGGTGCAGAAAAAGGGTGGTAATTCAGTTACTTCCCTTTTTTAGACTAATGCAATTACTGCCACCTTTACAGCACCGCCAATTCCACGTGTGGCATGAAACTGGAGGAGTTACCTGCATTGTGGATGTATATCCACCACTTTAATGCCAAAACGTGGAGGAATTAACATGGGAAGCCATACAGGTCTAGTATTTTCGTATAGTCCTATAGAATAACATAATGCAGACTAGCACAGCTATCACAGCACTCATAATCTGGCAGTACTTCGGCCAGACAAAGCAGAGGTAACCCGAAATTAGTTTAGCAATACTGCGGCTGAAATATACAATGTACCATACAATAAAGTAGGGTAGTATATGTCAAGCTTTAGGTTTGTAAATGGCAAGAGACAGTAAGAGAATAGGGATTTGCATTCACTTAGGGCCAGATTCATGGATTTATTTGCACGGTTCAAAGTGACTTTGCACTGCTAAAAAGTGATTTTGCACTGCTGAAAAGTGACTTTGCACTGCTGACACAAACCCTGATTCATGGAACTGTGTTTTGTGGGGTTTGTGTCAGCAGTGCAAAGTCACTTTTCAGCAGTGCAAAGCCACTTTTAAATGTGAGAAATATTCCACGAATCGGGCCCTTAATGTCGGAAATATTATTGTAATTGTGTGGTTTCTGTCTATAAAAACTGGGCCCAATGTGGGTGGGTCAAGATTTCTCAGCCTTTGGGTCACTTGAGACTGACTGACCTCCCGGACGATAATTGCATGCATTTAAGTGCTGTCATTCTGTAACTTGTCCATCTCGTTATTATTTCCTGCATTTATTTGTAGTCAAACAATACAACCACACTTTGAATGAGTCTCAATGAACCAGCTGCTGATTTCTGTTTTCTTTCAATTAAAATAAAATAAATAAAAAATAAACAAAAAATAATAATAATGTTTCCCAAAAAGAAAGTATTTTTTTGACAAAAAATGGAAAGTGCAGTTTCAAACTAGATGGGGATTTTGAAAATGTATGATTTTATATGAAGCCCACGAGGTCAAGAGATCTGTATCTCTGTTTTGTCTGCAAAGAAAAGGCTGCAGGCAGGAAATGATGGCCCTTCCTTAGACACCTTTATAACAGAATTCAGTATTATCATGTCATTGTATTTGAGCTGAGTTAAGATACCAAATAATTGTATATAGAATAGCAGCTCAAATTCCTGTTTGAAGTTTCAAACCACTTTGAGCTTAATATTCAACTGTTTTGAATCGTTCTAGCTGTTTTGAACGGTTGTACGTGATTTGGTGAGATAATTTTGTTGAATTCGAATTAGTTGAATGCTGTATTTCTTTTTTTACATTTCACTACAAATATATGTAGGGGGAGACCCGCTGCAGTCTCCCTAAGGGTTCCTCCTGTCTTAATTATCATGATTACCCACATATATTTTTGGCCAAATTCAATTTTAAAAAGTGACAAATTCGAATTCGACAAAATCTCCTACATTCTCATCTTCCTATCCCATTTTGGACACACAATCTGTGTTGAGCTGCTTTGCCAATCACTAGTATTAACTGCTGCTGGCAATTACCACCAGCAGTATTACACAACTGCAAAACACGGAGATCCCCACTTTTGGAGTGTTCATGTCAGGGGCATAGTTTCTTACTTTCAGCAATATTTTTAAACAAGAAGGGACTTTTTCAGTTCTACAGTACCCCAGTGTTTCTTTGCTTAGAATGTATGCAATTAATTATTTTGATAACTGCTTCAGCTCTGGACAGATATACATGGAGAAGAGAGAAAGAAGGAAGGAAAGAAAGAGAGAAAGAGAGAAAGAAAGAAAGAAAGAAAGAAAGAAAGAAAGAAAGAAAGAAAGAAAGAAAGAAAGAAAGAAAGAAAGAAAGAAAGAAAGAAAGAAAGAAAGAAAGAAAGAAAGAAAGAAAGAAAGAAAGAAAGAAAGAGACCATTGGATTCTAAAATAAATGTCTGCACCATGTTAATAACAGTGTGAGTGCGGGCTATATATAGTTTAAAGAAAAGAAGAAGAAAACAAACTAAGTAAATAGGAGAGAGGAGCTACTGAGAGATAAGGAATTGTAAACATAGAAAGGAACAAAATAGAGACATGAGTCCTGGATAAAAGCCATCAATGCCACTGGTGTCTGTTTTATCTTTCTTCTACTGAATGTCCATTCAGGATTTAAACATATCAATTATGAGTGATACATAAATCCAGCTGTATTTTCCAGCAGAGAAGCTGCCCTACACTACAGAAAATAAACATGAAGAGATGCAAGACAGAGAGGACCGTGACCCATTTCACGGTTGGCCCTGTAATCCCTTGTTTTCATTGATTATTATAGATAAAGCTACCCCTTGCCCCCACTTCAAAAGAGACTGGCTTCCTGGTTCAACTGCCCAACAGGCTGTTTCTGTTGACGGAGAGATTTATATGTAAGCCTTCTAAGTACAAATCAGACATGGCTCTTTGATCTTTACTAGGATTATTTTCATTATTTCTTGCAGGAGGTATTCTGTCCAAGGCAACATTTTCAGCAGTGAGCTAAAAGTGCACAGCACGTCCACCTAAAGTACTTCATGAGTCCGGAGTCTAGTGTACAATCGATTACACAACTATCAACTTATATGTACTGCACTACAGGTATAGAATACAAAACACACCCTGACTCGTCTCTGACCTTCCATATGTCCCATGTTACTTGGAGCATTCGGCTGTAGTTCTTGTCCAATGGCCCTTTGCCTCTGACTTTTCTTTTAAACGTTCCTGTCATAAGAACGAGTCTACAAGCCAAATGTAGCAGAGGTTTATGGTATAACAATGTAACTTTGAATAAAGTCACTTCTGACACCGCAATACTAGTTCCAAACTCTATCCTCTGATTGGTGAATATTATACACAATGATTGAAATGTTAAGAAGGAACTGCTGGTACTGAACAATTGGGTAAGTAAACATGTGGCATGGGAAATGTGTTGTCTGTGGTTTCTACCCATGTTTTCTTGTCCCTGAGTCTTTTGTTTGAGTTGTTCTATATTTCTTAACCTTTCAATATCGGTATCTGTGAGTCACTTCCAATCTTCCATTCTCCACCCTTTCTCTATGCGAGGCTTTCTTCCTTTTTCTTTTTGTTTAATTGTATATTTCTATTTTGTAACCTTCTTTATTTGCATGTGTTCTTCTCCTTCCCTTTCTCAGAATCATTATTTCACTATCTTTCAGTTACTTGCAGAGCCGTTTGGCTCTTCTACCATGTTTCCTTAGTATGTGTTTCTCTTTTACCAATGTCTTCTTTGTGTCTGTTGTTTTACTGCTCACATTTCTGCAAGCCCCTGTTTGTCTCTCTGGGTTTCTGACATCTGTTTGTGGGTTTCTTTTTTAAATAATGTTCAATGTTGGGTGCCATTTTCAATACATTGCTATGTCAGTCTATATATCACCTTTTTCTTTCTGTGAGTCTAGTAAATCTTCGCCTTTATCTTTTTACATTCAATGGGCCTTGTTTCCCCAATCTCCTTAGATGTGGTGCTGCTTTCACTTTTTCTGTGACTTATTCATGCCTTATTTTTATTCCTCCCTTTCACAGTTTCTTTCTATGTAATTCTTTTTCACCTCCTATCTTTACTTGAGCCCCTTTACTATCCTTTTCTGTGTGCCAATTTATCTTTTGACATCTCTTTATTTGTTACCATCCTTTCTATTGTGGTCTCTCTGTCACTCTTCCTCTGACTCAGACCCTTCCATACTCCGTGTTTCTTTGTATTCTGATTGGCAAGCTCTATATAGTACTCACCAAACTTTGTATCTTCTCTCTCTCTCTCTCTCTCTCTCTCTCTCTCTCTCTCTCTCTCTCTCTCTCTCTCTCTCTCTCTCTCTCTCTCTCTCTTTCATATTTGCTCTTTTACCCCACTCTTTCCCACTCACTTTCTAAAACTGCATTGGTGTGTGTCGCAAACTCACTATAGGTGTGTCTCTGTTTGTTTCCCCATCTATCTCTTACTCACACTCCATATGTGGACCTCTGCTGAACGTTATTTTTTAGGGTTGTGTACATTCTCACTATCCTTTGCAACATTGTCTTTCAACCACTCAGAAAGTTACGGTTTCAGCCTCACTTTGAAGTGCTTTCGCATCCATCTGCACCTACCATGCTAACTATTCTCATTTTTGATTACTCAATCCAGTGCAACCTACGAAGTGCAAATCATATCACCCTCAATCACAGCGGGTGATATTGGTGAGCATGTGTGCAGAAAAAAACAGACTTCTGGCACAGACTACATATATTAAAACTCCTATGTCCATTGCCTGAGTAAAAAAGAAAACATACTTTGGATGAATGCAACTAGGCAATGCATAACCCCCCGCCCCCCAGGCTAATTGTATTTGATGTGATAAATTGAAATAATGGGCCTGGTTTATGCAATTTTCTGTTCAGTGATAAGTGACTTTGTGCACTAATCATCACGCAAAAGTGTGTCACCCATTCATGAAACTCACCTTGCATGCATTTCCGGGTCCTTGCGGATACTTTGCTTAGTTCCGTGTTGTTTATGTGTGCGGTACAGAAAATTGTGTGAGACCCCACACAAAGGGTGGGAGGGGCCTAGGCAATGAAGTAAACAGGGGACGGAACATGCATATTCCCCATTTCCCAGGCAGCATGAGGAAGAACAAGGCATTAAGTAGGCATTACGTGGGCATGTCGATGGACGGCCTGCACAAGGAAATTGTACGCCCCAGCACAGCGCAAAACCAAGTATATTTATGGATCTGAGCACGCAGTGTCACACTGGGGAAATCAGCATTCAAAGCTCGTAATGTCACCAACACATGAAGGCATGCGCAAATTCCCAATTGCATAGGAATCAAGGCGCAAAGGTAAGCTCCGAGTGAGAATATAGGGGTGTGGGCACGTAGATGGGTGCTGATTGCAGTTAGCGGTGCATGTATGCACTTAGTGGGGTGAAGGCATAGTTTATTGATGTTTGCATGCATATTTACCGGGGGTCAACATGAGTTACAAGTCATGCAATGCATTTTGTCAGGGTGCAGTTATGGGTTACGGGGGAACCTACGCAGTGTCACGTGCTGCCTTGGTTGCAGGGAGACATCATGCAATATTTCCGGGGTGCATGACTTTACAAACCAGGAGGAGGCATAAATTGATATATGTGGCTAGATCTGCTTTGGGTGGGGGGGGTGTCATGGGCGCTCCGGACACTACTTGCACCTATGGTTACTTTGCGGTTCAAATTCCATGAATACACAGATTGCGCATGACATGCTTTTGCATGCAGGTCAAGCACAGTGGTATTACGTGCAGAGGACTTAGTGGGGTGTGTGCATATTTTCCATAAATCGGGCACAATGTGTCGTGTTCTTTTCTTGCCCACTGAGAGTGGGTACTTTGCCAGGCAGCACAAATGTACATTCATATGTTTACACCAATATAGGTCTGCCAACTCACATAAAAGTAAAGTCTGACTTTGATGTCATTTTTCAAGGGGTGTAAATTGTGTAAATGTAAGAATTGTAAAACGAATACATGTCTATACGAATTTAAACCTCACAAACTGGTCTTTAAAGTAAGTTTCATTAAATATAGGAGGCATATAGGATGTGAATTCTATGAATTTGTACCAAACACTCATAAGCTACCTATACACCATGTAGTCACATGCTATACACTTAAACACCAAACACTCATACCCCTTACACCACACTCTTACAACACATGCTCTTACCACATGACCCACACTCCATTTACAACACTCCTGAAACATATGCTCATATTACACATGACACACAAGGAGCCTAATCATGTCCCATATATTTAACACACGCATACTTACAACACACTTACTTATGACTGTGACAAAGGATCATGCAGAGACAGGCAATTGCCAATAACTGCACACACCTGACTGCCCTTTGTCTTCCCCATAGGGATAAAAGGCAGAGGACGAGAGCACACTCAGAGCAAGGCCAAACGCACGAGGAAGCAGCCATTCCGGGACGGCAGTTCAAACAGAGGAGAAAGCAGAGAGATCTGAAAGAGCGATCAGGAGGGAATTGCCCTTTTGAATCCAGGCCCGCAAAGCCTCTGTGAAAGCTAACGTAAAACCGGGAATCATAGCTGGCAAGTGGTGTGTCAGATGTCAGCTGTACGTGGAACACTCCCACACTGATTGCCAGGGCAGGAAGAAGCGGTTGCCATTGTGGTACCATCCTTGACTCCAGCAGCAAAGGAAACGCCAACGAGTTCAGTACAGCTGGTGAGTCGGAAGAAACTGATAGTGGACCGGACTGTGTTAAGCTCAAGGTTGCAGTGGCAACATTGTATGTAAAGAAAGAAGATAATAGACAGAGGTTTTTTTGTGAGTGAAATTGGAACCAGACATAGAGTGGTCCGGTGCCACATGGGTGCTCATTTGAAGGACTCTATCTGGTATCCTTCTGCTGAAAGAAAGTGAAGGTATTGAACTAAGAACTGTTTAGTTGGCGAAACTAGAGTGCAAGAGGCCTAGCTAAGGCCAAGGTGAAGTGTTGAAGTGGTCATACAATGGTCAAGCCAAACCCCTTGTACATTAGAAAGTCTTTGACATGTTGTGAAAGTGTGCATGAACCTAAAGGAACTGTGAAGGTGGCATTTCCGCCTTGTGATTTTGTGAAACCAGCACCCATCATACAATAACTGAATAAGTTGCACAGTTGTTTAAAAAGACATTAAGATTCTTGAATATTAAAGGTGATGATATTAAGTCCCGATGGCAGTCTGAACCCGACAGAGGGATGCCAGAAGAAAGCTCAGGGAAGTGAATCCCGCATTGGTAAGAAAACAAGGTGAACTGTAATAATTGGCAAATGTGAACCCAACTGAGGGATGCCTGCATATTGGGGTGAACAGTAACACACCCATGAACATCTTGATAACAAACGTGAACCCGGCTGGGGGATCTCCACAGTGAATGGTTGCTCTGAGCCCGATTGAGGGAGGCTATTGGTGAGGGAAGTATCAAAGCATGACTGAGGGGGATCGATGGGTGAAGAATACTCGTCCACCATGAAGAGTATTAGAAGGAACATTTGTTTGTCATTTTGATATATCAGGCCCTCTGAGGCAAGAGTCTTTTGCATGAAAGAGACTTGGGGACAGAAGGCCCTGATATTGAGGAAAAGGAACTGTAATCTCGTGGTGGCGAAGCCCAGGCGTGTGCTGTGCTCAAGAGTCTCGCCTTGTCCCGTGCTAAAAATGTGGGGAAGGGAGACCCAAGCCATACCATTCTGATTTATCATTTTGTAAACACTCTTTCTTTTCTTGTAAACATCCCACACTATTTTGTAGCATAGCAGTAAGGATTGGCAATATTTGTATTTAGTATAGGACCTTTTTATTTGACTAGACTCCACTAGGACTGTATTATTATTGTTTGATGGTCACAGCTAGCTCCCATCTTAGATTTAGGTTTAGGTTAGGTGTTTATCTCACCCATTCTTACAGTTTAATAAACACCCTTGAACTGTGATCACTTGTGTCTGACTTACTTTGATGCCATGCCTTCCTTCCATGACATACAAATATGACACACATATGACACTTGAGCTACATGCTGTTACACAAAATGATATTCTTACACCACACACACTTACACTTCATGTTTTAGTTTATTTACATTTTTTTCTGTAGCGTGAACATGGCCAACTAGAACATCAGAGCGCTTTACAAAACACACATATAGGCCCTCATTACAAGTCAGGCGTTAAGGGTTTAACAGCGCCGTCGGCGCCGTTAACCCTTGACACCTGATTCACACTTTAACGCCTGCTTTTTGCAGGCGTTAAAGTCCAAGGCGCTAAGCGACCTTGTTGCTAATTACGGCACCATAATTTACAGTGCCGTAATTAGCACCTTCCCCATCCCCATTATGCCCTATGGGGCAAAAATGGGAATGGGGAAGGGCAAATGGTGAATGGGGAATTACCGCCCCACTCACCTTGGAATGGGGCGGTAATTCCGCCATCCACCATGGCGGAATCCGGCATGGACCATGGTGCTAGTAGCACCATGGTCCCCCGCCTGACTTGTAATGAGGGCCATAGTATCATAATAGTGACAAAAAAACATTATTTCATTAAACAGTATTCATCTATCCTAAAATCTTTCTGTACCCAGCAATTCAATAAAATCAAAGAACATTTATATACAAAATTAAGATTTGTGTAAAACAAACAATTTGTGAACACATATAATATCAATCCTGCCAGACTAGAAAGCCTGAATCCAAGTCCATGTTTTTACTTTCTTCCTGAAATTAAAATCATTTTCACTCAGTCGGATATCTTTCATAAGCGAGTTCCAAAGTTGAATGGCCGCCCCTGAAAAATATATTTTCTGAGTAAGTGAACACTTAAAACTAGGTACCTCGAGTTGCAAATACTTCTGACTCTGAAGACCTCTCAGACCGCAGAGATTTTTAATTTTGATGCTTAATATTCTGGGGATCGAGTATGAAGTGCTTCATGCGCAATGCATAACAATTTAAAATGTATCCTAAAATCAATGGGTAGTCAGTGCAATTTAATTAAAATGGGGGATATATGATCAAATTTACGACCCCCACAGACTAACCGGGTGGCTGCATTGAAAACTTATTTTAGTGGAAGCAAAGTATTTCTAGAACATCCAATTAACAAAGAGATGCCAGTGTCAGTTTGAGAAATAACCAGCGACAGGACCAAAGTACGGAAGTGAGACTCCAGAAAAACAGGCTTCACTTCTCTCAATGAAATAAGATTAAAATTAGCAGATTTTATAACAGCATTGATGTGCAAATTAAAATTAAGATGGGTAATTAGATAAAAACCTAGATTTTACTGAGGCGGCAAACTGGGAAGGGCGCCCTAAAATGTTTGCTTTGTGTGTGAGACTAAAAAGAATTCGTTTTAAAGGGGATTTCAATTTAAGAAGTGAGAGGCCATCCACCCCACGATATCTATAAGGCATTCAGACAATTTTGTTAAATCTCCATTAGATCATTTCAAATAGGGCTGCGTATCATCCTCATATTGGTGCATACAAACATTATGTTTAGCTTCAATGACCCATTCATGTAAAGTTTAAAAAGAGTTGGTGATAAAACCCAGAGTGCAAGGTACGGGACTTAAAAAACTAAGTTGGATAAAAGATTTGAATCAAACAAATAGGGGATGACACAAGTTAGCTACTACAATAGCTGTTCTTTATTCCAGCTCAAATGTGACTTAAATCAAATCAGTATTGTCAGTACTGTGTCAACATAGATGGTCAATTCAAACACACACTATCACACAATATTTAATGATATTGTCTCAAGAATAATGGTCGACCAGTTTCAATAACACAGTTAGTGGGGTCATCTTCTTCATGACCAGTAATTTCAGAAGTGCAGTCAGTCATTGTTGTCCATAAGGTAGAGTGGAGCATCCAGCCCAAACCTAGAAGAAAGTTGGACAGATGTTCACCTAGGTGTGGTGTCACTGCATATGCATTTGCTTTGTGTCTTCTGTTCTTTCTCCTTCGATGGATGGCAATCCTTCCCTACCACACTTCTGTCACCATCTCTATTATTGACATAATTCTGTCTCTTCATTCCACTGCTGATGTTACGTCTCTCTAGTTCATGTAGTCGCTCTTTTTGAAATGCACACTGGTACTTTGTGCTCAGATGTGTACCTGGGCTTTGAGAAGCATTTTGCAGCATGCACGACATGGCAGGATAATGACAATGCTGCACAGCCAGGACCATAATTGCATTCTACTGCTGTACCTGATAATTATTCCCCTCTTGCATAACTCCTCGCTCTATACATCCCTTCCCATCTCTGACTCACACCGTCTTCTCCTTTCCGATGAATCCTTTTGACACATCGTGCATTATTCCGAAGCCATTTATTTGTGTTCCTCACCAAGCAACCAGGATTTACTACATGCTCTGGCTTTCTAGTGCACTTGTAAATCCTCTGAGAAACCAGCATGCATACACTTGCATTTGTGTAGATGTTGTCAGTATTGCATGTGACGTGAGAATTTACTGCGTGGTGACTTTAACAGCTTGCATACACATGAATATTTGTACTGTGCCCGTAAAGGGCTTTGAGGACCTTGTATTGCCCCTTGTATATCTGGAAGTGGCAAGAAGTGTTGAATCCTTCCTCAGTCTCATGCTTCTCTCCAGTGAGGCGGATGTACATGCTTTGATAGGTGGTGATTAACTGTCTTTGTCACTTGATTTTGAAGCATGTGCCCAGCTGGTTACAATATACCTGAACGATTCCCAGATTGTGGTGTGAAAGCAGCTTGTGTCCAATAAACACGTTGGTTGCTCGTATGGCCTGACTCTTTATGCTGTGCTGCTAATGTCAACTGATATGAAAAGCCAAGAAATCCAGCAAAACCATGGAGATAACAACATACTGGGCCTTCTCTCTTTCCTTACCAAATACATTCACCGTTGCCCTGCATATTCCATGCCTATTAACCCCCCATGCCGCCCATACCCTAGCGCTGTGAATGATGTACAACTCATCATTCATCCCAGATCACTGTGGTCTTATAAACCGAACAGACATGTAAGTGGCAAGATACATGTGTCTATAGTCCCTTGTAAACGCCAACTCACAGCTTGTCTTACTTAGATAGTAGTAACCACAGGGTTCTGTGTATACAATGCTGTATACTTACAAACAATGCAGGAAATCAATTACCATAAAAAAACAAAATGAGTCTAGGTTGATTGTAGGCTCCTTATTGCCTGCAAAGTATTTCCTACCCCTGGGACCAATCATTTACACAGAGAATGTTTATTACATTTTGTGGAGACATGTTGTTATTTCCATAAGGTGCATCATTGCACAGATGTGGTAATTGTTAGGGAAGAATTTGCAGAGTCCAGAGGGTGTGGTACTTTACAAGACTTATCTCTTGGTAATAGGTAACATAACATTTAATATAGGCCTGTACTACACAAGTTGGTAGTGTGGCTGAGCAGCCATACTTATCCTAAGAGGTTTAATGTGAGCTGTAGAGTTGTACAATGAAATCAGTAAATATGGGTATCCAATTAAACACTTTCACACTTAAAGTTATAGTATACATGTTTATTTATATATACACAAGGATAATTAGACAATCTTACAAAGCAGCAGCTAATAATAACATTAAGCCCAAAGTTAGGATTCAATTCAACAAGAGCATTAAAGCAGATGAGTCACTTTTCATATGTTATACATGTTCCAGCACATTGAAAAAAGTCATTTGAGGTCAGTAATAACACTTATTTGTGATCACCATTGCAATATTGACTTATAAGCAGGGAATGGTTATAATCAGATCAGAACACACTTTGAACTTTGAAAAATAGTTAGATTCTCCCACGGATGTAGGCAGTCTTTTATCCCAGCAATAATAGTGTTCAACAATTAAAACTTGTAAGGCAACAAGTACTGCCAAAGCTAATAGGTTCGGAAGGGGGCCTTTACGGAGCCAGGACAGCCACAGTCAATGGGCTACTTGAAAGGTCTGATGCTCTCTTCTTAGAAAATATTTTTAAAAAGTCAGTAGTACAAATAGAAAATCACAGCAACAAGCTGGGAGGCCAGTGCAATTGAGTTGAGGTCAACTCAAAAGAGTGTAAACTAGTACTCCCCAAGCTAGGAAGCACCGCAATTGGAAAAAAGTAGATGTATCCCAAACCCCACAGTATGTGTGAACTGAAGAATTTGTTCCAGTTGGATGCCTTCCTGTTGCAGTCTAGCAGACCCTTGTTCTTGGTCTTCACAAAAAGAGAATGTCTGGTGGGCTTCTGCGGTAGCACTCGAGAGAGAGAGGCTCTGCAGCAATTTATTCTCCTTGATTCAGCAGCCTTTTGTGGTTTTGGCATCTTTTTCTCAGCGGCAATGAATAACAAACAGCTCTGATTAAAAGTTACTTGATCCCTCGGTCCTGGACTCTGGGGAGGGGGCTCTGGATGAAGATGTCCTGATTCTGTAGAGTCCTCCCTATGCCCACAACGTTTTGGCCACATTCACACTTTTGAAGACAATGCACTTGATGATAGTTAGAGGTCCACAGGCATTGGAATCCTGCAGCCTTGGAAAGTCAAAGCAAATCAGAAATCAGTGGTTGCACTAAAAAGAAGCTTGTCTCAAGGCTAGTTGGTCCCAACAGCCCATGGGAGGAAGTTGCCCCTCTATGGGTCTTCCCAGTCAAAACAACAACGGGGTCAGCACAATTGCACGGCTTCACCGGGCACTTTGTGGTCCAGGAGTGTGCTACAGGTGTATAGTCACATCTTCTTCATCAGATGTTGTGCTAAAGTGGTTGACTCTGCCTCTAGTTCCCAAAAACCTCACAGTTTTAGTAAGTTTCCATTAATTCACAGCCCTAGGCTGTAATCACCCAGCAGAGTGGCTATCCTACTGGACAGCTAGCCGTCCAATCAGGACTGATTTCACTCAGGCACACCTAGAGACAAAGGACAGGGAGGTTGCGGCACCCTCCAGTACTTACTGCCTTCCAGACACTTTGGAGCTTGGGCTATCTTCGGGTCTGAAGCCTGCTGAAGGCAAAATGTAGAAAGGACTCAAACCAAATTCAAACTACAGAGAAAAAGCACAGAAGGAACTAACTGACAAGAAATGGTGAAAAAAAAAACAGAGGCCATTTTGAGAAAATGTTCACCCTTGGGTGCTGTACTGCAACCGAAGAATCAGTCTGCAGATAAATGGCACAAGGTATTAAAAAAGAAACCACTGCCACATGGCATTCAAGTTAGTTAGTGTAACCAAATGTTACATGAGGAGTGGGATAAAGGAGTTACTTTGTAACCCCCATCAATCCACATAGTGTGGTGTGTGCTGGACACACAAAAGACAAGGTAAGTAAGACAGGAGTCATATTACTATTCTTGGGAACAGTAGTTCACTGAACAAAATGTAGTTAAACATTAAGAGAAGTCCAAGGGACCTCTCAGTGGCACTGCACACAAGATGCTGTGTGTCGCAGTGCAAAAATCAGATTCCTATGGAGTTTACCAGACTCCATTAAACAGTAAGAAACAAACAGATCCTAGTCAGAAAAAAAGAGACTGAGAAAAAAGTCCCACTCAGGAGTTAAAATTAAAAAGCCAAAGAGCTGGGGGTCTCTATGGTTAAGGGGAATTGGCACAGAAATGAAAATTCTCCCTAACAGTAATGTTATATCATGTTATGTTAGTGTGATGTGTAGCATTCAATGTTGCAATGTTCATGGTCTCCAGGTGGTCTGCTATTATCTTTTCTGTAATGGGGACCACATAGCAAAAAGCTCAGTTCTACTAAGCATGAAGAAATATGGGAGATTATAGTTCATCCCACAAAACGAAATCACCTATTTAAAGAAACCTAACAAATATCTTTCCCCAAGATGTGACAGTTACAACTGCCTATTCAGAGGAGATGCGAGCACAATAGCGGATTGAGCAATACACTGGACACCATACACACATACACTTCTCAGAAAGGCCACAACTGGAGAAAGCACAGGGATGGGAGTGGTATGTCTGAACAGAGATGGCACAGGCATAACACATTCTGTTTGCGGAACCACAATGTGTGTACATTGGCTGCTGCACTGTTGTGCATGGCAGTGGCAAGCGTGCCCATGTTCTGGTCTCGATAATGGGTCACAGTGTACAAGTAGAGGGCAAATGAAGAACACTGAGCATGAATGCTCATTTACACTGACTTGAGAATGTGTTGGTGGAGCAATCTGCGTAAGGATACTTTGTCATCATACAAAGAGTGGAAGAGCATCATTGGTTCTTAAACACTACTAAATGTGCCACTGTGTATTCGATCCCACGATAATGCATTCACTGTCACTGCTGCTTGACAACACCTGGATGCATGGATGTCTGACGTACACTGCTGCTCCTGCCTCTCATTTACATATGATCCACATCTAGCACTTTCAATACTTCAAGTATCCCTGGTATAGCCCATTTTGCAATTCTACGGGCCTCATTACAAGTTTGACGGTAGCCTTGCTGGTAAAACCATCAGGCTGGCGTCAAATTTGCAATTTATTACAGCACACGCGAATGGGCAATTACCGGGTCATTACGGCCCAGCCGGACCCAGTAATTGCCCATTCGCTGGTGCAGGAATGCATTACTCCCCATTCCCATTTGAGCTCCATAGGCGCTCAATTGGAATGGGGGGGTCGGATGCACCGGTACCATTGAGAATGGTGCCGCTACATCCGACATGCTCTGCTCGCGGGTGCCGGTACGGCCGCCAGGACAGACCTGGCATCCGTTATGGCACCCATGAGCAGAACTCGTAGTTTGCCGGTCAGGGAATTAGGGTACCGGCAAGCTTACCGGTGCCGTAGTTCCAGACCGGCAAATTTGTAATGACCCCTATATCATGTGAGTTCACTACTATGAATGCTTGCCAATCACATTTGTATCATAATGATTTCCTGCATATCATGTCATACTACTCTATATATTTTCACCCACCAGTACTGTTCATTGTAAGTAGATTGCACAACCCTGTTCCCGCAATTGACAGCAAATCCCTTAACATTCAGAGATCATGGGCCTCATTACGACCCTGGCAGACAGCCGTGCCTATAATAGAGGCACGGCTGCCGTCAGAGTCATTTTTATCCGGCACCCTGGAATGGGCAATTACCGGAGTATTACAACCCTCGTGGATCCGGTAATTGCCCATTCCAGGGTGCCGGAAAAAAACGACTCCGGCGGCAGCCAGAAAAAATTCTTCCCCATTCCCATTTTAGCCGCATAGGAATCAATGGGAACTGGGAAGCCGCATGCACCGGCACCATTCATGAATGGTGCCGGTGCATGCAGCATGCTGTGCTCGCCTGTGCCGCTCTGCCCGCCAGGTCTAACCTGGCAGGCAGAAAGGCACCTGCGAGCACAACTCGTAGTTTGCTGGTCCGGGAACTACAGTACCAGCAAGCTTACCGGGACTGTAGTTCCCGGACCGGCAAACTTGTAATGAGGCCCCACGTGTCTTCACACCTGGCTGCTATACGGAGCAGCATCTTACTGCCAGCAAAGAAATTCACGATACACCATAATTTACTAAGGGCCTCATTACACGGACGGCGGTAAGGGTTTACCGGTACCGGTATTTTACCGGTACCGGTAAAACCTTACCGCCTTACTACGAGGTCCCTTTGCGGGTTGGGGAATTTAACACCTGCTTTTTGCAGGCGTTAAAAACTAACCCGCAAAGGGACCAGGGAGCTAATTACGGTACCGATATTTGCGGTGCCGTAATTAGCACCTTCCCCATTCCCATTATGCCCTATGGGGCAAAAATGGGAATGGGGAAGGGCAATGGGGGAAGGGGGAATTACCGCCCCACCAACCTTGGAATAGGGCGGTAATTCCCCTTTCCACCAAGGCGGTGCCAGTATTTTACCGGCATGGACCAAGGTGCTAACAGCACCTTGGTCCACCGCCCTCCGTGTAATGAGGCCCTCTTGGATTGTGTAACCATGAAATGGTATGTGGTCTCTCACGAAGGGCCTGATTCACAGAAGTATTTTATTATGGCGCATTCCCATTCAAAAACGCTGTCTGAATCAGGCCCTTAATGTGTGCTCGTTTTTACAATGGTTCAGATTTTGGTTACAACTTTCATGTTGTTGTATAGCACAAAGATATGAAGGTCATGTCATACAATTGCACAACATGTGCACCTTCTATGCTGAACAGACTCCTTTTCTAACAAATGTTCACACTTAATTATGAGGACTGATTAATGATGCTCAATCTGATGCGACATTTTAGACAGAAACCCCACCATCTTCCATCACAGAAGGCAATGCTGATGAACACTTGGCAGAAAACACAGACTTGTCGCCAGAGTACAGATATTAAAAGGTATTTGCTAATTTTCCTACCTATGAATGAAGATATACTGTGGAAATGTACAAATAGACAATGTATACGCTCACAAGACTAACTGTTTGCAGTCTAGATGATGTGGCCCCGGAAGCCTGAGGCACAAAAGGTGGTGCACAAAAGCATGATCTGTGCGTCGGGCCTCTGGAGTCTGTGATGTTGCGTCATGTGTGCATCACGTGAGGAGGGACACTCGGATTCATGAAGGTCATGTGACTAGTTGAGAAGTGGGAGGGCCAGAAATAATAAATGGCAGCTTTATGCCAGTTCCATGTCTTAAAATCGTGGCAAAAATGGCAGTGAATACAAAATTTCACAGCAAAAATGGCATGATTTTGCTGCCACAATCATGCAAAGGATGAGTGTGACACTCCCGCAACCCCCGGATCCATTATACCATTTAATGGGAGGGTGGACACCCCCGCAACCCCTGCTCCTTAAATGGTATAATGGGGTACACCTTTACTGGGTCAAACCATTGCATTTTTGGCGCAATTTTTTTTACTGGTGCCATTTTTGCCACGATTTTATTACCTGATACCCTTTATGCCTGACCCTACACCTGTTTGGTCGTCTTGTTTTGGAACAAGGCCCAAGTGTCAGTGGGCCCACGCCATAATACTGGCGATAAAGCTTTGTCGATGCGCCTGCCAGGCGGGGATCGGTTGTTGCTTTGACTCTTGCAGCGGGACAATCCTCAGATGTACCGTGTTAGCAAGGGATTGCCTGCCTCCACATTTGGCTCTCCCCGAGACTGTGTCAACCCTAGACAGGCCTGCGGACATGGCACATGCCTCCCGAGCTTGCAGGAGCGGCACTGCTCTCCACCCAGTCATGTTAGAGGCACAGCAGACTGTGAAGCAGTGCGTGCAGAAGCAAGCGCACACAGGGAGGCAGCAGGACCCTATTCAGCCCTGCTTCATACCCACTATAAGGGTGGGAATAAAATAATGAGGCCCAGAAGCAGCTAATGTGGGCATGGCCTTCACCAGTGAGGAGAAATGTGTGCCCTCAAAGTGCTTGCTGCGATTGCCTGGATCTACCAGCTTAAGATTAATAGCAAAGGGAAGAGAAGTGAAATGCCCAACTTGTCAAGCTGAGGTGCAACACCAGTGTTGAAACCACAAACGAAGGGGCTACAGGTCCATCATAGGTGCATCATACCCATTGGGGCGGCCCCAGCCACACCAACAAACCGAGGAAGTAAGATCAACGCCAAGTCTGAGGAAGCACATAGACCACCCCTGTACTAAAGCAGAGCAGTTCATGCGCAAAATGGGACACCAAGCACCTGACAGCTCCGGCACCGCTGGTCCAGCAAGTGAGAGATTCCTTCCTGATTCCCACATTTTTCCCATTTGACACCAGGGAAAATACCAATTTAGGCCCCAGGTGGTCCAGAAGGATGAGAGAGTTTAATGTATACTTGGCCCGCAGTGTGACAAGAGGGTGACTGGGCTACCCAACCTCATAGGAGGACCAGAAATCAGAGATATAATTTTTTGAACAACCAGAAGACGCGATTACACCTATTTGGACCTGGAGCGCAACCTATTCAAACATATTTCCATTCACAAAAACATTGACCTTGAGCATCACGTATTTCATACTACATACAGCTACCAGGTGAAACCATGGACACATTTGTGACAAGACTGAGGGCAAAGGTCAAGCACTGTGACTTTCAGCAATATTCCAACAAAGAAGCCATAAGGTTGCAGGTAATCGCAGGGTTCGAATCTGGCACCCTCAAGAAGAAATTCCTAAAAAGAAAATCACTCCCACACAGAGATTCTGCTCCTTGCACAGATGATGACGACCTTGGAGCTTTAGGTATCGACCATGACCAAGTAACACATTGGGCCTCTATTCAACATCAAGTAAGAAGCCTTGCAAAGGATAGTTACCCTACCTCCACCAGCGAAGGACGTTAGACGTCTATGTTTGCGGTCTGGATACGAAATCCTGCATGAGGGTACATGCCCGGCTATTGGCCAAGAATTCTCTGCGTGCAGAGGAGAAGATCACTTCAGGTCTATGTGTTGCCTACCAAGGGCGCCTTGCCCAGGCCCCACAGAGCACAAGACACACAGATTCAAATTGCACCCACCCCATCAGAAAAGGGCAAATCGAAACCAACAGTCAGAGAGAAAATATTATGCCAGAGAGAGACACAGCACCAGGCTATGGCTCTCACCATCACCCGAAGCACGGTAGAGAGGAAGAAGGTGAGTACACCACCGAAGCACGTACCCTCCTACACAAGCAAATTGGATTTGGCACCCAGTGCAGCGCGGAGAAAGAAAGGATATCTGTACGCCATGGGAAATCCCACATTGGCAGAACACAGACCGACGCTCCCACTCACAGGGCAGGGGACAGAGTTTGAATTCTTAATAGAGTCTGGAGCAACTGTAAATGTGATGCCAGAGAAGGGATTCCATAAGCTAGCACAACCTCCCCATCTTAAGAAGGCACATGTTGACATTCTTCTTGATCAGCAGTTCAGATGGGGCTCATTTACATCCTGCACAACTTCATGGCCAGCAAGTACATGTAGCCAGCTTCCAAAGTTGAAGCAGCATTCCCGGCGCTATTTAAAGGTATTGGAAAGATGAAGGGGCAGAAGATTTACCTCCAGATTGACACACCTGTGAAGCCCACAACAATACAAGGGCATACCCTTTAACATATAACATCAAGTCAAAAAAGAATTGCAAGCGCTCATCGAAGCTGACATTATAAAGCCAGCTGTTGGCCCCACCCTGTGGATATCAAAAGTTGTACCAGTCCCAAAGAAGGGTCCGGAAGGACAGATTAGGCTGTGCGTGGGCATGTCCGTTCAAACCAGGCCATATTTAGGGAATGGCACCACTCCCCGTGCATCACAGGCATGATACACCTGTTGAAAGAGACCAAGATCTTCTCTAGACTCGACCTAAACAAGGGGTATCACTAGGTAGAGCTGAGTGAGGAGTCCCAATACATAACTACCTTCATTACACACCTTGGGCTGTTCCGATATAAATGTCTAAATTTACGCATATCGTCTGTAGCTGAAATCTTCCAGGAGGAGATTCGGAGCGTGAAATGTCACATACCACATTGCATCAACTACAGTGATGATATCCTCATCAGTGCCGGAAGGAAGTGGCTGTGTGCTAGCTGGTTTTAGTGTTGCAGTACTGCTCGACACGTCTTCTGTACGTTCTCTGTGGCTTTCTTTTAACTCCACGGATTGTCGGTCACAGCTTCCCTGGGCTCCCACTGTACCGTTCCAAGAGTGGGTGGTTGGGGTGGTGGGGGCGAGGTCCCTCATCACACTGTGCCTCGATCCTGAAACCAGGACAGTGACCTGTGACCAGCTATGTGCTTCCTATAGTGCATTCCAGTGTGACGGAGCTCTCTAGCCACCAAGATAGGGGTGGTGGCAGCCCATTAAGTTGAGATATTTCACTGCACAAAAAGTGCGATCTGGGCCAGCAGGCAGTGCATATGCCACTGGAGTAGCTTCAACCGACCATGCTGTGACTTCTGAATTACATACGCATAAGTCCTTTAATCCGGGCCTCTTGTGCGCTCGGGCATATACTCTGGTATCTGACAGTAGTGATATGGGTGTTTTGTGTTATTAAAGGAACGGGAGGCCCTCCCATCAAGACCATCATCTTCGCTGTCTGAAAAAGGTTGTTTGTGGCTTTAAAAAACCTCAAACTATTTTGGTGTGCAGGTGGCGGGTGGCAGGAGGCTCTTTCCATCTCATGATCTTGACAACGAGGACCCACGCCATACTGTGAATGTATCCTTTCCTTCCCCAGTCTGCCTTCACCAAAGCCCCATATCACTGAATTAATCCGATAGGACACAACAGGCATCAAGTCAAACATCACCGTTGTTTCCAACCTGTAAATATGAAATTCGTACACCAGCACAAATACTGCCTTCATGGTGAGGCAGCAAAGGTAGACAAGAGACTATGGGCTTCATTACGAGTTTGGAGGTAGCCATACCCTTAATAAGGGCATGGCTGCCTCCAAACTCGGGTCCGTGGTCTCTGAATGGGGAAATACCGGGCCATTCCGATGTTGGAGGGTCCGGTATTTCCCCATTCAGGGAACCGGGACCCGGACAATCCCCATTCCCATTGAGCCCCCATAGGGCTCAATGGGTTTGGGGAGCATGTTAACAAATGGCCCATTAATGACAGGTCCATTGTTAACATGCTAGTCCCCTCGCGGGACCCGCAAAGGACATCTGGTCTGACTAGCCGCCCAGAGTGGGTTCCGCAAGGGGGCCTCGTAATAATGCAAAATGGGTTTAACGGCGCCGGCACCTTTACCAGCGCCGTTAAACCCATTCCGCCTGGGTCGTAATGAGGCCCTATGTAGTGTGGCAAAAGGGCCATTAAAGAGGCCCCTCACCCCAAAAAAGGGAAAAAAGACATCCTGTCAGTATGGTTAAATCACATTTAGTAAAGGATTTGCAGCGGAAAATTACTGACTTTCTTTTGACTGTTTCTTCAGGTATACTGAGGGAAACAGCACAGATAACTCCCATGTATTTCAAATCACCCATCAACATTGAGCATAATCTTTCCAACCACTCGTTCAAATGATGGCTCACTATTGAACCTTTGCCTCAACTTAATAGGTAACTCATTGGGTCCAGCTCAGTCGGGCTATGACAAGGTCATTGGGACTAATTTGTCGGGCAGCCCAAATTTGGAGGACTTACTGTCAAGTACAGTTTTTTCAAGTGATAAGAACAATCTGTATAAAGAGGCTGTGGTTATATCTGAGAACAGTGCTTCACATCGTGGCCAAGTCCCTTGTTCTGCTTAATGCCATCATTTCTAAACTCAATGCCCTTTTTACCCTTTGCATGAATTTGGCTGCAGACCATCACGAGCTGAAAGGAAAAATGTGGTGGATGTCAAACTTGAAAACAGCACCAAACATAACAAACAGGCCAGTGTTTCTTCTACATCTATCCTATGACCTCCCAAAATTTGGCTGAGGCAGAGGACACCATACTGGCAAAGGACTGCACGGTTGCTATTGAAAAACAGCATGTTGATGTTGAGGGTCCGGTTTCGGATAATCTCCTCTAACCTCGATCTGGCAAACAATGGCTCTTTAATAATCAATGCTGAATCAGAACAAGATGCCATCAAGGCCATACATGCTCAGATCTCTTCACTCAAAAGCCTGCCAAGAATTCCAAAGTGCCACAGAAATCGTGTGTTGAGAAACAAATCAGCACGTTCTCTCAAATTGGTAGAATTCACGAACATTTAGCATTCTCATGACCCCCCTTGTGTTGAGAGCAAAATTTCCTCTTCACCCACTCAAACTGTCACGTTTACTAAAGTTCAAGGCAATGGCCGTGGAAGTGGATTTGAGAGGTCCTCTTGACAGATGGATTTACGGCAAAGAGTGTGTGTTCTGATATCTGCCAAGCAAGTGACTGTATACAATTCAGGTCAAGATGGTTGCAACCCTGAAAGTTCTTTAAACGCAACCCTCCAAGTTCTTTAAAATCAACCAGGAGCAGAGATAAAGACACAGTCAGCACTCTCACCCCACCTAAGGCAGCAAATTGGCTGCCTATCACTATAACGACCAGTTACGGGGTGGGAGCAGCCAATTTGTTGATCCACCAGTACATATGTATCTCAGAACATCCACACTCTTTGGTACACTAGTAAGACTGGAAGAAATTTCCCTCACAGCTGATAGTTCTTTTTTTAAATCAGTCTCAATTGTAGCAATGTGGATGTATGTCTCTTGGCTCTCTGAAGTTAAGAGTAGTGATCTTCTATGTATAGAACTTCCCAAGCGGAATAGCCCTATGAACTGGGCTCCCATTGAACTTGCCTCTTCTGCTATAGTTTCTCTGTTGTGTGCCTGTTCAGATATTTTACTAAATTCAGGCTTTCGGCTAATTGTAAGCTGTAATAAGTCTAAACCACCTGACCCCCACCAACATACTCTACAGCCTCATGTTTCTATAGACAGATCAATTAAACTGATGGAAGGACGGAACTATGCAAAAGTAGTCAACGCATCTCTGTCCAGCAACTTTATCGGTAATATGAAAGATACGTACTCAATACAGAACAAATGAGTTGGGTGGATTATTGACAGTATTACAACCTACAATCCATAAAATGAATCGGTTGCAATACCCAGGGTTTCTTTTCTTTTTGACATCACCCTAATGGCATTTCATTTATCATAAACAGTGATGTATTTATTGTACTGGAAACTTGGACTATGGCAGATTTTCAAATTGACGGACACAATATAGTGCAAAGACGTGCCGTGTACAGCATTTGCGGGCGACCACTGGGTGGCCTTGTAATAGGGGCTCAATCCTCATTTAGACATGCCATTTTTTGAGGATATACATAGTCTCTTCTTGTGTGTTATCGGCTATTCTCACTGTCTTCCTCCTGGGGATTTGTGTATTGATTATTAATATATAACCCCCCCCCCCCCAGGGCGTCAAAGGATCAAAGAATTCTATTGGTGGATATAACCTCATGTATATGGCATGATTGTAACCCGAAAGGTAGAGTTGTGTTTGCTGGTGACTCAAACGCTCCCTTGCTTGCTTAGATTAATTGGACTTCTTCCCAGGTTTATTTGCAAAGAAAATGTGTATTATTCCCATACACTTGCGAATGGTGGCGACGCTATTTAGACATCTACTTTTAATATAAATGATTTTCCTGCCTTAATAGTAAAACTAGTATGAGGGAGTCACCATTATATAAATGGTCTAATACGCATAGTTATTCATTCCTTGATTACATTTATGTGGACCATGAGTTATGGTATAGTTATGGGGTTCTTGAGATGGTTTTTACTACATTAAGTGACTGCACTATTTTAACTTGGTCATATGAATTGCCTTAAGCTGTGAAAATGAATTATTTCAATGATTGTGTTTCTCCCAACAGCCAAGGTAACCGTCTCATTTGGAGCTTTAGAAATTTCAGGAAGGTGAGCACCTATATCGAAAATGATGACCCTCTCCTCCATTGCTGGCTCATGGAGAACCAGTGGGATCTTTCCTATATGATGAGACTCCTGAACAATCAATTAAAATTAAACTCAGGAGTTAGGAAACCGTGTGCAAATAACAACAAAGGCTTTGACATACTAAAATATCAGGCCTAGAAAACCCACCGAAAGAAATATTTAGAGATCAATAAATCCCTGTTGAATACACCAACAAGCATCAATTGAAAGCACATGCCGCTAGTTGTTATAAAAACAGGTTAAAAGCCCATAAATCTTCGAAGACCAGTGCCAAGTGGAAACACATATTTGAAATGTTTAAAAGCCATGATGAAAGGCAATTCTGGACTAGAATATGAACTTTTATCAATACTAATACCATGCCTGAGTTGAATCCGATATGTGAAGCTGACTGGACAATAGTAATAAAATAATGTATTGGTCCACCAGCGAACAAAGTGAAAGTGACTCAAAATGTGTGTTTAATACTTGTTTTTCTAAGGACTTTGATCGAGACAGTATCATTATTATTATTAACACTTTAAATAATTTGAGGACCCCGTGGCCAGATCATTTAGCAAACTTAATGTTAATCTGATTTTTTGGGCAGCCACTTTAGAACAACTATTCTGAACATCATAAAGGTAGGCCTAATTCTAAACAGCTGGCGCAAATCAATTTTGGTTCCGGTACACAAAAGGGGTGCCAGGACCAACCCGGCGCACTATCGCCCGCTTGCAATGATAGACGTCAGCCAAAAAATCTTTGCTACCAAACTGCTGAATAAACTTTCTCCTTGATTTAAGGGGTCGAAACTATTATCTATGTTTCAAACTGGATTTCGAAAACATTACAACACTCTGCATAATCTTTGTGCCATGCAGTTTCTCATTTCTGCCTGCACTGCCACTGCCAATGCCAACTGTATCTCTGTTTTGTTGACTTTTGTTGCAATGCTTTTGACTCAGTATTCAGGTTCTTATTATGGAAAAAATTAGATTATCGGGCATAGATCCTTCCTTACTATATTTCATTATCACATTTTACACCAACAACAGTGCAGTGGTACACATGAACAAAAGGAGTGAAATTACTTCTGAAATTCTGACTAATAAAGGCATGAAACAAGGTTATTTCTTAGCCCCCTTTTGTACAATATATATATGTCAGCGACATGGATATTGCCATTAAGGCTGTCCACAATTTTCTGCCGCGGATTGGCACGATAATGGTTCCCTGGATAGGTTACGCAGAGGATACTATCTTAATAGATCGCACCCCTATTGGGTTACAACAATCTCTAGTAGCCTTACATACTTTTGCAAAGGATAATAATTTAAAAATAAACACTTATAAAATTAGATGTTAATTATTGGTGGCAAATCCAAGAAATGTAATTATACTTGGTCAATTGGCAACAAGCCGCTGGAAATAGTTGACAGGTATATATATCTTGGATTTCCCATCATTAGCACACCCTCTCAAAAATTCTATTTTAATTGTCCTCAAAGGATGGAAAAAATGGCTTATTCTCAAGTGATACATATGTAAAATGGGTGGGAAGAAGATTGAAGGATTAACAGCTACATACCATGAAATCATAATCCAATGTTTTTGTACAGGCTTTCGGCTATCACTAGTAAAATGTTAAATTGGTTGGACCAACTGGAAGGCAACATACTGCGCTCGATCCTGGGAATACCCCAATCTGTTCCGGTTGATCCCCTCCGTTGCGAATTGGGTGTCCCCTCCATATGATCTATATGGTTGAAACAGTGCAGTAATGTGTACATAAACATACTCCTATCATCTAACGGAGCATTAACTCTATGCACAGACCACAAAAAAATTATTTTTAATTCAATTACGAGCAATCACTTTAACTTGTTTAGACTCAATAGATGTATTGCACAAATATATTATTTCTAATCCCAAAAGGGTAACTATATAAAAAAGGAAAATTAGAGAAGCTGATACGTGTAATAATATTAATAGGCGTAATAAGTTAAAATATTATGTTGTGTGTATTAATCAGAGCTTTCTATATAACCTAACTTGAATCTACCTTACAAAATTATATTCAATACAATTGCAAAGGTTTATTACATACCATCGGTTTAACATCCTTGACACCTTAGAGCACACTGGATGGTGGGCCGTATACCTTGACACGAGAAAATCTGTAGACTATGTTAATTGTCCATGAATCTGTGCAGCACCTTCTTTCCCAATGTATCACTCTGAAATCTTGTTATTTTAAAAGCTATTCCAAGTTTGTCTCCCCATTTGAATCCATCGAGTAAGACTAATTTTGGAGTCTTTTATATGGGGCAGAATCCATAGTGATAACTGCTGTAGCCTTTCACGTACGGAGGGAAGTTTTGTAATTGCGTTCTAATATATGATTATTACGATGATATATTTTTAATGTTTTAAGTTTTAATTTCCTGTATCAAATTTAGTATTTTATTGGAATAGGTCTGATTTGATGTGATTTGATTAATAATATATTGGAAAATGTCTCTTTTTATTCTGAATGTATAATAAAATGTGTAAAAGGTTTATATTTAACCAATATGCACAATAACAAAAAAAAGATATCCTCTTCTTTGGACCGTGGTAGGAATCCCACAATGCTACTCTATTGAACGTATGCAGAGCCCTCAATGGGGTAAATCCTACCCTCAACAAAGAGAAATGTGCGTTCAATAAATCTACTCTGAAGTTCTTTGGACATATAATCTCTGACAAGTGCATAGAACCTGAACTGGACAAGATCACAGCCTTGACTGAAGGCCCATGCCTGTAAAATGTGGTGCAGGTTTGCTCATTTCTGGGGCTGGCAAGCTATTGCACGTGCTACCTCCTGAACTTTGCATCCACCAGCACTCCGCTAAGAAGCCTGATGAACATAGATCAACCATTCACATGGACACAGGTTCATGAGAAGGCTTTCTACAGAATCAGGAAAGAGATTGTGACATCAGTGCAGGTCATACTTTGACCCCAACCTACATACAGAAGTCATGGCGGACGTGAGCCCCGTAGGTGGGGGCCCCATTCTAGCTCAACATTCTGGCTGCAACCATGCCCCAAGAAAGATCATGTTATATGCCAGCAAGAGCATAACAGAGACAGCAATGGTATTGACAGGCAGAGAAGGAAAGCCCTGCCGTTGTTTGGGCGTGTGAACATTTCCACCTGTTTTATTTATGGCAAACTGTTCACCATTGTCACTGGCCACCAGGCCTTCATCACAATATATAGCAAACCAACAGCCCAGATGCCTCCCTGCATCGCCCAATGGGGTTTACACCTTCAGGAATGTCGATTTATCATAGTTCGCAAGCCAGGAAAAATGGCCAACCCAGTGGACTTCCTGGCCCGCCATCCCGTGGCATGCTCCCGACTGTCCAACAACAGAGCGGATGGGTAAATAAACTATGTGGTCCCACCATGCCATACCACCAACGATCTAATTAGAGGAGGTGCAATGAGAGACAGTAGAGGACCCAACCCTTGAACTAGCAGCGTCCTGCATTTGAGACAGGAAATGGGGGGTGGTGAAGCAAACAGTGAAGTTAAACATCAGGTTGTGGAAGACACTCACTCATGAGAGTGAGAGACAAACTGGTCTTCTTGCCATCAAACCTATCGCTGAAGAGTGATAGGATAATGATGCTGGCATCACGTTAACAGTGTGAGGTGGACATAGCCCACGCAGGACACTGTGGGATCGTATCGACCAAGAGACAGTTAAGGAAGAAGGTATGGTTCCCTGGCATGGACAACATGGTTGAGGACACATTCAATTTGTGCCACATATGCCTCAGTCTACAACCTCACACAGCCCCAGAGTCGCTACAAATGATGCTGCTGCCTGACCACATGTGGGAGAAAGTGGCCATTGCTTCGAGCCCCTGCGGTTCAGTGAATATATACTTGTGGCCCTAGATGAACACTCCCATTTCCCAGTGGCAGAAATCTTACAGTCCAGTCCACTGCAGCCACTACTGTGATCTCAGCACTGGTTGGGATATTCTCAGCCTACGGCATACCAAAGGTGTTCAAATATGACAATGGGCCACCATTCACGAGTTGCAGCATTAGGGATTTTGCTCAATACATGCGTTTCCACTATCGAAAAGTAACCTTGCTGTGACCACAGGCTAATGGCGCTGTTGAGCGGTTCATGGCAAACATTAAGAGGGCAGTGAGAGTGGCAAACGTCACACACAAGCCACTGGAACAAACACTTGATCAACTCCTACGACACTAACGCAGCACCCCACACAGCTCCACAGGAGCATGCCCCACCGATCCGATGTTCGGTTGCCCAGTCCGCACGAGACTTTCCCATGTCCTGGATCAGAGGATAGAGAACAACTGCGATCAAGACGTCAGAGCGAGGGATGAGGTTGAAAGGCAAAAATGTGAGAGTATGACAACCACCGCAGAAAGGCGCATGCCTCCTAATTTCAGCAATGACCAGTTGGGACGTGGGAGGGCCAGAAATAATAAATGGCAGCTTTATGCCTGACCTTACACCTGTGTGCGTGTCTTTTTTCGGCCATAACAGTGTTGCTGTTCCCAGACAGCTGGAAGGATGCAGCAGGTAAGTGAGGGAGGCAAGGAGGCTGGCCGATGCGGTGCAGCCGAGAGAGGCCTTGTATTTGCGGCCTCAAAATGGAGCAGGAAAGGTTTGTTTAAAAAAAGGCCGAACCTGTGGAATGCAGCCCTTTGATCTGGAATCTGCAGGTTCAGCCTTTTGTAAACGCCATTCGGACATAGATTCAAAAATATTGATAGCTTATGTGAATGGTGAGATAATGTGTCTGTCTCTTACTTGCTAAGAGCGGGCAAAATGCCATGCAGCATGGTATGAAAAGCAAGTCAGCATATTCAGGTGACTTTCAGGCAATTAGTGTGAAACAGAAGGCTGCGAAAATACTGCTGTGTGGGCCTCATTCCAGACACTGTCAAAAATGCTAATTTGTACTGTTATAAAAGTACTATTCAAGCCAGGGACATATGTGATCATATCTCTCCCTGTCACAACCCCCTCAATGCGTTGAAGTGGACGAAGGACACAACACAGTCAAGTGAGAGAGGACCAGAACGTAAACTGTACCTATTGCATTAGAAAACTCATAGTGACATATGGTCTTCAAATGCTCCAACACTTTCAGACAGCCATTTACCTGCTAACTCAAGACTGTACCCTCCGCAGCTACCACTCCTCGGTGTATCTTCAGAAGTGATAACTTAGGCTACGGGTTGGCACCAAATCCTCTTGAGCCCTTGTAGGTATTGATAACTTGAGACTTCTGCCTTATTGATATCTAGCTGACATGTTTTAAGTGAGTGAAGGTTTAAGTGGTTGAGTGATCATTAACAATCATTTATCATGCTTCGATTAAAACTCATTTCCCACATTACTGTACACATGAAAAGCAGAGATGTTAATTGAGGATGTCCATTTGTATGGCAGAACAATCGAAAGTGACACCTTTCTGTGCTGGTTCTTTGGAATAATAAAAGTCTGTCGCTGTGATTAGATTTGTTTTAAATCAGATATATAGATGCTTCCAACAAGTGTAGGTTTATTATCAGCAAGAATGTTGAATCGCAACGGTGAATACCTTGTGGAACCAAACCAAGCATAAAGCTGCACTTCCTGCAGGAGCAGTTGCTCAGAATACTTTGATTGCCGAACAAGAACCATTTGAGGGAACTTCTCCCTGCAAATGATTTGGGGCCTGATTATGAGTTTGGCAGGATCAACTTTAGTAATAATGGCACACTTGTTTCCTGCTGCTGCATGCAGTAATTAGCAGGTTGCCCGGAAAGGTCACGCAGACCTCATTTTGGTGTCCCTTTTGGCTCAATGGGCCCTACAACAAGGTATACCGCCTAGGCATTGAATGCCTCGCCACAGGCATGACGAGAGAAGCAGGAGCAGTCAGTGGTGACAGCGCAGAGAACTCTCCGATGCTACAAAACACACAACGGTAATGCACTATTGCTGAACTAAGAGGTGAAGAACACAGAGTTGGAGTGCAAAGCTCAGAGATTGTGAATGATGCTGAGGGTAATGAATCTTGGTGAAAAGATATGCTGAGATGGAAACACGTATGCAAGATCAGTTACTTCAGAAGCTGGTAGATAGGCCTTACCACAGTAGACTTCAGACTCGGGGCATGGATGCAAGAAATATTGGGGTACATATTAGTTAGGACACATGGAGGGCTGAGTGACGGATTACCTTTAAAGTTTAAGGTAACTACAGTCCCTCGGTTGTGCAGTGCCATAACTTCCTAATGGGTCCAGCCGGTTCTGTTTGCTAGTCAGCTCAGATACAGCTCAGTCTTAACCCTAAAACTAAAATTGTCTTGTGAGTTCAAATAATCGGCCAGTGAATTCCATTTATAAAATGCTTATGATCCTTCAAACCATTATGATATACATGGCAACAGGATTAGCGTTCAGAGCTACTGATGTCTCAACCCCAATATACCCAACCATGAGGCCCAATCATTTCATCACACATTTTCGATGAGTTGCTCACTACCATGATAGCAGAAAAAGGAGACAATAGGTTTCACAGCGCGGACCAGGGGATTGAACCTGTGGTGCTCCGTGTCGTCTTGCTCCCAAAGCGAGCATGTTGCTGCTGTCATGATGCCTACCCCCAGGCATCCGGACCAAGCCCATCAGCCCCGGGAGCAGGCATCTAGACATTTAGTAAAACCTCAGCAGCCCCGGCTAGGGGCTATCTGGGTTCAGTCCTGGCGCCTTAGGCGCCAGGCTTATAGTAGGAATCAGTCCTGGTGCCTAAGGCGCCAGGCTCATAGTCATTACTTACCTCAGGCAGACCATGCTGCAAATGACTCCAATCCAACATGAAGCCTGAAAGGGACTATTTTTCTACAGGGACTATTTTTTACTCGGGTGTGGTTCTAGGGACTTCTTACCTGGGACTACTTTTGAGGCTATTTAAACCATGCCTGACCAGCAACACACGCTTTGCGCTATTCTGCATCCAGCAGCGTAACACTCACCGTGCCTGCAGCCTGCATCCAGTCTTCTGCCACGCCCGCCTCAAATCCGGAGCTCCTAAAACTGTAAAGAACATCATTTCTGCATGCACCGCACCTCCAGCTGCAGCGCCGCGCCATACTCACCAGTCTTCATAGCATCCTTCGGGTCGGCGCTGCCTCCATCATTTCTTCGCCGAACTTTGGCACCTAGGAGACAAAAGAAAACCACAAGGTGAGCCGAGGGAACCAACAAATATAATTCTTACCACCATAGACTTACCTGATTTACCACCGGAGGCATCCTTTTGTGACTCTCCATATTTTCACGTGCCGCATCTGTAAAGAGAGACAAAACAACACATTTTCTTCATGCAACATTTACCGGACAGCGCCGGGTAATACAGACTCTTACCTGTGCGCCACCAGCTGCCACAAGGGCATCTTTTCACGAGCCAGCTGCAAGACAAGAAAGGAAGGGGGGAACAAGAGTGAACATCGGACATATTGAACTCTATGAACTTAATACTTACTGGTCCTCACCAGGAACCTCAGAGTCAATACTCTCCGGAATTCTCCTGAGCCTTCAAACCAGTGAAGTAACTGAAATCGACGCACCCTGCAAATCCACGCAGGATGGAGAGCTCATCTTTCAAGAATATAAGGAGAATATTTATACGGGTTAAGCAGACAAGATTAGGAGGGCAGATCCAGTCAGTCATCGCTGCACTACACATCACGTGGGTGGAGACCGCAGCTATCCGGGTCTGACCGACGCCCCTGTGGGAGCCAGGTGAGCATAACAGAACGCGAAGCCTATCTATAAATCCCCACCCGGGCGTTATGGAAACCTCAGAAACCAACCAACTAGCCCTATTGTTAGGGGAACTTAGGGCAGAAGTGCACTCCGCGCGCCAAGAGTCTAATGCCCTCAGGAGAGAACTGATTGTGTCAAAGGAGCGCACTGATGATCTTGCTAGACAATTACTGCAAAACCAAGCTGGGCAAACACCATTACCTGGACTCGGGGGGAATCCAACTCCTGTTTCATAGAGCAATCCTGTGCAAGTGGTTCTACCAGGGAGCATTCCTTTAGCTCCACCCGAACGTTTTGCTGGGGACCCAAAAAAGTTCTCCGTGTTTATGAACCAATGCCGCTTGCACTTTTTATGCAGACCTGGAGCTTTTCCGAACTACCAAACCAAAGCAGCCTTTGTACTATCATATCTTAGTGGCAGCACAGCAGATTGGTCAATTCCATTAGTTAACCAGGATGACCCTCTTCTTCGGGATTTTCAAGGTTTTCAATTGAGCATGGAAAGACTATTTGCCAGACATTCACAGGGACAGGCCCTGGATAATGAACTTTTATCATTACGACAAGGTAACCAGGATCTACTAACCTACATATCCACTTTCAATAGTTTAGTGGTGAAACCGGATGGCCAGAGGTAAAACGAATTACATTATTTCATCGTGGACTTCGGGGTGAACTCAAAGACGTTTTGGCCCAAGTTGTGAACCCACCTCAGGATTGTGCAGAATATATAGACTTAGTGGTCCAGTTAGACCACCGACTTCAGAATAGAAAGGCTGATCGAGCTAAGTTTGAGAATCGGGTATTGGTTAAACCCAATATTACCCTCAAAGGAACAGATGTATCAGAACCGATGCAGATCAGGGGGGTCAAAGGACCCTTAACTCAAAAGGAAAGAGAAAGAAGACGGCAGATGCAATTGTGTCTGTACTGTAGGGCCTCAGGACATTTTATACGGAGTTGCCCTATAAGAAAATCTAAAAAAGTAGTCGGAGTTGCTGATAAAAATCAAACAGAGCCTGATTCGGGAAATGACCACGCCCGACAAGCATAGAGGTCCGCTTGCCGACCTTGAAGAAGGAAACTCAGACCTCACACTTCATCATACCAATGGTCCTTATAGATCCAAGGCAGCCATCACGTATGCATGCAGTGAGGGCATACATTGATAGCGGGGCCATAGGAAACTATGTGGACCACGAGTTGGCTTCTAGGATGAATCTATCTCTCTGCAAAAAGACCACTTCGGATGTCATCACCACAGTCGATGGAACTGAAATTGCCTCTGGGCCTGTAACTCATTCCACCGCAGAGATTACACTATTGGGTCAGGATGGGCATCGAGAGACTATTGTGTTTGATTTAATCAAAGTCCCGCAGTTCCAAATAATACTGGGGATACCTTGGTTGGAAACACATAATCCTTGTATTGATTGGCGAGAGAAGAGAATAACCTTCCCGGATTGTGCACATACTTGTTACCCAAAAAAACCCTTGAACCAAGGCCTGGCCCCAGTCGCTACTTCATTTACCTCAGGAATATCAAGAATTCCAGGATGTTTTCCAAAAGGAACAGGCAAACAACCTACCACCTCACAGATCATACGATTATCAAATCGATCTCGCACCCGGTGCACAACCTCCATGTAGTAGGATCTACGCCCTTACGGAACCCGAAAACCGTCACCTACGACAATACTTGGACCAATACCTTGCAAATGGCTTCATTCGTCCATCCAAGTCCCCTGCATATTCAGCTTTGTTCTTCGTGCCTAAAAAGGAGGGTAACCTCAGAACGTGCATAGACTACCGCGCATTAAATAAGATCACGGTTAAGAACCGATACCCTTTGCCTCTGATCCCCGAATTACTAGACCAAGTAAAGGACGCTTGCATCTACACTAAATTAGATCTCCGAGGGGCATATCATCTGGTACGTGTAAAGAAAGACGACGAATGGAAGACTGCTTTTCGCACTAAGTACGGGTTATTCGAATACCAGGTGATGCCATTCGGGTTGTGCAATGCACCAGCAGCCTTCCAGTATTTTATGAACAATGTCCTTCGTGAACTCATTGACGTCTGTGTTGTTGTATACATAGACAATATTCTAGTGTACTCCTCTTCAGAATCAGACAAGTGAAGCACGTTTGTGCAGTCCTTGAGAAACTACGCCAGCACAAGTTATATGCAAAATTGGAAAAATGCGTTTTTCATGCTACGGAAGTTGAATTCCTTGGATTTATCCTGACTCCAAAAGGAGTCCGAATGGACTCTCGAAAGGTGGACGCAATCCTCAAGTGCCCACAGAGTCAAGTTTGTGGATCCATTTTTGTTCCAATTTCCGTAATTTCAGATCTCTATCTCCACCACGAGGATGTGGTTCCAAAATTTGTAAAACACACCAAAATAAATCATCTTGAGAGTGTTTCATTTTGCGATAATGTTCGACCAGTGGTTTATCCACTGTGCCATTTTTTATACAAGAACAATGTTCTCCTATCCTGTTGCGGACAGTTCTTTTGTAGAGTACTCTAAATTTGCAAAATAGGATCATGAACCAAAAACCTTACTCCATTTACATGTTTGTTGATCTACCATTCTGCTCAATCAAGAAACGAAGAACCTTCTCGTCGTGGTCTACAATCTGCAGACTAGTGTCAAGTGTCTATCTATCTATCTATCTATCTATCTATCTATCTATCTATCTATCTATCTATCTATCTATCTATCTATCTATCTAGTTCTTGTATAGCATCATTCACCCATAGGCCTCAGTGCGCTCACATGACAAAGACAAAACAGAAAAACGGAAACAGAAAATGTCAGAAACAAGAGAGTAAATACCAAGGAATGGGTGATGAAATTAACCTAATTCAAATAGATGTGTTTTTAGCAATTTCTTGAACAAGATGGTAGACTAGCAGCCCTTAAGAGAAGACGGGAGATGGTTCCAGAGATCTGGAGTCCAGGTTTGAAAACCTGAGCCACCAATCCTCTTAAATAGAGCCTGAGGTTGTTTCAAAAGGATATCTTTATTAGAACAGTACAATGAAAGGGCACTCTAAAAATTCTGGCTGACAGGTATTTCGAGGCTTTACCTGATATACAGTTGTGGACCAGCAATTCTTTGTTTGACAGGCAGCCAATGTAATTTTCTGTGAGCCTCAGTGACATGTATACGTCGGCCGAGGACACAAACGGCCCAAACTGCTCCATTTTGTAGCACCTGAAGGCTTTTTTATGTTAGCCTCAAATGAACCAATAAGCAGGCTGTTGCAGTAGTATAATTTTGAACTTATAATAGCTGCTGCAATCATAGCCCGGTTTGACTCTGAGAGGTATGGGTGAATTTACCATAGAAGATGGATATTGAACGAGCAAGTGGATTTAACGTGAAGAACATGCTGCTTGAATGAGAGGCGGGAGTCGAAATAGACTCCCAGACTCTTCACTGATTCCGAGACCTTGGTTATATTGCCTGCAATACAAAATCTAGCGTAAGAGGGATCCATAAGACTAAGTTTAGCTTATGTACCCAGTATAAGAAGCTTGGTTTTCTTATCATTTAAGGCCAGAGAATGTGTGGCCATTCAGAATTGTATTGCATGAAAGATGGTGTTAACTTTGTCTAGGTCCTTGGTACCAAGGCCTGAATGTTCTATCATGATCGGTGTGTCATCGGCGTAGTTTGCAAAACAGACACCCAGTGTGGAAACATGGGTACATGTCATGTCAGTACATGGAATCAAAACGTATTCATCCTGTCAATCAGTTTTGCCTTATTGATGGGCTTAAGGAACCAACCCATGTTCCATTTGAGTTAGGACCAGACCATCTGAATAGGGTTTAGGCAGGGATATTCAGGTGGGGTTTGTCCCAGGTGACTTATTGTACGGCCATAACTGCAGAATGTTGAGTGTTATTATCCTCAATGACATATATTTGCTGGTGTCCTCATGGTAATGGCTTCTTGGTTTCTTAAAGCAAATGTGTTTCATATATGTTGCTTCATGTCAGAATCCAGGCTCAGAATCCACCTAACTCACCCAGGCCAGTGAAGTTTGAAACTCTCGTTGTCAGGACCTTATCTGCACAACCTTGCTGCTTCGCAGACCCAGTGCTAAGGACTCCTTCACATCAAAGCCAGCAACTCGACCTCCTTGTGTGGGGAGCTCCCAGCTATTTAAATTTTTAGCCAGCGCTCACACCCACACAGAGTCCAGCAGCATTTCCTTGGAAGCACTGTCTGTACCTCCGTCCCAGCTCGATCTGAACTCTTCCCCCTGGCTTATTCCTTAAGAAAACTCCTCCTGCCTATCACCCCTAGGTCAGCCCTCTATTGACGTGGCCCATCCACCTCCAATCCCTACCAATCAGAATAAAATAATTTGTCCTGTACCAGCCCTTGTTTTTCAAGACAATGAAGATTTCTGCCCTGTATAGCAACTGTTTCCGTTTGCCTTCCTGCCAGTGGCATATTTCTGAAAACACTGACATGGTATACATTTCAAAGTGTGCATCTCTTCATAGAAAAATATAGAATGCATTTCATTGTGCACAGAAATTGCATTAATAATGTTAGAGGGATTGAGGTTAATATATTAGTAAAACAGTTAGTATAAGGTTATTTAATTATGTATTTCTAATGCAATTCACACACATGAAAATATCCCATTTGTAAAAATGTGCACCTCTTCATTTTAAAATGACAGCACACTGTGCTAAAATGTTTTACTAAATGCTCTGAAAAATTGCCTGCTGGCTGTTACTGAAAACTGCCTTGTACCTATTGTGCACCTATTTTTTACCTATTTTGAAAGGGCTGCATTTAGATATTGCATACTGCATACAGCCAACTGACGAAATGCTTTTAAAATCATACCTGCAGTTTGAAAAACTGTGCCTGGCTGCATTTCCATACTGCAAACTGCATACTGCCAGTAAAACCCTCAAATAAAATCCCCATATATATCCTTACATTCCAAAGCATTAACCTGTGGGTTGCAAAAAAATTATGACTCTATTTCCCGCTTTAGGATGTTATCTATAGAGTATTGTCGACACAACGTGTTTCAGCCCTTTTACCGTGATCCAGACGATCACCTATTTTAATATGTTGGGGTCTCGATCAGGACGGTAGATTATTTGTACTTGAAGCTAATTCAATCATCCAACCCTTTCGATATGAAGTATCTGTAGTGAAACAAAACATACAATAGAGAGGAGTGAGAGCCGTCGCTATGTAGTGGGTAAACTCACTGGTGATGAAACCCAAATGGAGAAGACTACTGACCTGTATATCGTGGGTACTAATCTGACACCCAGGTGACTCAGGCTTGAACCAGGAGTGATACACGGTCTGCAGCCCTCTCAATCTAAATAACACCCACAAAATAATACTTTTCACTGGTGCATGACAACCAACGACTGTGCTGACTGACAAACCCCCCCTTATACAAACAAATAAAAATGGAGCAATTCACGACAAGTGACCAAGAATAAAGAACTTTGACTCCATGCAGTGAATACAGCCAGATGCTTCTGAGTCTCCAGACCGGATACATCCTGTTGAATGGGATCACTTGGTCCTGCAGGCAATAGCGGCACTAAGAATGTCATTGGGGATCAAGTTTGGTGAAGTTGGATCAAATGTTTTGCTTTTACATCAGGACCTCTGTAATTTTACAGAGAAAGCTGCTGCCCACGAAAAGGAGGTTGCTGAAAGGTCATCCTTGATTACAATACTATGAGAGCAAGTGATGGAACTTATTGATAACACCCATATGCTAGAAGATGCTGAGAACAGTGCGAGGCGGAAAATTGTTCGCATCATTGGCCTGTCAGAGGCTGAGGAGGGCGCTGACCCCACAGATGACGTTGAAAGTCTGCTGATGCTAATCCATGGTCCCGGGGAGGCTGTCCCAATGGTTTGTGGAAGTTAGAACACATTGAGCAGTTCAGAAGAATGCCCCAATGAGTGCTCCACCTCAAGCTATGATTGCAAAGATAACCACCTATACACATAAATAACTGATCCTTTTCCATCTACTTGAGGGAGGGAGACTGAGAAAAGCTTAAGAGAACTTGGTGGTTTTACCAGATTATACTTGGCAGGTACAAATGAGATGCAAGATGTTTTAGAGAGTTAATCTCTTACTGCGTGAGGCTCAGATACGTTACATCCTCCTGTTTCCTGGTAAACTCAAGATCCTACATGATGGGAAAGCATTGTTTTTTTTATACTTTGGACGAAGTCTTGTTGTGGATGTGACTGAAAAACTTGAACATATCTTCAGTGGAGGATCTTGCTGAACTTGCTGGTAGTAGACCTTGCAGAGGAGGCAGAGACGTAGCATAGTGGAATTAGCTGGCGAAACGGCCGATGCATGAACATGACTCTTTAACAAATGGGGACAACCCCACCTCCCAACATATGAATAGTGTCTCTAGACCCACTGAACCATCTACGTGAACACAAGTGGATTTACCAATGTTGTCTGCTGAGAGTGATGGATTCCCAAATTTGAAATGCAACAAAGCATGTCTGCTTGAATGACAGCCACCGTGCCACACCACACTGGTGTGTAGCAGGCATGCACCTGCTGCCCGGGAGCCTCCTTGGGATATTTGTCCCACATTTCCACATAACTACTTACAAGCTTCGTGCAGTTTTGATGGCGTACATGTCTCCCGTGTTGGGTAGTGAGTGTATGTAAGCACAATATCTCAGGGACTCTTGAATAGTGGTTGACTATCGAGAATGTTTAAGTTGCTTACCTTACCTTTTTATTAGTGATAACACGTGATGGCATTTGGTTTTTGTCAAGCTTTGTATTGCAGTATGTGCAAAATATTGAGGGGTCAGTTATTTTGTATTTATTTTCTGTTACTTATAAAGCTAAATGGAACCATTTGGATTCTGCTTTGTCCTTTATTGTGTAGGCCATATTCACTATTATTGTGGTCTTTTTATAAAAGCTCTGTGACAACAGACACATACTTTGCATGGTATTTTAGAACATGTGTTTTGAAACTTAGCTTTTTCTTTTTTGTATGTGTTTGTAAGGAGGTTAATGTGTTTGTGAGGTTTTCGCTAATGTTTTCTAAAGTTACTGAATTTTCTAAGTCTTCTTCAGTTCCAACATTTTACTTTGGATGTGCTCTATTTCCTGAAGGATTTCTTTGGCTGATCCATGTAGGAGAATGTTATTAAAATGCTGCAGTTCTAGAGCAGGAGTTTTTGCATAGTAGAGTCTAGTCAGATAGAGGAATGGTGTGATGCTAACATTTTGATGTGGTGGAAGGTGCTTTTGCAATCAGTTCCTGAAATGTAGGCTAATGAATGTCGTTGCAGTCCAGTGTTGATGTAAAGGTTTTATTATACTTTCATTTTTTTTGTTTTACATAATGATTGAAGAATTGTCATAAATATTTGAAGGATTGTTGGCACACGTTATATATTGAGCTGCAAGTCCATGTGTACACTGGACGGTTTGATCGGTTGAAAGTTTGTTTGGGACGTTTTTTCTATAAGGGTTTCTTTTGCCATAATGTTGTCGCCTTCCATTTTATATCCTTGCCCATTATTGTCTATGGCAATTGGGGTTTTTTGTTCTTGTTTTTAAAAGTCTTCATTGAAATATGATTCTATGCTGCTTGTGTGAATCCATTCACCTGTACAGAAGTTTGAAAATGTATCGATATTGACATTGCACATATTTAGAACTACTTTTTGTAATTCATTGATTAATTTAGTTAGAGGTTTCCTTCTGTTTAAAATTGATATAAACAACTTTCTCTTTAGTAGAAATGCAATGTCAATTAGAGGTTTGAGGATTTCTTTTCTGTGATAGTTTTTATGGGTAGATTGTAACTTTTTAGCTATCTTTATAAGATTGTTCAAAACTCTTCGATGGAAATATTTTTGTAGAATTCATGTTTGGGTTTGCTTTGCTGTGGCTATGTAAACATTGGTAGATATAGTGTCAGGTTCATTAGTAGTTCTGTCTTTGTTTGTACATGTTATTTTACTTTTAGTTTTTGCAAGATGGGCCAGACTTTTTTTTTGTGGTGGCTAGTTTAGTTTTGTTGAGTGAAGTTACTAGCTGTTTTGTTTTAATATTTTCTATAACTTGTTTTAGAGGTAGATGAATATATTGTTGTTTTTATTTTATTTGCTCTATTGTTTCCTTGTTTTATACGCAGTTGGTTTTTAGTAGGCATTCTGTTCTATCTGTTGGGAAAAAAGAAAATTTGTGTTTGAAAGATATGGAATGTCTATGCATATATTATACCTGAATCTGTGTGTGTTATTGTACAGATGAATAGAGTGTTGTGTGATTGTGCAGTGGTATGATAGCTGTGGGTGGGATGGTTATAAGAGTAACGGTCTGTGCATAGGGGTATGTAATAGTAAGGTCAAGAAATTGTGGTATACAAGTTGTTGAGAGATCGATGTTTTGTTAGGCAGTAAGGAATGGGTGTTTTATTGAATAAAGAGCAGTGTTTAGATTGGCATAGAAAGAGTGGGAATGTTGCAATATAATGAGTAAGAGTGAAATACAATGTTGTTGAGTAGAAAATAATATTCTAGGCTAATATATAGTGAAAGTAAGAAAGCACATTGTAACAATTAGAGGGATATACATGCTATATTATGTAGTATATGTGCTAACGGTGAAGTACTTTTAGTAAGAGAGGTTGTTATTTATTAAGGTAGGAGGAGTTGTTGAAAAAAGCGTTATTAAATTTGTTTTATGTGTGGTGTAGTAAAGTATGTTAACTATGTTGTTCAAAGAATTGGACTTTGGCTAGTGTTGTTTGGGTCATTATAAGGAACAGGGTAAACATGGGTGTGTGCAAAAGATGCACATCTAGGTTGTTTTGTGCTGCGTTTGTGGTGCAATGTATTTGTAATATGTTGCAGTGTTTTTAAAGAATAGGGAAACTGTTGCCTAATGGTAATGCAATGGCAGATTTTAGTTGGAGCAGTGTATGGTCTCTTATAGTCATGGTTGGAAAAGAGTAGTAGTTTATATGTAAGGTGAAGTGTTTTATATAGATACCTTGGCAGTATACACATATGTGTGAGCAGGTGGAGAATGGTGGCACTATAAGGGATTTTATGAGAAAGGTTGGAAAGTATGACATTTATATGGAATGACACATGGCAAATGCATCTGCAGTTTATTTAGAATAACCCTTTCCTGCTTTGTACAAAAAGTCCCCATGTCAGCAATCATTAGCACATACATTTTGAGACCCACAAAATTGGCATCTACAGACAGGAAAGTATTCATTACATCTTAACTTAGTTGGTCCCCACTGTTCAAGCCCCAATGCTGAAAAAACACTAAGCTAACCATTCTTTGCTACAACATGGATTTCTGTAAAGCTCAGCATTTTTATGCTGCAAACACATTTCTTCGAGCTCCAAATACCAGATCATAAAATGGAGTTTGTTTTGGGACAAAATGGAGGAGCTTAAAGCTAACATTAATAAATACAATTTCACAAACCCTCCTTTTAGCCTATGCTAATACATTTTCGTTTATATATCATCATAGTTTTGTGCATCAATCCTTGGTCGAAGATTGTATCTGGACACCCCGGGCATGGAGTGATCCTCGAACAGTGTGTCGGTATCTGGAGAAGTTGAAAGGTCTGGCGGCTCAAAATCAGGATCAGTTTATTTGCCGTCAATTAAGGGTATGCACTTTGGGACGTATTCATGTTCAGGATCACTTATCCCTTCTACTACCTCTCTGTCATAGGGAAAAGGCAAGAGTACTAATTTCAGATGTGCTGTGTGTATCCAGTGATTCATTCCTTCCACTCGCACGGCAGTTTGGGTGGCCAGTAAAACTTGGAGGGGTCCTTTCCATTGAGGTTCAAGGCTGGATTTTTGCTGGAAGTCTTTAACAAGTACGAAATCTCTGGGCTGAATAGTATGGCCAGGACCAACATATCGATCAGGCAATGCTTCCTGAACCTGTTGGTGAATTAAACTTACGTTTTGAGTAAACTGTTTACAATAATCGACCAAAAATGGGTACTCGATCTCTGACAATTTCTTTGGCCAGGATACATTTCACAGAAAGGCATGTCTCTCCATCACAATCTCATCCAGGGACAGCCCTGTTTTCGCTTGAGCTGTTATTATCAAAGACATTAAGGGCAATGGTAGGGCCTCAGGACATTTTAGCTTGCTGTGTGCATATATTTTTGCCAACTTGTTTTTTAAAATAATTTGTGTCTCTCAACTAATCTGGCCAGTAGGGGGTGATTCACGGAGTGAAGTTTCTTTTTTATTTGTAACCCTTCACACGCATGTTGAATGAGGCTGTGAAATGGGGTCCATGGTCTGACCAGATCACCCTTGGTAAGTCATAATAGGGAAAGTACTCTTTTAGTATCACCTTTGTAGTGGACATTGCAGTGATATCTTTTAGAGAGAAAGTTTCAACCCATTTGCTAAATGCACAAACTACCACTAGGAGATATTTAACATTCTGACACATTTCCATCTCGATACAGTCAAAGTGTATTACCATGAAGGGCATGGAAGGTTGACCAAAGCTTCCGCGAGGTACTGGGGTCCCTTTCCCAATGTTATGTTTGAGTTTCTCCATAGAGGCTGTAGGTGTTTACGGATGCCTTTGGCACTTATGTGCATTTAAAAATGTTTCTTTTTACAAAATATGTGTTGAAAGAATAAAAACTGCATATGTGCATTTATAGCAGCACTGTATGTAATTTTTTTCTAAAAGAAAGGAAAAGCAGATGCAAAGGATTTGTAGAATTTGTGGTGTGTGGAAATGTAATATGTTTGCAGTAAAGGTAAGTAACTGCCGCTTGATATGACCAGGTGCAGAGTGCTGCAATACAGGTTAAAGAGTTTATATATATTTAGCTAAAACTAGCGCTCAACCTCATAACGTGGCTAGTGCTAGGGGTGCAAATCCAGCCAAATTCGTAATATGTTAAAAACACATGCCCCTATGATGTTGTAGCACTTCAAAAAAACCACTGACTGCATGTAAGAGAAAAGCCCAGCACACAAGACCTTGCTGCTTTTAAAATAACATGTTTATTATGACATATTACAGAACATTATTAAAACAGAGGTGAAATTAAACAAATTCACCCCTATGACAGTCATTAGGTTGCAAGAAGGCACTCACCCCTTCTTGCACTCACTCCAAACCAATAGTACCAGAGATGCCACACAACTTAGTGTACCTTTTCAAATTATTCACCAAACAATCTCCCACCATCCACACAGTGAGCTTTTCTTGAGCACTAGCCACATGCATCTTCCCTAAACACAACAATCAAAACACCTACCGCCCTCTCTTCCTGTAAACCACAACCAAAACACCTCATTGGCTAATACCCACAGTCCCCTTTCCATGCCAGGCAACCTTAAAAGACCAAGATGTGGCAGATGCCGTCCGCAGACAACAGCGCTGTCTGTGGATGTTGCGACCAGTGAAAGGGGTGGGGGGGAATTAAACACAATTTAAGTTGTTTCATCTTCAGTTGTGGCTCTAAAAAGAACCTTTTTTTGTGGGGGGGTTGTTAAAAACACCTTTTTTTGTTGCTTTTATGGACAGTAGTACTGTACATTCTACATCTTCTTTTACATTTTCATTGCAGGATCTTCTTCAATGCATTCCTAAGATTGTAAAGGTAAATAGCATTTCTGAAATCTGTGAAATGAACTCCATCTTGGCAAAAAAAATACCACAACATGACAACTTATATTATCATTCTCAAAAGATATTCCTGCAGCATATAAAAAAGCAGATACACCTTTATTGACAATCTGCTTTGACACTTCAATTTGAGTACCACAAATTTTTGTGGGACATCTCTATGTGCCTCTGATTTATTTCCAAAAACATAATCTGAGCAGCAGGAAACAGTTGCATTAGGCCTTTAAAGAAATCCTTCAGCGCAACTTGCAAAGACACTGGAGTCACAACTCCCAAACTGTGCCCTCCACAATGCACACTCACAATGTCTGGACATTTAAAGTGAGCCATACTCTCAAAGAATGAAAGCAAGCTTGCCCAGTTTGCATGCCAAAAAACGTCCCCTTCTGCCAATACGATATTTCAAAGGATACCATGATTATCAGCATACACCTTCAATGACTGAATTGAGTCCCCCAGAATCCACACAGTCTAACTTCTCAAACACATAGCCATAACCATTGTCACTGCTCTCACAATTCCTGTAAAGACAACTCCTACTACCCTCTCTTCCTGTACACCACACCCAGCAAACCTGAATGGCTAATCCCCACAGTCCCCGTTCCCTGCCAGTCATCCTCAAAAGACCCAGGTGTGACATGTGCCATCCATGGACTACTGCGGTGTCCGCAGAGCCACAACACAGGGGCAGCCCTTCTACCCTTTCCACTTTCATGTTCTCAACACTCCCTCTTTGGCTGCTTTCAAAGAGTCACACATCTATCCACCAATCACCCCAAAACCTCTACACCTAACCATGTCATCTCACTTCAACTCTTCAGATATACAATTGAACTCCAAGAGTACATATCTGCTGTTAATGAAAGAAATCTGCATTAAAAAAGTACTCTACAGGTGTCCAGGATTTCTATTTCCAGATTCATCAAGATCTGCATCTAACAGAACAGAACAGAACATAGTACAGGTATGTTTATATTTAAAAACATGTTTTCTTCAAATATATATATATATATATATATATATATATATATATATATATATATATATATATATATATTCAGTAAAAAAACTTTGTTAAAGGGACGTTATGGTTAAGTTGCGCTACTAAAAACCTATGAAATTCAGTAAAAAACATTGTTAAAGGGACGTTATGGTTCCAAGGAAAACCGAAAAAACCCCTGAAATTCGCTAGTTATGGTAAGCTAAGCAACCATAACGCATGCCACCACCGTGCATTGCTAAGGCTAACACCCAGGACAACAAAGAGGACATCACAAATTCCATAGGTTTTTAGCAGTGCAACTTAACCATAACGTCCCTTTAACAAAGTATTTTTTACTGAATTTCAAAGGTTTTTAGTATCACAACTTAACCATAACCTCAGTTTTTCAAAGTTTTTTTTACTGAATACAAATATACATAGTGTGAATTTGATAGATGTTTACTAGGATTCCCTTACTTTATATACATGTAACATAGAATATATTGAACCCCATGCTAGTGATTTTAATGTCCGCGGACTGTGGGTATGTCTGCGGACGGACGCGGTCAACATCAACACTACCCAAAAACTCAGGGGGTATCTTAGATTGTTCTATCATGCCATATAAACACTGAACAAGTTCAAAAAGCAGCACATTAACACATTATATGTAATAATAAGTGGAACCTATATATGTAACACATCAACCAACCATTTAAATAGCATATGTACTAAAATGGAATATACCTAAACAAAAACCTCACAGAAACTGCACAGCAAGAAGCAACAGCAGACCTACACAACAGTAAAAACAAAACTTACCAGAAACGAGTAAGTAAACTTAATTTTTCTTATATATTTCTAAACTTTCTGTATTAGGTACCCTAAAAGCAATTTTATTTTTTTACACAGAAATGTCCAGTACTCTGGAATGGCTTGAAGAAAATGTCCCACGTGATGAAATGAGTGAAGACAGTTATACTAATGGTAGATACGTCTCTATATAAGAAAATTAATAATCATTACTTTATGTGTACTTAACACATATTTTTTTTTTTAACAGACCATACAAACAGTGAAAATAATATAGCAAAAGAGACATTAGAAAATGCTCTGCAGTGCATGGAACAAAAAATGGATATGCTTATGGAAAATGTCAATCTTTTAAAACATTTTATGAAGGACCACATAAAAGAAAAAATTAAATATCATTGTCCCACATGCACCTGTTCCCCCTCTCCATGACTCGGTCAACTATCCCCAAACCCTCAGTACCTAGAAAAACGTTATGATGAGACTTCCATCCCTTCATCCCCTCCTATCCACCCTCTCCAAGCCCCCAATTCCCCTGTATTTGTGTCAGTTTCTGCTTCCCCCTCTCTTTCATAAATGTTATATTTGTATGTAATAAAAAAAAGTATTGTGTGTTTTAATTCAGTCCTTGTGTCTTATTCTTTTTAAAAAGGCAGTTGGGGTGTCCACGGACAGCATGGGTGGCCGGAATGTCCGAAATGAACCAAAATGGGGGTTTCATAAGGACAATATACCTGTCCGTACTGTCCGCAATCAAAATGGAACTGTTCTTAGAACACACCCGGTGTCCGGGATGTCCGAAAGTAACCAAAATGGAGGTGTCCTAAGGACACTATACCTGTATGTACTGTCCGCAATCAAGATGAAACTGTTCTTAGAACACACTCGGTGTCCGGAATGTCCACAATTAACCAAAATGGAGGTGTCCTAAGGACACTATACCTGTCGGTACTGTCCGCAATCAAGATGGAACTGTTTTTAGAACACACTCGGGGTCCAAGATGTACGCAATTAACCAAAATGGAGGTGTCCTAAGGACACTATACCTGTCCGTACTGTCCGCAATCAAGATGGAACTGTTCTTACAACACACTCAATGTCCTGGATGTCCTCAATTAACCAAAATGGAGGTGTCCTAAGGACACAATACCTGTTTGTATTGTTCGTAATAAAAATGGGAGTGTCCGTACTGTCCGTAGAACATCTACGCACATGCGCACCAAACCCATATGTCCTACGAACATTGCGCCTGTCCATAACTGTCCGTCGCACGTGTGTCTCACTTTTAATTAGTTTGAGGACCCAAACACTGTCCGTAGAACACCCGTGCGCATGCACACAACCGTTCCGGCACATTTGGTGTCCTGCGGACAGCCGTCCCATTCGCGAACGTGTCTGCATCGTCATCATGTGACCGCACCCACGCTGAGCGTGTGTCCTGATTTGCAGACACTGTCCGGGTCCCCGAACATTTTAAAAGTACTTTTATGGACAATCCAAAGTATTTTACAGTAAATGTTCACCATTGTACATGTCCCAGACAATGTCCCTGGTGATCTACATACTTTTTGGAACTTGTTGAGCCTTTTTTCGGTGTTCAATCTGTCCGCGAACAGCGCAGCTGTCCGCGGAGCGCGCACCAGCACCCCTATAAAAGGCCAAACCATAGAGCTCATCTTCATTCTGTCTTTCTACTATTGAAGATTGACCTGCTTTTGCTGCCTTTGCTGCTCTTGCTGCGATTGCTTCATCAAACCTGATGGCATCCATGGCTGCTGCTGCTCCTGTTGGTGCTACTTCTGCCTGATCACCACCCCCAACCCCTCCACCACCACCTCCCCAAGGGCCAGCAGAGGGGAACAGGCATGAGGATGTAGAGGAGACAGATGAAGAGGATAAAGAGGATTAGGTAATGGAAGCCCCTATTATCAGCACTCGCTGTGAGTCTTGGGTGTGGTAGTTGTTTACCAATCTCTCTCTTGGTGAAGTGCCAAAAGCATGTGCGAATATGGTCGCCTGCAATCAGTGCCACATGGTGCTGAGTCGTGGGAGGCCTGGTTCGTACAGCTTTGGTACGACATCAATGAAGCGACACCTAAGGTCATTCCACAGTGGGGCTATTCGCAAATATTCACAAGGTTGTACCTTGTGATAAATGTAGTAGGTTGAGTTCCTCTACAACATCCTCAGTTTCCGCTCCTGTCACCACAAGAGACACTCCTGTGGGACAGCGCATCCCTCCAGCTGCCTCACAGGCCATTCATGATGCTGTTGAAACTTACCTTTCGAGGGTCACAATATTGTGTATGTACTGCAACTGCGGTCAAGGAGCATGAGAAGGTCGGCCCACTACTTGAAAAAGGCCCACCCTACATCTTCCTCTCTCTACCTGCCCTTTCTTATCCCTGTGTTTGGTGTCCCTTCCTTACCCTCCTTTCCCCTCCTTTCTTTGTGTGTTGTGTTTAAAACACCCAAAAAAATATAAAACAAAACCCCCCAAAAAAAGGCTCTTTTCAGAGCCGCCTTGAACAGTTTAAAAATAGAAGTGACAAATAAATTGTGCAGGGCCCTGTGCATTTTTTTAGGAGTCCGCGGACAGTCCGCGTACATTTATTTTATGGGGGTGCTGCCCTATCACAACCATTGCACTTTTCTATGGGAGGAAGTGGTGGCTCTGTAAAGAGCCTTTTGGTGGTGTTTTTTGTGTTTGAAAAACTTCAAATGGTCAACACCTACTGCAAAATGGAATGCTGTACTTCCAAAAAAGATCGCAATGCATTTTGTATATTTCGCAGAAATATCTGATTGCCAGCATAAGTAAGTTGTACTCATCTCTGCGAAAAATGTGTGTACTACGAAACATAATATTTTCATTGTGGAAGGAGGACATGCAAACATCTCTCAAAAAGGCACAAACAGCCTTGTTGACATTGCGCCTCGCTTTCTCCATTTGTGGAACAAATGAAGAAGAACGCAGCCACTTTTGTCTCTGCGCAATACGAGAAAAAATTACTCTGGACTTTGGAAACATGTCCATGACTTTCCCAAGTCCTTCTTTCATTGCAAATTGCAAAGAGATTCCAGAGACATGTCCTAAACTTTTCCCTACACAAAGAATTATAACACTGTCTGGGTGACACTGTGTCACCAAAGTAGCAAAAATAGATACCAAATCTAGCCACTTCATTCCAAGCACTCCATGCCAGTGCACTTACACATGAGGGAATCCAAGATGTGCAGCCACTTCACAGCGATCTGCATGCACCTCCAACCAATTCATCCACAAATCTCCCAAAAACCCAGACAATCTGCTTTCTGAGACACACAGCCATACACAGCTGTTCTCCTATACGATAAAATACTTTCTGACAAAGTCTCTCCTTACACATCACACCCAAACAGAAGTACCACTTTGGAAGCCATGTGTCTATAACACGTAGCCCAAAACTTCACATACAAAAATAATATTAAACCAGATGAAAAGAAAGGTAGATACAAAGTGGAAATTGTGAAGGCATCTTAGTGAAACTTACCAAACGAAGCTTAATTAAACATATCAAATTGTCATTAAAAACTCCTCAACATAAAGAACTGTATTACATATCCCTGCTACAACTTTTTAAACCATGGTGAAAAGAAGAAGATTTACTAGATACCTACGACTCCAATGAAGACGCTTTCAAAGCAAATGAAAGCACTATAAAAGACGTAAACAATGAACAGCAAGGCGAGGAAGAACTCCAGGCCCAACTAGATGTGGACACTCCTGACAGTAGTAAACCTTCTGTAACAGGAAGCCACAAACCACTTGGACAGCCACTAATAGCAAATGAGGCAGAATTAGCCATGACCGAAGTAGAAAACACCATGTGTCAGTATGATCAATCTACAAACGACTTTGCTGTATTAAAATCACAACTGAACAATGAGCAGCGTAGCATTTTCCAAGAAGTAAAAAAACAAATTGAACATGGTGTGCAACATGAAAGTAAAAATTGTATCTGCCAAGACTATAAACATATACTGCTATATATGAGTGGTGAAGCTCGTTCAGGCAAAATGTTCTTAATCAAAATTATCAGCAAGTTCCTCCAACAATTGAAAAACAACAAACTGTCAGCTGTTGTGACTGTCGCACAGGTTTAGCTGCCTACAACATAGGCGGTGCCACTTTACACCGATTACTACTCCTTCCAGTAAAACACCAAAACAAATTAGACTATTACAAACTTTCTCCAGAAGCTGCAATGGAACTACACAGAGTTTTCAAACAAATGAACATGCTGCTAATAGATGAGGGAAGCAGGGTATCAATCTAATGTTAGCCTTCATTCACCTCAGATTACGAGAGGTACTGAAAACAGCCTATGAAGAACTCTTTGGAGAAAAAGACATTATAGTTATCTTTTTCAATTAACACCAGTTAAAGGTGAACATATTTTAAAAACCTTATGGCATAAATTATGCCGTAAATCTCTCAGCAGCATAGGAAATGTCAACCTTTGGCAACATTTCCAATACAGAGAATTAACTGAAAATATGTGTCAGTCTGCAGACCTCACATACGCCAACATTTTAAAAAGTATTAGAGTTGGTGTACTATCTCAAGAAGCACAATCTATATTTAAAGCCAGGCTCATCCATGCACTTTATGGCCATAACTCATGTGCTACTGATGTCATGGAACAATTAGCACATAAAAATGTCAATTGTATGTCCTTGATGCCAACTCTTTCAAGCTGTTCAAAATTTAATGAAACAATGTTAAAAAAAGAAATGCAATCAATAGTTCAAATTTGCTCCACAGACAAACTGGACGTACATGGTATGACACTGCCCATGTGTCAACAAGGCACAACAAGCCTAAACACCTTGGAAAACTCTACCTCTAACACAGCTGGTTTGGAGAAAACATTAAAATTATCTTTAAACTGTAGAGTCATGCTTAAACGTAACGTTGACGTGGACCAAGGACTAGTTAATGGAGCACTTGGTACAGTTGTTGGCTTTCAAACATACCCACGTGACAACAATATTCAGTTTGGCAATATTCTCTTTGATAAACTATCAGAAGTTAAAAAGATAGGACGCTCAAGAGCCTGCTTCCTTCTTTTCAAAGACATGTATGTATGGAGAGAACATTTTTCTCTAACTTTAGCATACGCAGTCACCATTCATAAAACACAAGGGCCCTCATTCCGAGTCATGCCGGTAAGTATCGGTATTTTCCGGCATGGCGTAAAGTACGACACCGTGCTGGTTGTAGGCCCAAAATTACGGCCCATTCCGAGCTCATGGACATGCGCTTTCCGCCATGCCAGAAAAGGACCGCGCGGCCTGCCGCAAAACCCCCCGAAAAAGCCCTACCGGCATGAAGCGACACGTAAAGTACAACACCGCCCTGTAAGCATTAGCGCCAGTGCATAACGGTGACCGTAATTTACGTTGACCGTAAATTACAGTGACCGTAAATTACGGTCACCGGAAAAAAGGAACCGGAAATTACAACATCGCACAGGAACGGGAAGGAGAGCGGCGGCCATCTTTAAAAACACAATCCATTGCCATCCTCAGCAGCCAGCAGCCCTGTGAGGAAACTAAAGTTGGGAACCGGACCAGGCACCGCAGGACATGCCGAAAGCACCAAAAAGGGCGGGGGATCGCATCCGCAAGCAGAGGTTCTGCCCCGATGAACTCCAGGCCATGGTGGACTACCTGGCAGAGCATGCCGATGTAGTCTTCAGTAGCGACATGCGCAAGGAATCGACCCTCCGCAAGAAGGCCATCTAGGCGGAACTGGCACAGAGGGTGAGCGCTGTTGGCAACACCCCCCGCACTCCCTGGGACAGCCGCAAGCGGTGGGACGACCTGCGGGTGCGGGTGAGGGGCCTCCTCTCCAGCAACCGCAGCCAGCCCCTGCAGACGGGAGGTGGGCCAAGTACCCCAGTACAACTCGAGCCATGGGAGGAGACCTGTGCGGAGCTCATTGGCACTGAATCGATTGAGTGCGTGGGGACCCTGGAGTGCGGGGGAACAACTTCTGCAGAAGGAGGTGAGTGTCAACAGTGTACACTGGCAATGTCCATTGCATGATGTAAACTGACCCAGGGGCCATGGAAGGCACCCTCTTGTGGTGCCCTCCCCCCATCCAATGCATCCCCCATCCAACAAATGCTGAGGCAAGTGCCGCCTAATGCTGGCCCAAGTGCGAGTACATAACGCACATCAACCATAGTGCATTGACTTGCACAGCCCATCATGCACACTGTCCAGCGTGGTAGGCATGGTACCGGCCAAAATGTACATGACCAGGGCACTAAGAATCACTCCCAAACATGTGTATATGTCATCACCATGCACATGTACCACTGCTATAGCTACCCCCCAAACCGAACAAACCGTAAATGACCGAAATGTCCATGCAACCATGTATGCAAATAGGACATTGCACATACACTAATGTTGTCCCTCTCTCCTACCCCCACAGGCACAGACCATGACAGCACAGAGCCCCAAGGAAGCTGCCCAAGCACCTCTGCGGGTACTGGCAGGGTCAGGCCAAAGCCAGCAGGAAATAAAAACATCCCCCAGTCTATGGAAAGGCCACTTGAAGCTGGCAGACCAGCAACCCACACAGCCTCGGCGGCAGCAATTGTGCAGACCCCTAGCTCAGCACAGTCGAGCGTCTCAGGTGAGGCTGCTGCTACCACGCCGGATGAGTGGGAGCCCAGCCCGCCACCCATCCAGGGGCCCATGTCGGAGGACGAACAAGACAGCATGCACATGCCAGAGCCATGCCTCATGACCCTGGCGTCATGCAGCGACTCCGCGGATGCACAATCACCCGTGCAGTGTCTTGCACTTGACCCGCAGGGGTCTGACGTCGTTCCCCCAAGTCCACCCATACCACCCCCTGCAGAGCATGCTGGTGCAAGTGGATCCTCAGATGGTCTCCCTTCTCATGACCAGCACCGGGTGCGCCAGTTGAGCGATCTCATTGAGAACAATATTGAGAACAATCGCCAGGCCAGGGCAGAACTACATGAGTAACTAATCCAAATGCGGCAGTCCCTCACCGACTGCACCACCAGATTGTGCAACTCCCTGACGGACAGCACGACCCGGCTATGCCATGTCCTGAATCGCATAGCGAATGCCCTTGAGGCAGGGCAACACAATACGGAGCCAGAGCAGGAGGACACGTCCGCAACAAGTGAGGCCATGCAATGCAGCCCGGAGAGACGCACTCGGCGTTCCTTGCGTCACCGGGATTTGCCTCCCCCAGACAAGGGGGGCAAGAGACATTAGCCATTCCTGCCACATGTGGGCCCCACACCCTACATGGGACGACTGCTTTGGAGTTGGGGGGAGGGGGAAGGGGGGGTGATGGTGTGTTCTGGAGTTGGGGGGAGGGGGAGGGGGGTGATGGTGTGTTCTGGAGTTGGGGGAGGGGGGTGATGCTGTGTTCTGGGGTTGGGGGAGGGGGGAGGGGAGTGATGGTTTGTTCTGGAGTTGGAGGGAGGGGGGAGGGGGTGATGGTGTGTTCTGGAGTTGGGGGGAGGAGGGAGTGGGGTGATGGTGTGTTCTGGATTTGGGGGGAGGGGAGAGGGGGCATGGGCAGTTGCTGATGTAAGCACTATTTTTTTTTCACTATCACAATACACAATTGGTGTCACAAAGTTCAACCGTTGTGGACATTGATCATTGCACATTTCTTTATTGACTACTGCCAGTGCATGGTGTATACGTATGCACGAGTCAGTTGCCCTGTGTGCCCATGTCATGACACCCTCTACTGACTTGTGTCCTGGAGACCTTGTCCACTGTAAGTACAGAGCATTACATGGCCCTCAAGTGCACAGCCTCAATGGACCTTTGTTGGCACTGCACCCTCCGCCTTCACCGCATCGTCCTGCGGTTGTAGCAGTACCATGTCAGGGGTGATAGCCGCTCATGTAGGGATGCACTTTTTGTACATCTGCACATATGGCATGTGCCCATTTCACACCAGATATCATTGGAGGGGTCAGCCACCAGTCCTGGTCTGCCGGCACATATGTGCATCACGCAAGCCTGGTGACTGCTTCATCTATACGCATGGACGGGTATGGCCATAGTCTGGTTGCCCCATGGGCCTGTTCAGGGGGTTCATGACAGGGGTCATGTGGCTTGCTGTCAAGGGACAGCCAACAACAGCTGCATGTGTCGCCAAATGAGGTGGGTGTTTGGACTGTCATGGTGGAGAACAGTACTTGGCTGTCATGGCAGGGTTCCAATGATGGCCATTTGGACATGTCCATGGATGTATTGGGCACGATCAGGGACACAAATATGTGTCCGATGCAATGTAATGCAGTGGGGCGTTGTGTACACATGATGGTCCTTGGTGTGGACATCTTGAGGTACATGTTCCTTTGTTGCATGCTGGTGTCCTGATGTCGGATCATTGTGGTGCTGTGTACTGTGTTCATTCTTATTTGGGTGTGGTGGCTGTAGTCTGTGGAGCATGGTATTCATCCTACTCTGATCCATTCTATGGTGATTCCTAACACTCCTAATGGGGGTGCCATGCCGGTGACGTGTTTTCATACCCCTGCTGCCCTCCGTGAATTCCACTTCCAGGGATGGGTATCCAATGTGGTGCAAGGCTGGGGGATGCCACATTGTGCATGTGCAGTGTGTCCTCCGATATGCACTTGCGGTTGTGGTGTCAGCCAATGAGTGGTGCTGGTGTAGTGTGCTTAGCCCTTTGTCAGTTGGTGGAGATGTAGTGTGATGTGGGTGCCTTATTCTGGCAAAGTGGGAATCTGTTCACATGTGCCGTTGCACTGGTTCTGTGGCAGGTTTGTTTTTGGGGTGAACTCCATACAGTGGCTTCATCGTTTCAACGCAGTTGGTTCATGCAGGCACCCACCCCGTGGCACAAGTGCACTTGCATGACACAGTCAGACGACTCAACAGCCAGCCAGACAGGTCATCCTGCATGTTGGGCCATGTGGCGCGGTGGCGTGGTGATCAGCTGGCCATTTGAGTCATGTGTAGTTGTTTGGTGTCGGGCCCACCCATGTGTGCGGTTCTTGGTAGCGTTGCATTCCATCTGCACATAGGGGGAGTGGTATTGTTTGCAGTTGCTGTCCGCAACATGCATGCCAAGCTGGTCCACATACGACCTGTGGGTGCTGTGAGGGGCACCATTGTCATTTGGCATGCCTCCATTTGCATTAGGTCCAGCTTTACTGTTGTGTATCTCATGGGTGGTCCATGTTGGGGATTGGTGGACCCTTGTGTGCTTGGGGAGGTGTAACGGCACTTGTATATGTGGCCGCATAATGGACGGTTGTGACATGCCACTGTGTGCTGGTGGGTGCCTTTGGCATGGGTGTGGGGCACAGGCAACACCATCACTTGTGCCGGGTTGGCACTGTACATTTGTATGCTGCTTGCTTTTCTTGTGTCTGTGGCGCAATATGGTGGTGACGGTGTCACGGTATAGGTGGTCAGGGGTGTCTATCTGGTAGGACTTCTCCTAGAGCGGCCGGACATGCTGCGTGTGCATGGGGGCTGCTGGGGTGGTAACGGAGGCTGCACTGGTGCTGCATGCAGGGCCTGGCTCCCCCCTCCTTCTATTCCCTGTGTCTCCTCAGTGGGGGGGCGTGTTGTTGTTGCAGGGGTTTGTGTGGTTGTGGCCTTGCTTGTTCGATTGGTGTCATCTTGGTGTGGGAGGGGGGTGGTGTGCGGGTGTGTTCCTTTTTTGCTGTAGCAAACTCCTGGCCTCTGTCTGTGTTGCATGTGTGCACCTGTGGCTCTGGGTCCCACTGCTCAGGGTTCTTTACTCCTTCTCTGAGATGCCTGTATGTACTCCATGCCGGTAAGGTACTTTACGGCCTTGAGGAGCTCCGTCCGGCATATGTCTGGAATCAGCTCCGGTTTACGCCATGCCGTTAAGTTCGCCATGGTGGGGCGCACGCGCGACCGAAGACCGTAAATTACAGCATTGTAGTTTACGGTGCCGTAATTTACGGTCTGAGGGGTCAGAATGGCATGGAGCGGAAATCCATGCCCGTAAATCATTACCGGCATGGTTTAACCCTTACCTCCATGCTCAGAATGACCCCCAAGGTCTTACCCTAGATAAAGCATTGATAGATATTAGTTGCACAGTCTTTAAAGAAGGCATGAGCTATGTAGCACTATATAACGCTTACGTACACTTGACAGACTATTTCTAATCAATTTTGATGCAAGTAAAGTAAGTGCTGATATTCCTTGCATTCTAGAATACAATAGAATGTGTTCACTCTACACCGCCCATCTAAAAACCTATCCTGTTCCAGAAAGAAAAAAAAAACGTTGTAAAAGGAAACTACTTCAAACTCAAACTATGAAGGATCTCACAGCAATTCCTCCAAAGAAAGTAAAAGAAGCTAATACTTCATCAAGGACCACAACGAAAGAAAAATCTACTGCTCAAACTAACACAACTACCTCTTCAAAGAAACAACCCCACTCCGAACAAATGACTTGGACACAGAACTGTCAGGTCCATTCAAATTTTCAAATACAACTGGTGTAAATTGCTATGCAAATGTAGCAATCAATATTATATTCCAATTGCCACCCATTATTAACAACATTTACTTACACAGGATAGACAAATTGTGTTTTCAAATGTTAGTCCTTCACAGAAATGCAACCAACAATCCTGACAACACTTACAGAGTTTCTGGAATAAGGCAGGATTTGGACTACTGTGCTGGAATGGTCAAATTCACTATAAACACACAAGAGGATCCACAAGAATTTCTAATGTACTTACTACAAGTACTAGAAAACAAAAACATACCTATAAATGAAATCTTCCAGATTTCACACATTTGGAAACATACATGCACTCTTTGCAACCATGTCGCACAAGAAGAAGTTCCTAATGAACGCTTTGTGTATGTATCCATACCTAACTGTGAATCCATTCCATTTCAGAAACTTGTACAAAATGCAAACTATGGCAGATTATGTACTACCTGCAATTCCGATAATCGATCTACCTTACAAATACAGACACATAGTAAATACGTAATAGTAATGCTTTTACGTTACAATGCAGATGGTACCAAAAACAACTGCAAGCTGACTGGATTCACACATGGTCAAGTATCACTTGGTAATAACACCTTCACAACAATAGGTATAACCTACCACGCAGGAGCCACAACCAATGAAGGTCACTAAACCGCATATATAAAAAAGAATTTTGGATGGTTCGAATGTAGTGATACTACCATTACTCTAAAACAGAGATTACCAGCAAATCTTGTAAATGCTTACTTAATATTCTTAAAACCAACATTTAATAACTAACCTGTGTATGAGCATAAGCAAAACTTCAAAACCATGAACAGTTAGAATATGCCAATATGTATTTAAATGCCCCAAGATTTTGCAACAAGCAAACTGATAAATGAATACCTCTAAACTCAAACAAGCAATATACAGTTAGAATATGCCAACAGGTATCTAACTGCCCCAAAAATCTGCAACAAGCCAACAGATAGATGAATACCATGAAACAAGAAATAAACAGTTAGAATACGCCAACAGGTATCTAACTGCCCCTATAATCTGCAACAAGCCAGCAGATAGATGAATACAACTAACATGGAAAAATAAATAAACAAATAGAATACACCAACTGCTATCTAATTGCAACAATACTACAACCAATTCCAAATCAAAAAGCATACACCTATGCAATTCCTCCTACTGAAAACAATGAAAGAAATATATTGTACCACAACATAGGAAGGTTTTTTTTTAATCCAGCCTGGATTTTTTTCCCACAGACCCAATGCGTTTCAATAAACAAACACAGGAACTGAGCAAATTGCACAGTACACTGGTTTGACCTATAGTACTTCTAAAGTACTAACTGTGAGGGTCGACAAAATACAGAAATGTCGACCATGCAATGCAACAGCTCATTATGAACTACCTACACTAACATATGATCTTTTCTTTTATCACAGAGATTGAAAAAGAATGTCTGCTCCAATTACCCATGTCATGAAAAAGCTGCATACAACCATAAAAAGTCAAACATTAAGTATATAATGATTGCAGTCACAAATACCACAGCATAACACACCCATTCAAGCAAACACCTGACCATAGACCGATATCCAAAATGGTTGCTTCCATGGGTATCTTATGATGCAGTGTTTGTTGCCAAACTGTACATACAGCCTCAACAAAGGAAACAGTAAGTATATAATAATTAGACTCACCAACACCGCAACATAACACAGCCATGAAAATGAACACCTCACCAATAAATACAACCCAAAATGCCTGCGGTCTTCAATACCAACATTCTGAACACAATCCAACAAACAAACTAACACACATCATCTCATTATCCTATACACACTATTACACTACTGCCAATCAGTAGACACATTTTTGAAAACATATTCCCTAAGTAGCCCTCATACCACAGTCACAATGTGTGGTAGCATGGGTGTGGTATGCTGCGGTGGTTGTGGCCAGGGCCTAGAGTCTCGGGTGCATGGCTGAAGGACTACGGCCCTTCAGCCATGCAGCCAAGACTCTAGGCCCTAGCCACAACCACTGCAGCATAACACACCCATAGAAGCAAACACCTACCAAGTGACCACAACCCAAAAACATAATACATCCACCTCAAAACCTATCCACTTCAATTAACATTCTAAAAAATATTTACAACCAATGCACACACTCTTCAATACATACCCTCTTCACCCAATGCTCTACTAATGACCCAAAACCAACATCACACTAGAGTAAAATAGCCATTAGTGTGGCCAGTGTTTAGTATGTCCATGGACAACCACTGTGACCGCTGACACCGCAAACACATCAAGGCCTTCTCCCACCTAAGCAAATACAGCATTTGACCCATCTCTTACTCCCCCACCTTCTCCAAGCACTCCTACACACCAACACACTCCCCAAAGTTGAATTCATGTTCAATTCCACGCCACACTGTCCACGGATCCAATATGGCGTGTGCATCGAAACAATGTGACGCACCTCACGCTTTACACCAACCAATCAGCGAACACCTCACATGTCCGTGGACACAACACAAATGGATTATCCAATCGGTGACCTGTCCGCGGAGCGAACAGGGAAGTGTGGCCACGGAGCAGACATAGATATCTCTCATTTTTTGAGACCCACTTTTTGGTCATTTAAAAAAAATACTGGACGGATTTTCACCAAATTTACAAAAGCACGATTTCGAGACCAAACCATCACTCCTACCGCAAATTTGGTGAAAATCATCCATCCAACGGTTTGGGCTGTAGGCGTGACAGACATTTTTTCTCCATTCAGTATATAACTGAAGAAATGAAGACATTGTCGAACCCCCCCTATAAACCTATAACTTTCCCCTCCCTGGACTAAACCCCACCAAACTTTTCAAAGAAATTCAGAGCGGGCCATATACTTTTGTTGCCAGGTTTGGTGATTATTTGTCCTGGGAGAGAGAAGTTATAAGACACCCACAAAGAGCTCTTCCTATGGGTTTAGCAACTTAACCATAACTACATGGCAGCTACCGCAGGTCATGTAATATATATATATATATATATATATATATATATATATATATATATATATATATATATATATATATATCAACAACTGCCTAGATTTTAGTGCTGTCCATTAATCAATGAACACCCTCTTAAGCTCAGCAAAAAATACACAAAGTACTCGATCCCATACACAGGCTTACCAAATCGGACTTCGTTTATGTTTACCATGTTTAGGGAGCACTCTGCATGAGGGTATGTGACCAGAGTTTAAGGACTAAAGTTCCTGCCAAAATCCAGGCGGCCATTTTAGGCTAGTTCACCAAGGCTCTAAACTATATATGTAGATGTCAAATACCTTTTAATATTTCTTACACGTATTAACTTGTGTGTTTTCCCTATTTATATATATGACTATTATATACAGAACATGTCCACTGGGCTATATGTCCCAATCATGATAAATATCAAAGACCATTGCAGACAATCATGCATGGCTGCGGTTGTGGATATGTAAAACTATCAAGGGATTCACGTGCTGTGGCACGTAGGCTAAAATAAGGAAATATTCAGGAATGCAGGAAATAATAATTCCTCCAACCTGATACCCAGAATTAATGTTAATGTTAATGTTAATGTTAAAGGACATTTGTACCGCGCACTATCACCACCGAAGTGGTCCCCTGGCGCTCTGGCGGCTCTGAAAAAGGGGAGGAGAAGGGTGGGTTAGTGGGGATAAGCTGGAAAAGTGCAAGAGAGCAGTGATGTGCTGTTGGCAGCCTCACCCCAGTGGGTCCGTTGGCTGGGCTTCCGGTGTTTTACGGTCCGTATTCATCGTGTGCTGTTGTGCAAGTCTATGTGTGGTTAGTTTTGTTGTTGCATTGTTGTGAAGTTTGTGCAGATTGCTGCTTATTAGGCTTGTGGTTGTGTTTGGTTAGAGTTTTAGAGGTGTATGCAGAGGGATGGAATTGTTAGTTGGTTGGTTAGTTTAGCATTGTTTAGATTGGTAATGGATAATGAGTACGAAAAGGTGTAGGAGGTGTGCAAGGGAAATTTTGAAGTTGAAAGTGCTTAGATCAGTAGAAAATGTAGTTCTGAACTGTCCACGAAGGATGGATTTTATTGTGAAGTGCGGACGGGTTCTCAGAAATGTCCTCATGCCGCGCGCCATTGAATGTCATGTGGTACTGTCCGGAAGATCTGCAATGAAGTCAGATGTTTGTAGACGTCTACGGATGCAAAACTAGTTGAAATAGTTGCAAAAAGTGTATAGAAGTGTTAAAAATGATTCTAGAAGTTGGGAAATGGCAGAGTTTTAAGGTGACACTTTGTAAATTGGACACAAATATTGTTATATTTGATAAGTATGATATTAGTAAGTTGTAGGAAAATAGCATGCACTGTAAAAACCCATGAAATTCACTGAAAAAACATTGTTAATGGGACGTTATGGTTAAGTTGCACTAATAGAAACCTATGAAATTCAATGAAAAATCTTTGTTAAGGGAACGTTATGGTTAAGTTGCACTAATAAAAACCTATGAAATTCACGAAAAAATGTTGTTAAAGGGACGTTATGGTTAAGTTGGACTAATAAAAACCTCTGAAATTCAGTAAAAACAATGTTGTTAAAAGGACGTTATGGTTACAAGTAAAATTGAAAAACCCTGAAATTTGCCAGTTATGGTAAAATAAGCAACCATAACTCGCTCCACCATCGTGCACTGCTAAGACTACCACCCAGGACAAAAAGATGACATCACAAATATCATTGATGACATCACTGATGATTGATCAGCAGACAGAATATATATATATATATATATATATATATATATATATATATATATATATATATATATATATATATATATATATATATATATATATATATATATATATATATATATATTACATGGCCACGGTAGTTTCGTTAGGAAGAGCACTTTTTGGGTGGCTTATAACTTCTCTCTCCCTGGACGGATCCTCACCAAACTTTGCATAAAAAGTATTTGGGTCACTCTGAATTTTATTGCACAGTTTGGTGAGGATTCGTCCAGGGGGGGCAAAGCTATAGGGGGGTCCCAAAACTTTTTTTTTCCCCATAGACTGAATGGAAAAAAAATTTGCTCACGTCTACAGCCCAAACCGTTGGACGTATTTTCACCAAATTTGGACCAGGAGCAGCGGCTTGGTCCCGAAAGCGTGCTTTTGCAGATTTGGTGAAAATCCGTCCAGTAGTTTTTTTTAAAATGACCAAAAAGTAGGTAGAAAAAAAATTGTGATATCTGTGTTCGGTTCGCGGACGGACTTCCCTGTTCGCTCCGCGGACAGTGTCCTGATTGGCCAATCGGCTTGCGTGATGTTCGCGGACATGCAACGTGTTCGCTGATTGGACGGCGTGGAGCGTGAAGCACGTCACGTCAGATTTTTGGTAGCGCCCACAACTTGGATTTGCGGTCGTCCGCGGACAGCGTGGTGAAACTTTGTTCAAAATTTGTATTTAGTAGAGTGTGTTGGTGTGTAGGAGTGTTTGGGGAGGGTGGGAGTGTATGATATAGGATGAAAGTTGTGTTTTTTATGTGTTAGACGTTCTTTTTGTGTTCGATTTTTCTGCGGACATCACAGGTGTTCTGAAATGTTCTAAATAAAGTGAATGGGGGGTGTTCTGAGGACGCTGTCCGTATTGTTCATTGTCAAGTTGAATATGTTCTAAGAACACTCGCGGTGTCCTGAATTGTTCGCAAATACACAAAATGGGGGTGTTCTGAAGACGTTGTGGAACACTCGCTGTGTCCTGAAATGTTCACAAATATGAATGGGGTTGTGGCTGACAAGTTGAATGTGTTCTAAGAACACTTGCGGTGTCCTGAAATGTTCGCAAATAAACAAAATGGGGGTGTCCTGAGGACGCTGTCCGTATTGTTCTCTGTCAAGTTGAATGTGTTCTAAGAACACTCGCGGTGTCCTGAAATGTTCGCAAATAAACAAAATGGGGGTGTCCTGAGGACACTGCCCGTATTGTTCTCTGTAAAGTTGAATGTGTTCTAAGAACACTCCCGGTGTCCTGAAATGTTCGCAAATAAACGAAATGGGGGTGTTCTGAGGACACTGTCCGTATTGTTCGTTGTCAAGTTGAATGTGTTCTAAGAACACTCGCGGTGTCCTGAAATGTTCGCAAATAAACAAGATGGAGGTATTCTGAGACGTTTCTAAGAACACTCCCGGTGTCCTGGAATGTTCATAGGGGGTGTCCTGAAGGCGTAGTCCGTATTGTTCGCTGGCAAGTTGAATGTGTTCTAAGAACACTCTCAGTGTCCTGAAATGTTCGTAAATAAACAAAATGGAGGTGTCCTGAGGACACTGTCCGTATTGTTCGTTGTGAAGTGGAAAGTGTTCTAAGAACTATCGCGTTGTTCTGAAATGTTCATAGGGGGTGTCCTGAAAACGGTGTCCGTATTGTTCGCTGGCAAGTTGAAAGTGTTCTAAGAACACTCATAATGTCTGCGGACATTAAAAGTTTCCATGGACCATAGTTGAAATGTTTGACTCTATGGATGTGATATGCTGCGATGGTTGTTGCCAGGGCATAGAGTCTTGGGTACATGGCCATTTGGCCATGCACCCAAGACTCTATGCCCTGGCAACAACCACCGCAGCATATCACATTCATATTTGCTTATAACCTTTGGTGAAAAACAAATGTATAAGGAACAAAGGTATTAGATACTATGGATGTGATATGCTGCTATGGTTCTCCTTATTATTGTATACTTACTGTTTGGTCTAGTAACGGGAGTCCATGTTTTTCTTGTTAATTTCTGTGATAAAAGAAAATAGCATGTTAGTATTAGTATTTTGTAATGACTGATTACATTGTATAACCAATATACTTTTTTTTTTTTGGACCCTCATATTTAGTAGATTACAAATCAGAGTACTGTGCAATTTGCTCAGTTTCTGTATTTGTTGCTAAAATCATTGGGGCTGTGGGAGAAAAAAAAATCCATGTTGGATTAAAAAAAACCTTTTTGTGTTATGTTACAGTTTATTTGTATGTTTGTTTTCAGTGTTCACTTGTTGTTTCTGGCTAATGCTTAAGACTTTGGCTTGTTGTATTTTTTTGAGCAGTAACATATTATTTATTTGTTTTGATATTATAAAATTTTGGAGCAGTTAGATACCAATTGGCGTATTCTAACTGTCTATTTTTTTGATATATTTTAGTGGTATTGATTTTTCTATTTGGATATTGTTCAATTTTGGGACAGTTAGATACCAATTGGCGTATTCTAACTGTATATTTTTTGGTCTAATTTAGTGGTATTCATTTATCTGATTAGTTGTTGTAGAATCTTTGAGCAGTTAGATAGCTTTTGGAGTATTCTAACAGTTTATATTTTTTAACACAAGTTTACTTAGGGTTTAAATACAGTTTAGTTATCAAATTTTGGTTTTAAGAACATCAAATAAGCGTTTGTAAGATTTCCTGGTAATCTCTGCTTTAGAGTAATGGTACTATCATTACATTCAAACCATCCACATTTCTTTTTTATATATGCAGTGTAGTGCCCTGAATTGGTTGTGGCTCCTGCGTGGTAGATTATACCTATTGTTGTGAAGGTTTTCTTACCAAGTGATATTTGACCATGTGTGAATCCAGTCAGCTTGCAGTTGTTTTTGGTACCATCTGCATTGTACCGTAGAAGCATTAGTGTTATGTATTTACTATGTGTTTGTATTACTAACATGGAGCGATTATTTGAATTGCAGGTTGAGCATAATCTACCATGGTTTGCATTTTGTACAAGTCGCTGAAATGGAATGGATTCGCAATTTGGTATTGATATATATATGAAGCGTTCATTGGGGATTTCTTCTTGTGTCACATTGTTGCAGAGAGTGCATGTATGTTTCCACATGTATGAAATCTGAAAGATTTAATTTAAAGGTATGTTTTTGTTTTCCAGTACTTGTAGTAAGTACATTAGAAATTCTTGTGGATCTTCCTGTGAATTTATAGTGAATTTCACCATTCCAGCACAGTAGTCCAATTGTTGTCTTATTCCAAAAACACTATACGTGTTGTCAGGATTGTTTGCTGCATTTCTGTGAAATACTAACATTTGCAAACACAATGGGTCTGTACTGTGTAAGTAAATGTTGTCAACAATTGGTGGTAATTGAAATAGAATATTCATTGCTACATTTGCTTAGCAACTTACACCAACTATATTTGAGAATTTAAATGGTCCAGGTAGTTCTGTATCTAACTGCTTTTTTTGGAGTTTGTCTTCCTTCTTTAAAGAAGTACTTAGTTTACTTTCCCTAATTGATTCTTTGTAGGATTTGCAGTGACATCCTGTTGCATTTCTGTTTGATTTATTTTTCTTTTATAACGTTTTACTTTTTGTGGAACAGAATATGTGTTTAGGTGGGGGGTGTATAGTGAGCGAAGTCTATTGTATTCTAAAATGCAAGGAATATCAGCGTTTATTTTACTTGCATCAAAGTTGATTAGAAATAGACCGTCAAGTGTATGTAAGCGTGATAGTGCTACATAGCTCATGCCTTCTTTAAAGACTGTGTTACCAATATCTATCATTGCTTTGTCTAGGGTAAGACCTTGTGATTTATGAATCGTGACTGCGTATGCAAGAGTTAGAGAAAATTGTTCTCTGCGTACATACATATCTTTGAAGAGAAGGAATCTAGCTGTTGAGCATCCTATCCTTTTTACTTCTGAAAGTTTGTCAAAGAGTATATTGACAAACTGAATTTTGATGTCGCGTGGGTATGTTTGAAAGCCAACAACTGTACCCAGTGCTCCATTAACTAGTCCTTGGTCCACGTCAAGGTTACGTTTAAGCTTTATTCTGCAATGTAAGGATAATTGTAATATCTTTTCTAAGCCTGCTGTGTTTGAGATTGATTTTTCTAAACTATTTAGTCTTGTTGTGGCTTGGTCACACATGTGTAGTGTCATACCATGTACATCTAGTTTGTCTGTGGCGCTAATTTCCATGATTGGTTGCATTTCTTTACTTAGCATGATTTCATTGAATTTGAAACAGCTTTCAAGAGTTGGCATTAAGGCCATACAATTGACATTTTTGTGGGCTAATTGTTCCATAACATCTGTAGCACATGCATTATCGTAATAAAGTGCATTAATGTGTCGGGTTTTCAATATTCCTTCTGCTTCTTTAGAAAGTATACCAACTCTGATACTTTTTAAAATGTTGGCATAAGTGAGATCTGCAGATTGCCGCATGTTTTCTGTTAATTCTCTGTATTGGAAATGTTGCCAAAGGTTGACATTTCCAATGCTGCCAACAGTTTTACGGCAGAGATTGTGACCTAGTGTTTTAAAAAGAGCTCTTCATAGTCTGTTTTGAGTACTTCTTGTAATCTGAGGTGAATCAAAGCTAACATCAGGTTGGAGACCATGCTCACTTCATCTATTAGTAGCATTTTCATTTGTTTTAATACTCTGCGTAATTCCATTGCAGCTTCTGCAGGAGGTTTGTAATAGTCTAATCTGTTCTGGTGTTCTACTGGTAATAGTAGTAATCGCTGTAATGTAACACCACCTATGTTGTAGGCAGCTAAACCTGTGGGGGCAGTGACAACAGCTGGCAGTTTGTTGTTTGTCAATTGTTGAAGGAACTTACTAATGATTTTGATTAGGAATGTTTTGCCAGAACCAGCTTCACCACTGATGTACAGTAGTATAGGTTTATAATTATGAAGGGACATTCCAATGCTGCCAACAGTTTTACGGCAGAGATTGTGACCTAGTGTTTTAAAAAGAGCTCTTCATAGTCTGTTTTGAGTACTTCTTGTAATCTGAGGGGAATCAAAGCTAACATCAGGTTGGAGACCTGTTTACACCATGTGCAATTTGTTTTGTTACTTCTTGAAAAATGCTACTTTGCTCATTGTTTAGTTTTGATTGTAGTATAGTTAAGTCTTCCTTATCTTCATACCGACACATGGTGTTTTCTACTTCTATCATAGCTAATTCTGCCTCATTTATTATTCGTGGTTCTCCCAGTGGTTCTTGGCTTCCTGTTACAGAAGGTTGACTACTGTCAGGAGTGTCCTTATCTAGTTGGGCTTGGAGTTCTTCTTCGTGTTGCTGTTTATTGTGCAACATTGTTTTGTACTGTGTAAAGTTTACATCAGTTATAGTGTTTTCATTAGCTTTGAAAGCATCCTCATATGAGTCATAGTTATCTAGTAATTGTTCTTCTTTTCTCCATGGTTTGAAGAGTTGTAGCAGGGACATGTAATATACTTCTTTATGTTGAGGAGTCTTTAATGACAATTTGATATGATTAATTAAATTTGGTTTAGTGACTTTAACTAAGCTGCCTTCACAGTTTATCACTCTAGATTTACCTTTTTTTTCATCAGGTTTCATATTGTTTTTGTATGTGTAGTTTTGGGCTATGTGGTATAGACACATGTTTTCCAAAGTATTACTTATGTTTGGGTAGTATGTGTCCAATAAATTGTTTTTTAAAATGTCTTGGCTGTTGGGATCATGTTTGGCTATTGTTTCTATATCTTCATATGATTTTAGAACTCTTTTTCTAGATTTAGCTGGACCAAGACTTAGCCATACTATATTTTCAGATTTACCATACAATGCAGTACCAGTTAAACGATCAGCTGCTTCATATGATCCACATTCTCTATGGTTGAGCATTTTTATGCCCAAGCTGTATAATTTCTGAAATACTGTTTTATCTGATGACAGGTCATTCCAGAGGTCTTGGAGCTCTGTCTTTTCTGATTTAGTTAAGTAGGCTGTGACATATTGTGCAACTCAAGTAGAATTGTCTGCAATGTACTGCACATCTATGTTTGCATTCCATAAGTGGGCAATGATTGCATTATAATCATTGATATATTTTTCTTCTTCTTTTCTTTTTATGTAATATGTATTTTAGGTGACTTACCTAAAACACTATGGCGGTAATTCATAGAATTCAGCGCACAAGTGGCGCACGCGGCTGGCGCACAGTGTGCGCGTGCGAATCCCTGCGCCAGCCACGTGCGCCAAAACCCATTTCCGCGCACACCGTATTCATGGATTCCAGCCACCAAAACCAGCCGTGGCGCACAGTGGCGCAGCGACCTTGCAGCAGCGCCAGTTACGCCCCCAAGAACGCCTTCCGCGCAGGGAAAAGCCATCAAAATCCCCAATCCAGCGCAAAGGGCTGCGCTAACCCTGTACCAGCACGGCAAGCGGGCTACGTGTATCACTGGGGTGCGCGGGAAGTACCTCACGCGATTGGCCCGTGCGAGCAGGGTACGCGTATTACAGGGGTGCGTGGGAAGTTCCACACGCGATTGGCCTGTGCGCGTGTATTTCAGGGGTGCGCGGGAAGTTCCACACGCGATTGGCCTGGACGCGTGTATTTCAGGGGCTCGCGGGTGGTTTCACACGCGATCGGCCCTGGGGGAGCGTGTGTGTGTATTTCAGGGGTGCGTGAGAAGTTCCACACGCGATTGGCCTGGGCGTGTGTATTTCAGGGGTGCGCGGGAAGTTCCACACGCGATTGGCCTGGGCGCGTGTATTTCAGGGGTGCGTGGGAAGTTCCACACGCGATTTGCCTGGGCGCGTGTATTTCAGGGGCTCGCGGCTGGTTTCACACGCGATCGGCCCTGGGGGAGTGTGTGCGTGTATTTCAGGGGTGCGTGAGAAGTTCCACACGCGATTGGCCTGGGCGCGTGTATTTCAGGGGTGCGCGGGAAGTTCCACACGCGATTGGCCTGGGCGCGTGTATTTCAGGGGTGCGTGGGAAGTTCCACACGCGATTGGCCTGGGCGCGTGTATTTCAGGGGTGCGCGGGAAGTTCCACACGCGATTGGCCTGGGCGTGTGTATTTCAGGGGTGCGTGGGAAGTTCCACACGCGATTGGCCTGGGCGCGTGTATTCCAGGGGTGCGCGGGAAGTTCCACACGCGATTGGGCTGCGTGCGGGTATTAGGGGTGCGTGCAAAGTTTTACACGCGATTGGGCTGCGTGCGGGTATTACAGGGGTGCACACGAAGTTTTACACGCGATTTCAGCAGGGTACGTGTATTTCAGGGGTGCCAGGGAGTCCTATATGTGATTTGCCAGTGTGGGTCCTCCCAGGTGTTCCCTGTTCACCCTCCACGGCCCCTGCAGGCAGCCCACACCACAGGGGACTACCCTGCATCCCTGGTCATGTCCCGCAGGCAGCCCACCCAACATGGGCATGCCCCCCAGCAAAGGCACATGTCTCCTTGCACCAATGATCACCAACTCATGTCCCCTTGCACCCCCACCCCCAGCATTGCGGGGCACCTGCCAGCAGGCCCCCACCCATGTCTCCCAGCACCCCCACCCCCCAGTCACCAGGGGCAGCCTCCACCAGGCCCCCACCCATGTCTCCCAGCACCCCCACCCCCCCCAGTCACCAGGGGCAGCCTCCACCAGGCCCCCACCCATGTCTCCCAGCACCCCCACCCCCCCAGTCACCAGGGGCAGCCTCCACCAGGCCCCCACCAATGTCTCCCAGCACCCCCACCCCCCAGCACTGTGGGGGGGTGGGGGTGCTGGGGGACATGCGTTGGTGGGCAGTGGTGCAAGTTGACATGTGGGTTGGCTGGGGGTCATGGCCATGGTGGATGGGGTGCCTGCAGGACACGTGCAGGGTAAGCCCCTGTGGTGTGAGCCACCTGCAGGGGCCGTGGAGGGTGTAGAGGGAACACCTGGGAGGACCCACACGTGCAATTTACGTGTGGAACTTCCCGCGCACCCCTGAAATACACGTAGCCCGCACCCCCAGGCCCGATCGCGTGGAAAACTTCACGCGAACCCCTGAAATACACGTAGCCCACTCCCCCAGGCCCGATCGCGTGAAAAACTTCACGCGAACCCCTGTAATACACGTAGCCCGCTCCCCCAGGTCCGATCGCGTGATTCACGCGAACCCCTGACGTAGCCCGCTCCCCCAGGCCCGATCGCGTGACAGACTTCACGCGAAACCCTGTAATACACGTAGCCCGCTCCCCCAGGTCCGATCGCGTGATTCACGCGAACCCCTGAAATACACGTAGCCTGCTCCCCCAGGCCCGATCGCGTGACAGACTTCACGCGAACCCCTGATATACACGTACCACGCTCAATCGCGTGTGTAACTTCCCGTGCACCCCCGAATTACACGTGCCCCGCTCAATCGCGTGTGTAACTTCCCGCGCGCCACTTTTTTGATGCGCTGGGACTCTACCGCCTGCCTTCGTGTGGCGGACGTGTTTCAGCTTGTGCATGTCTTTGGCTGTGCGTGGCTTTGCCCTATTCGATTCCATGAATACGTGTGGTTCGGGTGCGTGTGGGCGTTCCGTCTGCTTCCCTGCAGTACATCCCCAGTTACGCCCTTATTTTCGCGCGTTGTTCCCCATTCCGCGCGTTACGCCCCGTGTCCGCCCACTTTCTGGTGTATGCACTGAGGTTGTGCGCTTTCACTGTGCGCGTCACGCACGCCTTTCGGGATGTTGCAGTGACTTGTGCGCCATGCACGGGTTTGGCGCACATCCCGCGGTGAACACGCGCAGGGACTTCCATGAATCGCACACGTGCGCATGCACCTGTTTTTTCCGCTTGCGCCTGCTTGCGCATGCTTGCGCAAGGATTTTCAGCGCACGTTTGTTCCATGAATCGGCCCCCAAGTCTAACTGAAGACATGAGGTTGTTCAGTTGACCTGTATTTGTAACTGGTCTAGGGAAACCAAATCGGCATTTGGTGTAGTATTTCCCTTTGTTTTTGTATTTGCGATGACAATATTTTCCACATTTCTGTCTTTGAAATTGTAAAATGTGTGCATGAAGATCACTATTTGTGGCTTCTCATGGAATTTCACAAGTGACATATTTTTCAATAAACTGTAAAACAGTGGCATCACTGTCTTGACCAAATTTAGGAGCATCTTTAATCCATAAAAGCATGTGGATATGTGGTGCTCCTCTGGCTTGGTATTCTTTTCTCCAAAAGAAGTGTTGCACTTCTCCAAGGGGAGGAACAGTTTTATAACAAATAAAATGTAGCATAGCAATGAAGCGATGGTGAAAATATCTTGAAACATTAACAGGATCCAGAGAACAAAGTTCTCCAGGTGTTAGTATATCTATGTTTGTTTTGTTTTTATTTGATATGCGTAGGAAATCATGTAAATCTTCCCATGCATATTCTGCACAACTTAATGTAACACACCAAGTGGGTGGGCCAAGGCTTCTGATCATATAACGTACTTCTCCATGACGTCGAAACCAGTACTCTTTAGTACCACGCATATTTGATAATAGATTTGTAATATTTGATTGTAAAACCTCATCCTTTTGTTGCACTTTTTCTAATAATTGTGTAGCTGTCATATTTTGAAAGTGTGATCCTGATTTTAATATGTGTGCAACTCCGTAACATAAAGTTGCTAGTTCACTTTCAAAGAGTAGGTGGAATATGTATTCCACATTTTGTCTAAATCTGGGATCTTCAGAATACATCCGTAATGAGCGGTATTCTGAAGCTGATATTTGAATAGGTCTATCATCATACCTTCCTCCTTTGCCAGTGGGAAAGAGTAGAGGAAAAGCACATGATTCTATACTTTTTTCCCATATGCTGATTGGCGATCCTTTTGTTTGACGCATTTGGTAAGTTTCCAGTGCATCTTCTACGGTGTCATTACAGTGCAAAGGATGAATTGTATAATGGTCTAAAGTATTTGATATTGTAGCAGGATCTAGTAGCTCAAATTGACCAGCTTCTTGTGTTTCTTGAATTATTTCAGTTGTATCTTTCAAGTTGTCTTCAATATTAATTTCTTTGTAATATTCATTATTCTCTTTAAGATATTGGAAGGCTTGTCTAACTTTATATGAATCTACCAGCTGTTGCCATATTTTTTTGTCTTTTGTAGGTACTCCATTTACTAAGATAATTAAAGATTGCTGCATTGGATGTTGCACTCCTAGAGTATGCACATTTTCTTTTAGATCTAATGGTAAATAAACTACTTTTCCACGAATGCCTTTTACCAATTCAGAAGGAGGTAATTTAGCTTTTTTTGGTTGAAGACGTATTATTGCTTGAAATGGGTGTACTGTTTAAATTATGATGCTCTCATATAAATTAAGTTGTTGTAGGGGTTTTGGTACTGGGTATAATTCCAAATTATTTGTGATAGCACGTGAAGGAGTTTGGTTGTTGTCAAGTTTTGTAGTGCAGTAACTGCAAAGTATTAAGGGCTCAGTTATTTCGTATTTGTTTTCTGCTACAAGGTAGAGAGCTAATTCAAACCATTTAGAATCTTCATTGTCTTCTATTTTGTATGATAGGTCCACAGTTTTTGTGTTACTTTTATAAAAAGTTCTACGGCAACATACACATACATGGTTTGGTACTTCAGCTGATGTACTTTTAAATTTTAGTATTTATTTTTTGTATGTGTTTAGCAAAACGTGGCCATGTGTAGAATTGTTGCTTAATTGGTTTAAAGCTATTTCATTCTGTAAATGGCTTTCACTTCCAAAATATTTTTTCTGGATATAGTGAATTTCTTCAAGTAGGTCTTTTGCTGTACCATGTAGAAGGATGTTATTTAACTTTGCTAGTGCTAAAGCAGGACTTTTAGCATAGTACAGTTTATAGACTAGATTTCTTATAGTTGAATGATGTGTTGATATCCTTTTGATATCATGGAAAGTGGTTTTACAAGTAGGTCCTGTAATGCAGGCCAATGAATGTCCTTGTAGTCCTGTGTACTTGCGCACTGGACAGGTATCCAAATTTTGCAGTAATTTAATTTTGATTTTGTCTTTGCTTTTTACATATTTATTGAGGAATTGGCGTAAAGATTTGAAACATTGTTTGGGAATGTTACACATTGACGTGCATGGCCATTTGTACACTAGACGTTCTGATTCAGTTGAATGGAGGGGTAACTCTAAGTTTTCAGGGCATATTTTTGTAAGGAGTACTTCTTGTTCCATTATGGTATTATTCACTTTTTCATAACCTCGACCACTGCTATGCATGGCAATTGTATTTGTTTGCTTTTGTTTGTACGCTTCTTCACTAAAATATGGTTCTGTGCTCGTAGTGTGATTCCATTCACCTCCGCAGATACTTAAGAAGTTCTTTCTGTTGACATTTCGCATATTGAGAAGTCTTTTTTGTAATTTAGTTATTAGTTTTGTTAGTGATTTAATTTTGTTTAACAGTAAAATAACTAACTTTGTTTTCAGAAGAATTGCACTGTCCATCAACGCTTCTAAGATTAATTTCCTACGATAGGTTTTAAGCATTGAACCGGATTTCTCTCCTGTTTTTATAAGATTTTGAAGGACTTTGTGATGGTACATTTTGGCTAAAATACTTTTCTTGGTATGCTTACTTTGCACTATATTAAAATTTGAAGAAGTAGTTTTATCTGTAGTGATAGCTGATTTTCTGTTAATTGTTTTTTGGTTTGTTTTACATTTTCATAGAGGAGGCAAAGTTTTTGTACTTGAAACTTCTTGTGTTTCACTAAATGACTGTATTAGCTGTTTTGTTTCAACTTTTTTTTACAAATTCTGCTAGAGGTGGATGCTTATGTTGGACACTTTTATTTTCATTTGCTCTACTTTTGCGTTGCTTTCTACGGACTTGACTTTTGGTAGGCATTATTTAGGGTCTGTTGAAAAAAATAAAGAAGATATGGTTTGGGGTGTTCTGGAATGTACGTGTGCTGTGTGCATGAGTGTTTGAGTAAGATGATAAAGATGTATGTAATGGTGTGTGATTGAGCATTGGGAACTACAACTAGTAGGGATAGGTATTCTTGAATTTATGTTTTACTAAACTGGGGTTCAGATGACAAAAAAAAAGTAAGGTACTGGTGTGGAAAAGTACAAATAGTAAATCTAATGTATGCAATTAAAACAGTTGTTTGTTCTATAATATGAAAATTTTAGCGGTTCAGTTGGGTAATTTGTGTGTCCAAAAATAGGAATTTGTGGGCCATTCTGGCTGTAAATCGCTGTTTAAGACATGGAGATTTTTGGACAAAATGGTACACAATCTCTATTTTTAGGCACCAAAATAGCTTGTATTAATGTTATAGTATGTTTGATTAATAATACAAATATCATGGTGATATTCTACTTACTTTTTTTCTTAAATTAATAGGTAACTTCTTAGTTCTTCTTCGTTCTTCGAATTCGGCTGCTTCTTTTCAGTAGACTGGTCTTCACTGCAATTGTGAAAGCTTCAAATTAGTATCTTTGTTTGTATATAGCGCTGTTTTTAATTCAGATATTGATTTTTTTAATTGAAATCCTCAGTGCCTTCTTTAAAACCATTAAACTAATTTATCTACATAAGATACATTGCATCAGTTCAGTACATATGATATGTTCTTAATGAACAAATTGTATTGAATGACTAACTGTAGCAAATAAAAATATCTTTACTATGTTTTGTGAAATTTATAATATACCAGTGAATACTACTATTTCTGTAAGTAAGCTGTTCTAGGTAATAGCGCCTCAATGTCATGTCTAAATTAAAGTAATTAAGTAAATAAATAAATAAAAACAAAAAAATGAAATTGTATAAGTATTTTTTTTAAAGATTTAAACATAGATTGTGCTTGCATGCAATTTTGTTTGAATATATGTAGTCTATATATTTCATTTAAAAAATGTTAGTTTAACATGATTTGAGTGTGTGTGTATAAAGAAAGTAAATAGTATAAAGGTTTATAAGTGATAGTTGATTTTAGGATATTGAAAAAAATACAGTAAATTCATTTTACAGATTACACAAGCTAAAAGTCTGTTTGAAAATGTGTTCATCTAATGTACAGAAAATATGCATACCTGAAGTTTGTGTTCATGCATATGGATATGCATGGAGCTGCAAGTACAAATCTTGGAGACTTGTACAGTATTTCTGGTAGATGGTGCTTGCCAATGATATGACACTTGCACTCAGAGAGATTCACAGTACATTTGCAGTGCTGATCTATGATGATGCAGTTAGATCTCAAGGTCTTGAATGTGATTGGTGCATGGTCATGTGATTTTTTAGCTACATCCAATGAGGGAATGGCAGAGAGAGTGAAGTGGAAATGTTAGAAGGGCTGTTCATGTTACGATATGTCCGCGGACATGGCGGTAGTTCGCGGACATCGGGAGTTACATCCGGGGATGTTTGGGTTCAGAAGTCATGCAAATGAGAATAAGCACTGAAAGGGATTGGTCAGGAAAGTTTAGTGGGTGTGTTGTGCCAGGAGAGAGTTTCTCAGATACTCTTTTTGCTGAGAGAACAAAAGATAGCTATGGCTGTGTGTTTCAGAAAACAGATTGTTTGGATTTTGGGATATTCGTGGATACATTGGTTGAAGGTGCATGCAGAAAGCTGTGGAGTAGCTGTAGATCTTGGATTCCCACATGTGGAAGTACACTGGCATGGAGTACGTGGAATGAAGTGGTTGGACTTGCTACCCTTCTGTGCTACTTTGGAGACAGAGCAACATCCAGACATAATTGTAATTCATTGTGGAGGGAACAGTTTAGGATATGTGACTGGAATTTTTTTGCAATTTGCTATGAAAGAAGGACTTGGGAAGGTTATGGACATGTTTCCTAATTCTCAAGTGATATTTCCACGGACTGCGCAGAGACAAATGTGGCTTTGGTCTTCTTCATTTGGTCCACAAATGGAAAAAGCAAGGTGCAATGTTAATAAGGCTGTTTGTGCCTTTCTAAGAGATTTTGGCATGTCCTCTTTTCACAATGAAAATATTATGTTTCGTAGTACATACATTTTTTGCAGAGATGGAGTCCATCTTATTTATGCTGGCAATCAGATTTTTCTGAGAAATGTACAAAATGCTTTGCAACCTTTTTTGGAATTACAACAACCATTTTGAAGTAGGTGTTAAGCATTTATAATGTTTGACTTACAAACACCACCCAAAGGCTCTTTTCAGAGCCACCACTTCTTCCCAGAGAAAATTGCAATGTTTGTGATGGGGTAGCAACCCAATTTTTTAAATGTTCGCGAACTGTCCGCGGACTTCTAAAAACACAAAGGGCACTGCTTCATTTATTTTCACTTCTATTTTTTAACTGTGAAAGGCGGCTCTGAAAAGAGCCTTATTTTTTTTTTATTTTTGATATTTTGTATTTTTTTTGGTTTTTTATACACGACACACTAGGAGAGGAGGGGAAAGGAAGGTAAAGGGGGGGACACCAACCACAGGGATAAGAAAGCGCGAGCTGAGAGAGGAAGATGTAGAGTGGGTTTTATTTGGGTAGTGAGCAGATCTTCTCGTGCTCTGAGACGATAGTCTCAAAAGCACTATGAAGTCGCTCCCCCCTGCAGAGTAAAGTGTCACCGTACATACAAACAACTGTGACCCTCGAAAGGTAAGGGTCATCAGCATTCTGTATGGCCTGTGAGGCAGCTTGAGGAAGACGCTGTCCCACAGAGGTGGTCCTTGTGGTGACAGGATCAGAAACAGAGGATGAAGTAGAGGAAATCAACCTGCTATGTTCTTCGCAAGGTACAACCCTGCGAATAGCCCCAGAGTGAAATGACCTCAGGTGTTGCTTCATAGTAGTGGTCCCAAAGCTGTACTTACCGTGCTTCCCGCGACTGAGTATCATTTTGCACTCATTGCAGGTAACACGGTTCGCACGAGCCTTAGGAACATTCCCATGAATGGTAAATAACCACCACACCCATGACTCACGCCTAGTGGGGGTAGTAGGGTTTTCCTCTACCTCATTCTCATCATCCTCTTCTTCCTCCTCTGCATCCTCACTCCTGTTCCCCTCTTCAGGCCCTTGGGGAGGTGGTGGTGGTGGAGGGGTTGGGGGTGGTGCTGAAGCAGGTGCAGCACCAAGTGGCAGTTCAGCAGTCAGGGATGCCATCAAAGATGCGATGGAAATCTGCAGTTGGCAGCAAAAATCGCTGTGTTTTGAAGAATAGCCAGAAACATAATGAGAATAAGCTCTAGGGCATGGTCTTTTATAGGGGTGCTTGTGCGCGGTCCGCGGATATGCGTGCTGTCCGCGCGCCGATCGACCACAAAAAAAAGTTTGAAAAGTTTCAAAAGGTATGTAGAAACTCAGGATTACTATGTGGGACTTGTGCAATGGTCAGATTTTATTGAAAATATTATGGATTAATTGAAAATGCACTTTTAATTTGTTTGGCGACCGAAACAGTGTCCGCATTCAGAACACGCGATCAGCGTGGGTGCGGTCATATGATCCGTTCGCGAACCAGTCCGCGAAGGAAGCGCATGTCCGCAGGACACCAAATGCACGGAGATTGGCTAGCGTATGCGCGTTGATGTTCTACGGACACTGTTCGGGTCCTGAACTAATTAAAATTGCGTCACATGTGAAACTAACATTTCAGGACACTGCGTGTGTTCTTAGAACAGTTTAAATTTGCTAGCGAACTGTAAGGACAGATATACTGTTCTTCAGGACACGTTCAATTTCGTTTGTGTACGAACATTTCAGGACACCAATTGTGTTCTTAGAACATTTTCAAGTTGCTAGCGAACAGTACAGACAGGTATAGTGTTCTTTAAGACACCTCCATTTTCGTTTAATTACGAACAATTCAGGACACCGCGTGTGTTCGCGTGTGTTCTTAGAACAGTTTGAACTTCCTAGCGAACACTACGGACAGATATAGTGTTCTTTAGGACACTTTAATTTTTTTTTTTTTACGAACATTTCAGGACACAGCGTGTGTTCTTAGAATAGTTTCATCTTGCTAGCGAACAGTACAAACAGGTATAGTGTTCTTCAGGACACCTCCATTTTCGTTTATTTACGAACATTTTAGAACACCAGCACTGTCCGCGGACACCTACATTGTTTTAAAAAAAAAAACGAAACTATTTACAACACAATATAAAAATTAAACTTAATTTAACATATATCAATAATTTATGACAGAGAAGGTGAGGCAGAAACAGAAACAAAAACAGGAGAATTAGGGCTTTCATCATGATTGTTATTAGGTGAAGAAGGGATGGAAGTCTCATGAAAACGTTTTGTGTTATGTAGAGGGTTTGGGGATAATTGACTGGGATATGGTGAGGCGGGACAAGTACATGTGGGGCAATGGTATGACGTTTTCGTTTTAAAATGATCTTCAACAAAAGTTTTCAAATTATTAAAATTGGTCAACAATAAATCAATTTTTTCTTTTATGTTGTCAAGCGTGTTTTCCATAACAGTTTCTTCAGAGGTAGTTTCTATTTTGTTATGCTCTGTACAAAAAAAATATATATATGTTAAATGTATACAAAATAATAATATTTAAATGGTTTATATTATAAAGTGTTTACCATTAGTTTCACTATCTTGTGACATTTCTTCATGTGAGAAATGTTCCTCTAGCCATTCCAGAGTACTAAACATTTTGTGAGAGAAAAAAAAAAAAGATAATATATTTTTTTTTATCTAATACAGAAAGTTTATAAATATATGAATACAATTAAGTACACTTACTATTTCAGGTAAAATATGTCCTATGTACTCAGTGGGTCTGCTCTTGTTCTCAGTTCTGTTGTGTTTGTGAGGTAATTATGTTGGAAGCCAATTTATTTTCTTGTGGTATATTCCATTTTAGAACATAGTGCATTTAAATGAATGGTTAGTGTGTTGTATATATGGGTTACATTTATTATGTATTAGTATATATAATGTGTTGGTGTGCTTTTTTTTGAATTTGTTAAATGTTCCTATGTTATGATAACAATCAAACATACCCCCCCAGAGTTTTTTAGGTAGTGGTACTGTTCTTCGAAAATGTCCGCGAACATTAAATGTGTTCGCGGACATCAAGTACAGTAGAAGAGAATCAGTCATATGTATATAAATTGAAAGTCATTATTGTTAAGTTGCACTACTAAAAACCTACGAAATTCACTGAAAAAACTTTGTTAAAGGGACGTTATGGTTAAGTTGCGCTACTAAAAACCTATGAAATTCAGTGAAAAAACTTTGTTAAAGGGACGTTATGGTTAAGTTGCGCTACTAAAAACTTATGAAATTCAGTGAAAAAACTGTGTTAAAGGGACGTTATGGTTAAGTTGCGCTACTAAAAACCTACAAAATTCAATGAAAAAACTTTGTTAAAGGGATGTTATAGTTAAGTTGCACTACTAAAAACCTACGAAATTCAGTGAAAAAACTTTGTTAAAGGGACGTTATGGTTAAGTTGCGCTACTAAAAACCTATGAAATTCAGTGAAAAAACTTTGTTATAGGGACGTTATGGTTCCAAGTAAAACCGAAAAACCCTTGAAATTCGCCAGTTATGGTAAGCTAAGCAACCATAACTCGCGCCACCACTGTGCACTGCTAAGACTAACACCCAGGACATCAAAGATGACATCACAAGGTGGTGCCATGTGAAGAGCGTAGTCGTTTGAGTTCCTCCACAGCATCCTCGGAATCCAATCCTCCCACCACAAGAGACACTCCGGTGGGGGAGTGCCTCCCTCCAGCTGCTTCACAAGCCATTTGCAATGCTGTGGACCCTTACCTTTTGAAGGTGACAGTAGTGTGCACGTATTGTGACACAGCACTCTGCAGGGGGGAGAGTCTTTGAAGTGCTTTTGAGGCTGCAGTCAGCGAGGACCAGAAGATTTGCTCCTTCCCTAAATAAAGATCACCCTTAATATGTATCTGTTCAGTTGACCTTTCTTATCCCCGTGGCTGGTGTCCCTTCCTTACCCTCCTCTCACCTGTTAATCAATGAATGTAAAAACAACATAAATGTCAGAAAAAGGCTCTTTTCAGAGCCGCCTTTCTCAGTTTAACAATAGAACTATGAAGTGAAGGCCGTAGAGCCCTGCACAGTGCAGCAAAAGTTTGCAGACAGTCGTAGAGGGCAAAAAGGGAGGGTGCAAGCGGAGCAAATGCAATAAAGTGTACGTTGGGAGTAAGTTGTGGCTCTGAAAAGAGCCTTTTGGTGGTGTGTTGTGTGGGTTAAAAAGGAATGGATTGGGTGAAACGGATTGTCAGATAGGTTAGTGTGATTGCAAAAGAGGGCGCAATGCATTTTGTATATTGTGAAGAAACATCTGATTGCCTGCATATGTGTGGTGGACTCCATCTCTGCGGAAAATTAAATCGCTACGAAACAAAATGGTTTCATTGTGGAAAGCGGACATACCAACATCTCTCAAAAAGGCACACACAGCCTTATTCACGTTGCGTCTCGCTTTCTCCATTTGTGGACCAAATGCAGAAGAACGTAACCATATTTGTCTTTGGGCAATACAGGAAAAAAGTATTTGACAATTTGGAAACATGTCCATGAGCTTTGCGAGTCCCTCCTTCATGGCAAATTGTAAAGAAATTCCAGATACATGGCCTAAACTGTTTCCGCCACAATGAATGATGAGTATATCTGGAGGACGCTCTCTCTGTAAAGTAACACAAAGAGGCACCAAGTCCAGCCATTTCATGGTGAGCACGCCATGCCAGTGCACTTCCGCATGTGGAAATTCGAGGTTTGTAGATAACCTGCAGCTTTCGGCATGCACCTTCAACTGATGTATCCATGAGTCTCCCACAATCCAGACAATCTGTTTTCAAGCATGGAAAGCCATGGCTGTGTGGTCCTTTGAGGGAGAAGACGGTCTTACTAAAGTACGTTGGTCAGAACACACCTACTGAACTTTTTGGACCAATCCCTAGCGCTGCTCATTCTCATTTACATGCAGCTCCCCCCTTCAGTCCACGGTGGTGATATGTGCTGGCAGTTAACTACCGCCATGTTCGCGGACATGTAGTGGAGCAGAGTGTGAGGACAGTACGTTAAAGTACTAATCCCCTTTTTCCCCTTAAAGGTAGGCTCTGAGAAGAGCCGTATTTTTTATTTTTGGCCACATATCGTACAGACATGTGGTATTTTATGCATTTTTTTGTAGTTTTTGTCCTTGTTTTACTTTTGCAAACATTACAGAACCTTCTCTAAAGCAAGCCTTATGTTCCAAAAGAACATCACATTTCCCAAAGAGGATAGTGCAACACCATCTCCTTCAAAGTAATGCGCATTGCTGGGAGCAACGTTATCGTGGCTACAAAAAAACATACCAACTCGCAGCATGAATGCACGCATGCCGCGATTGATGATGCACCTCCCGATGCTTTGATCTGGACAGAAAACAGAAGTGTTCGTCCATTGTAGTGTGGGGAGTAAATCAGAAAAAATTACTTTGGATGTTGGGAAGATGGTCATGATTGCTTTAACCAACTGTGCCAAATCTCCCAACAAAGTACGTGAAGTCAGGTATCCCAAGTGGCAAGCACAGTAGTGCAAAATTACCACATGAGGAGTGGTCATTCGACGCATGTCTCTGCAAACTTGAAGAATTGCCGCAGCATTGGCATCAGTGTCAGCGCTCCAGACCACCTCCGCTCCTCGCACATCGAAATGGTGTGCCACATGCCTACCCTCGGCATAGTGTTGTAAGCCTTGCACAAAAATGTCTCCGATCAGCAAAACACCGACTCTCTGCACCTCTGCCATTTTCAGTGTGTGCACCGTCTTTGGACGCAAAAGAGTAATGTGAACATCTGATTGGCTGATGGCTACAGTTGTCTTTCCATGCAGGATTAGCTATAGAAACCCGTATGTGATACGCCCGAAGAGCGGACAAGCGTTGCCTACGTGCGGCACGTGACATTTACCCAGTCCTTCCACCCTTTCTACATCGGTACCAAAGTGAGTCCATCATTGGACACAACTAAGCGGGCGCACAATCAGCCACCAATCACGTAGAAGCTCGCTAATTTTATCTCCGTCATCATCATTGCGCACTTCAAAATTACTGTTGATGATTCTTAATGGAAATCGCATACCATTGCAAAGCACCTACTTCACAAACTACTCTGGAAGGATTGCAAATTTCTACATACAGCTCCATGCATGACCACATGCATCAGTATAGAGTGCAGGTATGTTCCTTCTAATCAGAGTACATGTGGAAGACTTATAATTTAAAATAGACAAAATAATACCGGTAAATTTCCATGGGAAGCACATAACAACACTCCCCCTTGTAAAGTGCAAGAATGCCGATTTGCCATTAACAATTTGCTTGATGGCTTACTTTCTTTTTCATAAACTGTACATACGTTGCAAACATGCCTATTTAGGCATAGCGCTCAACCATTTTTGTGTGAAGTGTGGGTGAAATGAGCTGATTTTGTTTTTGGCGGGTGACACGCACATTGGAATGAATGGCCGTGCAGGAGGCTTGGCGGGTGAGTCTGCCCTTTACAAGGCGGGTGACACCCGCCAAAAGCGTGTGAGTTGAGAAGTATAATTTACGGCAGACCTTAATTTTGTATCTCAAAATGGCGCAGTGCTGTCCTCTGTACTGCCAACAGTAATGCTACTTGCAATGTGAGCGTATGACAATAGTAATCGCTCCCGATTGTGGTGCTGACATGTCCTTCAGAGGGTCTCCCGATTTTTGGCCATCGTGCTTTGCATTAAGAAGTACAAAAAGCTTGCCCATCTACTACGTTGCACTATCGCTTACAAACCTCTCTCCTATGCATAGTACACTTTGTAAAGAACAAGGCATTTCCAAACCCCTAAAAAAAGATAGATATGTTGAAGGACTTTGAAGTACCATATTGATAGGAGTATAGAAAGAGTGCACAGAGAGAAGTGAAATGTGCGCATGGATTGGGTTGAAACATGAAAGTTGAATCGTATCACAAAAGAAGTGGAAGTAATGGCTGTATTATCATGACGGCTGCAAACACACAAACTAATTGATATCGTTTTTTTAATTCACAGTGAAGTCTAGTCTCCTGAGAATCAACAACATCTACACTGCAGACGACACATCTGAAGAAACCTTGCCATCTTCCACAAAATAGTAAGTACAGTACAATCTTCATATTGTAACTTCTCCTTAAAGAGTCTGCCTGGGTTATTTGTTTACTTTGGGCACCAAAGGAAGCATTCATTTGTAAACCATTCTGCCTACAAATATCCAATTATAGGACAAAGATTAACAGGCGGAATAGCTGACAAATGGCTGTGTGCTTGGTTCTGAAATGGCATAGGAAATCCGTAGAAGGTTAGATTGTCAAAAATAGTGGCGGTAGCAAGTTTTTGCCATTTTGGTTATTAATAATGTTTCTCGGCACAAGTAGGGCACTGTGTACTCTCATCTAAAGCACAATGTACTACTATGCAAACAGTAAAGTAGCCTTACCAAATCATAGTTAGAGGTCACTGTGCGTTGACACACTGTGCCAAAGAGTTTCCCCATTACACTTAGGCACACATGCACACAGCACACATACATTGGACAACAGACCAAAGAATATTTTTTATCTCAACAGACACCAAAGAATGCCTACCAAAAAGCAGCTCCGTAGAAAGGAGCTCAGAATTAGAGCAAATAAAAATAAAGGTACCCAATTTAAGCATCCACCTGTTGTAGAGTTAGGGGAGAATCTTGGTACAAACCACCTAATGCAATTGGGTAACATAATAAAAGAAGTCTCAAGTACCGAAACTGTACGTCCTCCATCAAAAAGTATCACCAAACATAGAAATTAAGTCAAAGAAACAGCTGCCAGTACAGCTAACAATGTTCCTTATAATCCTGATAGTGTTAGAAGAACCCATAGTAAAAAAAGTATTTGAGCAAAAATGTTTTGTCACAGAGTCCTTCAGAATCTACTAAGAAGTGGACCAAAGTCATCCTCACCCCTTAAAACGTACCGTAGAAAGTTAATTCTGCAAGCACTCGTGGAGAGTGCAATCCTTCTCAAAAGGAAGTTGTTCATATTAGTGTTAAAAAGGATGAAAGCACTAACAAAAGTAAGTATCAAACTACAAATGAAACTCAGCAATAAACGGAATGCGAACAAAAATATTTTTTTGCATGTTTGTGGTGGTGAATGGAGTCACACAACAACCACAGAACATATTTCAATGAAGAAGCATACAAACAAAATCAAACAAACACAATTGCCATCCATAGCAGTGGACGTGGGTATGAGAAAATCAATAATACCATCATGGACAAGAAACACTGCTTACAAAACTGTCTTCTGAAAACTCAGAATTACCTCTCGATTCAGCAGAACCACACCATCCAGTCTACAAATGGCCATGCACATCAATGTGTGCCATTCCAAATAAAGCTTTCAGATCTTCACGTGTGTTCCTCAATCAATATGTAAAAGGTAAAGACAGAAGTAAAATCAAAGTGCTGCAAAATATGGATATTTGTGTAGTGCGAAAACACACAGGACTAAAAGGACATTCACTTGCCTGCATTTCTGGGCCTATTAGAAAAAGTACCTTCCATGATATCAAAAGAATATCAGTACATCATTCTAAAGTAAGAAATTTAGTGTATAAAATATATTGTGCAAAACGTCCAGCTTCAGAATTAGGCAATTTAAATACCACTCTTCTGCCTGGTACAACCAAACACTTACAAGAAGAAATGGACCATATTCAGAAAAAGTATTTTAGAATTGAGAACCACGTAGAAAATGCAACAGTTTTAGAGCATATGTAGCGACAATTCTGCACATAGCAACCTTCTATTGCACACATACAGAAAAGAAATACGAACATTTAAACGGTCATTGGCTGAAGTACCAAACCATGTGTGTGTATGTTGCTGCAGAAAATTTTACAAAAGGGACACAAAAATGTGGACATAGCATACAAAATAGAAAACAATGAAGACTCTAAGGGGGTAATTCATAGAATTCAGTGCACAAGTGGCGCATGCGGCTGGCGCACAGTGTGCACGTGCGAATCCCTGCACCAGCCGCATGCGCTAAAATCCATTTCCGCGCACAGCGTATTCATGGATTCCAGCCACCAAACCAGCCGTAGTGCACAGTGGCGCAGCGACCCTGCAGCAGCGCCAGTCACGCCCCCAAGAACGCCTCTCGCGCAGGGAAAAGCCATCAATATACCCAATCCAGCGCAAAGGGCTGTGCTAACCCTGTACCAGCACGGCAAGCGGGCTACGTGTATCATTGGGGTGCACGGGAAGTACCTCACGCGATTGGCCCCGTGCGAGCAGGGTACGTGTATTTCAGGGGTGTGCGGGAAGTTCCACAGGCGATTTCCGCAGGGTATGCGTATCTCAGGGGTGCGCGGGAAGGGCAACACGCGATTTCCGCAGGGTACGTGTATTTCGGGGTGCGGGGCAAGTTTCACACGCGATTTCAGCAGGGTACGTGTATTTCAGGGGTGCGCGGGAAGTGCCACACGCGATTTCAGCAGGGTACGTGTATTTCAGTGGTGCGCGGGAAATTCCACACGCGATTGGGCCCGTGCGAGCATGATACGCATATCTCAGGGGTGCGCGGGAAGTGCCACACATGATTGCAGCAGGGTACGTGTATTTCAGGGGTGCGCAGGAATTTCCACACGCGATTTCATCATGGTACGTGTATTTTGGGGTACGGGGGAAGTTTCACATGCGACATCAGCAGGGCACATGTATTTCAGGGGTGCGCGGGAAGTTCCACACGCGATCTCATCAGGGTACGTTTTATTTCGTGGTGCGGGGGAAGTTTCATACCCGACATCAGCAGGGTACGTGTATTCCAGGGGTGCGCGGGAAGTTCCACACGCGATTCCATCAGGGTACGTGTATTCCAGGGGTGCGCGGGAAGTTCCACACGCAATTGGGCCCGTGCGAGCAGGGTACGTGCATTTAAGGGGTGCGCGGGAAGTTCCACACGTGATTCCATCAGGGTACGTGTATTACAGGGGTGCGCGGGGAGCACCACACGTGAATTGCACGTGTGGGTCCTCCCAGGTGTTCCCTCTACACCCTCCACGGCCCCTGCAGGTGGCTCACACCACAGGGGCCTACCCTGCACATGTCCTGCAGGCACACCATCCACCATGGCCATGACCCCCAGCCAACCCACATGTCAACTTGAAGTACTGCCCACCAACGCATGTCCCCCTGCACCCCCAGCCGCCAGGGGCATCCTCCACCAGGCCCCCACCCATGTCTCCCACCACCCCCACCCCCCAGCCACCAGGGGCAGCCTCCACCAGGCCCCCACCCATGTCTCCCACCACCCCCACTCCCCAGCCACCAGGGGCACCCACCACCAGGCCCCTACCCATGTCTCCCAGCACCCCCACCCCCCAGCAGTGCAGGGGCAGCCTCCACCAGGCCCCCACCCATGTCTCCCAATACCCCCACCCCCCAGCCACCAGGGGCAGCCTCCACCAGGCCCCCACCCATTTCTCCCACCACCCCCACCCCCCAGCAGTGCGGGGGCACCCCCACCAGGCCCCCACCCATGTCTCCCACCACCCCCACCCCCCAGCCACCAGGGGCAGCCTCCACCAGGCCCCCACCCATGTCTCCCACCACCCCCACCCCCCCAGCACTGTGGGGCACCCACCACCAGGCCCCCACCCATGTCTCCCAGCACCCCCACCCCCCAGCCACCAGGGGCAGCCTCCACCAGGCACCAACCCATGTCTCCCCCCACCCCCACCCCCCCCGCACTGTGGGGCACCCACCACCAGGCCCCCACTCATGTCTGCCAGCACCCCCACCCCCAGCAGTGCAGGGGCAGCCTCCACCAGGCCCCCACCCATGTCTCCCAGCACCCCCACCCCCCAGTCACCAGGGGCAGCCTCCACCAGGCACCCACCCATGTCTCCCACCACCCCCACCCCTCCAGCACTGTGGGGCACCCACCAGCAGGCCCCCACCCATGTCTCCCAGCACCCCCACCCCCCAGCAGTGCAGGGGCACCCACCACCAGGCCCCCACCCATGTCTCCCAGCACCCCCACCCCCCAGCAGTGCAGGTCAGCCTCCACCAGGCCCCCACCCATGTCTCACACCACCCCCACCCCCCAGCCACCAGGGCAGCCTCCACCAGGCCCCCGCCCATGTCTCCCACCACCCCCACCCACCAGCAGTGCAGGGGCAGCTTCCACCAGGCCCCCACCCATGTCTCCCACCACCCCTACCCCCCAGCCACCAGGGGCAGCCTCCACCAGGCCCCCACCCATGTCTCTCACCACCCCCACCCCCCCAGCACTGTGGGGCACCCACCACCAGGCCCCCACCCATGTCTCCCAGCACCCCCACCCCCCAGCAGTGCAGGGGCAGCCTCCACCAGGCCCCCACCCATGTCTCCCACCACCCCTACCCCCAGCCACCAGGGGCACCCACCACCAGGCCCCCACCCATGTCTCCCAGCACCCCCATCCCCCAGCAGTGCAGGGGCAGCCTCCACCAGGCCCCCACCCATGTCTCCCAGCACCCCCACCCCCCAGCAGTGAAGGGGCCGCCTCCACCAGGCCCCCACCCATGTCTCCCACCACCCCCACCCCCCAGCACTGTGGGGCACCTGCCAGCAGGCCCCCACCCATGTCCAACTCATGTTCCCCAGCACCCCCACCCCCCAGCAGTGCAGGGGCAGCCTCCAGCAGGCCCCCACCCATGTCTCCCACCACCCCCACCCCCAGCACTGTGGGGCACCTGCCAGCAGGCCCCCACCCATGTCCAACTCATGTTCCCCACCACCCCCACCCCCCAGCACTGTGGGGCACCTGCCAGCAGGCACCCACCCATGTTCAACTCATGTTCCCCAGCCAACATGTCATCACAATCTAGATCCCTGGTCCCTATGGTCAGCCTCCAAATGCAAAACACCCACCCGAGTATTGCATCCACCCACTCATAATTTGCAATTACATCACAGAACACCAATTGCAAGTTCCGAAACAAACACATTTCCCTCACATACACCCAATGGGTGTCAGTGAATCTCAAAACACATATCATGAAATGCATGAAACCAATGAGATACCACACATTGAAGTTCACCAAAAAAAATATGTATTAAAGGAAACATAAATAGAATCAAAAATGAAGAAACAGAAATGTGAATGTACAAAAATTAAAAGAAGCATGTCCGTGAAAAAAAGCAAAAGCAAAAATAAAATTCCAAAGTAATGTTGTCCAAAGTCAATGTCCACAAAACAAAATCCAATGGGAAATAAAAAAGAAAGCCATTGCTCCATGGTTAAAATGTGAAAAAATAAATACAATCCAACAGTGAACTATGTACATGGGAACAGGCCAGGGTCCATTATCCCAACAAAAGAAAGGAAACCTATCTAACTACACTAACTAATAAAATATACTATATACAAAAATGTGGCCAATGTCCGAAAGGTCCAAATAAAATCAAAACAAAAATGAAACCTAACACTACCTACATAACTATGTACAAGGGCAGCGGGCTAGTTTCACGGCTCACTTGTGGATGTCCGGGGCCAAGGAATCATCGAACTCCTCCTCAATGTCCCGGAGGCGGTCCTCAACCATGGCCCTGAGGGTCTGTAGGGCCGTCGACGTGTCCACCTCCAAACCCCTGTGGATTGCCTCGAGGCACTCGGCCCGCCTCAGGGCCCTCCGCATGGAGTTCTCCGCCCTGACCATTGTGAGCCGTGCCTCTTCCGCCCGCTGCCGCTCCGCATCTATGGCGTGGCCCAACCGCTGCCACACGGAATACACTCTCTGTCCTGGGTCCTCCTGCCCTCCGGCCGATGCCTGCCCCTCCGATGTTGAAGGTCCCGAGCCTTCATGGCTCCCACCACGTTGCTGCTGCTGCTGTCCCTCTGCCCGTGCACTGCCTCCTGCTGCCTGCACATCCTCCGCCGGCTGGGGTGCAGTCGTAGATGTGGCCACCCCTGCTGGACATCCGACTCCCGACTGTGGCAGGGATGCCTCCTCCACCAGCCTGGCCGCACCGTCAGAGGCAGCTCCACAGGGCACCCAGGTGACTGATGAGTGGGAAGATGGCACGGAGGACGACTGGCGCGTAGGGGGTCCAGTTGAGGGGGGGGTCGTATCAAGCCCCATCAGACAGAGGAATCCGGCCTGGGTGACCTGTCCCAGCAGGCTGACGTGGTCAACGAGCCATTCGAGATGACGTGCAGTCTCATCATGAAAAGACTGCAGGTCACCTCGCATGGCGCGTTGACGCAACGCCACACCAGCCAGGACAGGCTCAACCCGGACCCGGATAGCCACGTCCACAGGCAGAGGAAGGCCAGTTGACGTGAGCTCATCCCCTGCCTGAAAACGGGTCTGGACGTAGGCATCCCTGCTGGTGCAAGATGATGCAGGGAAGGGATCAGGGACAGGATTGCACACAGGCACCTCCGCGGCGGCCTGTGCTGCCTCCTGTCCCTGTTCCTGCACTGCACCACCAGCGCCAGTGGGATCCCCACCTCCAGACCCCGTCTCTGGTGCTTGCACGGCCTCCTCCTCCACCAAACCCCCCACCAACCTGGATGACTCCGTGCCATCTTCCCCTGTTGGGCCCTGTGGGGTCCCAGCTGCCCCTTCTGCTGCCGAGGAGTCCAACTCCAACCTCCGCCTCTTGGACCTCCCCCCGGCAGCTGCGGCCTGGGACGCGGCACCGGACTCCTCACTCCCCAACGAGATCACAACATGGGAGGGGAGCCGGGCCTTGCGTCTCCGGCTGGCGGTGGGATCCCCGCCGCTGTGCTCCACAGCACCTTCTCCGCCCTCTTCATCAGTTGACGCTGCAGACAGGGAGAAACAAAACACAGGCATCAGGGCACTGTATAATGGACACATACACACATGACAGTTGTACATGAGTGGCATTGGCAAACCTCAGACATGTCATCACAATCCCCAACACACATGTCATTTCAACTCGCACACATGAGCCATACCACAGCCATATCGCAACTGCCAGCACCATCCATACACATACAACAGCATGAGCAGCCAAAGGTGAGCCAGACATCACATGCAACACAGGAAGTGCACCACACATGTACACACACCACCACACTTGCATGCATGTGTACACCTCTGCCAAGTGTCGCAGTGTTCAGACGGGCATCCATGTCACATCTGCCAATCAGGCTTCCACATACCGCTGTCACATGCATCCATGTTGCATCACTGTTGCACCCTTGTCAAATACACACACATGCACATGTATACAGTGCTGATACATGCAGCCGAAAACAACATATATGCGTGACATCACGGACATGTCTACTTACATACACATTCATCCAAACATGTGTGCCCACACAACTGCATTTGGCTTGCAAGCCTACACACACAAGCACCATCCATGTCTCACACATACCAGCCCTCGCATGTGTTAGCCCCACGGCCCTGTACACCCCCACCCATACTCGACCCCATACAAACAGATGTGCAACCTGCACACTACTGAATAATCACCACACGCACTGCTCACAATCAGGATGCATGTACACTCACCGCTCGACTCCAGACGGGTCTGCCTCACAGGGACCTGGACGTGGAGCGCTGGGGATATGCGTTCCAGGACCCTCATCTGTTCTTCCGACAAGTGGCCCTGGCGCCCCTTGGCATCCGCTGCCTTCAAGAGGCGCCGGGCCTTGTTCAGGGTCCTGGACCTGAAGTCCTCCCAGCGCTTCTTGACATGTTGTAAGTCGCGGACTGCCACCACCTCCGCGTTGATGGCAGTCACGATGTCAGTCCAGATCCGAGTCCGTCCTTCCTTGTCGGCACGGGAACTTCCGAAGAGGGCATCATACTGCCCCAGGACTTGCTCCACCAGGACACCAACTTTGGTGGCACTGAAGCTGGTGCCCCTCTGCCTCTCTGGCCGGGGGTTGTCAGTGGTCTCAGATGGTGTTTGCCCCGACATGACAACCCCAGAGGCAGGAGTGGGTGGGCAACTGGGTCCTGGGGCTGGGCTGTAGAGCGATGGAATCCCAGTCGGGAGTCTTCGGTTCCAGCAGGGGTGGTCACAGCAACAGCACCCCTGGCTGATGTGCAGGCAGCAAATGGCAGGGCACGTGGGCAGCAGGCAGTCAGGCAGCAGCAGATGGCAGGTGGGAGCGTGCTCGGGGCTCTGGGGGGCAGTAGTTCGGCCTTCTGGGCAGGAGCGTGGTCTTCCGTGTGCTTACACGTGGCCAGCTTGATACAGAGTGATTTGGTACGTGAAAAATCTGCACGTCAGCGTGTAATTCGAGGAAAGGCCCTTAGCGCGTAAGCGCGTCTGCACGCATACGCATTTTCATTGGACAGAAGGCCTCTCAAGCGCAAGCGCCCCTGTGACGTGATGCGTGCAGACGTGCATGGGCATTTCAGCGCGCGTGGAAAACTGCACGTCCGCGTGTAATACGAGGAAAGTGCCCATGCGCGTAAGTGCGCGTGAAAAACTGCACGTCCGCGTGCAATACGAGGAAAGGGCCCGTGCGCGTAAGTGCGCGTGAAAAACTGCACGTCCGCGTGTAATACCAGGAAAGGGCCCATGCGCGTAAGTGACGTGACGCGCTCGTGCATTTCCCTCAGCACGGGTTAAAGGTGAGCGGGGCCAGCAGTTCGCTGTACGTGCCTTTCGTGGAGACCGACGTGTGTTGCTACTTCCTGTTGTTTTGCGCGCCATCACAACTTCACAGCTATCAAGGACGTATCTCTTCTTTTAGCGGGGGTATTGGCTACGTGTGTTTTTCTGCATCGCGCTAGTCAGACGGTGAGTCGCACACGCTCTTTTTCCCACTGCGGGTGCCCCGTGTATCGCACCCATTTTCTATGTCATAGTAGCCCGCGTGTCCAACGCGTACGCGTTATTCGTGTTACTGGGTGCCACCGCGTACTGCGGGAGGTTGAATCCACGCACGTAGGCTGCAGGGTTGCGTGCACGGTTTTACTGCAGTTTTGGGGTGCCTGAGCGTTGCATGACCCGTCACCACATCACCGGGGTCACATACAGCCTTGCAGGTGCAGGGGGGCTGTTAACATCTTGCTTCCCACCCCCTTCACCCCAATTGCCCAGGTCAATTGTGGTGTACACCTCCCATTGGCACCACTCCATCTGTGCCAGCACTACTACATCTGTGCCATGGTTGGGAGGCCACCAAAGGTGAAGGGTGCCTCAGCTGGGCGTCCTCCTCGTGGCGGGCGTGGTCGGGGACGTGGCCGTGGTGACCAGGGAGTAGGGGGACTCCAGGGTGTCCAGGGCAGCCACAGAGGGGGAAGAGGCAGGGGTGCGCCACTTGAGCACAATGTTGTGCCATGTGTCGGTGCAGCCATGCCACCACCCCCTGTGGTTCCGGGGGATGAAGCTCCTGCATCTGGCACTGGCACCCGTATGACCCGGCAGTCCGTTCCATCGACTGCCACGGGCCCAAGGGTAGTGGTAGCTGCAGGTGCAGCTGTGGACACCGCCACCCAGACTCAGGGTCTGCCAGCGCAGGCTGCGTTGGCACTTGAAGAGCCCTTGGTAGATCTCCAACAGGCCAGGGGGGAACCATAGGGGCACGCCGGGCTGCTCAGACCAAGACACGTGTCCCTGGGGCAGTCATGTCATTTGCTGCCCTGAACAGCCGGGTGTTGGCAGGTGCAGGGGCAAATGCACCCACCAGCACCCCGGTTGTGAGTCTGCCAACCAGGACCATTGCGGTCAATGACCCTGCCACAGCTGATGTTGCTGCGCAGGGTCCATTAGTGGGCACCCAGCTGCCACTGACACAAGTCAGGCCTTTGGTCATCCCCCCACCTGCCACTCCCTTGGCTCAATCCACCGAACCCACTGGCCATACTGGTCAGGGCGGCATTAGCCAGCCAGGGTCTGCGCCACAGTCCAAGAGGAGGAAGGTTGCACCTGCAGCACAGGCTGGTACCCCACACACAGCCACGACCTCCTGCACATCGAGGAAGAAGCCTTTCTGTAAGCAGGAACTGGACTTCCTCGTGGACTACGTGCGGGGCCACAGCCGTGACATGCTAGTGGGTGCCAATAGTCAGACTACGGCTGCCCAACGTGACACCCACTGGAAGCATGTTGCGGAACATGTCAGTTCATTCGGCCATGAGGTGCGCACGGCGCAGGAGTGCAAAAAGCGTTGGAATGACATCAAGCGCAGCACTAAGGCTAAGCAGGCCTCAAATTACAACTTGACTCTGGTGACTGACGGTGGGCCTGCACCAGAGGAGGAAGAACTCACTCCGCATGAGGCTCTCGTTGCGGAGTTCATATCACCTGAATTGGTCGAAGGAGTGGGAGAGATGCTGGACTTTGATGCCCAGTCCAGTGAGTGTTGATGCGTGTTTGTTGAGGACGTGTGTGTTTCACTTGTGGGATGTGTTGTGCATGATTGCTGCTACATGTGACGTGTACATGGTTCTGATGTGTAAGTAATGCAATGCTACCGTCATGCATGTCTCCTCTGCCTGCATGCGGGACTCCATGTGGGCATGCTCCCTTGCCCCTCCTCCGCCACTCTGCACCCCAGTTCCACCTTTGCACTGGTCTGCTTCAATCTTGCCAATGTGTAGTTTCTTGTTCATGTGTCCTGTGTAGATGCTAACTTCCAGCGTAGAAACTGCCAGACATATGCCGTGTGGTACAGCCTTAGTACTCGATACAGGGTATCCCTCTTGTACTGTGCATGGGTCAGATGTCCCGCAGGGACATGAGTGCCCATTCATGCTCCATGTGCATTGCACGCATGCCCCTATGTGTCCTTGACTGGATGATCACTGTAATATGAGTCCTTGGTTACATACATTGCCTGCCATCTCATCGGCCTCCCCATGTCAACTGTGGCTCAGTCCTGCGTTGCACACATGTTTAGGCTCTGACAATCTGTGTGGCTCACAGGCCTCAGCCTGTTCAATGGCCAATGACTCTGTCCAACTCTTGTTGTGTCTTCTTTACACGTGGGCGGCCTCCGGAGTTTTCATCATGTGTCCTGCCCACTGTCCCAGCATCATTTGCAGTGTTGTAATTTGAATCACATTAAGGTGTTGATGCCAGTCAACACTGCCTGTCAATACACAGGTGTATGGTCAGCCTTTTGATACCATGCTAGGCATCCCTGCTTTGGTACTGGGGTAGAGGGGTGCTTGGCTTCTAGACATGGTACACATTGAATGCACAATGCACGTGATGTCTGAATTTGACATCTTCACATTTCCTGGCACACACCATGGAGTGCTTGTACATGTAGGTAGTGAGTGGCGTACACATTTTCTGCACTGCATAGACCCACTTCCATGGAAACTGCCACCTTTCAACAGGTCTGATCACAGAAGCTATTCAAAGTAGACCCAGCATGCATGCCAGGTCATATGTTGTGTGTCACATGTCTACCGGATGCCTTTGCTGTCGGTGTGTGTGTGTGTCGTGTGCTTCTGACATGTGTAGTGACCTTTTTCTCTCTATTTTTCAGGTGATGACGCAATGGAGGCGGAGGATGGTGTTGTCATGCCAGACACAGGGTTGGTAACACCACATCAACCCGGCACTAGTGGGGGTCGTGGGGTGGTAGGCCACGAAAACCCCCAAGTGCTGCAGTCCATCTTGTCTCTGGCTGCCTATGAGTCCAGCCTTGATGACGACTCTGACGTCCATGTTGAGTTGGATGAGCATCAAGTCCATATGTCAGGGGTGAGTGATTCTGATGTGGACACTCCTCTGTCTGCGACACAGCACTGAGGGATCAGACAGTCTTGGTTCCTCCGCCCGTGGTGGATCGGGACGCAGGGTCACCCTCCACACCAGTCACTGATGTGCCTGGGACATCACATCGACGGGGGCATGTAGTCGTGCAGCCGCAGGCGGTGCCAACACAGCGAGGACCCCCGGTCCTTGGGTCCCGCAGGGGTCAAGCCCGAAACGCGGTCGCCACGCGCAACCGCTGTATACTGAGTGGGAGAAAGACATGACTGCAAATTCCAAACGGCAGGGGGCAGCAATGGAGAACATCGCTGAGAGCATGGAGCGTGTGGCCCGATCTGTGCTCCCCCCTGCTAGGCAGGTGCTTCTCCAGCAGCAGGCGGCATGGTCCACGGCCCGCTCGCTCAGGCTGGGCATGGCGGCCTCAGACAGGGCACGCCAGGCTGAAATGCCGTCTCTGCGTCAAGCAATTGCTGCTCACGCAGAGGCACACATGGATGCCCTGAGGGAGGAGTATGCTTCCCTCAGATCCACTCTGGGTGTCCTTATGATGTCCCAGAGGCAGAGGAGAGGTTTGCACAGCTTGAGCGTACCATCTCGGCTGAGCTACAGGCTTGCCGGGAGGTGCAGCGGTTGTCCAGCCAGGCCTTGCAGGAGGAACTCCTTGTTACACGTGCTACCTTGCAAGAGGAAGCACGTGTATCACGTGAGGTTCTGCATGCAGACCTATGTCACACCGCCAGACAGAACCAGGCTCACCCGTCCGGCAGACTTGCTGCCGACGAGGGGCAAGCTGCGGCTAGGCGTGGCCAGGCTACTGTGCCACGTCCTCCTTTACAGGATGAGTCAGACTCGGACGACCATCTATCTCCCACATAGGTCGGGCTGTGCAGGCGTTGAGCCCATGGAGGATTTTTTTTTTGGCCCAGCATCATTGCATGTGGATGTTGAGCAGCACCCTGTACCTCCCCCCTCCTGGGTGCCTCCCCTCCCCCCGGGTCATATGTGGCCATTTTTTATTTTTCTTTTAGTTTAGTTAGTTAAGTTTCTATTTGATAGTTAGTTTAAATAGGTAATGTAGGTTTTCCATTGTTAGTGTAATTAGTTAATAGTTGAGTTAGTTTAAAATTGCTAGTCTATTGTGCTTTCATGTGACGGTGCGGTGCTTTGTGGCTTTTGAAGGCATCCACTGTCTGTTCCAGCTGGGCCCTTCATGGTTGTCTTGTTTTTGCTGCTTGGGGTCCTTGACTCACATATGCCACTCCTGCCTCCCTTATCCATGGGCTCTCAAGGATGGTTCGGTGTTACAGAATATTACACATGGGCTTTGGACTGTCATATCTGTGGCATGTCTGGTGCTGTGTGACTTGTGTTGACACCCCTAGTGGGGATGATTTAGGTGTCATTGTCCACTGTTCAGCTTTTGCTAGATGGGGTGTGTCATGATTAATGTGTACATTGATTGCTATACATTGTGTAGTATGTTTCATATCTTTCCTGTACACGTGCTTGTTGCAATTCATGCTGTAGATAGTGTTCCACACTTTGGAGGTGAAAGACGGACTGATGGTGTGATTTGTGATGTGACTCTCTGACATGGTCAAGTAATGAGATGCCTGATGAGACACACACAGATGACTTTGAAGCATTAATCATGTGTTTCATGCCCTTTCTGCAGGGGGATGAGCCTCCAGAGCACCTTTGCCAGCAGACATGGCCCATTGGGCGACGGAATTCTGGACCCGTTTGTTGGTGCCCACATGCACATGTGTGCACAAGCAGAGGCACAGTGATTGCAGACCCACATCCTAGAACTGCTGACATGTTCCAAGGAACTCCAGGCAAGGTGAGCATCACAGGGGGGCCACGACACAGCAAAGCTTGCACCAGGCGAGTTGCACATGCAAGCTTAGTCACAGCACTGAGGGTGAGCTTAGACGAATATTGGTGTTGAAGCACACAATGCAGCTCAGATGTGTTTGTGGACTGATGGCTGTTGATAGTAGGGTTGTCTGGGACACATGCAGGGGCAGTGGCACATACCCTCCGGTACACCAAGGTCCATTGAGGCACTTGTATCAACCATGTAGCCTTCCGAGACATGGAAAGGGGCAGCTCACAGGGACATACAGCAAGGGACATACTTGGGTGCAGTGCATGTCTTTTCCACGTACTTCATGATAAATGCACTGCCAACTTTGTTTCGGTCATGGTGGTACGCAACTTGCTATGTAGTCATGGCTTGCTATATGGGTCTGTCTGCTTACCCAGGGAACATTGCATGTTGTGTGAATTGTGACACATTGGTGTTCCATTTGCCACGCACCCACCAGCCGCTGACTTACTGCATTGACTGTGTATGACCCGTCACAGGGGTGATGTTATATATGGGTACGAAGCATCGACCACAGATTGTCTGTTTGTAGAGTAGTTTGTTGCTATGGGGCATGTTTGGTGTTGTGTTTTTGTGTAATTGGCACGTACAGGTTGTTGACTGTGGCTCTCTTTGCAGCATTGCAGTGCTCCTGTAACCGGACCTGAGAGTGTGCAGGCAGGAGGCCAGCACTCAAAACCATAGCTAAGTGTCTTGTTGTTTTTCTTTCGAACTGCTCTGCATAGGCTTGCTGAGGAGTGTACTGATGCATGGATGTATGTGTGGTTCAATTTGGTATGTTTTTTCTCCCTAATCACCCGTGATCCTATGCAATTTTGAAACTTGTACCCTCTACCCGGTGTTCCTGCTTCCCGTACCTATCCATGCAACATTCCCTGACCCTCTTTCCCCACTGGGGTTGCGGATGCCTGTGTAAGCCCCGAACTTGCAGGCGCCAAAACCCTAGAGGGGGTGGTTGGTTCGTACCACTCCTGAGCCTGGACTACAGAAGGCCATGACAATGATGTCCAAGTTTGTTTGGATTGTGTATATGTTCATGCAGGTTGTACATTTTCGTGCATTCCCTAGTTTCATGTGTCATTCCTCCTCCCCTCTCCTGCCACTCATTCCAGTCATCCAGTGTGTCAACACCTGTCCCGACTGCATATCCCTGAACCTCCTTCCCCACCAGGGTCTCAGGGGCCTGTGTGAGTTTGACCTTGCAGGCACCCGGGACATGGTGGGGGTGGTTGTTTCGTGACACTCCCGCACCTGTACAGGGGACCTGTGACAGTACACATCCATTCATGGTGCATCATCCTATGTCATGTACCACACATGTCTCACATCCTGTCGTGACATTGTTTTGCTGTGCTACCTTGGTTGTTGCATCATTGTGGTAGTACTTGGCCTTTGTGAGGTACTGCTACGTCAAGTCATCTACTGGAGGGTGTTCGGGTTCATTTTTATGCCTTGGATTTTGTGATTTTGGAAATGAGTGTGGATTGTGAGGGTTCAGGCATCTTTTTACACACAAGGTGGGAAATGGTGACGAAGGGTAAAGGTGATCCTGTGGCCAGGTGGAATTGAGGGTTGGGGGCTCCATGACCCAGGTGCAGTTGTTCAGTGGGTCATGGTCATTTGTGAGGGAGGGGGGGGTTGTTGTTGATAGTTGCCTTGCCCTGCAGTGTGATGGGAACTCTGACATAGTAATGGTGGTATCATATGTACATGTTGTGTTCTGCTGATCAATGCCTGTTCATGTGTTGTGTTTTCCTTTCAGGTGCGAGGGGATAGTTGTGGTTTGACATGCTGGGGTGTACACATGGTGGATGTTCACATTTGATGTGTAGGGAACACTGATGGTCACTTGAGTGCACATGCATATGTGGAGTGCATGTCCTTGCAGAACCACACACTTGCACTCTGATGCACTACATGTACTCCCACCCTTGCATATCCACGTGTACACTGTTTGCCTTCTGGTGCCCACTGTGTCCCGGCAGCACATGTTCTGTGACCGATTATGGATCCAGTGCATGCCTAATTTGATGTTTGATGTGGTCTGTCACTTAGATGTGATGCTCAGGGTGTGCATCACACACAATGGCTGTTCACTGTGCTGTGCGCTGAGCAGTGTGATGCAGGAGTAGGACACAGCACACATGAGCTGCAGTGTTGATTTTGCAATGCATAATGTGCATGTAGACAGGCATTCATTGTTATGTTACGTCTACGACTGTTGTAATGCATTTGGAAATGACTTATTTTGGGTGGGAGATTTTGTTGGTCTGTCATTTCATCTGATTCCGGGTCAGGCATCATTGTCCGATGCCACTGTACATTTAGGACATGGCAATGTGTAGCTTATCGTTACTGTGTTGGTGTATGGGTATTGCTTGCCATGTCATGTTGATGTTTAGGAGGGTTTGAGTGACATGACAGTGATGGCCATGGCCTGTTTTGCAGGTGTGTGTGATGCACACCTTGCATGTCCGGGTCATCCGCTTCTCAGAGCAACTAGCTGGGTGGTAGATTTCTCTCCGCAGCAGGGCCCTCCCCCTGGAACAGACTTCCTGCCTGACTTGAACTTGAGGGGAACCATCTCCAGTTCTGGAAGCACCTCAAGACCTTCCTCTTTGCTTCTGCTTACTCTCTGCATCTCCCTTGCAGAATTCTTCACTGGAACTGCACAGGAGCTTCAACTGGGCCACTCTCACCGACCTCGGTCCCTGGCCCAGCCACTCTCCACTTGCACTGCCTCCCTGGCAACCCCTGCACTGCAGTACTGTCTCTCTATCCCTACAGTCCTCCCTTCCCAGCACTTGTCTGCACTTACCTTTGCAGTTGCCACCAGCCGACCTATGTATTATTTTTTGCGGCTACTTCCCCTGTACTGGACTCCCCCCCACCCTTCCCCTTGCACTTTTCCCTTCCCCCTACCCCTGCACTTGCACGATCTCAATGACACCTGGCCTAGTAGTTCCGTTGTCTGTCTTCCCTTGTTCCCCCCTCCCTGCCTCATTGCGCCTTGAAATACTTGTGTATGGCCCATATCATGTCATATGTCATATGTGTGCCTTTTGGTCACACAGGATAGCTTGTGTTTAAGTAGCTAGGGATGCAGACGATGTGGCACTTCCATGGCAACTATCTCAGGGTGGTAGGGTTGTGACAGTTGACTGTCTCTTTGTCATCATCGATTGTCACCTGGTATGTGCCAGGCCTGTGTGCACTCTGCAGGGGTGGGAGTTTAGGTGAAAAATGTGGCCACAAGCTGGGTCCGGGCTTCCTTGCCACGTGCCCTGTCCCCTCCCATGGGCAGCGCCTGTGCCTGTGGTTGGGGATGTGGGGGCACCACCATGTCCAACGGGACGCCCTGTCGTGTTGCAACATTGTGCAGGACACATGCTGCCACAATGATCCTGCACACTACTGGTGGTGCATAGAGTAGTTGCCCACCAGAGCGGTCAAGGGAGCGGAAACGTGACTTGAGCACTCCGAATGTGCGCTCCACTATGCCCCTGGTTGCAATATGGGCGGCGTTGTATCTTACCTGGGGTGGTGTGGTGGGGTTCCGGATTGGCGTCATCATGTGGTTGCTCAGAGGGTAGGCACTGTCCCCTGGGGAGGTGATAATAGTTGAGATCATTAGGGTTTGGATATTTGTCTGTGTGTGACTTGCATGCATGTGCAAGGGCATTTGTACTGACCTAGGAGCCATGTGTCGCCATGCTGCCCAGCTTCCAGGGCCCGGCTCAGGGCAGACATTCTGTATATGAAACTGTCATGGGTGGAGCCAGGGTAGTTTGCATAGACAGAGGTGATGATTCCCTTTGCATCACATACCACCTGTACATTGATGGAAGGCCAGTGCTTGCGGTTTCGGTAGATGTGCTCAATGGCCCTAGGTGGACGTAGGGCCACATGGGTGCAATCTATGGCACCGAGCACTTTGGGGAAGTGTGCCACCCTGAAAAAATCCAGGACAACGGCCTGCCTTTTTGCAGGTGTTCTGGGCATGTATATGTGCCTGCGGACTGAGGGGCGCGCTGTCATGATTGCCAGTACCTGGTGTAGGCAGCGTGACTGCGTGGCCTGTGAGACCCCCCCCCACTATGGCAGTGGTCCACTGAAATGACCCAGTGGCCAAAAAATGCAGGACATTGAGCAGCTTCTCCAAAGGCTCAATGCTTGGGAGCAAAGGGTGGGGGATGTGAGGTCATCTTCCCACTCCCTGACCAGGTCTAGGATGATATGGGGTGGAAACCTATACCTGCCGTAGACCTGTTCGTCAGGCATCCCAAAAAGGCTTGTCCGTGGTGCGAAAATGCATGCCCTGGCTATTCTCCTCCTCCTGGGGTGTCCCACGATCAGTGCAGCGACAAATGGGGCATTCATCGTAGCTGTATATACACGTTTGTTGTTTGCGCGCACTTTTATGCTGTGCGCGGGGACGCCTCTGCCTGCCTTCGTGTGGGCGTGCCACGTCTTTTGCCGTGCACGGGTTTCCCGTATTCGGATACGTGGTAAGACTGTAGGTCCGAGTGTCATCGCGTGTGATCGGAGGGGAGTGAGCGTACACGCGATTGGCCTGGGTATGTGTGTTTCGGGGTGCGCGTGATGTTCCACACGCGATTAGCCTGGGTACGTGTGTTCCGGGGTGCCGGGAACTTTCACACGCGATTGGTGGAAATCCACGTGTGTTCTGTCATCACGTGAAATGAGGGAAACACCTGCGCGCGTCACATCACAGACGCGCTCACGCGCTAAGGGCCTTTGGTCCAATGAAATCGCATATGCGTGCTGCCGTGCATACGCGCTAAGGGCCTTTCCTCGTATTACACACGGACGTGCAGTTTTCCACGCGCGCTGAAATGCCCATGCACGTCTGTACGCGTCACGTCACAGGGGCGCTTGCGCTTGAGGGGCCTTCTGTCCAATGAAAATGCGTATGCGTGCAGACGCGCTTACGCGCTAAGGGCCTTTCCTCGAATTACACGCTGACGTGCAGATTTTTCACGTGCCAAATCACTCCGTATGAAGCTGGCCATGCGTAAGCACACGGAAGATCACGCTCCTGCCCAGAAGGCTGAACTACTGCCCCCCAGAGCCCCGAGCACGCTCCCACCTGCCATCTGCTGCTGCCTTGACTGCCTGCTGCCCACGTGCCCTGCCATTTGCTGCCTGCACATCAGCCAGGGGTGCTGTTGCTGTGACCACCCCTGCTGGAACCGAAGTCTTCCGACTGGGATTCCATCGCTCCACAGCCCAGCCCCAGGACCCAGTTGCCCACCCACTCCTGCCTCTGGGGTTGTCATGTCGGGGCAAACACCATCTGAGACCACTGACAACCCCCGGCCAGAGAGGCAGAGGGGCACCAGCTTCAGTGCCACCGAAGTTGGTGTCCTAGTGGAGCAAGTCCTGGGGCAGTATGATGCCCTCTTCGGAAGTTCCCGCGCCGACAAGGAAGGACGGACTCGGATCTGGACTGACATCGTGACTGCCATCAACGCGGAGGGGGTGGCAGTCCGCGACTTACAACATGTCAAGAAGCGCTGGGAGGACTTCAGGTCCAGGACCCTGAACAAGGCCTGGCGCCTCTTGAAGGCAGCGGATGCCAAGGGGCGCCGGGGCCACTTGTCGGAAGAACAGATGAGGGTCCTGGAGCGCATATCCCCAGCGCTCCACGTCCAGGTCCTTGAGAGACAGACCCGTCTGGAGTCGAGCGGTGAGTGTACATGCATCCTGATTGTGAGCAGTGCGTGTGGTGATTATTCAGTAGTGTGCAGGTTGCACATCTGTTTGTATGGGGTCGAGTATGGGTGCAGGTGTACAGGGCCGTGGGGCTAACACATGCGATGGCTGGTATGTGTGAGACATGGATGGTGCTTGTGTGTGTAGGCTTGCATGCCAAATGCGGTTGTGTGGGCACACATGTTTGGATGAATGTGTATGTAAGTAGACATGTCGTGATGTCACGCATGTATGTTGTTTTCGGCCGCATGTATCAGCACTGTGTACATGTGCATGTGTGTGTATTTGACAAGGGTGCAACAGTGATGCAACATGGATGCATGTGACAGCGGTATGTGGAAGCCTGATTGGCAGATGTGACATGGATGCCCGTCTGAACACTGCGACACTTGGCAGAGGTGTACACATGCATGCACGTGTGGTGGTGTGTGTACATGTGTGGTGCACTTCCTGTGTTGCATGTGATGTCTGGCTCACCTTTGGCTGCTCATGCTGTTGTATGTGTATGGATGGTGCTGGCAGTTGCGATATGACTGTGGTATGGCTCATGTGTGCGAGTTGAAATGACATGTGTGTTGGGGATTGTGATGACATGTCTGAGGTTTGCCAATGCCACTCATGTACAACTGTCATGTGTGTATGTGTCCGTTGTACAGAGCCCTGATGCCTGTGTTTTGTTTCTCCCTGTCTGCAGCGTCAACTGATGAAGAGGGCGGAGAAGGTGCTGTGGAGCACAGCGGCGGGGATCCCACCGCCAGCCGGAGACACAAGGCCTGGCTCCCCTCCCATGTTGTGATCTCGTCGGGGAGTGAGGAGTCCGGTGCCGCGACCCAGGCCGCAGCTGCCGGGGGGAGGTCCAAGAGGCAGAGGTTGGAGTTGGACTCCTCGGCAGCAGAAGGGACAGCTGGGACCCCACAGGGCCCAACAGGGGAAGATGGCACGGAGTCATCCAGGTTGGTGGGGGGTTTGGTGGAGGAGGAGGCCGTGCAAGCACCAGAGACGGGGTCTGGATGTGGGGATCCCACTGGTGCTAGTGGTGCAGTGCAGGACCAGGGACAGGAGGCAGCACAGGCTGCCGCGGAGGTGCCTGTGTGCAATCCTGTCCCTGATCCTGTCCCTGCATCATCTTGCACCAGCAGGGATGCCTACGTCCAGACCCGTTTTCAGGCAGGGGATGAGCTCACGTCAACTGGCCTTCCTCTGCCTGCGGACGTGGCTATCCGGGTCTGGGTTGAGCCTGTCCTGGCTGGTGTGGCGTTGCGTCAACGGGCCATGCGAGGTGACCTGCAGTCTTTTCATGAGGAGACTGCACATCATCTCAAATGGCTCGTTGACCACGTCAGCCTGCTGTTACAGGTCACCCAAGCCGGATTCCTCCGTCTGATGGGGCTTGCTACGACCCCCTCCTCAACTGGACCCCCTACGCGCCAGTCGTCCTCCGTGCCATCTTCCCACCCATCAGTCACCTGGGTGCCCTGTGGAGCTGCCTCTGACGATGCGGCCAGGCTGGTGGAGGAGGCATCCCTGCCACAGTCGGGAGTCGGACGTCCAGCAGGGGTGGCCACATCTACGACTGCACCCCAGCCGGCGGAGGATGTGCAGGCAGCAGGAGGCAGTGCACGGGCAGAGGCACAGCAGCAGCAGCAACGTGGTGGGAGCCATAAAGGCTCAGGGCCTTCAACATTGGATGGGCAGGCATCGGCCGGAGGGCAGGAGGACCTAGGACAGAGAGTGTCTTCCGTGTGGCAGCGGTTGGGCCACGCCATAGATGCGGAGCGGCAGCGGGCGGAAGAGGCACGGCTCACAATGGTCAGGGCGGAGAACTCCATGCGGAGGGCTCTGAGGCGGGCCGAGTGCCTCGAGGCAATCCGCAGGGGTTTGGAGGTGGACACGTCGACGGCCCTGCGGACCCTCAGGTCCATGAAGGAGGACCACCTCCGGGACATTGAGGAGGAGTTCGATGATGCCCTGGCCCGGGACATCCACAAGTGAGCCGTCAAACTAGCCCGCTGCCCTTTTACATAGTTATGTAGGTAGTGTTAGGTTTCATTTTTGTTTTGATTTTATTTGGATCTTTCGGACATAGGCCACATTTTTGTATATAGTTTATTTTATTAGTTAGTGTAGTTGGATAGGTTTCCTTTCTTTTGTTGGGATAATGGACCCTGGCTTGTTCCCATGTACATAGTTCACTGTTGGATTGTATTTATTTTTTCACATTTTAACCATGGAGCAATGGCTTTCTTTTTTATTTCCCATTGGATTTTGTTTTGTGGACATTGACTTTGGACAACATTACTTTGGAATTTTATTTTTGGTTTTGCTTTTTTTCACGGACATGCTGCTTTTAATTTTTGTACATTCACATTTCTGTTTCTTCATTTTTGATTCTATTTATGTTTCCTTTAATACATATTTTTTTTGGTGAACTTCCATGTGTGGTATCTCATTGGTTTCATGCATTTCATGATATGTGTTTTGAGATTCACTGACACCCATTGGGTGTATGTGAGGGAAATGTGTTTGTTTCGGAACTTGCAATTGGTGTTCTGTGATGTAATTGCAAATTATGAGTGGGTGGATGCAATACTCGGGTGGGTGTTTTGCATTTGGAGGCTGACCATAGGGACCAGGGATCTAGATTGTGATGACATGTTGGCTGGGGAACATGAGTTGCACATGGGTGGGGGCCTGCTGGCAGGTGCCCCACAGTGCTGGGTGGTGGGGGTGGTGGGGAACATGAGTTGGACATGGGTGGGGGCCTGCTGGCAGGTGCCCCACAGTGCTGGGGGTGGGGGTGGTGGGAGACATGGGTGGGGGCCTGCTGGAGGCTGCCCCTGCACTGCTGGGGGGTGGGGGTGGTGGGGAACATGAGTTGGACATGGGTGGGGGCCTGCTGGCAGGTGCCCCACAGTGCTGGGGGTGGGGGTGGTGGGAGACATGGGTGGGGGCCTGGTGGAGGCTGCTCCTGCACTGCTGGGGGGTGGGGGTGCTGGGAGACATGGGTGGGGGCCTGGTGGTGGCTGCCCCTGCACTGCTGGGGGGTGGGGGTGCTGGGAGACATGGGTGGGGGCCTGGTGGTGGGTGCCCCTGGTGGCTGGGGGGTGGGGGTGGTGGGAGACATGGGTGGGGGCCTGGTGGAGGCTGCCCCTGGTGGCTGGGGGGTGGGGGTGGTGGGAGACATGGGTGGGGGCCTGGTGGAGGCTGCCCCTGCACTGCTGGGGGGTGGGGGTGGTGGGAGACATGGGTGGGGGCCTGGTGGAGGCTGCCCCTGGTGGCTGGGGGTTGGGGGTGGTGGGGAACATAAGTTGGACATGGGTGGGGGCCTGGTGATGGGTGCCCCTGCACTGCTGGGGGGTGGGGGTGCTGGGAGACATGGGTGGGGGCCTGGTGGAGGCTGTCCCTGGTGGCTGGGGGGTGGGGGTGCTGGGAGACATGGGTGGGGGTCTGGTGGTGGGTGCCCCTGGTGGCTGGGGGGTGGGGGTGGTGGTAGACATGGGTGGGGGCCTGGTGGAGGCTGCCCCTGCACTGCTGGGGGGTGGGGGTGGTGGGAGACATGGGTGGGGGCCTGGTGGAGGCTGGCCCTGGTGGCTGGGGGGTGGGGGTGCTGGGTGACTTGGGTGGGGGCCTGGTGGAGGCTGCCCCTGCACTGCTGGGGGGTGGGGGTGGTGGGCGACATGGGTGGGGGCCTGGTGGAGGCTGCCCCTGGTGGCTGCGGGGTGGGGGTGCTGGGAGAGATGGGTGGGGGCCTGGTGGTGGGTGCCCTTGGTGGCTGGGGGGTGGGGGTGCTGGGAGACATGGGTGGGGGCCTGGTGGTGGGTGCCCCTGCACTGCTGGGGGGTGGGGTGCTGGGAGACATGGGTGGGGGCCTGGTGGAGGCTGCCCCTGGTGGCTGGGGGGTGGGGGTGGTGGAAGACATGGGTGGGGGCCTGGTGGAGGCTGCCCCTGGTGGCTGGGGGTTGGGGGTGGTGGGGAACATGAGTTGGACATGGGTGGGGCCTGCTGGCAGGTGCCCCACAGTGCTGGGGGGTGGGGGTGGTGGGAGACATGGGTGGGGGCCTGGTGGAGGCTGCCCCTGGTGACTGGGGGGTGGGGGTGGTGGGAGACATGGGTCGGGGCCTGGTGGAGGCTGCCCCTGCACTGCTGGGGGGGGAGACATGGGTGGGGGCCTGGTGGAGGCTGCCCCTGGTGGCTGGGGGGTGGGGGTGGTGGGGAACATGAGTTGGACATGGGTGGGGGCCTGCTGGCAGGTGCCCCACAGTGCTGGGGGGTGTGGGTGGTGGGAGACATGGGTGGGGGCCTGGTGGAGGGTGCCCCTGGTGGCTGGGGGTGCAGGGGGACATGCGTTGGTGGGCAGTAGTGCAAGTTGACATGTGGGTTGGCTGGGGGGCATGGCCATGGTGGATGGGGTGCCTGCAGGACATGTGCAGGGTAGGCCCCTGTGGTGTGAGCCAGCTGCAGGGGCCATGGAGGGTAAAGAGGGAACACCTGGGAGGACCCACACTTGCAATTCACGTGTGCTGCTCCCCGCGCACCCCTGTAATACACGTACCCTGATGAGATTGCGTGTGGAACTTCCCGCGCACCCCTGTAATACACGTACCCTGATGGAATTGCGTGTGGAACTTCCCGCGCACCCCTGGAATACACGTACCCTGCTGATGTTGCGTGGGATACTTCCCCCGCACCCCAAAATACACGTACCCTGATGAGATTGTGTGTGTAACTTCCCGCATACCCCCGAAATACACGTACCCTGATGAGATTGTGTGTGTAACTACCCGCGCACCTCCGAAATACACGTACCCTGATGTGATCGCGTGTGTAACTTCCCGCGCACCCCCGAAATACACATACCCCGCTCAATCGCGTGTGTAACTTCCCGCGCACCCCCGAAATACACGTACCCCACTCAATCGCATGTGTAACTTCCCGCGCACCCCCGAAATACACGTACCCCGCTCAATCACGTGTGTAACTTCCCGCGCACCCCCGAAATACACGTACCCCGCTCAATCGCATGTGTAACTTCCCGCGCACCCCCGAAATACACGTACCCCGTTCAATCGTGTGTGTAACTTCCCGCGCACCCCCGAAATACACGTACCCCGCTCAATAGCGTGTGTAACTTCCTGCGCACCCCCGAAATACACGTACCCCACTCAATCGCGTGTGTAACTTCCCGCGCACCCCCAAAATACACGTATCCCGCTCAATCGCGTGTGTAACTTCCCGCGCAACCCCGAAATACACGTACCCCGCTCAATCGCTCAATCGCGTGTGTAACTTCCAGCGCGCAGCCGAAATACACGTACCCTGCTCAATCGCGTGTAACTTCCCGCGCACCCCCGAAATACACGTACCCTGCTCAATCGCGTGTGTAACTTCCCGCACGCCCCCGAAATACACGTACCCTGCTCAATCGCGTGTAACTTCCCGCGCACCCCCGATGTACACGTACCCCGCTCAAACGCGTGTGTGACTTCCCGCGCACCCCCGAAATACACGTACCCCGCTCGATCGTGTGTGTTGCTTCCCGCGCACCCCCACAATACACGTGCCCCGCTCGCACAAGCCCAATTGCTGTATGTTGCCACTTTTGTGTTGTGCTGGGACTCTACCGCCTGCCTTCGTGTGGCGGACGTGTTTCAGCTTGTGCGTGTCTTTGGCTGTGCGTGGCTTTGCCCTATTCGATTCCATGAATACGTGTGGTTCGAGTGCGTGTGGGCGTTCCGTCTGCTTCCCTGCAGTACATCCCCAGTTCTGCCCTTATTTTTGCGCGTTGTTCCCCATTCCGTGCGTTACGCCCCGTGTCCCGCCCACTTTCTGGTGTATGCGCCGAGGTTGTGCACTTTCACTGTGCGCGTCGCGCACGCATTTCGGGATGTTGCAGTGACTTGTGCGCCATGTACGGGTTTGGTGCACATCCCGAGGTGAACACGCGCGTGCGCCTGTTTTTTTCCGCTTGCGCCTGCTTGTGCTTGCTTGCGCGAAGATTTTCGGCGCACGTTTGTTCCATGAATCGGCCCCTAAATGGTTTGAATTAGCTTTGTACCTTTTAGCTGAAAGCAAATATGAAGTAACTGAACGTCTAATATGTTGCAGTTACTGTACTGCAAAATTAGACAACAACCACTCTCCTTCACGTGCAATTACAAATAATTTGGCATTGTTCCCATTACCAAAAATTCTGCAACAACTCAATTTGTATGAGAGCATAATAATTCAATCAGTTTACCCATTTCAAGCAATTTTACCGCCCTCTGAATTGGTGAAAGGCATTAGTGAAAGGCATTTGTGGCAAAGTAGTGTACTTGGCATTAGATCTAACGGAAAATATACACACTATTGGAGTGGAACATTCAATAGAGCATTCATTAATAGTCTTGGTAAATGGAGTACCAGCAAAGGACAAAAATAAATTGGCAACAATTAGTAGACTTAAACAAAGCTACACAAGCATTGCAATATCTAAAAGACAAGAATGAGTACTACAAGGAAATAAATATTGATGAAAGCTTAAGGCAAACAACTGAAATAATTCAAGAGCCATCAGAAACTGGACAATTCGAACTTCTGGATCCAGCTACAGTATCCACTCTGTTAGACCATTACACAATTCATCCATTGCATTCCAATGAAAGTATAGATGATGCACTAGACACTTACCAAATGCGACAAACCAAAGGGTCACCAATGAGTATTTGGGAAAAAAGTATAGAAGCACATGCTTTTCCACTGCTATTTCCTACTGGCAAAGGTGGGAGGTACGATGATAGACCCACTCGGATTGGGGCATCAGAATACCACTCATTACGAATGTATTCCCAAGATCCCAGATTTAGGCAAAATGTGGAATACAGATTCCACCTACTGTACGAAAGTGAATTAGCAACACTATGTTATGGAGTTGCACACATTCTTAAATCTGGAACGCACTTTCAAAATATGTCAGCTAGGCAGTTAAATCAAAAAGTACAAGAAAAAGATAAGGTTTTACAATCAAGTATAACAAATTTGTTTGCAAACACGCGGTACAAAGGAATACTGGTTTAGACGGCACGGAGATGTGCGTTGCATGATCAGAAACCTTGGACCACCAACTTGGTTTGTTACGCTAAGTTGTGCAGAATACACATGGGAAGATTTGCATGAGTTCCTACGCATAGCACACAGCAACAAAAACAACATAGATATATTAACACCTGGAGAACTTTGCTCTCTAGATCCAGTTAATGTCTCAAGGTATTTCCATCATCGTTTCATTGCAATGCTACACTTTATTTGCAATAAATGTGTTCCTCCCCTTGGAGAAGTGCAACACCTCTTTTGGAGAAAAAAATATCAAGCGAGAGGAGCACCACACATTCACATACTGTTATGGATCAAAGGTGCACCAAAATTTGGCCACGACAGTGATACCACTGTTTTGCAGTTTATCCAAAAATATGTCACATGTGAAATCCCTTCACAACAGTGTCATAGTGAGCTGCATGGGCACATTTTACAATTTCAAAGACACAAATGTGGCAAATATTGTCACCCTAAATACAAAGACAAAGATAAATACTACACCAAATGCCGCTTTGGTTTCCCCAGACCAGTTACAGAAACAGGTGAATTAAACAACTTCATGTCTTCAGTGCGACATAGTGTTAAAGGTAAATCACCTAAAAACACGTATTACATAAAAAGAATTGAAGAATCAAAATATATCAATGATTATAATGCAATCATTGCCCTATTATGTAATGCACACATAGATGTGCAGTACATTGCAGACAATTCAACTGCTGTTGCACGATATGTTACAGCCTACTTAACAAAAGCTGAAAAAACAGAGCTTCAAGACCTCTGGGATTACCTAGCATCAGACAAAAAATTATCACAAAAATTGTACAGCCTAGGCATAAAAATGCTCTCTCATAGAGAATGTGGGGCCTATGAAGCATCAGATTGTTTAACCGGCACTGCTTTGTATGGAAAATCAGACAACATAGTATGGCTCAGTCTTGGTCCTGCAAAATCTAGAAAAAGAGTGCTAAAATCATATGAGGACATAGAAGTTATTGCCAGAAATGATCCCAACAGCCAAGACATTCTGAAAAACAATTTACTGGACACATACTATCCGAACAGGAGTACCACTCTGGAAAGCATGTGTCTGTACCAAATAGCTCAAAACTTTGCATACAGAAATAATGTAAAACCCAATGAAAGTAAACATAGATATAGAGTGACCGATTGTGAAGGGAGCTCAGTGAAACTTAACAAATGAAGCTTAATTAATCATGTGAATTTGTCATTAAAAACTCCTCAACAGAAAGAACTATATTACATGTCTCTTTTACAACTTTTCAAACCATGGAGAAAAGAGGAAGACATACTAGATAATTATGAGTGCTATGAAGATGCTTTTAAAGCAAATGAAAGCACTATCACCGATGTTAACTTTACGCAGTACAAAACAATGTTACACAATGAGCAGCAACAAGAAGAAGAAATTCAGGCCCAACTAGATAACGACTCTTCCGACAGTAGTCAACCTTCTGTAACAGGAAGTCAAGAGCCATTAGGGCAACCACTGTTAGCAAATGAGGCTGAAGTTTCTATGGCAGAAGTAGAAAACACCATGTATCAGTATCAAGAAGATACAGAGGACTTAACTGTGCAACAAGGAAAATTTAACAACGATCAGTGCACCATTTTTGAAGAGGTAACAAAAAAATTGTGCATGGCGCACAGCACGAAAATAAACAATGTACCTGCCAAAATTACAAACCTATACTGCTGTACATCAGTGGGGAAGCTGGATCAGGGAAAACATTCTTAATCAAAATTATTAGCAAGTTCCTGCAGCAATTGACAAACAACAAACTGTCAGCTGTTGTAACAGCCCCCAAAGGTTTAGCGGACTACAACATAGGCGGTGTGACTTTACACCGATTACTACTGCTCCCAGTAGAGCATCAAAATAAGTTAGACTACTACAAACTTTCTGCAGAAGCTGCAATGGAATTAATATTAGGCCACACACTCTGCCAGAAAACTGTTGGTAGCATAGGTAATGTTAACCTTTGGCAACATTTTCAATACAGAGAATTAACTGAGAACATGCAGCAATCTGCAGATCTCACTTATGCCAACATCTTACAAAGTATTAGAGTTGGTGTATTATCGCAAGAAGCACAAGCTGTATTGAAAAAGCAGCATTTACATGCACTTTATGGCGATAATGCATGTGCAACTGATTTTATGGAACAAATAGTGCACAAAAATGTCAATTGTATGGCCTTAATGCCAACTCTTGCAAACTGTTTCAAATTCAATGAAACAATGCTAAAGAAAGAAATGCAAGCAATAATAGAAATTAGCGCCACAGATAAACTAGACGTACATGGTTTGACAGTACCCATGTGTGAGCAAGCCACAACAAAACTAAATAGCTTAGAACATTCAATCTCCAACACAGCTGGGTTGGAAAAAATATTGAAATTATCATTGAATTGTAGAGTAATGCTTAAACGTAACCTTGATGTAGAGCAAGGCCTAGTTAATGGAGCACTGGGCACAGTTGTTTGCTTTCAATCATACCCACTGGATAACAGCATTCAGTTTGTAAATATTCGCTTTGATAAAGTTTCAGAAGTAAAAAGAATAGGGCGCTCAATGGCTTGATTCGTTCTCTTCAAAGACATGTATGTACGTAGAGAGCAATTTTCTCTAACTCTTGCATATGTAGTTACCATTCATAAATCCCAAGGTCTTACCCTAGATAAAGCATTGATAGATATAGGAAAGAAAGTGTTTAAGTAGGGCACGAGCTACGTAGCATTATCACGCTTATGTACACATGACAGTCTTTTGTTAATTAACTTTGATCCAAGTAAAGTCCAAGCTGATATTCCTTGCATTCTAGAATATAATAGATTGCGTTCACTGTACACCCCTCATCTGAAACAATACCCTGTTCCAGATAAAGTGAAACGTGGTAAAAGAAAAGTAAATGAAACAGAAATGCAACAGAATGCAACAGGAAATTCTACAAAAAAAAGAAACGAAGCTAAAGTATCATCAATTGCCGCAAACATAGAAGAACCTATTAGGGAATGTGAACCAGGCACGTCGGCAAAGGAGCAACAGAAAAAACAAAAAATGCACTCAGGTACAGAACTTGCTGGCCCATTCAAATTTACAAATGAAAGTGGGGTAGGTTGCTATGCAAATGTTGCAATGAACATTCTATTTCAATTGCCACCAATTGTGAACAATATTTACCTGCACAGCACAGACCAATTGTGTTTGCAAATGTAGTACTGCATAGAAATTCAACAAGCAATCCTGACAACACATACAGTGTTTGTGGAGTAAGGCAACAATTGGACGACTGTGCTGGAATGGTGAGATTCACTAGGAACTCACAAGAAGATCCACAATAATTTCTAATGTACATACTATTAGTATTGGAAAACAAAACTATACCTGTAAATGAAATCTTCCAAATTTTGTACATGTGGAAACATACGTGGGCCTCATTACGACCCAGGCGGTAAGTTACCGCCTGGGTCGTACCTTTACCACCATGGCGTAAACTACGTTTACGCCATGGTGGTTGGCGGACTTACCGCCCCATTCCGAGGTTGGCGGGGCGGTAAGTCCCCAATCCCCATTTACCCTTCTCCATTCCCATTTTTGCCCCATAGGGCATAATGGGAGTGGGGAAGGCGTTAATTACGCCACCGTAAATTACGGTGGCGTAATTAACAACAAGGTCCCTTAGCGCCATGGATTTTAACACCTGCTAAAAGCAGGTGTTAAATCCGCCATGGCGCTAAGGGACCTCGGAATCAGGCGGTAAGGGTCGGCGCTGTTTACGCCACCGTAAACCCCTTACCGCCTGGGTCCTAATGAGGCCCATGGACTCTCTGTAACAAAGTGATACAGGAAGAAATCCCAAATGAGCGATTTGTGTATATTTCCATACCAAATTGAGAAAGCATTCCTTTTCAGCAACTTGTACAAAATGCAAACCATGGCAGATTATGTAGTATTTGCAATTCAGACAATCGCTCTACCTTACTGATACAATCACATAGTGCCTACATAATACTTATGCTTCTACGTTATAATGCAGATGGCACCAAAAACAACTGCAAACTAACTGGATTTACACACGGTCAAGTGTCACTTGGAAAGAAAACCTTTACAACAGCAGGAATAATCTACCATGCAGGAGCTACAACCAATGCAGGTCACTACACTGCATACATTAAAAAGAATTGTGGATGGTTTGAATGTAATGATAGAACCATTACTCTAAAGCAGAGGTTGCAAGCTAACCTAACAAATGTGTATTTAATGTTCTTGAAGCCAAAATTTACGAAATAATGTGCACTTCAAAATTGTCAACACAGTAAGTGAAAGACTACAAACAGTTAGAATACGCCCACAGGTATCTAACTACCCAACAGGATGGAAGAATGACACAAATAAATGATTATCACAGGTTGTTGGAAACCAATGTACAGGCAGAATATGCCTATACATATCTAACTGTAGTTGAAAATGGGCAGGAAGGCAACAAAGAAAACATTAATGGGAAAGATACAGGAAACAGGATATGTCAACAACACAAATGAATGAGTATCACAAATCTGTAGGAACACATGCGCAGTTAGAATGGGCCTACAGGTATCTAACTACTCTACAGGAGGAAGAATGACACAAATAAATGATTATCACCGATCGTTGGAAACAAATTCACAGGTAGAATATGCCTATAGGTATCTAAGTGTTGTTAAAAATCGGCAGAAAGGCAACAAAGGAAACATTAATGGGAAAGATGAAGGAAACAGGATGTAATAACGACACAAATGAATGAGTATCGAAAATCTGTAGGAACAAATGCACAGTTTGAATATGCCTACAGGTATTTAACTGTTGATAAAAATGGGCAGGAAGGCAACAAACATAACATTGATCAGAAAAATGAAGAACGCACTGAAATGATAAAACGAAGTACTTAGTTGGATAAGAAATGAAGGTTTTTTTTTAATACCACAAGGATTTTTTTACCCAGACCCAAGGATTAGTAAAGCAAACACAGAAACTGAGCGCAATGCACAGTACACTGGTTTGCAAAGTAAAAATGAGGGTCTAAAAAATAAATTAACTGTCTATTAAGCAATGTGGTAAATGTGGAAAATCTGCAACCATTAACGCATCTTTTTCTTTCATCACAGAAATGGAAAAAGTGATACTTCTGCCATGTACGAAAACCAAACACAAAAAAATGTTTCTGGATTCTAAACAAAGTAAGGAGTAAGTGGGCCTCATTACAACCCAGGCGGTAAGTTCCCTACTTTACCACCATGGTGTAAACTCCGTTTACACCATGGTGGATGGCGGATTTTACCACCCCATTCTAAGGTGAGTGGGGCGGTAAATCCCCATTCCCCATTTACCCTTCCCCATTTTTGCCCCATAGGGCATAATGGGAGTGGGGAAGGCGCTAATTACAGCACCGTAAATTACGGTGCCGTAATTAGCACCAAGGCAGGTTAGCGCCTTGCATTTTAACGCCTGCTAAAAGCAGGCATTAAAATGATAATCAGGCGTTAAGGGTTAACGGCGCCGACGGCGCCGTTGAACCCTTAACGCCTGAGTTGTAATGAGGCCCAGTATATTGGGAGGCATGTTCTACACATGGGAATGTACTCGCCTAATGTGTGGTAGTAATATGCTGCAGTGCCTGTAGGCTAGCCTTTCATCTGCAGTGAGTAACCTACCACCTACGCCTTACAAACAAGTTGCAAGGAGTACAGGTCCTATTCACAACCATCACTGCATATGTGAAACATTGTCCTTGTAAAGTAGCTGCTTATAAATTTACTTTTCGGACCATCGTCTGCAGCCATGAAGTGAAGAAACTAGGGCATCAAAACAACAACCAGAATCCACCACACCCATATTAACTTGGAACTGCACTGCTTATGACTTTAGTATTGCATGCATGGGCTTTAGCCATGCACCCGAGACTGCAGGGTCTCCCCACAACCACCTCGGTGATGTGTGGTAGTGGGGGTTATTCTATAGGAGTGTTATCCTGCTGTACCTCTGCCCAGAGGCTTCCCTCCTAGGTGTATGTCTGTAGATCTTACATGGGATGGGTGTGCAGTGTCTTCCAAGTGTAGTACTTACCGCTTTCTTGTTGGGGGCATGGGCTTCGGCCATGGACCCAACACTGCATGCACTCCCCACAACTTGCCAATGAAAATGCAACACAAGGGGTGTATCTATGGTTGCCACATGTGGCGGTGGTTGTGGCCAGGGCCCTGCATCCAACACTCTAGGACCTGGCCACAACCACCGTAGCATGTGCCAAACAGGGCAGCGTACTAATGAAGATAATGATAGGCATTGGAAACAGTAATGTATTCACAGCATGTAGGCAATTTCAATGTTCCCTAACACCAGACGTGTCCGTACAAATGTAACAACTCCCCTGTGCAATACAAAGCCTCAAATACTGCCCTTATTGGACCCCTCCTTTTCTGTGCGTACAAGGAGGTCGTACAACATACCGTAGCATGTGCTACCCATGGCGGCGTACTAATGATTGTAATAATAGGCATTACGAAAAATAATACGGTCACGGCATGTTGTCCATTTCAATGTTGCCTACCTATACCCGTGTCCTTTCAAGAGTTACAAATTTCCTATTCACTACATGCAGTCAAGTGTTACAAATGTCCTGCCCACTATATGGACTGAAGTGCTATCGTTATTATCCCCCATATTTACTGTATGTACAAGGTGTGCATATAAATTACATCATGACGGCTGAGGAACAAATGCATAGATCAACCATTTCTTACTGTGTGAACCTAACCCAATGCTCTGTGCCACAGCAAAATAGGGTAATGAAAAAAGCATGTGTACGCTGTTTGTTTCTCTGCTTTCCGCGGATCCAAGATGTCGGGCGCATCCAAACCATCTGACGCAGAAGACGTCTCGCAGCAACCAATGGAAAGAGACGTCGCATGTACGCGGTCATGACAGCAGCCCCTTAGCCAATCGGTTTCTGGTTCGTCGACCGAACAGGGAAGTGTGACCACGGAGCGAACATAGATATCACTCATTTTTTCAGACCTACATTTTTATAATTAGAAATGAACGTACTGCGTGTATGGTGACAAAATTTACAAAAGCACGCTTTCTGGATCAAGCCCCTGTACCTTCCGCAGATTTTGTAAAAATCCGTCCAGCGGTTCGACCTGTAACCGTGCGCAAAGTTTTTCACCCATTCAGTCTATGGGAAAAAAAGATGTTTTGGGACGCCACCCGTATCACTCCCCTCCCCCTGGACGATTTCTCACCAAACTTTACAAAAGTGCCCCATATACTTTTTTCGCAAAGTTTGGTGAGTATTCGTCCAGGGGGAGCAGAGTTATAAGCTGCCCAAAAAGTGCTCTTCCTATGGAAACTGCAACTTAACCATAACTACATGGCCACTACTGTGGCCATGTAATATTTCTTGATTCTGCAAGGTAAAGTGAACATTTTGAGATTTTAAAGAACATTGTGAGCTCAAATTTTACACATTAACAACATTCCTTGGCGTTTCAAAACATAGTGACCTCTATTTACTATTACAAAATCTGATTGATGCTACTTCTAGTTACAACAGATCAAAAGTCAATTGGAGGTTATGTTATGATTCAGACATTCATCTGTTGCGATTCATTTTTTGATTACACATTCTAATGTGTCATTTGCCTTCATGTTAAATGAATTGAGTTTTCTCCACCGGCTCTCAGTGACAATACAACACCCACACAGTCCGATTTCATGTTATCACTATCCATATCAAATGTCTCGGGCTGTGCATATATTCCATAGCCTTTTTTAAAGCAGAATGCTGTTTGTATGCATAGTTCAGTGACCTCTCAGTCAGAGTTAATGGGGTTTTACAAGCCTAAGTGAAATTAAGCATGGGATAGGTCCTCTTTGAAGCAGAGGACTGATTCCATTAGCAACATCTGTGTTTTAAATATGTTTACATAATATTTGGAACTTGTATGGACATGCTCAGCCCAAAGTCCCTTTCTATTATTCTCAAAAATACAGCTATTGAAGATTTAATTCCTGCATGTTTACAATGCTGACCTGCCTTTTCAGTATATATGGCATTGCAAAAATGAAACTGAACAGCATTTTAAGTCCTATTCTTAGGTTAACACAATATAGTTTGAAATTAATACCTAACATGGTAGAATGAAGTAGCATATTACATATTGATTCCATTATATTTAAAGTGGACAGATGTCTTTCTGTTTTTCACTGACTCCCTATTTGAACATGGCAGTGAGCAAAGGTTCCAATCTTATCAGGTATCTCTTGCTCTGACAGGAGCGCCTTTTCATGATACTTTTACTGAACGAAAGACTTAATTCTTGAAATAACACTCACAGTTGAGGAGTGCGTATACGCTCTCTGTCGGATGAAAAGTTGTTTTGGAATTGCCCAACTTCTAGTGGTACTCCATTAAAGTATAGTTGTCAAAGGTCATTGAGGTCACGCTTCTGCCATTCATCAAAGGACCCATCCTCCAGGCCCAGAGAAAGTTCAGAGTTAACCCATATTGATGACATAACCCTCTATATGCAAACAACTCTAAATCCATGTGATACTTCTCCCACTGGATGATACCTGTCAAACAAGTAAATAATAGTAATCCCACCTGCTGCCTCTCCTTTGAGGTTTAGAGAATGTAGGAAGATAATCCTCTGTATTGGAATTGTAGAACATTACTGTTCTAAATTATCCAATTCCTTATCCAACTTTCCTTCATACCTATGCACAAGGGGAGCCAGTTGAGATGACAAGGAATACCAATGGATATCCAGGGAATTCAAGTCCATCCTCCCACACTAACCTTATTAAAACACTGACCTTATGAACAGTTTATGCATGAACCTCCAAGACCTCTCCATCCATATAAATCAAAACATAGCTTTCTGCAACTCTTGTAATTGGTTATTAAGATAGGGTTTGGTATTGCTTGAAACATATACAATTTTATTTTTGTATTTTTGTATTTGTATTGGCTTGTCCAAGCCTTTAAAAAGAAAGAAACAACATACATACACAACAATTCATCCAATCACAATTTCAGAAACGAAATAAATTCCATTTTGGAGGGCAGAAGTGTGTGCACCAACTTCTAGGTACTTTACAGTTAGCCTCACCACAGATCCATCATTCTTCTCTTTCTATGTCTGTGGTTGCTAGGAACTTTTCAACTTCTGCCAAGAAATGTATTAAAGCAAAAGTTACTTTTTTGTCCCCACCATCAAACATCACCTACCACCAGTTTTCTGCACACAGAGTCCGGTACTTTGTCGTCAGCGGGTCCAGATGTTTTGTCCTTTGAGCTCGTAGTGCAGTACAGAAGAGCGTTAGATGTTTTAGTGTTTCTTCCTTCTGCTTGCAGAATCTGCAGTTTAGGTTCATGCCGCACATGTTGTGCCAAGTTTTTAGCCTGTCTTTGGTTTTGAATGCGTTAAGACGAAAGCACATGTACAGGTTCTTCTGTCTTTGTCTGGAAACAATTCCACATATCTTTGTAGACTGTTAAATTCTCTAGATTCACAGGGAACATCTTTCATGAGTCTACTATTCATTCTTTTGTTCCCAGTTAGAATCCGGTCCAGTCTCCATACTTTCGTTTTGGCTAGGTTCGGGCAGAGTTTTCAAGTCTATTTCATAGGAGTCTAGAATGGCCTCACACCAATTGTTCCATAGTGTCAACAAGCAATCGGGGTTGCCATTGCCAGGATTATGCAGAATTTTAAACTGTGGAGCAAAATCTTTCATGGTTGTTTTCTGAAACAGTGTTAGAATGTTCCAGCTAATACGCGCATTGATGGAAATTAAATGTAGCTCGTAACGAATGAAGGCCGTAGATGTTCCCCTCGGTAGCTGGAGAACTTTTACCCAGAATATGTTTTCGAGGGTAGACCACAGCTCGTCTGAGCAGCCAAACACATTTTCAGCTCCAAATATTAAAGCTGGTACCACTTTTTGGCAATAGAAGTCTCTCACAGGTTTTAGGGAGAATTTCCCATACTTTTTGTCCAGTATAGTTGCTTGGCATGCAAATTGCTGAAATTTTATTTTGGCTATCTCTGCTCAAGGGCCATCATTTAGGTTTGCACTAATTTGCATGCCCAAGTATCTTGTGTTTGTTACGGTGCTTAATGTCTCCTTTCCCAGATGTCATTTGAAGTTTTTGTTTTTGGAAGCCTTTAGATTCTGCAGTGTTACTACCTCGTTCTTCTGTTTGTTTATGTGTAGACCATTACTTCTCACATAGCTTTGCACTGCGTCCATTTTTCGCTGTAGCCCAATCGGGGTGGCATCCAACAGGATCAGATATAACAGGTATAACAGCCAGGTATAACTTACCAAGGACACATGCATTTTTGGAGAAAATGAGAGGACACCTTCAATTGCTCCGCCAATGTCTGAAAGGAATAGATTGAATATATTGGAAGCAAGGGGGCATCCTTGTTTTACACTGCAGAACATGTTGATCGCTAACGTTAAAGTGCCCACCTGATCTAAGCAAATCTTAATGTTTGTTGCAGTGTGCAGGTCTTTAATTGCTGCTAGCAGACTTGGAGGACAGTCCCACTTCTTCATCTTATCCCAGAATAGTTCCCGATCTATTCTGTTGAAAGCATGCGAGAAATCGATGAACGCTAAGTACATGGGCCTCATTCCGAGTATGGCGGTAAGGGATAGCGGCCACCGGTAACGAGACCGGTGGCGGTAATCCCTTACCGCCATACTCCGAGTTCCCTCTGCGCCCTCGCCCTTAACGCCTGCTTTGAGCAGGTGTTAAAGTCGAGGGCGCAAAGGGGCCTCCAAGCCAATAACGGTGACCGTAATGAACGGTCACCGTTATTTGCATCTTCCCCATCACCATTGAGCCCTATGGGGGCACATTTGGGAATGGGGAAGAGCCTTGGTGAATGGGGAATTACCGCCCCGCCAACCTTGGAATGGGGCGGTGATTTCGCCATCCACCAAGGCGCTGCCGTTCCGGGTACGGCGTCAACCAAGGCGTTAATAGTGCCATTGGTTAGCGCCGTACTCGGAATGAGGCCCCATGTTTTTCCCCATTTCTTATTGCTTCCATTTTGAGAATGTTTATTAGTAGGAGATTGAAGCCACAACCAATGCCATTCACGAAACCGGCCTGTCTCGGGTGTGTGTAATTACTTTTCACGGCCCATTTCAGAAGTTATTGTTGCAGAAGCGTTGCGTACACTTTCCCCAAAACATCCAGAAGTGCTATTGGACGATAGTCCTTAGGATTTGCTTGGTTCCCTTTCTTGAATATGGGAACAATAATAGCACTTTTCCAGGATTTTGGGGTTACGCAGTTGTTAGATATTCTGCTAAACAGCTCGGTACAAATGTTGGCCCATTTCTCTGGATTTTTCTTTAGGGTGTAGTTGGTTAGGCCGTCCGGGACAGGGGCCCGTGAAGTGCTAGCCTTTTTGATTATGTTCAAGATGTCATCCCTGTCAAACATTAGGTTCCAATGCTCGAGCTTTGGTGTAATGAGCTCCTTTGATTTTCAGCAGTGCCATTTGAGGTGCTCCCTCATTATTTATTATTTTCCACAATTCAGACGAGTTTTCATTTTAAATTTTTTCCATTATTAGCTCTGAGTCTTTTTGGAGCATAAGCGCTTTATTTGGTTGGATCCAATTTTTGTATTTTTGTTTTTCTGCACATTTAGCCAGTGTGTAAAGTTTAATATCCCTCTTTGTTATTTGTCTGATTTGAGCTTGCATTTCTCGTTTCTTCTTCAACACGTCGAGGTCAGATTTTTGTTTAGCGACAAATGCTATTTTTCTTGTCCCATGTTTTTTTTCCACAAATTGTGTTAGTAAGTGGTCATATTCAACCTCTTCTTGTTCGTGAATATATGCTCTAGCAATTTGACTCACATCATCTTCCTGGAGCTTTAGCCTCATCCTGTTTGATTCCCCCATGATCGGGAAATTCCATGGTATGTGGTTTGCCTCAATGGATGTTGATAATGTCAACATCACCATCTCGTGATTGCTGTGAATCATAGGGATCACCTGTGGAGATACCGTTTTTTGATGTATGTTCTCAGACACTGCGAAGTAGTCTATGATAGATTGCTGCTCGCATCTGGACCATGTTGGATTTGCAGGGATGTCTCCAGCGGTGTTTCCATTTAGCATGACCAAGTTTCTTAACTCCAACTCCAGGCACCATCTTCTCGCTAGTTGTACCAAGGCATGATTGACATTTTTGTCCACTTGGTTTGTAATTATGCAGTTAATGTTTAAGTCACTGCATAGCATGATGTCTGGAGTTTCATCTTCTCCAAGCATTTCGTCCACTACTGCTGAGACTTGGTCTATAAAGGTAGATGTACCTGCCGATTTTTGGTTCCAATATAGGTTTATGATGTGAATAGTTCTAACATCCATATTCGTTTTTTTAATTGTCATTAGCTGTATGTAGGCTGATATGTTTGTTGATTTGATGATTCGGTTACCTGGACTTATTTTAACAAGGGTTAGGAGGCCAGCCACTGGCCTACCCTTTGATCTTTCGATTGCTACTTCATATTCCCCAGAAGTGGGGCAAACGTACAACCACGTTTCCTGGAGGCTTACCACATCCAACCCATCGAGCCAATGTTCCCGGAATAAGTGTGTGAATCCCCTAGAATTCCATGTCCCAAACTTGTGCACCATCTGCTCTTTCCCAGGTTAACATTAGCTTCGAGCAGATCTACTCAGAGCTTCGGCCAGCCAGCACCAGTCATTTGACTTGTCTGCTTCGTTCTTGGAGTGTGTACCTTCACTGATGTCTCTCTGGGTTGCGTTGTCGCAAGCTATTGTTATTTGTATTTGTACACCTCTACGTGATGTTTCAGTTGTTTCTGATTCATGACCAATTCTAATTGAGAGTTTCTTATTGTTCAGATTTTGTGCGAGTTCTATAGGGCTCCTGGGCGCCCGACTATCACTCGCTTCATTAGCGATGTGTCTCACTAGTGGAGCAGTACTCGTTTTTTGTTTTGCTTCCTCACTTTTTGGAGTGTCAAGTACTTCAATTTTGTCAAAACCCAATGACATAAGGGCAGGCGCTGCGTCTATGACGATGTTTATGATAATTCTGATCTAAAGTGCAGTATCACTTTATCATTCTGCCCCTCTTGCACAAATTCAACTGTTGTTAGATCATCAGATTGAATTGTCCTGAGGCACGGCACACAGTAAAAGAGGCGCAGTACATTATTACGATTCATTATAACATCGTCACAGCTCTCGATTCGCTCAAGTCTTACTCTGTAAGATGTTTGTACGTTCCATCTGTCTTTTTCTGCCAGTTGGTTTGTGTGCCTTTGCCCTTTGGCATGTGCGCCTCGTAATTAATCCCTCTGGGGGCAATATGGCACTTTGCTTCCTGGTTTACTCATACTCTGTGTTTTTTAGCTTTCTGGGAGGTTGCCAAACGTTCTCTTCTCCGCCGCCAGATGTGCTTCACCGTTTTCTTTGCTTCCCGTCTTCGGCTCTACTCTGTCCTGCACAAAAGCCAGTTTTTCTCTCCTTTCTTTTAAGGTGATGAAAGTTGGACTTAGCACTTTTCTCGGCTCTCTGTTGACCTGCAGACGAGCCTGTATCAGAATGCAGGATCTGGTGGGTGCTACTGATTTAGGCACATCCACCAGACCACCAGTCTTCTCTTCTGTTGGTTGTATGTTGGCGTCCAGGGTTGGTACACTTTGCTCCGGTGCGTCTTTTTCTACCTCGTCTTCATATACTGACATGTCCATTAGGTCAATTGTTGTTTCATCTAGGCCACCGGATTCTTCCTGCTGGTACTGTGATTGTCCAGACACGGGAGGCTCATCAATTCCTTTTCTGGTTTTTGCCAATGTCTCGGTTTTGGTGTTGTTGTTAACAGTGACGTTCACGGTCTTGATGTTACGTAAAAACTTTCTTGAGCTATTACATCGGCGTGGCTTTTTGGTGCATTGCTTTTTCGTTTTTTTCATTTGCACTTGTTTTCCTTCCACAACTTTAAGTGTTTCAGTCGTTGGGCTGTTGTTGCTCTTGAATATGGCAAATATGCCATTGTGGATTCATTCTTCCAGAGGAGTCCTTACCGCTTGGGCCACTTGGGGTGCACTGCAACCTTCAGGAGCAGATGATGTTGTATCTGTTTGTGGATCTAGGATAGCAGGATTTCCTGGCACCATGGTGCTTTCCAGGATGCTGGTGAAGCAGGGAATTGTTGTTTGGTGTCCCTGTGGGCATTGTGTCACCACCTAGGGGGTTTAGGTGCTGTTAACATTTTCTCAACTACGCCTTTTGGTACTGTTGTTATTTTTGGGACTTCCTTATTAATGTGACACGTTTGCTTCTCTTGCCAGCTTTCCCTTTGGGTAAGCTCTGGTTGCAGAAGACTTGCCAGTTCTGCATCCCACACCTGAGGCGTTACGCCTTGTTCTCTTGCACTGTTGGCGGGACCCAGTTCACAACGTACGTCCCCTATGCCTCCATACCCCACGTTGCGGGCATTTGTTGTTGCACTGTTAGTCACTTCTTGCATCGTCAAGTCTCTGTTTGTTTGCACACACAGGCATGCCCGGCTGTCCTGGTTACTCGACGGGCCTGTTTTAGATTTCATGCGCTTTCGGAGACTCAGTGCCTCTTTGGTGATCTCTGCTAGTAATTTCTTTTCCGTTGCATTGATTTTCTTTTGGTCAGCAATTGTGTTTAAGGAGGAATCTATCTTTTTGTTTAGGTCACAATGGGTCTGTTTGGATGTTATACTCTCCATTTCCAGATTTACTAATTTTGAGTTTATAAGGGCCACCAAGGTTGTTAAGTCCTTATTATTGTCATTGATTTGAGTAAGATTCCTGGGCAAGCTCAGGCTCACCAAAACACACTGCACACAATAATACAAGAATGACATGAATTTTCAAGGCATACATTCATTCAATCTAGGATACCTCTAGTTTACCCCATTATCTCGAAATCTCTAACAATTTCCCGAAATAGAGCAATTACATTATATTTATAAAGACATTGGGGTGAATTCAACAACTTAAAATCTACAAATTCTACAGCAATTCCCTACCATTTCAATGCATAGTTTATGGCCAATTGTTTGCTGGTAGTGGTTAACTCACATATATTCAACCTCTCTGATGTATTGATATTTACAGGGAATTTATATATATTCCTGACAAGTAAGGCTGCCCACATCCTAATTTTAACCTTTTATGTCATCCAGAAATTCGCTATCTTTGGCAATGCACCTCTACTCTTAGATATAAATAATACATCATCTGCATAAAGGGAGATCTTATTGGATAATCCACCTAAAAAGGAGAATGAAGTCCATTTTCAACAATTTGACCTTGGACATCCCTGTAAATGTGGCCATCAAATTGAAGGGCAAACTGGTATTGTGAAGGGCTCCAGGGGAAGTCTAGGCCGGAACTTTAGCCACATCAATGTAGAGCTCTGTTTAATCGGCAAGAAGCACTGGAAGATGAGTGACTCTTATGGACATTATTTGGCACTGTGCACTAAAAGTAGTTAGCAGTGAATGTTATTACTTGTCATCGGGGCTGCTAAGTGATAAGCACATGTCCTGCTTGCATTTTCCTTTTATTTTATTGGGTTCATGAAGTGTAGGCAGTGACAGCAGCGGTTTGCATAGCTCATTAGACAACTGGATCCTGAGGCAGTATTCCTGTGCACACAGGATCTCCTCTCCTTTTCTTTTCTTTTTACTCTAACAGTTCTAGATTCTTCCTGTCTCTATCGCGTAGTAATAACGGTGATCATTTAATGTAACATTACTCCATTGGCATACCTCAGAATGATGAAGACCTGAATTGGCCTTTGATTTGAATTTGAAGGCTTTCTCCTTATTGATATTGATATTTTATTTATATCGAAATATGTTTCAGAGCGCGACGAGGCAAGGGAGGGGAACAAGGGAGAACAAAAACAAAACGATCTTACTAGGCCCAGTGACATTGAGAACATGCAAGTGCAGGGGAGAGGGAAGGGAGACGTTCTGAACAAAAGAATACAAAAAAAACAACAGTGGTAGTGCAGCCAGCTGGTGGCAAGTGCTAGGTTTAGGGCACACACAAGGGGTGTCTGATAAGTGCAGGAAAGGGCGGGACTGTAGGGATAAAGATACAGTCCCAAGTGCAGGGGTTGCCAGGAGTCAGTGGGGGTGCGTGGCAGGGTGAGCCCGTTTCTGGGCCCGAAATAAGAGGGTAACCAGGTGCACGATGTCAAAGCAGAACAGATCAGCAGGGGAGGAGAGTAGCAAAGGCGGAATCAAAGAGGAAGGCCTTGAGGTGCTTCCGGAACCAGAGATGGTTGATCCCAAGTTTCATAGTGGCAGGGAGGATGTTCCAGAGGGAGGCCCCCAGCCGAAGACAGATGTCTACCCCAACTCGTTTCTTTGAGAAGTGATTGACCCTGAGGGAGTTGGAGGTGGAGGAGCGAAGAGCTCACACGGGAAGGTATTTCCGGAGGGACAGTTGAAGGTATTTTGGACACAGGCCCAAGAAAGCCTTGTGGACAATGCAAAGGGTCTTGAATTTAATGCTTGCAGCAACTGGGAGCCAATGAAGAGATTTCAGGGCTGGAGAGATCCGATCCCAGGGCTTGAGGCCAGGGGCAAGTCTCACAGTCCTGTTCTGGATGAGTTGCAAAGGGTGGAGAGTAGAAGCAGGAAGATTTAGTAAGAAGCTGTTGCAATAATCCAAACTGGAGAGAACCAGGGCTCGAGAGACAGTGAGCTTCCTGGGGAGGAGAGGAAGGCAGAATACCTCTGAGGAGGAGCAGTAGGAAGCTTGACTTTTTAGAGACATCAGAGATGTGGGCACAAAAGGAAAGCGTGGAGTCGAAGATGACCCCGAGGTTCTTAGCCTTGGAGGTGGGGGTAGGAGGAGGGCCATAGGAGGCCAGCCAGAGAATGACAGGAAAGGAGGCGGAAGGTGTGCCGATGAGGAGGATCTCCGTCTTGCTGACATTCAGGCAGAGATTGTTAAAGGCACACCAATCCTGAATAGCAGATAGGCAGTCAGAGATGAGAGAAGGAGAAGAGGTAGCAGAGGGAAGCCTGAAAATGAGTTGAGTGTCATCCGCGTAGCACTGAAAATTGGAGCAGAAAATGGCTATGTGATGGGAGAGAGTTGGCAGGTATTGGTTGAAAAGCCAGGGTGAGAGGTTAGACCTCTGGTGGAAATTGCAGGTAGAGAGGGAGATAGAGGAAAGGAAGGACACAAGTTGGACCTGGGAGGGTCAATCAGAGAGGAAAGAAGTCAGCCAGGCCAGAGCCTGATCAGTGATACCCAGGTTGTTATGGAGACGGATGAGCAGGATGGTATGGTTGACCACAGAAGAGAGATCGAGTAGGATGAGGACAGAGGGGATGTTAGAGTCAAGGTTGGAGAGCAGATCTTCATGAATGTTCAGGAGAGCAGTTTCCATGCTTCTGGCAGCTCTGAAGCCAGACTGATGTTCGTGGAGACAACCGACAGAATCAGTGTGAAGGTTAAGCTCTGAGATAGCCAGCTTTTCTAGGAGTTTGCCCAGGAAAGGAGTGATAGAGAACAGGTGATAGTTTGCCGTGCAAGAAGGGTCAGCTGTGGGTTTCTTGAGAACAGGGTGCACAAGAGAGTGCTTCAGGGTGGAGGGGTAGGCTCCCAAGGTGAAGGGGTTTTTGCAGAAATCAGCCAGCGCAGGAGCAAGAGTGTCAATGTGGTCCTTGATGGTTTTGAAGGAGCAGGGAAGAACCTGTTTTGATGAGACTTTCACAGATCAGACTTCTCTTGAGACCTGGTCGGGAGAGAAAAGAGGAAAGGATGAAAAAGAGGGTGGGGAGGCGGCTGCAGGAAGGCCAGAGTTCACAGAAGGAGAAGGGAGGGGGGGTGCACATGATGTCCTGGATTTTTAGATGAAGTGAGAGGCAAGGGCCATGCAAAGGGCCTGGGAGGTGACAGAGGAGATAGAAACTGCAGCAGGCTTGGCCAGCTCCTTGCAGATTTTGAAGAGTTTGGCTGAGTTGTTAGAAGCCGCAGAGACATGGGCTTCGATGTGGGCTCTCTTCTTCGTATGGACAGGGAGATGGTATTGCCTTTGGAGCATGCAACAGGCAGGATGAACAAGAAGCCCTCCATTTCTTCTCTGCCACCCTGGACTTACATTTAAGGGTAGCTAGATCTGAGTCATACCAAGAATTGCACTTGGCTTTTGGCAGGTTACTGCTGTGGTAGTTGTAACCTATTAACTCTCCACTCAGTGACAAGAGTACATAGGTTCTTTGTAGAAGGGATGATACAAGGTTGGCTTGGGGGAGGAAAGGGGAGTCTTTTTAGGTTCATTACTGAAAATATGTGGGAGGCAAGCCTCTGTTTGGGTATGTATTGAGGCAAGCCTGAGAGGTTGTAGTGCCTGTGGGTAGGAGCAATATACTGAGAAAGCATGTTTTTTTTTCCTCCCATGTTTGTTGGTATTCCGGATATCCAGATGGATTGTGTTTACGTCGCAGGTGTCATGTTTGCAACACGGTAAGTTTGACATGGCAATGAGGCCTTTGCCAGAATTGTGCTTTCTGGAAAAAGAACATTGGTTTGACTTTTATATGGGGCAGCCTTTGTAGACCATTGAAAAGTGGAAATGTGTTAAAATATGCACTTGCTAGAAACCATGCTTCCTGATGATTTTTAAGAAGTCTTGGGGCTGGGGACTGGTTGAGTGAAAAGTATGTGCCCTTTGTATTTTACTTGTCCTGGAATGCTTTACTGACCTTTCATCCTGGTACCTGGCACGTATGTGTGGCTGTTGCATTAGAAACTCTGAAGAGTTTGTTAACTAAACTAGAATTCCTTATTGTAATCGCTGGATTTATTGCTTGTGCCCAGGAATCCTGGGGCTTCCCCAGCCAAGACCAGATCTACAGAGTAATAAAATGTCCCCATGCCATCCGTTTGTGATTTTTTTCTTTGAGACTTTGACATTGTAATTTTATTTTTGAAATTTTAAAGTCCAGACATGAAGCCCCAGAATTCAAAAGGGTGGGAAAAGGACCAGGTAATCTATGTACGCATTGCATGGGAAAAAGGCATGCTGCACTAGGCGCAAGCCGGCCATAATTGCGGAGGCCCCACCTAAGGACACCCACATCCCAGTAAACACACTATGAACTTCACCCATTAACAGCCCATAAACTACTGATATTTCCATGAGTAATATAGACGTGTATACAAGTCCACTGCTATCACACAGCCTCCCATCCTGCTCCGCACCCTTCCAAATGCTTGACCTCTTAGAAGGCTTATTGTTGCACAGCCAGGCTGCCTAACTACTTATCTTGACATACGCTTGCATGCATTCCAAGCCTTAAGACATTCTTCCCTTACCTTTAACCCGGTACTAGGATAGCCTGTGCCTCACACTTCTCTCATTTCACCTAGAAGACCCATGTTTTTAGACAGGCTACTGCATTCATATGTATGAGGATTTCCAGCAAATTACAATTTAATATTAGCCAGTATCCTCAATATCGCACCTAGAAGACAAGAGGGCAACCAGTCTATGATGCTTAGAAGATGCATGATGATAGCTTGTTCATCATGTTTAGAAGACCTATTATGGTAACCCATCCAGTACATCTAGAGGACTCCATCACATGGACAACCTGATCAAACAGTGGCATCAGCAAAAAAGCTCCACCAAACCTCAAGGTACATATAAACAGACCACTCTGGTGGACATCTGCCCCAGGAATGGCTATCTACACGCACGCATAAGAATGCAGCAATAACCTTTAACAAATTTGGTCTAGCAGGGCACATAATGCATTGCCTCTTTAAACTATATTATGCCTCAACACCTCTGCCATCTGAATACAATAACGACCTACGACAAAATTTGGTCCAGCTGAACACATAAAGATTCTCTTGAATTCACACACTCCCTGACCTCCCTCAGAACCCATTCACATGCCTGATCTGTTGGGTCACTTACTGGAGCCCAGCCAGTCCTCCTCATTCCTTATCTTGGACAAATGCACACATGCATTCTAAGCCTTTTCTGAGAATGTTCCCATACTCTGTACTTCGGTCCCCGACGGCGCTCCGACTACAAGCACATTGAGACCATTGTTATGGGAAAAGGTGCTATATAAATTACTTCTACTCATTTTTGACCAGTGATAGCTACAGACAATCTCATTGATTGGACCAGTGGTACTGTACTGATTGCAGGGTAATCAGGAGAGAGAACATCCCGGTCTGGTGCCACTACAGAGATGGATTAGTTGAGACATTATTCAATTAACATTTAATATAGTTCTGGGTGAATGTTCAGTTTTTAAAAATGTAGTACAAATCCACAAACTGCAACCAGATACAAGTATTCCCAGTGAACACATTCAAATTCTTAATATATATCATATCCAACGAGTGCCACTGGAATGTTTTTTTCTTTCCCATTTCTACTAATTTCAGCGCCCTCCCAATATTTACAGGTGTCTAATTTTTCTAGGTAAATCCGGTCTGATTTGAATTCACCAGACCAAGAAGAACTCAAGAAAGACAGTAGGCCAGAATCTGTGAATACATTATTGCATCAATGTTCATAAGGGAATCAAGTGGTATAGTGTGAAAAAATGTGAATTATATGTTGTCTTGCCAGGTTTCAGTATCAAAGTGGTTAGGATTCAGCCATGGAATTTGAGACCTTCCTTGGGATTAAAAAGGAGTTAAACATTGTTTCGAATAGTTTTGTCAGGATTGGTTTGAATTGTTTATAAAGTGCAGCTGAGAAACCATCAGGACCCAATGCTTTGTTTAATGGGAGTCCTCTTTTTTCCCTTCCTTATCTCCTCATGAGACATCGCCCATTCTAAAGCTGAATAGGCTTTGAAACGTATAAACAGATGTATATTTGCCATGTTTACTTTTGTATAGTTGCATTGTCTGGTATTCAGGGAGGTTTGTGCCCTTCCATTTGCGTGAAATGTTTAAGGTTTCCCCGGGCTTTGCTAAGTGTTCGTTGGTGTTCAAACAAGAGTACCTCTTTATCAACTTGCTTGGCTGGATGGATCTATTCCTCTAACATCAACAATATTGTCCTCCTCAATTGGGTATATGATGCGTCCAGTTTTAGGGGAATCCCCACAACACTGATTTACAAGCATCCCAAAGCCTACTCCAGGAGGCTTTCATTGGTCCAGTTTCTTACAGCCATTTTTGTATCTTTAACATTCATATATTTACTATCACCTGATTACATAATAATCAATCACAGAACTTCCGCTCTAAGCATCTTGGGGACCAGGGTTTCTCAAAAGAAAACTTTGCAAGTAATGGGACATGACCATTTTTGCATTTTAACTCATTTCAGATGCTGACAGGCCTTCACAGGCTAAACCACAATCATACTACAATCTATGGGTATGTGAAAAATGTGTATAACCACTTTCACCCCCATGGTGTCTTCTCCAAGTGCCCAATAAATTGAGATCTGGTAATATTGGTCTTTATCTTTTTGACCAACAATAAAATGGTTGACATTTGTTTACTGCATTTGTCCACAAATATATAGATGCTGGGTTTGGGGTCAGTATATATTAAAGGATGGGTACGGGTATGTGAGGGGAATTCAGGAATCTAGCCCAGGATTTTGCAGTGAAAATGTTGGTGAAAAAGAATTAGACCTTTTTTACTTTCAGTCAAAAAAATGCATTGGTCTAGCTGTAATATCTACTTTCATATCTTAAAATTCTTAACATATTCAGGGGAAGAATAACCTTGATTTGTCCAAGTTAACATACATGGCTGTATTAAAGTCACATTCAATGATAATGTCTCCTCTTCAATTTCAGATAACAAAGGTAATACCATATGAAGGATAAATTACATTTGTTTATAATGAGACATCAACCTTTCCAGATGAATACCTATGTTCTCGTTCAATATAAGTTAACCACTTTCCAGGTATGGCCATTTCTCTTGAAAGTGGACCCTCCCATGAATAAAAATTGCCACTCCCCATTTGCTGGTATTCATAAAAAAAAAGTGCTTGAGCGTATGTGTTCTGCTTTCAAAATGACCCACATCCTGATGAATTAGGTGCGTCTCTTGCAAAAATGCAACATCAGAATGTAAATCCTACAAAAACTTTAGGACCACCCTTTTTTGGGGGCAGGTGGATTTCCAATCATTGACATTTAAACTGACAAAGTATAGTTCTTCATCTGATTTAGGGTATCACGCAACCGTGCACCAATATTAATGTTAAACTACCAATAAATAGCACACTACCGGATCATGCACCACATCCTCAGTTCAATCTGCTCACATGTAACAACCTCACACTAAATGAAAACAATGTTCAGTGATGAACACATTTTAAAATGAGAAACCTCCACTCCTATTCTTCCTCCGAGTTCCACATCGCTGAGCGCCTCTCTAAAAGAAGGACCTATAGTGTATATCAAGGACATTAATCCAGTTCACTGTCTCAAGGACCACCCCAGAAAGCATGACTCCACCAGCCAAATGCATATAGTCGGCAGAGGATTCGGGTCCTCAAAATACTCAGGATCCCCAAATGCCTGCAGGGTTCTAAGACCTACCGTGCTCATCATCACAGGTAAGGCAGTCAGTGGAGAGAGAGCATGGGCCGGGAGGGCTGGGACTCTAACGTATGTGATGCATGAGATCTCTGACTGCACCGTGATCTCATTGATTGTGGAACAGAAATCCACAATGCTGCAATGCAATTCCAATATCCCAAACCTGAGAGGAAGTACATGTTAAGGAAATCTCTATAGAATGGCTATAGGCCTATTAAAATTTCAGTGGCCTTAGTTACAGGTACACCCTTCCTACTTTATCCGAGCAGCAAGGGTGAAAAATGCATTTCTTAGAGCATTCCATGAAGCAATGTCGGACAGCAACATATAGTAGAAACGAACATTAAGAGTATAGCACATGTGACCTAATGCATTAGGCCAATATTGTGCAGTAGAGCATTAAGGTTGACAGACATGTATATGGAGAGAAAGGTGCAAAGGGTAACATAAGCAGTGGAAAAGCTTTCCTTTAGTAAGGTCACAGGTAGTAGCTACAAACCACAGAAACAATCTGTTTTACCACCCATTAATGCATACCAATTTAGATTGCACCCACATAAACATAGGGCCCATCGTAGAAGCAACTTCCTGGGCCATTTAGAAAAATAAGCCCTCAGAAGTACATGGATTTTTCCTCTCAGTAAAATACACATAATTCATGTCCATTTTAGACGTGCATGAACAACTCCAGTGCCCTTGAAAGACAGGGTGAAGAGCCACACAGGGATTGGTCAGCAAGGAAGGGCACTGCTAGTTCTTAGGTCTTGATTGAGGAACGATAATACAATTAAACGTTTCTTAGAGCAAAGGTTTAAGCAGGCAGAGGTCACAGGTTGATGAGAACATGGCAATGGTGAATTAGGGTCAGAGAGAACAGGTCTGCTTTTGAACAAACTACACCTGGCGGAAAATGATCACATGATATTAAGCTTCAGGCAGGTAGTTAGGAACATGGTTAACAAATTGACAGTGGACTAGGAAACATGACTGCAGAAGGAAATAACTATATGAGCCAGGAAGCAGAATAAAACAATGAGTTACACAGAGGGGGGGATAAATACTCCTGCCCCTCATTAATGCTGCTCAGAAAATAAAGCAAATGAAAAAATTAACGTATCAAAGAATCTATTCCCCGAACAAGCAGTGTAGTGCAGTGTTCATCATGAGGGCATTGATTCCAATGGGAAGAAGGAAGATGGTGCAACATGTGGCCAATGAGAAGTCACAAATTAAACTCTTAGTTGTACAGTTGCAAGGATGATAACCATCACAGGATGCCAACAGTTCTGGTCACATTGGGAGAAGGATGATGTATTAATTTCTTAAATGTTGCACTGTCATCACCTCACTGAGATCTGTCAAGAATAAGGGGTGAAGCACACCATGAGACACCACAACCAATGGAGAAGGGGTTTGCCAATAACAGATTGCATCACCAGAGTAAACCAATGAAAACGTGGCACTCCACCTAACTTGGACATTAGACAAAGATTAGCAGGATAGTACTGGTCTGGTCACAAGGGGAGGTTTTAAGTCAATAGGGCACATTAACGTATAGACTTATGTAGAGGATTTAATTCGAATGTGTAAGGATTTACATGTGATTGAAAGAATGTCAAAATCATGTCATGTCTTCTTCGCTATATATACTGCCATTTAATGATGATTCATTGAATGCAGCTTGTCTTTTATTCCCAGCCCAATCTGCACGTAATAAACTTGTCTTATTCTTGCAACCTTGAGCACTTGTTTTTGTTCATTGGATTGATTTTTACTCGTTGCAGGTTTTTGGGCTTACCTTACATTTTGGTGTCCCCGAGATGTGATTCCAGACCCCCGCCCCATCCCCTGAGGAACTGGAATCTCCCCCCTGCCACATGGCTTGGGCAGCAGCGCCTCTATGCGGGGAGAAAAAACTGCGCACTTAATGAAAGAGGTCATCAAGCACCAGTTTATCAGAAGGTTTGCTTGATTGCTGGAAAATTGGTGCTGCGAATAGTTGTGGAGGCCTTTTTGGGGAAGAATCAGCACTGGATGACCGCAGAAGAACACCCGGAATGTGAGTGCACGTGTGCAAGAAAAACAAAAGGAGGGTGTGAGAATTAAGACTTAGTGGAAAAGAGTGTGGAATAGATAAGCCATGTGGTGTTTGATTTCTATTCTCTTTTGGCAGTAAGAGAAAAGAGGGCTCCCGAAGAGGGGAGCGTGACATCACAGTAGTGGTAGTATATTGAGATACAGTAAAGTGGAGATTCCACTCAAGAGAGGAGGGAGGGCAGCACAGAAACAAGTGAGTGTCCTGTAGTGGAGAGGACTGGGAATATCTCTGTCCCGCGGTAAGGGAGCGAGAGGAGGAAAAATAAACCTTTGTGTAAATAAATGTTCTTTTGACTTTTTGCTGTACAAAGTGTATATAGAGGTATTTCTAAGTGGGGTAAGAGGATTTCGGTATGCGTGTCAAGAGACAGAGTTTTTAATTGGGGAACACATTTGTTGGGGAGGAGGTTTTGTGGGAATTGTTGTATTAAATGTATTGTGTTTTTTTGTTATAGTGGAGTAGAGGATCCGAAGGGGCAACCTGCTTCAGCTTTGTGTTACTGGTATTTTTTGTGTTGTGATCTTTTTTTGATTTTTTGTTCATTGTCGCTTCATTTGTCTTATTGTGAAAAATGATTACCCCGATCGATCATATGAGACAAGAGTTTCCAATACTTAATGACAGAATCTTGAAATATCATAGGGAGTGGTGAAAGTGACAAAAGGGAAGATGATCACTGCATGGCCCAAGGAGGGTTAACCTGATGGGCGAATACTCAAACACATGTATACACACTTGTTGTGAACTTCAAAATGTAAACAATTGAAGAATAGAAAGAGCAAACTTTTACTATGGAAAGTGTACAATAGTTTGAAGATGCACCAAAAATAGAAATAAAGAAGAGGATAAAGCACCTGTACAGGCCACCCTCCCACCCCACACAACAGAAGATACCAACCCAGCACAGGCTCTGATGCCTTCAAAGCAGTGCGCCCCACCCACAACCGGAACCTACCCTTTACAGCTTGGCGCAAGATATACGAATACACTGTACCTGCCCCACACAGACCTCAACCCAAGTAGAGAGTTGGGACAAAGAGAACGTGTGAGACCCACACATAATAGAGATAGAGAATTGAGTGTGAAGGGCCCTAGAATCAATAATAGAGGGACCAGAGGGGGAGCTGGCACGAGCAACAGGCAGAAGTGAAGGGGGAGGGGAGTTCCCAGTGATAGACACTGACACATGGAAGGCGGGTCCGACACTCCTCAGTATGGACAGCACAGTTATTAAAGACATCAAAATAGAGATAGACGAAGGCGTGTCCATAGCAAGAGAGAAGAAATAGGCAGATCAAAGAGTGAGGGACATCACCATGGCATAGACTATCAATCTTCAAGGGGGAAGAGGAGGGGGAGGAGAGGGAGACAGATGAAGACCAAATGGATTTGATGCTATGGGACGCATGCTCAGGCAGCGTCCTCAGCGAATGGCAGTGGCAAAGGGAAAGAAAACTGGGAAATCACCTCAGAAAAAGAAGGTGGGGTCACAGTTCCCCTTGCTACAGGAAGGCACATGGAGATCACATTGCGTGCTCTGGACACATATGAACAGGACCACTATAATTAAAATGTTACCATCACTCACAGCAGGAGCATGTAAATGGCTATATGCTCTAGGAAAACAAATGGCAGGGATCACATTATCAGTGGGAGACAAGAAGAGTCTGCTCCCGGCACAAATAGGAGAGCAGACTAACATAATTTGGGAGAAGGCAGGGTACCCAGGTGTGCAATTGGAGAGCGACACACATGATGGAGCTCCATTTAATAATTGTTGAGTTTGTGTGTAGGCTGCACTGATGGACACCTACCCAGACAATCCAGGCATAGGGTCGATTATGGCACACACAATGACATCAGATGAAGACCGAGCATTATATATTCACTGAATTCAGGAGATGTGGCACCAGTAGACAGGAGAGTCATGGGATTAGAGCATACCTGTATTTTATCATATGCTGCTAAGGGGACTTCCTGAAGAAGTCCGGGCAGACCTGGACAAGGTAGTGTGCATGGAACCGAAAGATTGGGCTGAGATACAGGCACATATGGTACATTTTTCTAAAAGGAGACAAGATAAGGAAAGGGAGAAAGTACACTAGGCAGAGAAAGCAGAAGCAAAATTGGTGCAGAAAACATCAGCAAAAATACGTTTGGAGGGTGAAGTAATTACCAATACAATGGAAGGGCAAGAGGAACATGAACAGCCACAAGGGTTGACAGGGGACAATGAGGTGGGGTGAAGGGATATGGGAGTCTACCAAGGGTGTAGATGTAATGCCAAGAGAGGAAGGCATGGAAGTTTTAGAGTAATGAGACCCAAATCTTGAGGACTATTGTGGGCATGTGGGAGAATGGGACATTTTGCACACAACTGCCAAATCAGGTCCTAGTTGCATTGCCATTGAGGTGCACCTTTCAATCAATATCTCACATATCAACTACCACATAAAATGGTAGCCTACACTTCAGGGCCCCCTTACACCTCAAGTATCACACCAGCCCTCAATTCCATGTATCACCCTAGCCCAGGATAGCCTCAGATTCACCACAATGTGTAGGCGGTAGCACCAACACAGGTACAACCCATACAGTAGCCAACCCTGCACACAGTACAACCCCCCATACATCAAGTACCTGCCCAAGAAGATACTCACTCATGGGAGCAGAATGCCCCACCATGAAGTACTGTAACACATTACACAGGAGTAAATGTCTTAGGTAGCAATCCTTTCCCGCTCCCATGGACAAACACATAGCCACAATATGACAGCCCACAGATAGCTCGGGCATGCCCAATTCAATCGGTCACCCCAACCCTAAAGAGGACCCAAGGTTGGAGTAAAGATAGAAACTAGAATGTTCACATTGATGGTAGACTCAGGGGCCACCAAATCTTGCATAAGATAAGGTAGATTTCCGCTGACCAACAACAACATGCTCATGCAGGGATTCACTGGGGGTGTTCTCACAGTTATACAATAAACTAATTATGGTACTGCTCATAGTTCAACAATTTAGCTTCAGGACGTAATAGTCATTGTTCAACGTAAGACTATTTGATCAACATGTGGGTGCTGGAGACATGGATTCTCCATGGTTTACCGAACTAATAGTTCACTTCAACGTGTGAATAAATAAATACTTGAAATATTTGGTAAAACACATGTAGCCCGATGCATGTTGAACACAGTGGTGAAATATGGTAGTCAAGTGATCATACTTGAAATGGAAGACATGATACATTATTTATTTATGTATGTCTCTGTCTTCCATTGAAATTGTAACCTCACCCCCTGATGTGTAACAACCCCTGATACACTTGCTATGCAGTATCTATCAATTTTTATGATTTTATTTGGATAACCACACTTAAGATGTATAACACAAAAGGTCGGATGATTTATGTTTATTATTGATGTACAATGATGGTATTGAAATATGTGAAAATGAACTGGATTTATTGGCCCTGAGGAAGATCTGTGTTAAGAGAGGTCATAACACGTGTTGCCAGGAATAAGATAATCACTTCTGGAAAAAAAATAAGCTCTGGAAAAAGAAAAAAGATTTGTGATACCTAGTGTGTACAATAACCTAGAAGGATTTTGAATGCTGATTACTAGTGTACAATAACCCAGAAGGAATTTGAACATTGAGTATTAGCACCTGAAGCTAAATTGTTGAACTATTGGCAATGGATAAACCAATAATTTGTTTATTGTGTAATTTTGTTTTAGTCTCATAAGGGGACGTAGAGTCTCGATTGGTAATCCTTGCAGCTAGGATGCCTGATTGGGTGTATATATAAGAAAATTAATCAGGAACGTATGTTGAGTGGTTTGCACAACAGTGTACATGTCCCCCTCCCTTATTCATTTGAGGGTGTATTTGTATGTTCTCACAGGTATATTCAATGAAGATGTACCCATCACTTGTGTGGGAGAAGGACATTTTAGTATGTTTGCTATATTGTACAGACTTCCAGTTAACCTTTTGGGAAGAGATTTACTGAGCAAATTAAATATGACTATTTCATTCACTGACAAGGGAATCGTGTGTGTGGGTGACACTAGGGATGCATTACACGAGAATATGCACAGTGCACCAAGCATATTGTAACAATAACACCATGCAAGGAATACCCCTGCTTGAACAAATGTTTGCTTATGGGGTAACAGTCCTAATGGGATGGCTGCCCGGAATACAGAACATATTTCACATGCCTGCTCAGTTCTTATTCAGACAAGCTGTCCTGCAAGAACAAGTGCCAGGTACAATTTGTATCCTTGATATAGAAGCAGTGATCTCTAGGAAAGAGGCTGTGATACTCTCAGGCATAGATGAGGAAGGGGTAGAACGGTGAACTTTCCTTTTTATAGATCCCACACTGCCATTGAAAGAAGTGTCAGATGAACGGCTGTTCATAGACATGGAGTAGGAAGGATAGATAGTGTTTCAAATCAGCATGCCAGGCAACTTGACAAAACAAAATCTAAAAGTGACAAACACTGTAATGATTGCACCATACCACCATCACGGTTGTACAAAGACATATCATATCGACAACCCTTATGATGTAGGTCTTTTAGGGAGCATAGGGGCAGTGAAAATCAAACTCAAGCCAGGTGCCATTCTTCCCCGATTGAAGCAGTACCCCCTATCTAGAGAGGCAGACGCGGAAATGTATGACACAATAGCTGCACAGATTGAGCAAGGTATTATAGTGTCAACCACCTCTCCATGTAACACAGCCATTTACCCAATCAAAAAAGCAAAAGGGTCTGTTATAGGTTCATGCAAGATCTCTGTCCTTTGAATTACATAGTAGTAGGAGGGTTCCCTGTAGTTCCGAATCCAGCAACCATTGTGTGCAACATACCCGCAGATGCAACCCATTTTACAATTGATCGATCTCAAAAAAGCATATTTCTCAGTGCCATTAAACCCAGACTCCCTGTACCTTACAGTGTTTACCTACTGTGGGCAGAGATTCCAACACACTTGTTCACACCAATGGTACTGTGAATCCTCAAGTATTGTTAATATGGTGCTCCAAATGGATCTAGCAAACATTCAAGTATCAACCACTGTAATTGAATATATGGATGATGTTTAGTGTGCAGTCCAACAGAAGAATAGTGCAGGAAAGACACCATCCAGCCCCTAGAGATACTAGCAAACAAGGTGTACAAGGTGTACAAAGAGAAATTATAGTACTGCCAGAAAGATATTGTGTATTCTGGCAAAGATACTAACATCAGACGGAAAGGGAGTTGACCCAGAGAGAACAGCAGCAGTATGCAACACACCCCAACCTACCACAGTCATGGAAATGCATCACATTTGGGGGTTGTGCAATTAATGAAGAACCTAGATATTCAATTACACCACATATGTCAGTCTTCTATTACAGGCATTGAAGGATGCTCAGAATACAAAAGATTCCCTCAAATGGACAGATGAAAAGACAGGGAATGTTGAGGAACTTAAAACAGTGATCACTGAAGACCCAGTGTTAGCTTTACCTGATTACAGCAGGCGATGTTATTTGTTTTCACATTCTGATGGCCAGGGAATGACAGCAATGTCGCTCAACAAACAACCTTGGGATACAAGACCTCAGCATACTATGGTGGACTATAAGAAACAATGATGCAAGGCCATTTCCCCTGTGAGCAGAGATTAGCGGCAGCATCATTTGCTGTACAGAAAACCTCAGCACTAACAATGGGATGTTCAGTAACATTATATGTAGCACACACATTGTTTTTCCTTTCTAGAAAGAAACAAGTTCGCTCTCAAAACACAGAGAGCATCAGGTAATATTATCAAACTCAGCAATAAAAATTGTCAAATGTTCCATGGTGAATACACCAAGATTCATAGTAAAACCTGTGGAAGGGCATGACAAAGTACACAACTGTGCAACATACAAAGTCACACCAGAAGAAGAAACACAAGTGAGAGAAGACATACTAGACACAGGAGAAGCTTTGTTCATTGATGGGTCTTCAACGATAGATCAGCAAAATTAACAAAGACACACAGGGTCAGCACTGGTGAGATATGTGAAGGGACAGGAAGAGGAGAGTAAGGCGGTGACACAAAAAAGATTGCCTGCATATTACTCAGCACAAGCAGCTGAACTCATAGCACTCATTGAAGCTCTAGAAATGTCACAATTTGATGGGGTTACCATGTACACAGATTTGGGGTACATGACGTTGAAAATACATTCAGGGTTATCTAGATGGCAAAGGAGGGGTTTCAAGACATCTGATGGATCCCCTCTGCAACAGGCAGTACTATTGTCTAGATTAATTAATGCCCTGAAATGCCCTAGGAGAGTGGCCATTGTAAAATGCGCAACCATACTAAGTGGAAAGACCCAATTTCCAGAGTGAATGGCAAACAAACAGCATACTTGTAGTTTCAAGAAAATCATGATGCCCCTATAATTGCCCTACCACCAAGAACAACTGACAGAGCTGTACAGTTCATTGTCTATGGCCCACATAGTAGAATTGCAGGAAGGAGCCCCTCAGAGAAAAAGGCTATGTGGGTTAAGAGAGGCTGTGCATTATCCCCCACAGATCTGATATGGAGACAAAGTGTTAGAGGTATAGTAGTAATGCCTCTGAAATTACTTGACATTGCCCTGGAATAGCTGCATCATCCCATCCATGCATCCAGGCAGCATATTGTTGCCGACATCAGTGAAGATTGGTTCATTCTGAATCTGTCAGAGCATGTTGATAAATGTATAGCCAATTGTATTGTATTGTTTATTTATTTATAGAGTGCACCGGACCGTCAGGCATCTGGGAGCTTGCAAGAAAGTACATTTGGTTACAGGCACATAGGGGAAATATAAAACGAACAGTCACCAACAATATACAGTGAGCAAATTACAATTTGCAGGCATACAAGGTGTGCAGATTGCAAGAACATAGGAGAGAAAAAATAAAGAACAGTAGCCAAACAATATACAGTGAGCAATTTACAATTTACAGGCATATAAAATGTGCAGGAAGTGATGCAGCAATAAACATTTATACAGTTCATAGGTACATCAGTGGTCACTAGTGTGCAACCAATGTTTAACATTGTTCTTGAAGGAAGGGAAGGAAGGTGAAGCTCTTAAAGAATCCGGTATTGAGTTCCAGAATTGTGCTGCCAATACTGGGAAACTGGATCCTCCTGTTTTTTTTTTTTAGTTTGGAGTTGGGGATTCTAATACTATTGGACTGAGCTTTTCTAATAGGCTGTTCAGATGTATGTTCAGTGAATCTTTCTGTCAAGTAAGCAGGTGCCTGGTTATTGAGGCATTTGTATGTCAGGTTTAGTGTTTTAAGCTTAATTCTGTCTTTAATGGCTAGATAGTTAATGGATCGTCTATGATTGGAGAAGCTGTCCTTTCGGGATGCCTAAGGCGGTTCTTAGAGCGTTGTTTTGGAGGGTTTGGAGTTTGTTAGTATTGTGATTGCTGGTGCCCACATAGAGTGCATTGCAGTAATCTAATTTAATTAATGCTTGTGGAATCGTAATGCAGCTGTCAGTGGTCAGAAATGGTTTACAGGCATACAACAATTTACATGTGTAGCTGGTTGCAGAGGCTATGGTATTTACTTGCTTGTTAAGGTTGAGTGCTGAGTCCGGGTAAAAACCTAAGGTTTTTACTTCCTTAGCCACTTTGATCTTAATACCATTGATAATGTGGGAGTTGTATTGGGGAGGGAGTTTACTCAGTCTGTTATGGTGACCTATGATTAAGAGTTCGGTCTTTTCGTCGTTCAGAAATAGACCGTGAGTAGCCATACAAGTTTGTTTGATTTGGTAGATTTTATTGATGAGTCCTGCATCTTTGTCGTAGTCTACCTGAATAGGGGTGAGGATCTGGGTGTCATCAGCGTAATTAGTGTATGAGACACCCAGATTGTCAAGTATGTCAAAGAGAGGTTTTGTAAATATATTATGCAAAGTGGGAGAGACAAATGTCCCCTGTGGTACACTGCATGTGATGGGTATTGGCTCTGCTGATGAGGAGGGGCAGAAGACTCTACTCATTATGTTTTCTCTGAAAGACTTTATCCATGTGGAGACCTCTTTAGAGAAGTTGGCAACCGATTTGAGGTGGTTGCATAAGACTTTATGGTTAACCAGATCAAATGTGGCAGAGAGGTCTAGGAGTAGGAGAATGGAGATTTCACCTTTGTCTTTTCGATCATCTAGTTGGTTCTTGAAATCGATCAGGGCCGTCTCAGTTCTGTGTGTTGGCCTAAAGCCAGATTGTCGTGTGCCTAGTAGGTTAATGATCTCCAGATAGGATTGGAACTGGAGATAGGCGGCTCAGTCTAGTATTTTAAGGAGAAACAGTACTGTCGTAATTGGCCTATAGGTGGGCAGCATACTGGGGTCCAGGTTGTTTTTTTTTAGGAGTGGTAATACCCAGGCATTTTTGAGATTGATGGGAACAGAGCAGGATTTGAATGAGTAATTCATGAAGGTAGTGACAAAGGGCGTTAGGTCCTTTATAGCTTCCTTGATAATAGGTGCTGGGCAGGTATCCCTGAGGCACCGGGAAGGTTTCAGTGATCTGATGAGGTTATCTGCCTCAGTAGTAGAGATTGACCTGAATTTGAATTGGTTAGGTGGTTTAGTTTGGTTGTTGGCCAATTCTTGCAGGATGGTTTCTTGGGTAGCAAGAGCGATCTTATGAAGCGTTGTTTTTTTGCCTAATATTTTATCTTGGAGCATGGTGATTTTGTTGCATATGGCGTTTTGAATGTTGGTGCACCAAATTTTGTTTTTAGTGCATGTGTCGTTGTGGACAATTGGGGAGTCTAATTCTCTGATTATAGAGAAGATTTCCCTAGTACTTGAACTGGCTTTTTTAATTCTATCATTGAAGGTTTCTTTTTTTGTTAGTATAATTTCTTTTTGTATCTGTCTGTGAGGGAGGTGAGGAGAGTTTTGTTCTTCTGTAAATGGGTTCTTCTTCGAGCTAGTTTCTGCCTGTCTTTTTTCTTTGTGAAGGGCTTTTAGGCTAGGGGTAAACCAAGTATTGAGATGAGCTAAAGGTTTTTCTTTTCTCAGTATTAGTGGAGCCATGATGTCTATGGCTGATTTGAAAGTGTTATTATACAGATCAACCAGGTCTGTGGGATAAGTGGGAAGGTAGGTTGGATTAGTGATGGGTTGAATTAGATGTAGGAGGTTATAACAGTTATATTCTTTTTGCATCTGGTTAAGGCTGGCGGAGCCATAGCCTTAACTATGTTGGTTTGGGGGCTGTCTTGTATGTTGAGGGAGATCAGGTAGTGGTCTGTCCATATGCAAGGTTCAGAGGCAGTGATGGTCAAAGAGCAGTTGATGTCTGCAACCCAGTCCAATGTGCAACCTTTAGTGTGGGTGGGTTCAGTGTTCCTGATGGTGAGGCCAGCTTCAACAATAGTGTTTGCTAGGATGGTGACATTATGGTCTTTAGGGTCATTGAGTCCTAGGTTGAAGTCGCCAAGCATAATGATTTGGGATTCTGGTTTAACATTGGTGGTCAGAAGGGACGATATGTCTTCATCGAATAATCCTAGTGGGCCTGGAGGTCTATAGATCACATGTAAGGTGATGGTACGTGAAGGAGATATCCCCAATTTGACTGAGAGTAGCTCAGCTGATGGAAATGAAATGGGTTCGGTCTCTTTGTTAGCTAGGTCTGACTTACAGATGATAGCAAGGCCACCCCCTTTGGATGTTTCTCTATCTCTTCAATAATTGCACAACATGCCACCTGTTCCACACAGGGCACACTTTGAAGACTGAGAAAGTGATTCTGTACTGCCCATCACATCCTTCCAGGACTTTGTCGATATAATTAACAGGTGCAGAAACTTTCGTTACATGATTATTGTTGTTTTTCCCAATGGCTTGAGGTTGTCCCCTGTGTCCATGCAGATGACAAATTAGCTGCAAAATTCTTGGTCAGGGAGGTCATACTGAGATGGGGAATATGTGATGTCATAAGGTCAGATAATGGGCATCATTTTGCAAATGAACTTTTCCAAGATGTAACCAAATGACTGGGCTTAAAACATAAGTTCTGCTCAGCGTATCACCTACAATCCAATGGAATTGTGGAGAGACTGAATGGTCTCCTAAAAAGTAAATTAGCTTAAATATGCCATTCACTGAAAGAAAAGCTGGCTCTATTGTTTGCCTTTGGTACTGTACAGTTTGAGCGATCAGCCAAGCACGGAAGACCACTTAACTCCACATGAGATGGTGAATGTCAGGAACTCATTTTCTCACAACCGTTCAAACACATGGAAAACAATAGTGCATGAAAAACATGTTAAAATGGCCCCAACCGTGCCCATAAGAAAAGTTTCAAGATGGCGGCAGGTGGGGTCAAGACTTTTTAGGTTTCAGTATTTGCACTGTTCTAAAAGTCCAGCCTTTAGAAACCTCAATCTGGAAAGGGCCCAGTACTTAGTATTTAATGCAAGTCACTTTGTCTTTACAGTTACCTTGTTCCTGAAGCTGCCCATGCCTGCAGAAAGCTGTTTGCAGAAGCTTGTACCTGTGAGGAAAAAGCAAGAGGATTTCCAGTAAGCCTCTTCAGTTTATGAAGCTACCATGACTGCTTAATTTCTGTATATCTATGCCAGAACCGTGTGTGCGGTATTACAGCAAAAGGATCCCAGTGTGCCTTTTAGTTTTTGAAGTTATCAAGACTACAATATATTGTTCTGTCCATTTAATCTGTGAGCCTTGTGCTGCAGCATGCGTGTGCCTAAAGCAAGTTACCTCAGTCCTTCAGTTTCATTCATTAATAGCTTCTCTTTGAAGCAGCTCAGAGCTCGTCAGTTTCAGGACTTTCGGTAGACTGCAGCTCCAGATAAATTGTTTCCAGATTGCCATGAAACTGTTCACTGTGCTTGCAATCGCAGCTCTAGCTACATTGTTTCCCGGCCCTCTGTGAATCTGCTCCCAGCGTTGCGTCAGTTTCATTAACCCACAACACCCCGTTTATAATTCAGGACAGACAGATACTTATCCGGTTTTGCCACAGATTCCTATTTCAGATGTCTTCAGCTATTTTTTGTTGACTCCTACAAAGAGAAAAATAAGGAACATTTTAGGACATTTACTTGAACATTTTCAATGAAACAGAAGACAAGGACATTTCTGTTCATCAAAGAAGTATAAAGAAGCTAAATACAGAGTTCTAAGTTTGTTTAAGTTACAAGGAGATGGGTTTAAACAGAATCCTATGAACTACAAGGAGATGGGTTTTTATAGAATTCTCTGAACTGCAAGTGTTATTTACCTGAAAAAAGGACGACTGTTTTTTGGATTATTTTGTGCACAGTTTCTACATGGGAACTGCATTATAGTCAACTTCACCAGCACTGGCATTCTGATAATATTAGCTTGGTAAGCACTGCACACATAATTATGCTACTGGAACTTTGCAGCCACCAGCGTGAATTAATTCCTACCAGTAAGGTCCCATAATATATTATTATTCCCTTTGTCCACAGGGTAATCTATCCAGATATCACCATGTTTTGAGAGCACAGAAGTATACCAGTCCATGCTGCAGATTTATCACACTATAATAACCCTATCTATTTTAAGGCAAGAGTGGGTATGCATCAGTTTTGTGCCACATAGATTTGTTTTACCAAGAGGTTGGGTATATCGTCACGGCCTCAAGTTGCCCCGGATCCACTGACAAGTTAGGTCTTCACTCGTCCCTTCAGGAGATCAGGTAAACATTACAGTGACAGGACGGTGGATGCTTACGCTAGTCCTTCCTGCATGGAGAGTTTCAGATGCTCACAAATGTGCCATCATTCTGGGTGAAGAATATTGTGAGTATATAAGAGATTTGACACGTGAAAGACTTATATCTCATCAGGTAGCTTTGCAAGTGCACCAAACAGCTCCAACGCACGCCAGCAACGAGACACACCTTCAATAGCCCCCATTGTATATGGGTTACAAAGTTTATATCCAAATATAGAACAAGAAATGGCTCAAGCCCAAGTTCACCGGTTCACATGAGGTTGTCTATTCAACACAGACATCTACAAAAGAGAAGGGAGACTACGCCTGGATTCACCTATCTGACTTTGGCAAGGATACCAGCACCAGCCCCGCACCACATAAAGGAGTGGAAAGGACTAACATTAATGTTGAGTACATTAAAAGAAATATGAGAAATATGACAACCTCTATATATCATTTTAGGCGAACAAGACGAAGAGCATAACAGTGGATGTTGTAGGCACAGGTAGGGAATGGAAAAAGGACCAAAAATATGTTTTTATGCATTTTTCTTTCTTCTTTCTTTTGCACATATCTTTTGATGATTATACTGAATATTGAAAATGGGATATGAAGGAGAAAGTAAACTTATGTTGCTAAAATGTTGCTAAAATATCAACAAATAGAGAAAATATGACGAGACACAAATGAGATGTTTCAATGCAAGAAAGTATATATACCAATATTGCAGGAGAAGAGTATTCAGAGAATAGCGACTCAGGGTATGATACAATGAAGAAAGTAGGAAAAATGCAATATAACGACTCATGTTATGTGTGTGCACTCATTCTGAATGCAGTTGGCATGCCCAGATTATTCTTACCCCAGGAAGTGTCACCCTGAGAGGCACAGAGGCACAGTGCTTGGCACTTTAGTTCTCCGTAAGGCACAAGGGCAGTTCCAGGGGCACATGATACGGGTAATATTTGAAAGTGCTGACAAAACAGGATGTGACAGAAGAAAGGACAAGAACATAACAAATGTATGACCAGCCCACAGATAAAAATAGAAGGAGAAAACTTCTGAAACAACACAAATGGGAGAAGGAGCAGGATGTGTTTAAAGCAGAAGGGTTATTGGGATATACAGAAGAAGTTAAAAGGAATACGAACACATACGTGCCCCGTAACAAAATAAACAATGGCTCTTTAAGCATTGGAATTAAAGCACTCCACAATTTGTGAACTGGCATGTAAAGGGAAGGAGGGATTGCTAGAGAAGAAAACTGTGCAGCTGAACTATTCACCTGGATAACCACCTAGTTAACAGTAATGAGGAACATGCTCTTTGCTGGCCTGGTCTTTCTAATATTAATTTACAGCATCTATCAAATAATAATGGCCTGCTGTGTGTCCATGGAAGTAAAAAAAGAATGCTTACAGTAAGAACAGGCAATGCCTCCTCTTATTACACACATGAATGCACCCAGACAGATGAATGGGTTGACACTGAAGAGTCAAAAATTGTAGGGATAGAACACCCTAAATGCCCACTAGGAACACTTTGGTCACCACCCCCAGAATACTACCTTGATTTCTACATATATCCCACAGCAGATGGTGATTGAACTTTCCTAGGTTGTAGCCAGTGGGATTATGCAACGGGTAGAGGAAATTTGAGAACTGTCAGCAAAATATCGGTCCTCACAGATATATATGATTGGGCAAGGGAACAAGAATCGAGGCACTAAGAGCTAATGAGAGCAATTGTTACAGGTGTAATGAAAGGGGGAATTGTGTGATGCAAATCCAACACCCCAAATGTAAGAGAATTACAAATTAAGGAAATCGCTATAGAATGAAATACACACCTATCAAAATGGCAGTGGCTTTAGTTAAAGGTACACCTTTCATACTCTGTGTGAGCAGCAATGGCGAGAGATACATTCTTGAGAGCATTCCATGAAGAAATGTAGGGCAGCAACATATATTTAGACTGCACACACATAAATATAGGCCCCATCATAGAAGCAACTTCCTGGGCCATTTAGAATTATTAGGACACAGAAGCATATGGAATTCCTCCTCCCAGTAAAATAAACTTCATTCATGTCTGTAAGCGGATTCAATTCAACACTACAGCTAAGTCAATGCCTATTCTGGGATGCTGATGGAAACCCTTATTGATATATTTTTATGTCCAGTTCATGTACTCTGGATGACAACCCTTATATCACACCCCTCTCTTAGAATCCCCCTGACCCCCCTGAGCCAAGAAGTAGGTTTGTTTTGCAAATTTAAAAGGTTTATTTGAAAATTAAACCATATATATCTATCACACTTTTATAGTAGATTAATATTTGATAGCAAACTTGTGAGGAAGATAGTGATCAACAATGGATAATGTTACAGTGGTACACTCTTTTTGATGGCTTAGAAGTGATATAGAGAGTATAAAATAGCTGAGAATGATTTTATGGCTTCAAGGACAATGCAATGATGAATGAAAATGCAGTACAGAAAATAAACTTGATATGACTTCAACAAAAGACAATGTAATCACTTTTCTTTGACAATTCACCCCCCCCCCATTTATGCAAGGTAAGGAGATGAAAAAGGAGAGCATACAGTCCTCAGGAATGCAATCAAATATAATTCAGTTCAGTTCCCCCCCAGCAAGCTTAGAGGAAAACAGGTAGAAGTTTGAAACACAGGCCCAAAATGCTTTGAATGTGATGACAATGAAGTGAGAAATGTGCTAAAAATGCTTTTAATTCCCTCTAGAGGTTCAGGGTGGGTGATATCTAGTTGATATTAGTTCAGGCTCACTTTAGCAATGCTCTATGAGTAACTAGCAGGTTAAAACGAATTTTAGCAAAGGAAAGCAAGGAGCTGCTGATTTTTACACGTGGCTGAAATTGTGCAAAATGTCAAATCGCGGCAAATTTAGCGGGATTACGAAGGCACTAAAAGGAAGTCGGTTCTAGACTCGTTGGGAAGCTTAGAATCCTAGCTTTAAGGTGACAGTTAAAACTCGCTCCTAGCACAAACGGTTCCGGAGATACGGCCGATTTAATAAAGGTAGTTTTTTCGGATTTTAAATTTTAAAGCTCAGAATGACAGATGACAGTTTTCAGTTTTAAAGATGACAGAATGAGACGATTCTAGGAGGCAGTTCTAATAGGCTAAAATAGTTTGGATTAGATTATTTTAAACTAAGAAATTGGTTTTGCACAGTGAGTACTAACACTATATTTTTGAAATAAGCCGTCAAGGTCTGGTCAGGTTGGACGGACTTCCGGCTGGTGGTTCTGAACAGCGGTCTGGTCTCTGGTTCTGCTCCCAGCACTGCACAGTTCTGGTCTCTCTTGATCTCTGGTCTCTCTGGATCTCTGGTCTCTCTGGATTCCTGGTCTCTGGAGGTTGATGGATTTGAAGTCTGGAGTCTCCCGGAAAAGCGTCCCACAAGAAAGTGGAAAGTGAATGTCTCTACCTGGGTTTCAATGTTCCTTTTATGTGTTTTGAAAATGGGTGTGTGCCTGGGCCTAGCTAAGCCTGCCCCTCTCACTTATCATTGGCCATGCTTTCCTCTCTGCCTTGATTGGGGAGCTGGGTCGTGTGTCATCTTTATGGCTTATAGAAAGACACTCCCCTTGTCAATGTGCACACAAATCTATTTCTGATCCAAATACATATTTATCTATGTACCATTTTTCTAATATTATAGGTCCAGTTCACATATTTTCTGTAGCACCAAACCATCTGATGGCTGTCTTTGTACGCTGTTGTGTCCACTTATGACAGAATTCTCCCCTTTTCATCCAGATAACAACCTCTAAACCTTTCCAGATTTTACACAAATGTGCACCAGGGATATGGGTTTCAGATGATAAAGTGTCAGATTTTTAACATGCATACATTTGGAGTAAGACCCTATTTTCCGCTAGCAACCCCCCAGAATACACCACAGGGCCTTAACACCTCTTAAAATGTGCACGGAAAAATCCCAAGAATAATGATATTATTTATATAATTTTGACCAGTCCGCACTATGAGTTATCTATCTTTTTAAAATTATGCCCTGGTCATTGATTGAAGCTGGTCTTTCTTTCTAGCAAAATCTGCATGTAATAAATGTGTGTTATTCTTGCAATCTTGTGCACTCATTTTTGATCATTGGATTGATTTGTACTCATTACAGGTTTTTGGGCCTACCTTTTGCTTTACTTGTTTTAATTTGTAATGCACCTACGCCTACAGGCATCAAAGCGCACAGAAAGGCATTAGACAACATAAGGATAACAGGAGACATGCAAATAAATAACAGGTCCTTGTGGTAGGGGGTCATAACAGACTAAGATATCAGTTGAACAGGAGAGTATTCAGTCTCGTGCTGAACACCGAAAAGTTCCTTTCAACACAAAGATCTGCAGGGAGAGATTTCCAGGTTGTGGAGGCATGCACTGGGAAAGATCAGCCACTACCTCTTGCTCTTTTAGATCTGGGGACAGATTAATAAGAAGGTATTGGAGGAGCAGATCAATCTGGTCACCTGTTGCTGCATAAGGCTCAGCTTTTGATAGGAAGGAGCTGTGCCAAATAGACATGCGTGGACCATGATTTTTAGCTTGAACTGAATTCTGGTAGGAATGGATAACCAATGAAGAGATCTCCTGTGCTGCGAGATATGGTCTTTTTTAGGAACATTTTTGACAATTCATACTTCGTCGTTTTGATGAACTTGTAGTTTATGTAGAGCTTTTGTACTGGCCCTGCTAAGAAGAGCTTTGCAGTAGTCCAGGTGGTGCAGAATAGTCGCTCTTACAAGGGTTTCACAATTTTTGGAGGACACATAAGTCTTCACTAACCTCAGTAACCTCTGATAGTACTGGGATTTTTTAATGCTGCTGTCCTCCTCAGTGTCAGATACCAGAGATGCATAGAAGGTCACTCCGAGGGTCTTCCTTTTTCTGAACAGGGATAGAAGGCCCCTCAATATTAAAATTAGAGAAAGAAGACACCAGCTTCGCTCTCGCGAGAGGTGAACCAAAGATTAACAGTTCTGTCTTAGATCTATTCAGGCATAACCAGTTTGCTGACATCCAACGCTTCACTAAATTGTATATATTCTGTATCTTCATCGAGTCATCAATATAGTCGCCTGTAAGTTTGATTGAAAGCTGGGTGTCATCAGCGTAATTAGTGAATAGTACAGCTGACTCCTCAAGCAGATTGAATAACGGGACGAATATAAACATTGAAAAAGGGCTGGAGACAGGCAGGCGCCTGATGATTACAACCTCATCAACTAAAACTCACCGACCAGCTGCTCTGCGCTGTCATCTTGTTAAGTGAGGGGCCACAGGACTCTCATGCAGTTGACAGAGGGGTCAACCACACACTGTTTTATCAGGGTCCTCAGTGCTGCCAGAATACCAAATCCTCCATCGGCCTACAAGCCACGGCTCTCATGCATTTTTATTACATATGCAAATGTGTGGCATACATTTGCAAAAGTATTTTTTCCAAACTTAAAAATATTGTGCATTCGGGTGTCTTTTTTATAATTTTATAATTTTAGAAATGCAGTTATCTAGATTTCATTGTATCTCGTTGTTTGAGTTCTATGCACCATTCATCTTTAGACAGGTTTGCTCTTGCCCTTTAGATGAAGATGTCTGAAGGGGAAAAGAACAGGGCATGTACTGAGGGTGAAAGAGATTTCGGAGAGAACTTGACGATAAGCCCTTGAAATTAAGTCAGTAAGAAGATCAGAGAAAGCAAAAGTAAAATGAAGCAGAAGCAAAAAACTCTTACTCCTACAAAATAGTTTTCATTACTGCAAGCGATGCTCCTTCCATGCTAGCCTATCACTGCACTTTTCATCGCCAAACAATCATGGCACGTAGTTTATTGGGAATTGGACCCCTCAAAGGTTCAGATAAAATGAGGGACGTGGCTCATTTGCATAACTGAAGCAATTCGTCTTGGGCTCTCAAGCCAGCCCCAAATACCATCTGACTTTAGCTTGATTAGTTTCCCCTCCACTTGAGAGAATTAATTAATCTCGGTCTCTTTTTTTTAATCAATTAAGGGATGGAAAAAAATGACGCTGGACCTGTCATTAATCATAATTACTTTCGTGATTCCGGAATTAGCCTTCAGCACAGAGGCAGTGTTATTTCTGGCAATTAAAGGATCCCCCCATCTTGTGAGACAGCTGAATCCACAAAAGGGTCTCCTTTCCCACCTTCCCTAACTGCTGTCAATTAAGTTCCCAAAGAAACCTTTGTTTGGAAAAGCTTAGTGTAGGAGAGCTTCATAAGGCAACGAGCATGTTGATTGAGGGGAATAGAATACTCCCTGGAGATTAGGTAGGAAAACTTTCTCTGTGGTTTTAATCAGAGTTTTATTTAACTGCTTCACTCCCTACTTCCCATATCTTCACACATACTGACTGCATGAGGCAAAGTGTTAAAATGTAATCGCTGCACTGCTTCTACTAGTCCAACATGGCGCACCTGTAACCTCAACATCCCCCTCTGATTAGAATGATAAAATGACTCCCTGTCACTTTAGCGCCCATTATCTAATCCAGTGTTTATGCAACAAACTCATTATTTTGAGATTTGAAGGCATAGTTTCCATCAAGTGAACACAGCGCATACTGTCGATGATCCGTAAACTGGTGTCCAGGTGACGTAAACACATCAGGTCGGCCTAACTGCTCTGCTTCCTAGTGGAAGTGCCTTTCTGTGACACATGCCCTGTCCCTTCACATCTACATTTCCGTAAACACGTTTGCCTTTTCATTCATAGGTGATCATCCCCCCGGCTCTGCAGTGCCATCTCTTGTGCCATGAGGACCCCATGTTATATGTTGGGCTTTTTATCCTGTAACTGAGTGCATGCTGAGAGGGGTAGCCGCCTACTGCTATTGGAAACAAGATGAAATGAAACGTCTCAGGTCCTCATTATGGGTTTGCTGTGCTCACATCAGGGCTACCCCAAGCAGAAAGTACCCGAGCGACACTGACACGTTGTGACTGTAGCACTGCCTGGGCACCGACATCAAGCCATCCTTCTCCCTCCCTTTATGGTTTCGAGTTTTTAGATGTTCATCTGCACCAGACGATGAACCACATGGTTCTAGGATGCACGAATAATAGAGGAAGCGTTTGTGGGAACACAAAGATGTCAGGCCAGAAGGTTTTATTGATTTACGAACAGTTCTGAGTTCTGAATTGCACCTGCTGATTCTGCTGCGAGTGGATTAATCCATTTTCTCCAAACAATTGGTGACAAATACGCGTCACTGTTTAGAACGTTCGATTCATTTCCACACAGTATCAAGTTCAACTTGAAAACGGGGAAACAAAAGATTCACACAAATAAACACACGCGATTCACTGAAAAATGACATCAAAATTGAATATGTAAGTTTACAATCGTTTTTTACAAAATTCCAAGTATGTCATTCCTAGTTCAAGACTGAATAGTCCAGGGCTACATTTTCTGTCTCCAAATTCCAATAATCCTTTTGCAGGGGGTCCATAAAACTAGCAGGACCTCTGGCTGAGTGATGGCAGTCATATATTGTCTGATCTGATACCTCGCGAGCAGCTGCTCCCTCTCCCCCAGAGAGTTGATTCCAGGATCTTAACGATAGGGCTTGCTGGTGTGCACAAAGTATTTGCAATTAAGATTTGCGTGGTGCAACTTTGCAGGGGTCCTCTAATCTGCTGTGAAATTCATTTTGTTTATTCAAACATGTGTAATCATCATCTTGGGCAGGCCAATCTTTCTCTCTACGGGGGACTTCCCCGTGGAATTCGTTTTCTTTCCACTGGAGTTTACTTATGATCGCATTAAAGATGTTTTCCTTAAAAACACATGTTATGCGTTTTTAGTGGTCGATGCCCTGTGACAAAGATGTAATTAATACCGTCCGTGAAGTTAATAGGTGTCACAGCCTTAGAGGAGACAGCAGCCCTGTATGCCCACTGTTCATGTGTCTCACGGTGTCATTGAGAATCGCATGGCACGTGCTTACAGCTTACTTGCACGTAACAGGTGATACCGGATTCTGTGACTCCACGAATTAGGACAAGACTTTATTGTTAAGCAATGCTTAATGGTTTCATGTAAAGTCAAATAATAATAGATGATTATGAAGTATATGTTTTATGAATACTTTTATTGTTGTTTTAAGTATGTATATAAATATTTGTAAAGGTATACAATAAAAATAAAAATAAAAATTATTAAGCAATGCTGCTTGTGTGTCTGGGCATATTTATGAAGATGAAACAACTTATACAGTTTACAGCTGTGGTCACTTCACACAGCAAAGCAAAGGCAACCGCGTGGCACATAGGGGCGAAGAGTCTTTAGTGGGAAACATATTTAATAAGTAGGAGTGTGGCCTATGTCATTCCTACTTTCACTGTCACGCGGCATGCTCTTAGCTCACAACGTCTGTAATCACTCCCACACCCGTACTCCATTTGGCCAATGTCTGAATCAGGTCGGCCATTACTTGACTAATGACGAGTTCACACTAGGATTTGGGAACTATATTCATTGCAGGCCAACATCCTCCATTGGAAATTATGCTCACATGCAAAGCAATAATGAAAAAGTAATAGCATATGCATATCATTGTCACATGATTCATTTGAGGTAAACTGACCTCTCTTTACACATGTCGGTGATGCTAAATTACATGTTTAACACAATCAGACAACCCTTAGTTCTGCCACATTAGGAAATTACTGAAGGCTATGCTGTGTAAGGAATTCCTCTAAAAGCTCTGTGCACCATGGAGCACTAGTCAGACGCCTCTGCTATTAGCCACCTTGCGTCCAGACCTGCCCTCAACATCATTGTAAGCAGTAAACTATTGCAAAGGGCTCCACTGCTAGCAGCTAGGTTTATGCTATGGTAAAGCCTAACATACCTGTTTTCATACAAACAAGGATGAACAATGGCTGCAGACTCTCAAAGTGGGAAAACAACACAGAACAGGTTATCATGCCATGTTCTTTCTAGAGAGGGGCGCCTGCTACCTTTTTTGTATTTCTGCAAGGAACTTGGGGTTGGTTACCCTAAGTTAACTGAGGCAACCCAGTCTTGGACACCTTGCTCACTGTACTCAGGCACAGCTCCACCTCACTGATGAGGTACAACAAGACTGAAACACGTTCTGGGGTTGCTTTTGGTGCTCTTGTTCAACGGAGGTTTGCCTGGCTTTTTGGTGCTGGACTTCCCTTGTGGGTGGGACAAAGACTGATATGCAAATGGTTATTCCTCCTTTGTGAAAAGTACTATGAGCAAAAAGCAAAAACCACAGAACAGATTATCATGCCATGATCTATCTCGAGAGGGGCGCCTGCTACCTTTTTAGTATGTTTGCAAGAAAATTGGGGTTGGTCATCCTAAGTTACCTGGGGAGGTCCAGATGTGTACCACTTGCTCACTGTGGTCAGAGAGGTACTGCTCCACCTCACTGATGAGGTCCACCAATGATGAAGCATGTGTCTGGGGTTGCTGTAGGTACTCCTGTTCAAAGGAGGTTTTCCTGGCATTTTGGTGCAGGACTGCCCTTGTGGGCGGGACAAAGACTGATATGCAAATGGATATTCCTCCTTTGTGAAAAGTACAGTGAGCAAAAAGCAATGGCTGCAGACTCTCAAAGTGGAAAAAAAACACAATACAGGTTATCATACCATGTTCTTTCTAGAGATGGGCGCCTGCTACCTTTGTTGTATTTAAACACGGATGAACGTTGGTGTCAAGTGGAAGTGCCATGCAACACTTTAAAAACAATGGTGCAACATTTTAATTGAAAACAATCATTCTTGTTAATACTTTTGATGTGCCCATGAAAATGTGTAAGAGTTACATCGAACACCACTACTATAAATGATATTGAGGTGAAAATATCAAGCCGGCTAAGGTGAAATCAGATACATATGGACTGCAAGTACTCATTCAGGGACACAGCAAATAGCCACATGTCACTTGAAAATCCAGAATCCCATGATACTGTTTCGGGGTCGCCTCGTAGAACTCACCAAAAAATTACAAAAGTGGTCATAAAAGAGTGTGGCACCAGTGCAAGAAGTAATGCAATTGTATTCAGGGCCACAGACTCCGCTGGGACAGAAAATTCAAACAGAATGAGGAACAGAACTGCATGAAAAGGTGCTGTCAAAGAACCGCCCTCAAAATGAAAACCTTTACAGAAAGCAAAATATTTAGCATTTGCAATCGTACGACATAGAAAACATCTCCCCACCCAAAAATTATTGGACCTTGCATTTTGGACTCATATAGGATTACATACATTGTGATTGATCATTTTGTCTCTAAATCTTCACACGGCACCCTCAATTACAGAGTTGTGATGTCACAATCCACCCCTGATTCCCACAAAACAAAATTATGTGATTGAAACATTTGAGATGACCAGCAGAATTTCATTATTCTGCCCTGGTCACCTCTCCCTGACTCTCATGGGAGCGGCTACCCACCATGAGACCATCAGAGCCTTCAACCACAGACATAGAGCCTCATTACGACCTTTGCGGAATGGGTTAACGGGCTCCGCTAATGGAGGCGGACCCATTACACCCATTCTGCAAAATTACGAGGTAATTACGAGGTCAAACCAGGCGTCATTACCGGGTCCCGCGAGGGGACCAGGGAGCTAACAACGGGCCAGTCGTAATCAGGGCTCAAATGGGAATGGGGAAGGTCCGGGCCCGGGTTCCCAGTAGGAGGAATTACCTTGCCGTCCGAACTTGGAATGGCCCGGTAATTCCCCATTCGGGGAACCCGGACCCGATAATAGTGCCATGGCTACCTCCAAAGTCATAATGAGGCCCATACTGCTGTATTACTGTTGCATATTGGGAACACTTTAACCCTCTTCTCAGGTAAAATGGTCTGCGGGCGATTTGAAACTGCTCTGGTACTTGCAGTCTTCACTAAAATATCATGTTTCATAAATTATTTTGAATTATAAAATGGTCTTATATTCCACTTTCATTGGCAGACCCTGTGAGCTATAATCAGTTGACCTCGAAAAATAAAAACCTCTCTGTGCTTCTCTTAACACTGGCCTGGGATTGCATGCTCTGAAATGATGAACCAGCTGCAGCAGCCTTTGCCGCAAACTAAATGCTTGCACACGTTTACAGCAGAAGCAAGCTTTTGGGGCCTGTTTAGTGTGCTTCATTCTACCACTAAGTTTGGTTACACTTACCTGTGCCCCAGAATTTATGGAATAATTTATTAAGCTTTTCATTTCACAGACATCCGAAAGAGCCCTCCCTCCCCTTTTGATAGTGCTACCCTCACAGCTGATAAGTGTGTTCCTTCATACTGCGCTGAACTTGCATTTATATTACATTAATACACTCTTGGGGGGATTCAGGAGCCTGCTGAGTGTTATAACATTACCTTCGACCTGCCAGAATTAGGCACATAATTTTTTCTATATCCATCGTGGTTACAGTTTTGGATCCTGACTGGAAAATACAGGCCTGATTTTTTCAAATTCATTTTAGAATCACTACTGACTTGCAGTAGACACTGAAAAAAATACATTTAACAAGGATAGGGAACACAATTGTCATAAAAAAGGAAAAATGCAACAGTGCTAGATGTTTCATTGTTTAAACCCCTTGTTGAGCGCTTTGATAGGCATAGAAAAAATACATTTCCCACTTGTAAATTCAGGAGGACTTTTAAAAAAAGAAAAAGAAGCATGCCCCACGACCCTGTAGGGCTATGCAGGTACCTAGTCCTTAATGGATATCACTTGCTTTGCAGTATATAGAATCTCAGTTAGACATTCAAGACAACAAACTAGTGTCCATGCATGGTCAGTGCTACCCATAGAGAACCGTTGCTAGCCAAAGAGCAAGTGTCTTTTGTGGGCAACAAATGGTTCAAAAAACGAGAATGAATGTATATGTGCTCATCCTGTGGACAACATTGTGGACAATATTGGGATGCTTGCCAGGGAAACTCAACCTTTCATCTTTCTGAGGTCAATAAATAATGTACCATTCATTTGGGTAAAACAAACAGCGGTTATGCTCACACTTGGAAGTGAAATGTGGAATTCCACATGAAACCCTTTATGAAAATGTAATATTATTATTAGAAAGCCATACAGGTATAATACGTTGAAAAAAGGTCAATGTGACCAGGGATACGTTTCCAGTTTGATTGGAATCTTTCCAAGTTGAACCAATCAATCACATAAACATCAAGCTATATTAACCAGCATTGTTTTCCATCATTTATTTTTCATTCTATTAGTGTTTCCAAGCCTTTTGCTTAACGAGGAAATGTTTTTGCTTTCTTTTTATCGGAATCGCTTCCCTTTTAGCCTATGCAGAAGCATGTCTAGGAAACTCACACACAAGCAATTATTATCCCATGTCCAGATACGTGTGCTTAAACACATCCGTACCTTACTGAATATAACAAAGTGGTCAGGGGACAACACATGTGTTGATCTCAAGGCTTGACTATTTTAATATCCTGTCCCGTGGCTGCCTAATTGTCTAACCCATCAGTTCCAGGTCATTCACAATAAGCAGCTAAATTGACATGGCACCTAATCCCCCTTGATCACATTCAATCAGCCTTGTTGGGCCTCAATTGTCTCCTGGCCACTGTCAATTACATTCCAAGTTCTGTGCCCTGCTCACTAAACTTACTAAGTATGACACGTGTCTGCCCTACCTAAATCTAATGAACAAGTCTTACTGTTGGGTAAAGATGATTAGATCTGCATCAGCAAAAGGCATAGTGGTTGCAACCTTCAGGAAGAAGAGGCTTGGAGGAAGACATTTCAAGGATGCTGGTGCTGCCTTGACAAGCAAACTTCTACTAGAACGATAGAGGAAAGCCATATATGCTTTAGAATGTGATTTAAATCTAATTTCCTTAAAAATGATTTTGGACTCAACACAAGGCTAAGATTATTTTCCTATGTCACGGCTATTCTTGCCTCCTTCTCTTTTCTAAAGCTTACAATTCCTTACTCTTTTTCCTTCCATTCTTTCGTCCTACTCATTGCCCTATTGATTCCAAGTGCTTACCTTCTTGGTTCTTGCATTTAGCTCTTATTCCACCTATTTGTCAGGTGTGCTAGCTGGAGCCTACCCAATCTGAACCTAATTTAAAGTGGTCTTGCAAAACCGTGGGCTAGTTATATCTAGATAGTCCTTGTTTGCAGACACAATTGTATTCATTCAGTAAACTTGAGCCAAGTAGGACTGTTGACATTCTGCAGATAAATGTTCATGCCCCTTAACATAATTCAATATTTTAATCTGAGCATTAGTAATATTATTTATACTTAGCATATTTACCCACATATCAAGGAGATGGAAGGATTTTATTATGGTCCTAATGTGTCTACACCCTGGTATCACTGATCCACCACACTGTGATGACATATCTGACAATGCTTCTCTGTATTTAATCAACAAAGAAGATTAGCATATTCAGACCAATCAAGAACAGGTTTCACCTGTAATTCGTATATGATTCCACATAAAACAGTTTCAATTTTGAGTAGACTATTACGGGTCTCCTTTGGCACCTAAAACCCTTTTTAAAAACGTGTTTTGAAAAAGCAACGATTGTGTTGTTTTCATGAATCCCAATAATTCGGAGCCAACTGTTGCAGCTGTAGATTTTAAGTGAAGGGCTGAAAGCACCATTCTCATGCAACTTGGAGAACCTAACCGTTGCGTTGCTTGTTCTTTCGAGTGTTTAATAAGATTCCTCAATTTGATTATCTCATGTGTATTTACTAGCATATCTAATGACAAGATAATGAAACATTGATATTTGTTCAACAGTGTTGCCTTCTATAGATACAAACCTGGGCTCCCTTTTAGAAGTCTGATGCTAGATTTTGTTTTGTGAAAATTGATCTCTAATCCATTATTTGTACAAAAATAATGAAACAATTGAATCTGCTTCCTCAATACTATTGGAGCCATTGCGACAAGGATAGCCTCAACCACAAAGAGTAGAATGGGGATTGTATCTTTACCCAAAGTTGGGGCATCAGTAGGCACTTGTTTAATGTAATCTATTCAGGGATTCATAACTGAACAGAAAAGTGTGGGTACAATGACACAACCGCCTTGTACACCCCTTTGTACCGGGAATGTGGTAGTTAAGTCAGCAGACAGGCTCCAGCATATAGCCCTTTCTTTGTAACTATGTAGAGTTGTGAGAGCTTTTACAAGTGGCAGTGGAGCAACCATACCTATCAGCCTATCCCAAAACTGCACTCAGGGAAACATCAGTCTATGCCATTTGTAGGTTGACAAAGAGCACATGCAAGGAGAAAGATCTTTCTGTTTTAGGTGTGCACATTTCATTCATACAACAAGTGATAGAGAATGCCATGCTGTAGGAATTGTAAGATTGATTTGCAGATAATACAGGAAAAGGGTTACACATCTGAATGCTGAAGAAATGTACAGGGAGGTCTGTGAATGGAATGGGTGGGGGGCATGCCATTCAATCTGAGGAGGTTTCAGTGCAGTATACAGTGCTGCACAATGTAAGAAAGTGTAGACTTATGTCACTATTAATGGTATGAGTGCATTAGTTCAACTGAACTGTAGCTCTGATTACACTTGGACTAACAAAGTGTGTGGTGAAATGATTTAATAATTATTTGCTTTGTAAATCAGATATGAGTGTGAATGTCTATGGCAAACAAACATATAGATTACAGGTGAATTAGATGCCCTGATAGGAGCTAACAGAACCAGTGCTGAGGTTGGTGTGAAAGTACCAAGTCAAGGGTGGCAACCTACTTGAATGGGATCACTAATATAAATAGGGAATTCAATTGGAACCTAATGTTGTCAAACATGTTATGATGGTAGATGACCATTTTGACAACTCCAACATTGAGAAGTGGTGTGCCAAATGTTTCAGAAAGGAATTGGACAGTTTTTAAGGGTGTTGACACTTGTTGCAACTGAATCTCAATCAGCTCAATCAGATACAGCAAGAGTGAGGAACATACTTTTGAGTCTTAGGCATGATGTTACTTCAAAACTCAAAATCCTTAGGGTCCAAAAATGGAAATCTTCCCTTGATATCTATGACAAACAAAGGTATACTACATCAGCAAGAACAATAGAATAGCAACAATGATTGCGAGAAAGACCATCTACAATGCCAGAATTGACAAAACTCTACAGAAATCCAAAAAGATGTTCAGAATCCTCAAGGAACTTGAGAAGCCAAACATCATTCAGGAGAACAGTATTATGAGAGATGTGGACTGGTTTACCAGTATTCAAAAAGCCTTAATAGCGAGGTTAGAAAAATAAAGTGCACTATTGATAAAGAAAAACTTTCAGAACAGACTGCCAGTCCGCGATGTTGGTCTTAATCATGAGGCCGGGAAGGGTGCATCCCGTGCAACCCCTATATTCAATTTTAGACACGTATCAGAAGCAGAGATTAGATTAATCCTGACCAAATTTAAACCTTTGTCATGCAAAGCTGATATTTTTCCTGCCACAGTAATTAAAGCTTGTTCCAAATCCCTCATAAGCTCCTTGACAAGAATTATTAATGCATCTCTCAAAGAAGGCTGCGTCCCCATGCTCTTGAAACAAGCATCAGTGACACCACTTTTGAAAAAACAAGGTCTTAATCCATCAATTCCTACTAACTATGGACCCATTGAGAATGACCCATTTCTTCTTAACATTTTGGACAGAATTGATTATGAACAAGTTGTAGTTCATTTAGACAGTAACTGTATCCTAAATAAATACCAATCAGGCTTTCGGCTAGGCTTTAGTATTGAATCCGTTCTCTTAGATTTAAAATCCAATATGATAAGAAGAATTAATGAATGACAGAATATGGTGCTAATGGCTTTTGATTTATCCACTGCTTTTGATTTAGTACATCACCCTCTGCTGCTAACTTCAGTGACCAAGCATTAGCATGGATTGAATATTTTATGGGAAAAAGAACCACTAGGGTCTGCATTAAAATTGCAGAAGCTACTCCTGTCCCTTTGAATTATGGGACCACTGAAGCACCAGCACCGTGAATGTTGCTACAGTGTCCTATGGGAATCTATGGGACTCCATGGGAATGGCAGAGTAAGGCGGAGGATGGGTAAGTACCCATTCCCATGGAGTCCTAATGGTGCCAGTGCTTCAGTGAAAAATCTGCTTGCCAGAGCTGGAACTACCAGCAGATCAGGCCTGCCAATAGTTCGCTGCCCCTACCAGAAGACTTTTAGTTTTCCGGTCTGGAAAAGGTGCCAGTAACTCTTGCTATTGGCACTTTTTTCCCGGCCTGTAAACTTATAAAGAGGACTTAACTATTCAATTGTATAAAGCTATGTTTCTTTATCATAAAAACAAAGTTTGTGTTAATTCATTCTTGGACCCAATGCTTCAGTAAACATCTTGACAAAGGAAGTCATACAATTCTAAGCCTAAAAATATGAACTAATTCCACACGTCTTGTCAAAATACGTCTATGCATCTATGTTTAATAATTTGGGAGCAAATTACGTTCATACTAAACAATGGAAACACTTCTGTAAGATGACAGTTGGAGTTCTCCTGTATTCTGTTTTTTCAAATCTGAACACAAAAATTGGGACACAACAGCCGTTGGTTTGGTAAAACTGCCAATCTTGTAATTTGACGGTAATACATCCGGACCAAGTGATATGATATGATAGGTTATTTATAACACGCTTAATACTCAGAGGTTTCTAAGCGCAGACCCGAGGATCAAATCCGTGTTGCACCATGTCATCTTGCTTCCAAGGCGAGCACGTTGCCCCTAAGATAACCTCCCGAGACAAAGGTTAATTGCATTGGGTGGTATTCCGGCAGATTTACCACCAGAATATTGCCCAACTCGTAATGCTAGTGCATGTGATGCCATATTATTATAGTGTATCACATACACATTGTGTTTATGAAGTAAAGAAGAGATGCTTTGCACATGAAAAGAAAATATAAAAAATATGTGAATCAGATTGAGGCTTGGTAATCCTTTGCTTGAAATACCATTGGTGTTCATCCGCCACCTTTCAACCCATTTTTGGCAGAATTACCACAGTGGTATTGCCACTGGAGTGATTCTACTATGAATTCCTTATTGAGTCCTATGGACTCAAATAAATCAGGATTTACACCTCCACCGCCACTTGTAAACTGGCAGTAATACAGCTGAACAAAGTGGTCGTAATGCTAATCATGTTGGGTGGTATCCCAGCAGATCTTTCACCAAAATACTGCCCAACTCATAATGTTAGTGCATATGATGCCATGTTTGTAAATGGCATCACATGCACATTGTTGTTATGAAGCCAAGAAGAGAAGCTTGGCACATGAAAAGAAAACATAAAAGATATGCGAATCAGATTGAGGCCTGGTAATTCTTTGCTTGAAATTCCATTGGTATGATGCAAGTCTCCCTATGGGACTCTATGCAAATCGCGGAGGAGGGCGGAGGAATGTGGGCAGCAGAAACAGAAAACAGAGGTTGCCACTAGGCCGTTGGTACTACAGGGGGCCTACCGGCAACCTCCTAATGAGGGCATTAGTCTCCAAAAAACCATGTGCCTCATCATGAGTTGGGTGGTGCAGTACAAATGCAGTGACAATACTATCCCCACCACATTACCGGACTGTGCAACTATGAATTGGGTGGAGAGTTGGAGGATTCACCTCCAACTCTAAGCTGGAGGTAAATCCACCAAATTTCCACCCATTTATGGCAGAATTGCCACAGTGGTATTTCCACTGCAATAATTGAGCTGAAAATTCCCTATTAAGTCCTATGGACTGAAAGAAATCAGGATTTACACTCCCACCACCACTTGTAATCTAGAGTTAATACAGCCGAACCAAGTGGCGGTAACGGTAATTGCATTGGTGGCATTCCAGTGGATTTACTACCAGAATACCACCCAACTCGTAATGTTAGTGCATGTGATGACATGTTAGTAAATGGCATCAAATGCACATTGTTATGAAGCCTTGAAGAGATGCTTGGCACATGAAAAAAACTAAAACATTATAGATATGTGAATCAGATTGAGGCCTGGTAATTCTTTGCTTGTAATGCCATTGGTATGTTGGAAGTCTCCCCAACTACACGAGTGATGATCATTATCATTGAGTCACACACATACTTAAGACACATAAGTTGGAAAAATGATCTGATATGGCCAATAAAGACTTTTTATCTTAATATATTCCTTGTATCTAGTTTATGAAAGTAACATGAATCATTTCACTAAATCTCTAGTGGCTATAGGGCTGTTAAAAGCCTCAAACGCTGCTGCCAATGCACAAAATATTGAGGTAGTGGTTTCCTGAGGTGGCTGTTCAGGCAGTGTTTGCAACCTCTAGCTATATCATTTTGTAAGGACACAATTTCAGAAACCATTACAAAAAGCAGAAATCTGTGGTGAAATGGAACATAACTATTAACATATTAGACACTCTGTGATCAGATATGCACAGCACCAACCAGCATTGCACCAAGTCACTCACAATAGAGTGATAGATCAAACAAGAGAAGGTACACAAGAAGTCAGGCTCCAAAAACATGGAGCCGAGAAGCACTACAGACATTAAATCAAGGCACAGAGAAGTGAACATCTACATAAAACGGCACATGCGTAGCACCAATTTGATGCCAAAGTCTTTGAAGAGTGCATATTAGCATAACTATCACAGCTGCTACTACTACTGTAACATTTGCTTTGGGGAGGATACCTTGACACTTCACAGAGGCTTGGGATGGCACTCTAAGTATTTGTATGCCCATCCAAGACAAAGGAGATTCCATGCTTCCATTTGACATGGAAGCGGATGGAGATGTTGACAATAAAGCTAGAATTTGATGACACTTTTCTGTTAAGAAAAACATTCAGTTTAGCACCATCTCAATATTAGGACACTGATGAACTTTCATTTGAGAAGGGTATGGCCAATCTGGACATGTGAACGAGGGGAAGGAAGAGATGCTAAGGAAAAATGAGTAAAGATGAATACCATGTAGATTTAGGCAAACTTGCATCACAATTGCTTGGCTTTCCTACAAGATGGCTGACTATGCACAAGAACATGATCCACATAAAGGGATGATGATTGAGAAGGTATCACATGGACTGACCAGCAGATTACCCTACAATAGATCAGTGCACATTTATTGCAGTTCTGAAAAGATCAGCTGGTTAGTTTAAAATTGGCACACAAGAGAAGGAAGTCAAAAGGAATTTAATCCAAGAGAGCCTCTTTGAGGCAAGCTCAATCACACAATGTATTTCAATTGCAGAGTATGTTAAAAGGCAAATGTGTGAAACTTTGCAAACTACAACAGCTGGCAAGATTGTGAATGAGCGAATAATGCATAAACTCAATCTTTCACCCAATCGCCCGTTTATATCAGTGGGCAGATAAAGCTAGACTGTATGGCAGCATCATGAGTTTGAGACCAGAGGCATCACTAGGGGGATGCTTGGGGGGGCTATAGCCCTGTGTCTTTTGGTTGTAGCCCAGATAGAAGCCCTCAGGGGCTACAACCAAAATTCTATCTAGCCCGGTGTACCAACAGTCCCGACATTAGCGCAACACCAGATAATTTCCAGACCTAACAACACCCCTGAGCTTGACTGAGATATGGTTTCAGTAGTGTGCTTACAGCTCTGAAAATACATTTCAGAAAGCAACTTAAAATGTATCTATTTAGGAAGATCATATAATATAATATCATCATAGACCCCTGCCTCTATGATGGGTTGCGCATATGCCCATGGTGGCTATTTCTTACACAATAATAGACCACCACACATGCTCATAGTCTTACTCTTTTAAATTAAATCATTGTAAACTTCATAGCAATAAAAGACACATATTTCAGACTTTTGCATTGGTGATGTGTATGACAAAACAAACATGTACATTTATCTGTGCATGGTGTTGAAGAAAAGAAAAAAAAAACAGCTCCACTCTGATGGTTTTCTTTTGGGTCTGGACCATCCTAACTGACATTCATTAATAGTGAGTATAAGGCAGCCTTAGTTGGTCCGATCTCCACTTGATATTAAGTTAGTGAAGAGATTAGGAGATGCCCTATCCACTTTGACTATAAAGGTAAATGCACTATAGATACAGCTTCAATCCAAATTTACAATTGTAACAAAGGGGGGCGTCCTAATAGATAATTTGTGAGATAATTTTTTTCTCTTTCTATTCTTTCATCATCCTTGTGTGGCATACCTAGTTTACATCCCTTTCCGGGTGGCAAATAAACCAATCAAAATACACATCAGAGGTTGTGTCTGGTTTAATCAATAAGGGTTTTTCTCAATACCCTGCAGCATTTATTATCCATTTCTCTCAATTATTGAAGGTGTTTAAAAGTTTCCTGAGTCAGATTGCTATGACTCCAACATTATTTTCTTGCATTACTTTGCTTTAGACATAAAACGCATAATATGCATGATGATTAGACATATATATGTATGTTGTGCAAAAGTACTGTGCAAAAAATCAATCATAGATACCTAATAACATTCTTGGATATATCATCAAACCGTGTTGATGAACACACGATTAATACTTTCTAGTATCTATATCTATAGTATCTGACTTGAATGCCTAGACCAAATGTTTGTGTGCAAAGACAGGGGCGCTTGTTTTCCTGTATTGAACCCAATAGCTTTGATGAGATCTAGATGTTTTGTTTAGTAAGACAGGGCTGTTTGTGGTCTAGTGTTTATTTTACTAAGTCCAAAGACCAATCTTGTTGTTAATCCTCATGTACCTTTGTCCTCAGCTAAAGTTGGGTTATTATAAGATTAGAAAAGATGGACTTCTCCTGAATAGCAGAACCATCCCCATAACCAATTTTGATTCAAGCAAAAACCTTCATCCCAGGGTACATTAGGAATAATGGGACTTATGCCTTTTGGATCAGTTTGACCTGGCCAAATCACACCTGCAAGAGATGCCCAGCTAATATTATCCCTATTAATACTCATACCACTTCAATTAAGACTTTGGTGAACCCCGACCTTCCAGCAGGCGCACTCTTCGGGACACTGTCTCTGCAGATCACACTCTCTCTCTGCTAGCTACTAAAGCATTTTGTTTCAGAGACGGCTCTCAGCAGCTTTCAAGGCCTTTGATTGTGCTCAGAGCAGAATGAACAAGCCCAGCCTTCTCACACCACACAAACAGAGGCTTGCAAATTCATTCTGGTAAGCCCCAGATCTCTTTCAAAATTTAAAAAACAAAACTCAGGCCTTAACAAGAATCAGAGTTTGTTAAATCTCAGCCTAGTTCTCAGGTTTCTGCAAGCCAAAAACAAGCCACACACTCTGCAACAGTCCAAACAGCAACAGCCTAAAACTCAAAAACAGGTCCACAAGTCATGCAGCAAAACCCTGGGCAAAACATAGTCCTTCCAACTGATAGCCCTTTCTAAACCCTTCTCCCGAACCATCCATTACTGTTATATTACATATAGATTCTCAACTTTTGTACCCGCCAATCTCGATGATGTCAGCTACTACCTCCTTCAAACGCCAGCCCCTTTCTTGTGTTAATTAATAACTTCCACAAGTGAGAGAGCCTTCGAGAATCTTCTAGCCCTTCCTCAGTCGACCCACATCCCCTGTTTTTTGGAAAGCTGCAACCCTAAACCTCTTTTCTTCCCATGCTCAGAAAAGAAATCAAACATCTCATCCTATCTCTTCCTGCACTCCTGAATGCACAATGACCATGTTTATTTTCCAATGTATTGTCATATTGTTTCATTGTGCATTTTGCCTTCAAAACAGAACTGTTGTTTCCCACAAACATGCCATTATGTTAGAATGTTAACGCCTGGGGGGGCGCTGTTGTGCCGAAGCAAGATGGCCGCTTAAGCGATGCGCTCCGGACCGGCAGAGCAAACGATCCTTATTTCACACCGCCCGACGCTGCAAGTAACCCTGCAGGGCTACCTACAATCCTTCGTGGGCCTTCCTGCTGTGGGCGTGCGAAGTCTGGAGCCTCTATGCGCCCTGAGGACGGAGCTGCGCCTCATTCCCCAGCCTGCGGCTGTGGCCTCCTGCCCTCTCCGGCCTGCGTCTCCAGCGACATCGGCTCGCCCACCCACCTAAGACCGCGGCGCTGTGGGCCGCATTGGGGGAGGGGCTCCCGCCCTGCGAGGCGCACCGGACCATCGTGGCTGACCTAGCTGCCCTTCAAGACCCGACCGGATCGTCGGTGGCTGCCGACCCCTCCACATCGCCTAGCGGCCCCCCGACCCCGCTTCCCCCCCGCCGCTCCTCCACTCGGACAACAGCACCGGAGTGCAGCAAGGTAGGGGGTGTGAGAAGGGGGGTGTGACTGGCTACTGTGGCCCCTGGGGTCGCCCTCCCGCGGACCTAAGGCTCACTCTCTCTTCCTCCTTGGTGATGATCCGCCGCGGCCCCCCTCCACCTGCTTGGGGCCCGCTTACCTGCTTGATAATCCTGGGACCCTTCCCCCCCGGGAGCGACCGCCACATCCACAACATCTGCTGGATCCTGAGACCCTGAGGCCCCTGCGCCGCCCGCCGGACTACCGCGGCTAGCACCTTCAACCGTGCATCGGCAATTCGAATAACCACAGGGCGGGTGACCGGCGTGGCCGGCGGGACCTGCGCCGGTACCCTCGCAGCCATCCTAACTACTCCTGGTCTGCCGTGTCGGCCCCCCCCTCACGCTACTCCTGCTTTTGATTACCGACCCCCTGCCTGTTTGGCGCTGAGCCCCTGGTGCCGGGGGCTGCTGCGGAGACCGCGGCCTGCTGTGACGACCGCGGGGGCTGGCGCCATTGTTGGGAACCCCGGGTATATGTCCCACAGCTCCTTCTCCCCATGCTGGGCGGCCACCCGAAAAGACCCCCGCGGCGCGCCCTCATCGCTGCACCAGAAATATTGATTCTCCTTGCCGCCGTGGTTGTGCAGTTGGGCATATGAACTAAAAGGCAAAGCCTCATCGGACCTTGAACTTATTATCACGTTCCACTGGAGTGAATCCTGCGGTGCCTCTACTACCTCATGGTACAATCCGCTAGCCTCGACCATACGACCCAGGCGGTTTTCTCTACATGGTACTATTTTCCTAGCCCACTTCACTTTCATAAATATACAATTGGGAGATCACAGCGCCGCCCCAGCGTCCTACTGCATCCACCATACCACGGCATTATTTAAAGAACCCACACTGGCTCGATACCCAATATCCCTCCTCTGTGTCCTCACCTCACCCCCCGGCCGGTGCGCTCACTCGAGAGGAGGCCAGTGCTCGGCCCCTCTGTATACAGACAAGGCCCGGCGCCCCGGAATCGCCCTGCCACCATGACTAAGGGAGCTAGTGCGAGCAGGAAGCAAAGCTCGTTAAACATGTTCACCAAGACGCCCTCCAAGCCACTCATGGACCCCCAGGAGGAATCATCTTCCACCACGGCATCCTCAACCCCCGATGACGCACAGAAGATGTTTGAGTACATGCGGGAGGGCTTTACTGCCTTGCACACTAAATTGGATGACATGAATGGTACAATCTCATCTATAAAGGCTCACATTGAGAAGACCGACGGCAGGGTGGCGGAGGTCGAGGCGAGAGTCGGCGCCGTGGAGGACGGTTTGGACTCCCTACGCACCGCTGTGTCTGTACTAACCAACCGGGTCTCCAGTGTCGAGAAGAAGAACGATGACCTCGAATCCCGCTCCAGGCGTAACAACCTCTGCATAGTCGGCATACCAGAGGACAACATCGGGGAACCCATGGAGGACTACATTGAACGCACTCTCCTAATGCTTCTTGACAATCCCAAGCTTTCTTCACAATTTGCCGTGGAAAGAGCCCATCGCTCCCTGGCTCAAAAGCCTAGGCCTGGCGCCCCTCCCCGCCCCATCATAGCCAGAATCCTTAATTTCCGCGACCGAGATGCTCTGCTTCGTGCAGCTAGAACCAAAGGAGAGTTGCGTCTTGGAGCAGCGAGGATACACCTCTACCCTGATTACTCGGTGGCAGTGCAACAAGAGCGCAAAACCTTCCTGGCGGTAGAAAGGAGACTCTGTGACCTAGGAGTTAAATACTCCATGCTTTTCCCTGCTAAACTGAGGATTGAACATGACAATCAGACATTCTTCTTTACCATCCCAGAAGAGGCCTCGAAATTCATGGACGAACATTTCCCTGGTTGACCCAAGCACTCCTAATATGAATCTTTATGCTTCAATCTCTCTCACTACACCTGGTTCGCACAGTGGACTTCCTTGCACTCCCCCCTTTCTTCACTATGGACATTCAATCACCGGTGTCACTCCGATTGGTCTCTAATTCCTGCTATTATAATGTAATCATATGCTGTTGACCACTAGTTCACTCTCTTTCACAGGGTCCACTGCGTGTCCTAAGGCACTATGTTTATCTCTACAATGTCTTTCCATATCTTCGCTCTGCAGATCATACCTGCTGCGATATATACCATGATATGTTCTACTACGCAGCATCATACTCCTTACGCTCTCCCCGGTCCGACGCGTCGTCGCTCGGCTGTCAACAGACCCCCAGGTGCTGATGCCGGAAAGTTTAATGTTGGTTTGGGATTGTTTGGGTTTCATCCTTCCGATTGGGGGAGGGATGTGGGTGAGGGGCAGTAAGGGAACAGTTTGGTTTTTAAAAAAAGTCTTGACAGCCCCCAGAGGTTCCACTGTCATCATGCACAATCAACTCATTCATTCAGCCAGATTGCAGCATACACCGTGGCTACACCCCTTTCATCTCACTATTCATCATTTTTCACTTAATTCATTATCACCCCACCAAATATGGCTGCTGATGCCCTGACCTTCATGAGCTGGAACATTAGAGGGTTAGGCAATTATAAAAAGATGCGCCAGATCCAGCTCCATGCCGAACGCCACGGGGTAAAGATCCTATGTTTACAGGAAACGCACGCCCGCTCGGAACAGGCGGAGCGATTCGCCAAACAATGGGGACCCCAGAGATACTACACCGATTACTCCACCCAGAGTCGGGGTACCCTCACCCTAATACACAGAAGTCTAAAGTTTACATGCCAACACTCTCATATAGACCCGTTGGGTCGGTTTGTACTCATTATAGGCATATTACAACGACAGGAGATAGCCATCCTAAACATATATGGCCCAAACATCGACAATCCTGACTTCTACCTACAGTTAGCCATGCTACTTGAGAGCTACCCCCTGATCCCTATCCTCTGGGGAGGTGATTTTAACACAATCTTCGATGTGGACTTGGATAGATATGGCTCTCGACCCCGACAACTGTCCAGGGCAGCATATACCATCCTGAGATCGCTCCCCCGTTTATCCCTGATCGACGCATGGCGACTGATGTACCCCATGGACCGCACATACTCCTTTTACTCTTCTGTACACGACTCACGCTCGAGAATTGATAGATGGCTTGTCACGGATACACTGATCAGATGTATAACTCACTTAGCCATCCTCCCCAGAACATTATCAGACCACTCACCAGTCCTCATCTCCCTAAATTGGGGTCCGGACGCCAACAGAACTAGGCAGTAGAGAATGAGCCCTAACATATTACTGGACCAGATCTTTGCTTCCGAGCTTGAATCCTCCATTGAAGAATACTTTGAGTTTAACACAATTTCTGTCACTACACAAGCAGTGCTCTGGGAGGCCTTCAAAGCACACACCAGAGGGGTAGTCATCTCCAAAAGTAATGGTATGCTGAGAGACATCCGCGCCGATATCACCACTAGCGAGTCGGCCTTATCGGTTTACGAAGCCCAGTACGCCGTTGATCACTCACCTGCTACTCTAGCGCTATTGAGCTCTGAGCTGCACAAATTCCGAGACCTTGCTGACCGCGAGGTCAAGTTCCTGGACTCCCCCCAGATCGCCAGGAAATATGGCGAGGGCGAGCGGCCCGGAAGGATGTTGGCTAGACTGCTGCGCCGTGAATTCAGCGCACCTAACATTCCAGCCATTGCTAGGCCTGATGGTACCCTCGCCACGTCCCCCCGTGACATCAATCTAGAATTCTATTCCTTTTACACTGCCCTGTACATGGAGGCCGATAGTACCCAGACTTCTGAAATCGAATCCTTCTTACAGAGCCTACCATTATCGGTCCTATCACCAGACACCATTGCCGCCCTCGAAAGGACCTTTACCGTCCAGGATGTCGTAGAGGCCATCGATTCCCTAGCATCCGGAAAAGCTCCCGGCCCAGATGGGTTACCAATGGACTTCTACAAGTTATACAAAACCCAACTAGCGCCACACTTGCTCGCCCTCTGGGAGGAGTCATGCGATAGGGGTATACTTCCACCATCCTTGCGAGAGGCACTGATTACAGTGCTCCTCAAACCTGGTAATACTCCCACGCAGTGTATCTCCTACCGACCCCTCTCACTGATTAATAGCGATATTAAGATATACGCTAAACTACTAGCCAACCGCTTAGCCCCGAGCATGTCTCACATTATTCACCCAGATCAGTCTGGATTTGTTCCGGGGAGATCTACATCCCTAAACTTAAGGAGGCTTCTCAACGTGCTTAGCTGAATAGACCCAGCCACACAGGCAGTGGCAGCTACACTGGATATGCAGAAGGCTTTTGATTCAGTCTCGTTGAGATACCTGTGGTGTGTGCTCGAGAAATGTAGATTTGGCCCCAACTTTCGCTCCTGGATAAAGCTGCTCTACACTGCCCCGTCGGCCAGGGTCTGCACGGAGGACAGATTATCTCCCTCCTTTCAGATATCCAGGGGCACACGTCAGGGCTGCCCCTTTTCCCCACTCATTTTTGCCATAGCAATGGAGCCCTTTGCTGATATGATTCGCCAATCACATTCACATAGGGAGCTGCGCACGTCTGGACGGGCTGACATAGTCTCTCTGTATGCGGACGATGCCCTGCTATATGTCCGCTCCCCCGAAATCAACCTTCCCCCTATTTTGACAGATGTTACTCGCTTTGGATCCATATCTGGCCTGAGGGTCAATTGCTCCAAGTCCACATTATTTCCGCTCACGGAATCTACACGGCCCCCCCCCCCGATCTGTATGGGTTTAACTGGTCCCCCACCAGCTTCACCTACCTTGGGGTAGTGGTCTCCCGCCACACATCGCAACTGCGAAGTGATAACTACCAAAGATACCTAACTAACCTGGAAATTAAAACCTCCAGCTGGACTAAGCTTCCTCTCTCACTTGCAGGCAGGATTGGAATTCTTAAAATGGTTGTATTGCCCCAACTACTGTACCGTTTTACTAATCTGCCGCTGTGGCCTGGAGATAGCTTCTTCCAATCACTGCGCAGGTTGTGCAACACTTTCCTCTGGCACTCCGGTGCCGTCTGCCTCAAATTGACCACATTTACCTCCCCTAAAGCGTTGGGCGGATTCGCCGCACCCGATTTTATTGGATACTGGATAGTAGCTCAGTCACAGTTTTCTGCATACTGGTTCAATGCCACCGACCCCCCCCCCCACATGTCCGCTTTCAGAGGCTGTCTGCATGTGACCGGGAGATTGGTTCCCTGATCCTCCAACCAGTTCCCCCAGACGTAAACTCTGCAAACCCTGTGGTCAGCACATCCTTGGCTCTCACTAAACTCTGGTCCACGGTCCACACCCCTCACCCCTTCCAATGGCGACTTGCCACTGTGGAATTTTCTCCCCGGCGTCCCACACGTCTCACCCTCCATGGTCACTCGCTGGGCCGCTGCGGGCTTCCTGAAACTACGTGATGCCTTTACCCAGGGTAACTTCATTGAATGGTCTGATCTCCCTTCGCCGCTTAGGCGCCGCCCATTGGCGTGGTTGCAATACTCCTCACTTCGCCAACATCTCAAAGCCAGATATACAGACTTCCCCGCTATTCCGCCGACGAGCCCTTGCTAGAAGAGCTCTGCTCCTACATCTCCTTCAGAGGCAAGGTGTCCAGACTTTACTCCTTATTACAGACAAAAGCGGCCCCCCGTTTCACTGAACTCCGTCGCAAATGGGAGGAGGACCTTGGCTCCGATATCACTGACGAGAGATGGTCTCGGATGTGCGCCCGGACTCATGAGGTCTCTTATAACACTAAATTCAAACTCATCCAGTTCAAAGTCCTACACAGGTACCATCATACCCCTATGAGATTACACCGCATGTTCAATACCACATCCCCCTCCTGCCCCAGATGTGGCACTGACCAGGCCTCCTATATACACATGCTGTGGCTTTGCCCCCGACTCACCCAGTTTTGGCTAGATATCTGTGCCACCTTGTCAGATGTCCTGGAACACCCCATCACTCCAACTCCATTACACTGCCTGTTCCATGACTTCCCTCAGCTGCACCGTGACTCTAGGAAACTGGCTGGGCTATGCATGCTCCTGGCGGTTCGCTGTATACTCCTCTGCTGGCTCCGGCCTAGACCGCTTACTTACACGCAATGGCTCAGATCGGTCTCCTGGGCCCACGATACGGAGCAATCCTGGAACACGTTGCAGCATTCTCACTCCAGACCGAGGGATATCTGGCCGAGATTTCGTGCCTACATGTCGGCCCTGGCCACGCCATCAGTGTCTCCCTCTGCTTCCCCGAGCTGCTCCCCCTGAACTGTGTTCCCCCTATCCGCCTTGCCCCCCTTTTCCCCTCTGGTGTATGTATCAATGCTTTGATTCCCTGCTCTGTTGACTAATGTGATCCATGCTACTTAATATGTATCAATTACTTCCTGCCTTGCGTATACTACTTATTGGTGCCATGTGGCCCCCTCTGTCTGTTTTTGTTGTGCTGTCAAGTCAAATAAAAAGAATTAAAAAAAAAAAAAAAGAATGTTAACGCCTGCACCCACAGAATCTAAACCCTACATCAGCTGTTTGGGGCAAAATCCTACCATTTAAGTTCCTACTGCTACAGTCACCCCCTTGTTAGTACATCCCCGCCTGCCAAACCCAAGTCACTCAATGTGCTATTATTCTTGTGTGTGTTCAACTTGACTGTATTTACATTTTTATGCCTCAATAAATACTGAATGTCAGGATCTAGGGGAAAAAAATTTCTTTGAAACCACTCAAAGTTGTCCACATTGCCCTGCCACAAGTCCCCATCCACTTTAAATAATGTTACCCCCAACTGTTACTACAATATCTTTGGGTATTGTCATATAGAAAACATTTTACTGTAATGGTTTGAAAACAAATGAACCGTGGTTGAGATGGTAACTGTATAATTAATTGCACGACCACTGACCAGCCACCTGTGTTTAATAAATTTGGCATCGGCTAGATTTCCAGGTTTTGGGTTACTTATAGATACTGCACAACCTCCCGCAGCACCCTGATCTACCCGCAACCCAAAAATTGGACGTGTTGCATCAGGTACAAATGGTTTACCTGGGCATATCTAGTTCTGCTCTTTGAACTTTATACAGGGATCTAATTTTAGCATTACATATAAATTGGGCTCCCACATTTCAAAGACCAGCATTTCAGGAGTCACAATTTGGAAATATGTGTCACTCTGCCAGAACCCAAACCCACATTTTGCACCAACTCAGTCTGAGAAATGTGTTCTGGGGTGAATTATGGGATGCTCAACAGAAACCCCATCTCCATCCATTCCACATCTATTTACAGGGGGATCACACTTGCCATTTCAAACACAATTTTCTCCCGAATTGTTTCTACCTTTCTTTGGGTGATCCAAGCCATCATTTGCCAGATGATATTAGTTGACACGAAATACAAAGGAACGTGACCCTGTACCAGATGAGACTACCCTTTGTAAACCTCCTACAGGAATTGAGTCAACAAACATTCCATGGGATTCACCATATTCAATATGTCCTCCAATACCGCATTGAGCTTAACCATTATATTTATACTATGACCTAATAGGGTTGATTGGTTGTTAAGGTGTAAAAGCAAAAGAGAAATATCGAGGCTGAGTACCACAAAAGGAAATACACCAAACACAGGCTTATAAAGATTATCAGATCTTTATTCAAATAACTGTACAGTCTACAAAGGAACAAAGTATCAGATAGCTATCTGGCCCTCAGTACATCACAACGAATACCAGCCCTTTCGGTGTGATAAGTGAGAAGTACTGGACGTCTACATATCCTCATCTTTTATACAATTCACAATCGCAATGTCCAGCCCCTCTGCAAGTTAATTATTTTCGGACTAAGGTTCGTGCCGAGTTCACCTCTAGTTTATCCAGCTATATACATGTGTATTACATCTAGTTTATAATACAACAAGTCACAATGGCAACAGTGTATCTTAGAATTGACATTTAAGCCTTGCTACATGTTTCATACAATGTAGTTCAACAAGTGCTCACATTCAGTATTTAAACAATATTGTATTCAATGTATGCACGCAGATCAGACTTGTTGTCGCGAGTAATCCTTTGATCTTCAGGTCAAACATAGGACATGGTCTTATTACAGGACCCAAACATTTAGCCTACAGGCAGTTTAGGCATTAACCTGTGTTAAGGTCAGGTCAGCTAAGGTTACAAACAGGAGAACACTGTCCACCATTTTAGAATACAGAGTGACTTTCAGGTGTAAATCAAAATGGCGGATGTTTCCAAAATGGCGGCTAGGTCGATATAAGGTCTGAACCTCGCAATGCGGATTTCTTCGCAGAGCGACTGGGCTTAGGCCAATATATACAATATAGGAGGCATAATATGATATCCCATTTACCAAACCCTCCTTTTGGCCTAAACCAAGCGCTAAACTACTTCTAGTCACTTTACGAGTAACTTCACATCTCAATGTCCATACATCCTGAATCACTATCAGAAATATCAATTGCCATGAGGTCGGATACTAAGATTTCTTTCAGCACAAATTCATTGGAGATCTTCTCTGGGGCGTATACTTTGTGCCCTAATGCACTCATTGCTTGTGCACAACATCCTCCTAACATCGAACATATACCAGGAAGACATTGTATACAGCAGCAAAGAAACAACAGAATACCTAAAATAATCATCAAGACCGAAAGTAACTTCCATGCCCAAGATCGTAGGAGGTCCCAGAACCAAGTGCTAAGTTCCCAGTTTCCCTCGGGAACCTGCACTTCTGAACTAAGGATGTGCAGGTTTTGGATTGCTCTGAAAATATTTGGGGAGGAATCTGGCACGAAAACGCAGCAAGCGGACCCCACTAATTTACATACCCCACCACGTTCAGCCAGGATGACATCTAATGCCATCTGTTTCTGAAGTGCCACTAACCTTATTGCCTTCTGTTCTAACGTCATATTATAGAGTATGTCAGTGGTCCGGTTGATGGTCCTCTCCAGTAATCTCGCTAGTCTCCTGGTGTCTTCTGAGTTCAGTATTTGCCCCCAAAATGGCACAAAGGATTTAGCTACATCGGCCAGAACTTGTGCTGAAGTATCGCCATTCTCGTCCCGCCGTGGATGAGCCTTTGAAATTTCTATAGTGCTAACAATGAATATCCCGGGTAACAGAATCCCTAAATAACAAGTTCCCTGCCAATCCCTGGGTAACCATGGAAATGCAACATTACCGCAAACAAAGTAGACAGGTTTTCCTACATACAAATGTGTGTTCTCACTAGTCAAATTCGCAACATTGCCGCAACCTTTAAAATCACCCATTGACTGTGTACCATTCCTCTGTATACAGAAAGAAACTGAATCGGGGCTGTCGTTAACAGCATAGGAAGGTGGCATGGCATCCCTATTGCCTATAGGAGCCATATTAAAAGAAATTAAAGATTGGAAAGGGCAGGACAGTCTGTCAGAAGGCCTAATAGAAGTAACATTTGGCTTGCTCCTATTCGCAAAAAGTGAGCATACCAGGGGCGTCAGAACACGTCTTTCAAAATCGTTCAAGGTCGTCCAATCAAAGTTCCCTGAGATGCTATCGTTCCATCGGCCAAAGAATAGTACTCTAAGAGAAGCATAGCAAGAAGTTGTCAAAGGTAAAGGATGAATATATCAACCCAGCCCCTTACCCCTGTGTTGCTGTAAATGCGGACAAACCCAACAGACTTTTCTTTGATGGCACAGCCGAACCATGCAGTAAGTCAATTTCCTCGGACGCAGATCGTACCTTGTGATCCCTGGTACTGAATGATCTGTGAACAACGTGTCGTCACTTCCCACTGGAAGCGACGAATCCAAAGCAGGATCTGATGCAAGATCCGGAACAAATTTAAAAGACGAAACTGTTGGAGAGTGTGGAGGCAAAATGGCTGTTTCCCCAGGCCTCACGGGCTCAGCAAGAGTCTCCGATGCACTCTCGATGCTGTTTAGTGCTTCGTGATCATTAGTTGCAGTACTGGTGAGGGGTTCTGTATCTTCTGTAGCGTGTGGCACAAGGTGTGGAATCCTCTTGATGTGTGACGCGTGGATCCAATTCTTCTTTCCTGCTACCCGCACCACCGTCTGTGTGACCAGAAGGACCTGATGTGGGCCCCGCCAATGAGGGGCGAGGCAAGAGGATCGCTCAAATGCTTTCGTAAGGACCCAGTCACCCGGCCGTACGCTGTGGTTGATAATGTACTTCTTTCTGACTATTGTATCTAGTTAACTAAAAATCTGTATTTGATTCATCACCAGGTGCGAGAGGCTTTACCTGTGAAATATAAGGTCCCTCGTATTTCACAGGTAAAGCCTCTCGAACCTGGTGATAAATCAAATACAGATTTTTAGTTAACTGGCCAAAATAGTCAGAAAGAAGTACATTATCAACCTCACGCAAAGAACGGGGACTGGGGAAATTCCAAATGTTAGCTGGCCTACCCATGACCACCTCAAAGGGAGAGAGTCCAGTCTTAGTTTGAGGGGTCATCCTTATGGACAATAATACGATCGGTAAGGTGTCCGGCTATTTTAGTTTGGTGCCGGCACACGTCTTGATGAGCTTGTTTTTAATGATGCTGTTGTGCCTTTCTACTAGTCCAGCACTCTGTGTGTGTCTGGCCGAATGGAATCGTTTATCGATCTGTAATCCCGCGCATATCTGCAGAATTACAGCAGCAATAAAATGTTCACCATTGTCCGACCAGATGACTCTTGGCAAACCAAATCTTGGAAAATATTCCTTTAGCGTGGTCTTTGCCGTGGTCATGGCTGTGGCATCTTTGACGGGAAAAGCTTCAACCCATTTGCTAAAGGCAAAGATGACAACTAATACATATTAAAATTATGGCAACGCTCCATTTCGATAAAGTCAAAATGAATCACCTCAAAGGGGACAGATGATGGACCAAAACTACCCCTAGGCGTTGATGTGCCCTTTCCCACATTGTGCTGCAATCAAATCATACATCCCTGAACGAATCGTTCAGCTACTTTAAGGATTTATCATTTACCCACATATTTTGCAACATTTTAGTGACCTTACGAGCACAAATATGGGTGGGACCATGAGCCATAACAACCATCATCATAACATATGCGTCAGGCAATAGCCATTTCCTTTCAACTTTGTCCACCCAGCACTCATCATCATCCAGTTTTCCCAAGCTCTCAGCCCATTTCCTAGATTCTTCGAACGTGGCATCGGCTTGAATATTCTTTACAGAATCAATACCCTCGTTCAAAGTACAGGCATTTGTGGCTTCCCTTGAAGTATACATTTCTGACGAGGGATCAGTGGCAGTCTGTTTGGCTATCTGGTCAGCGAAAGCATTACCTTTTCCTAAATTTTCTATGACCTTCTGATGCACTGCGCATTTCATGATAGCTCGCTGAGTAGGGAGTGCAAGTGCTGAGAGTAAACGTACTATCAAGGAGCCATGTTGGATTTTAGTACAATGTGAAGTCAAGAAACCTCTTTCTGCCCAAAGTCTGCCGAAGTTGTGAAACACCCAAAAGGAATACTGACTGTCAGTATATATATTTACTGTAAGCCCTTCGGAAAGTTCACAAGCTCTGGTCAATGCTATAATCTCTGCGGCCTGCGCAGAGTTATGCATGATTATTTTGGTCTCCACGACCGTGCTCAATGTGGTGATTGCATAAACAGCTGTGGATGTACCATCCGGGAGTTTGAAACAGGAGCCGTCACAAAACAGCTCCCCTACCGGATAATTCAAATGAGTGTCTTTTAGGACAATTCTGTCTTTACACTCTTGTTCTGTGGTGAAAAGGCAGTCATGTGACTCTTTGTCACTGCAAGCAGGACCTTGCGGGAAAGGTAGAAGTTCAGCCGGATTAAGGACACACCACCACTTAATTTGGATGTGCGTGCAAACAAGATCAATTTGTATCTCATTGATCGTGCGGAGGTGAGGTGTTGTGTTTGTGTTCTGTTTAATAGTATATCTACAGAATGAGGTATCATCAGGGTTAGAGCATGGCCTAGGCCATTCCCTTGCTCTGTTTAACAGACGCAGCAGCAGCAGCGACAGCTCTCAAAAATCTTGGCAAAGCAGATGCTACAGGATCAAGGGCGGAAGAAAAGTAGTCACAAGGCCTATTCTTCCCTCCATGTTCCTGCGTTACTACAGCCAAAGCACATCCATCACATTAATGCACATACAACACAAAGGCCTTTTCATAGTTTGGTGTGCCCAAAACTGGTGCCAAGCACAATGCAGTCTTGAGCAGATCAAATGCTCGCTGGTGTTCCAAGTTCCGCGGCAATGGCGAAGAAATGCCCTTCTTCGTCAAAGCCAACATTGGTTTAATCACTAAGGAGTAATTCGGGATCCACTGCATAAAGTAAGAAGCCATACCTATGAAGGCTCTAACTTCCTTCTGTGTATTTGGGACAGACATGCTAGAAATCATTTTTATCCGTTCAGGCGTCAACCTTCTTCCCTCCTTTGACAGGAGGTAGCCTAAATAGGCCACCTCTTGTCGACAATATTGACATTTTTTACATAAACCTTTGTGTCCATGTTGAGCTAGATGAATAAGCAACAACACAGTGCCCTCCTTACAAGCACTCTCTGAGTCAGCAGCTAAAAGCAGGTTGTCAACATATTGAAGCAGTGCACAAGTAGAGGGAAACTCAAGGGTATCGAGCTGCTCTTTCAAAGCCCAACTATAGATGCTAGGACTTTCCGTGTAACCTTGCGGTGCACGGGTAAAAGTAAACGAGCGTCCCCCTAGGGTGAACGCGAACAAGTATCTACTGTCCTTATGTATAGGGATACTAAAGAAGGCGTTCTTTAGATCCACAACACTAAAGTAAGTAGCAGAAGCCGGGATCATAGTCAATATTGTTGTCACATCAGGCATAATAGGAATTTGTTGAGCAACAATCTTATTAATGGCATGTAGATCAATAATAAAACGGAAGGGAATTACATTATCGCTTTTTTTGTACACGGGCAAAATCGTACTATTGCACAAACTACCTGCAATTTCCTCAATCACCCCTCAATGCACAAAATCGGAGACGATGCATTTCAAAGCTTGCTCACCATCGACCAAGATCTTATACTGTGGAATACGTGGGTTCTTCACTCCATGTTTCAAAACAATCTTAACAGGCTCAGTTTGCAAAACACCGACATCGTTGTCGTCAATTTCCCACAAACACTCCGGAACATCTCTAAATTCCGGCGGCAATGGTCTGGTTAAGAATTGAGAGACAGAAAGTTGCTGTGGTGAAATTGTCAAACACACTCCGTCAGAAGGACAATGAATTACCGCATTTAATTCCTTCAACAGATTCAACCCCAACAAATTCTCTCCACAATTCGTGGTCAAAAGGAATGGACAGTGGTCCATACATGGGCCCAAAGAAATAGGTACCGGCGAAGAAACCGGACAGATGGCTGGTGTGCCAGAAAACCCTACAGAAACATTGGTTTGCCCTGACAGTGGAATGTTTGGAACCCGTGAATGGTCAATGGAACACTTCTGTGCCCCTGTATCTACCAAAAATAGATGTTTCCTATTACCCACTAACATTTCAACTTAGGGATCTTTCTGATTAACGGGAATAGGTGTTGGTTACAAGCCCTGTTTCGGGCAATCCTAGCGAAACAGAATGTCATTGAAAGGAAGTTCTTCAGAGAGGTTTGCAGCAGAATGATGGTCAAAAATGTTTCTATTATCCACACTCGATGCCTGATTGTCCTGCGAAAAAGGTTGCTGTGAATCTTGTGAAAACTGAACTCTACCAGGACCCCCTACCCCTGGGCGGCCTTCGGATCATCTACCCATATTCCCAAATGTGTTATTTGACCTCTGCTAGAGGATCGGGCATTGTGCACGCCAATGACCCTCTTGTCTGCAATAAGCACACTGGTTAATGTTTGCAGGACCCAAGGCCGCATTTCCTTGTGGAATGTACTGACCTCTTAATTGTGATTACCCCCTCTAGGGCCTCTAACAATTTGCTGCAATAGTACTTTTGTCTTCAAGTCACCTTTTCTCTTTTCAACTCTTTCTTTTTCGTTATTGATACAATTCTCGAAGTATTGAGCCATGTGCAATACTTCTGACTTAGACTTTGCTTGCCAAGAGCTCTCAGAGGACATGATCTGTGACTGGATGTGAGGCAGCAATCCACCCACAATTTGCCGACAAATAACCTTTTCCCAGACTCTGTGCTTAAGTCTTGCCCACTGTAATCTGAAAATACTTGGTTGAACCGGTTGAAAAACTCAGTAGCACCCTCAAGATTTCCCTAGAACACAGGCCGTAAGCTTGTCCCAAATAATCCTTCTTTCAGGAATTATAGTCTTCAGTTTTGTAACTATTCTATCAGGTAAAGTTAGTATTACCTGTGGTGGTCTCTCACCAGCTGGTCTTTCTCTATCGAGTCTATTCATAGTATGCCATCAATCTCCTAACCCTGGTACATCATCTATAGTCCTAATCTGTTTCCACAAATCAATGGGCAGGAGTACGGGAAACAACAGATCAATATCACTTAAGGTGAATACTGAGGACTGTAAAACAGACTCTATTTCTTTGTAGAACCCTCTCGGATTCCTTCTAATATCGGGAATAGACTGTTTAATGGTGTTCATTTCCTGTCTTGAGAACGGGACGTGAACCAACTGTGACACATAATGTGCAGGAATTTCTTGAGCAGCAGTACCTGCTGCAGCATTAGCCGGAATCTCTTCTTTTGGGACAAATGTCGGAGGGACCTCTCTCATTGGCAACTGAGAAGTAGGCAACTCCAAATGCTTACTAAGCAACGGAGCTAAATCGAGCGCTAAAGCAGCTGAAGAAGTGTCAAACGAAAAAGAGCTCTTATAAATACTCAATAAATCTGCGGGACAACAAATCTTTCTTTTTACGCACTCATCCTGTAGGTACTCTACCATTACCTGTATCACTTTCCTCTGCATTTCTGACATATACTGACTATACGTGTCATACACTTCAACGGGAGCTATCAATTTATCTGAGATCCACCTAATCGCATCTTTTGTACAAATTTGTGTTTCCTCAGTTATCGATTTTCGACAAGCAGAAAAACGTTTCTGTACGAACATAACATCCAAGCTATCACCATCTACATCTGTGTTCTTCAGCCCTTTCAATTCTTTTCTATACCCAAAAACCCTCTCAACATGCTTGTGTACCTTCTCCGCAGTATCTCTAGAAAATGCTAGAGTATTCAGATCCCTTAACCCTTGTGGGAGGTCTGTGTCACTTAGTCTGTTCCACATTACACATAAATGAATTCCTAATCCCTCAATAAAAACCTTTTCTCAGGAAAATTGTCTAAATTACAAAGTGTGGCAAGAATATCCGCTTGGTCACCCTTCTCCATGCAATGCTTAGCCCACGCAGTTAACTCACACTTTTTCTCTGAAGATACAGTATTATGAGTTACAACCCTCCATCCCGCTCCCTGATCTACTACAAATGGTGTATAACCACTCGGAAGAGGGAGGGTAGGCAAATTTTGAACATCCGGATACAGAGGTACTATCGCTGGCGCGGCAGGCAAGCCCACCGGACCCGTAACAGTAGGTAAAGGTGGAGGAGCAGGTGGAGGAGCGGTGACAAGGGGAGGAACAACGGGAGGAAGAGGAACATTAAGAGGAGCAATAGGAGTAGCAGGAGGAGCAACGGGAGGAGTTATGACAGCTGGAAGAGGAACATACGGAGGTGGCGCAGTGGCACCAGGCCTTCGTTCGTTTAACAGTTTATCGATAAGTTCATCAGATACATGAAAGTCTATAGAAAGATACATTTTCTGGATACCAAGTGAGAAAGCCCTATCCATTTTCCTAACTGTCTCAGACTGTTTACTCTGGTCATATAACAACGCTTTTTCGGCGTTCGTCATATGACGGCGCGCGTGATTTTCTCTACTCTTAAGCTGCTGCATAGCTTCTTTTTTCCAATTTTGTAATAGATCAAATGCTGCAGGTCTAGCCTTTTTCTTCAATAATATAGATTCTAAATATTTGATACGAGGGATTTCAAAACCACCATTGATTGGCCACTGAAGTTCGGAAGCATGTCTAGTTTGTCTGTGCCAAATATCGTGAAATACTATACTACCAATGCCGTGCTTACAGTACATAGTACACGCCGGCGACCCCTCCATTGGTGCCGGTCGGCCAAATTCCAAAGATTGTCTGTGACTGCGGAATAAACCCCTGAAACAGGCAGACAATTTCCCAAGCATATCAGAATACTGGTGTTACCTAGTCAATAATTGCACTTGCAAGTGTAATGCGCCAAAACAAATTATCAGGATAACTAAGGTTCCTAGTGGTTGGTGATTTCAGCAAATCTGCCCGCCTCGATATATGGACCCTCGTCAAGATGCCGACTCGGACCGCGGGCTCACCGTCAAGGGATGAGGTCATACAGTGCTGCTGAGGGGTCGTGTCTCATCCAAGAAAGGTGCCCCCTTTTACACCGCCCAATCCCAGTCCAATAGCCGCGTCAACCATCAACGAGCTGGCATTAATCTTGAGGGTCCCTATTCGGGCGCCATCTGTAAAAGCAAAAGAGAAATATCGAGGCTGAGTACCACAAAAGGAAATACACCAAACACATGCTTATAAAGATTCTCATATCTTTATTCAAATACCTGTACAGTCCACAAAGGAACAAAGTATCAGATAGTTATCTGGCCCTCAGTACATCACAACGAATACCAGATCTTTAGGTGTGAGAAGTGAGATGTACTGGATGTCTACATATCCTCATTTTTTATACAATTCTCAATCGCAATGTCCAACCCCTCTGCAAGTTAATTATTTTCGGACTAGGGTTCATGCCGAGTTCACCTCTAGTTTATCCAGCTATATGCATGTGGATTACATCTAGTTTATAATACAAGTCGCAATGGCAACAGTGTATCTTAGAATTTGACATTTAAGCCTTGGTACATGTTTCATACAATGTAGTTCAACAAGTGCTCACAGTCAGTATTTAAACAATATTGTATTCAATGTATGCCGGCAGATCAGACTTGTTGGCGCGAGTAATCCTTTGATCTTCAGGTCAAACATAGGACATGGTCTTATTACAGGACCCAAACATTTAGCCTACAGGCAGTTTAGGCATTAACCTGTGTAAAGGTCAGGACAGCTAAGGTTACGAATAGGAGAACACTGTCCACCATTTTATAATACAGAATGACTTTGAGGTGGAAATCAAAATGGCAGATGTTCCCAAAATGGTGGCTAGGTCGATCTAAGGTCGGAACCTTGCAACGCGGATTTCTTCGCAGAACGACTGGGCTTAGGCCAATATATGTTAATGTTAATGTTAAAGGACATTTGTACAGCGCACTATCACCACCGGAGTGGTCTCCTGGCACTCTGGCGGCTCTGAAAGAGGGAGCGAGGACGGGTGAGTTAGTGGGTGGAGGATGGAAAAGTGCAAGAGAGCAGTGATGTACTGTTGGCAGCCTCAGCCCGGTGGGTCCATCGGCTGGGCCTGGGGTGTATGCGGCCTGTAGTCATCGTGTACTGATGTGCGGGTCTATGTGCATTTATTGTTTTGTTGTTGCACTGTGGTGAAGTTTGTGCGGTTTGTTGTGCTGGAGGTTTGTGGTTGTGTTTGGTTTGGAGTTTGAGAGGTGTATGCGGAGGAGGAAATTGTTAGTGGTCTTGGTTAGTTGGCATCTATATCCTGGTTGACCAGTTGTGCTTGCGTAATCTCGCTCGATGGGGTGCCTGTGCATCATGTGCCTCTGGAAGTTCGTGCTCGTTTTGTATACAAGGCCCCTTGAGCATCTCACTGCCTCTTCCGCCGTTCTGTCAACAGCGTTGCATGCTCCCCACCCCCACCCACATGGCCAGTGCACCTGCCAGTGTCCATATCTTAGTTAGTGCGGTGATTGGTGGTATCTCGCTAGTTCCCCAACCCAGTGGTACCTAGTTGTAGCTTTACGGCGGTTGGGGATGGTAAGAATTGGCTGGGGTTGTTGCCTCCGTCTCAGTGGGTCTCGCATATGTACCACTCTGTCTGGCGTCACCCCTCCTGGTGCCCTGAGTGCTTATCAGTCGATTCTGGGGCTTGTCAGTGTTCTTTCCGGTTTAGTCATTTGTCTTACTGCTGCTTTGGTTTTAGTCTCTGGTATCGAAGAGCCAGGTTTTTAGTAATTTTCTGAATTTAAGGTGATCTTTGGTGTTCCTTATTTCTTTTGGGATGCTGTTCCAGGTTTTTGCGGCTAAGTGGTAGAAGGCGGTGCCTCCGAGTTTTTTCGTGATGTAAGGTTTTAGTTCCAGGCGGATTTCGTTAGTTGATCTGAGGGGTCTCGTTGGCTTGCAGATTGTTATTTTCTTCTACTTACTATATTTTCTTCTTCTTACTATATACAATAAAGTAGGCATAATATGATATCCTGCTTAACAAAGGGACAAACCAGTTTGATTTATATATTGAAGTTACTCCTTCCACTCTATTCTGACTTTATCGAGTCTCTACTGTAACCTTTTCAAGTCTTGTCCTAACTCCCGTGCTTTGTCATCCAATGTGCTTACTGACACCACATTGACTGTTGACACAGCTGACCCAACAATGGCCCTTATTTTTGTTACACCATTCACTGCAATCAGAAAACCAGCCATTCTTCACCCCCATTTTCTAGTAATGTTAGATGAACTCATGAAAGTCTTTTCCATCTGTAGCTGGATCTCTCTTACTACTCTTTGAGTACCTTGCCTATGCATTTGCACCCACTGTTTCACTTTAGCAGACTTAATCTCAGAGACATTTGAACTCTTCTCCAGAACAAAATCTGAATTTATACTGGTGTAAATGTTCTGATATAACAGTCTCGTGTTTCACAAAATCAAACCTGGGTCCTCCACTACCACAATTCCTGACTCTGTCCTCAGCTTTATCAGAAGTTACCCATTTGCTGGTGTAGTACATGTCCAGGTTAATAGGCACATTGTGATTGTGATCAACATAATATTCAACACAATAACACAGTGTTTCTTCCCACGTTGCCGAGCCGTCCACTGGATTTCTGATTTTTGCCCATATCCTGTTTCTGCCTGCCAGACTCCTCCTTTTTTTGGTCCTGGGACCCCAACTTGATCCTTCCCAATGCCTCCTCAGTGGACATCCGACTCCACGGACCCCACAGAACCTTGCAGAAGGAAAACAAATTAAGCAATTGAAAACATACACGTTAAGTACTAAGCAATGATACTTTTTCATTTATGACTTCCCTTCCTCTCCCATTTTCTAGAACATTAAAATGTTTTCACAGGGAGATTATGCCCGACGACACGTAGCATGCAACGCAGCATCCATGCTCCTGATCCTTTAAGAACCGAGGATCAGACCTTCCGCAGCAGTGTTTTGCGATGACGGTACGTGGAAGATGCTGTCCGACGACACGTAGCACGCAATGCAACATCCACACTCACAAGCTTTTAAGATCCGAGGATCGGACCATTTACAGCATAGCCCTCGCAGGACAAGGCCACAGTGTTGTGCGATGCAGGCACGCAGGAGACACTGCCTGATGACACATAGCATCAACACAACATCCACGCTCCTGAGCCTTTTTAGAACTAAGGATCAGACCCTCTGTGGAAAAGCCCACACAGGACAAGGCTGCAGTGTTGTACAACACAGGTATGCAGGAGATACTGCCCGACGACACATAGCACACAACACAACATCCATGCTCCTGAGCCTTTAAGAACTGAGGATTGGGCCCTCTGTGGAAAAGCCCTCACAGGATAAGGCCACAGTGTTGTGCGATGCAGGTGTTTGGTGACGAAGGGATAGCGGCGGAGATTACGAGTGCGGACGGTACTGCACCCATCCACATCCGTAAGGTAAGAAGCTGCAAAGCGGGAGAGTAGCACTGCTGCACGCCATGCAGCTCGCCAGCCTTGCACCTCCTTCCCCTCTATTCCCGTCTCCACATGCTTTTTTCACGTGCGCTTTCCACCTGCAACTCAGGCTCTACTTCTCCTAGCCTTATGCTCCCTTCCCCTCTCTTCACGTCTCCACATACGCTTGCCTCCAGTAACTCAGGCACTGCTTCTCCCGGACTTGCACGTCCTTTCCATCTTTTCCTGTCTCCACATGCCCTTTCCAGCTGAAACTCAGGCTATGCAAATCCTAGCCTTGTGTGTCCTTCCCGTCTCTTCCCGTCTCCATAGGCACTTTACACCCGCAACTCACTCTCCGCTTCTCCTGGCCTTGCACGTCCTTCCCCTTTCTTCCCGTCTCCACGTGCACCTACCACCCACAACTCAGGCTCTGCTTTCTCGACTGTGCACGTTCTTTCCCTGTCTGCCCATCTCCTTGTGTGCATTCCCCACATCCCTTGGTTCCTCCTCCCATCCCTTCCTTCCCCCTTAAGGCTCTGAACACCCTAGATGTGACTATTTATTGTTTCCTGCTGTATTGTGTGTATTCCCTTCGTCTCCTCTAGGTCCCCCACAGTTACTAGTATCTTGCGTTCATGTAATGTATTTGCATTCTCCTGTCACACTCTATTGTTGTGTGGCTATTCTATTTTATTGTACTGTGTATTTGTGGCGTTGTTGCATTTCCCCCAGTGTTACTAATGTTACTAATGTTCTGTACTGTATTCTGCATACTCTGTACTGCATTGCATTTCTTCTAACTCCTGTTGCCCCCCTATGATCTCTATTGCATTTTGCACATTATTACACTGTCTCTTTCTCTATCAGCCCTCCACCCTAACTGCAAGCATTGAGCTTTCGGTTCTCTGTGCTCACTGTACCTGTCCTCATTGTGGGCCTTCCCCTTTCTGTGACTCTTGTGTGTGATCTAGCCCCTACACACTCCTGCTTCTGCTGCCTTCTCTTGCTCTCCGCCTCGCATCCCTCCTGGGTGCTCTCTGTCTCCTCTATCTTCTCTAACTGCTATTCTATCTCCTATCCTATCCCTCTCACTAAGTCTGGTAAGAAGAAGCAAAAAATGGACATACTGGTCTCCAACCCAGGCCTTCTTATCGCTGATACCTGCACCAGTGCTTCCTAGAGATAGACCTCACCGACATCCTCTTTGTCGTTCCCTCTCCAGGCCTTTGGACCCAACACATGGTCTCTGTTCTCTCTCCTTTTTCCTCCTCTTCCATTAATGGTGTCTCTCAGTGGGAGGTCCTCCTGGCCCCCTTCCACTAATTGAAGACCATCAATAATGTCTATTTGAATGGCACCGTCTTGGTCCAGGGCCCTCAGCCCAAACTCCTCCTTTTCGATCGACGCTTCCCGCATCTTATCAACTTCCTTCCGTGTACACCTCTCTGGTTCATCTGCCACCTTCCTCTTCCTCCACCTCTCTGGCACCCTCCTCTGCTTCTCTGGCTGCTCTGCCTCCCCCTACCGCCACCACCAGTCTGATACACTCTTCCTCTCTGACTACTCTGTCATCTTCTTCCTCCTCTTCTGCCCACTCTCGGGCACCTCTAACACCTACACAGGGTGTACCTCATGCCTGTATCCCTCCACAGAAATCTTTCAAATGTTGCAATCTGCTCCACGTCGCTACCCTTAACTCTTGCTCTGCTATAAAACTGTCCTCTGTCTCACTGAGACATGGTTCACGGCCAGATCTGTCACGAGTTTCGACACTCTCCTCCCTGATGGCTACAAGATCCTCTCCAAACCCAGAACCAGGAGGTGGAGTTGCCCTCATCTTCCAGGAGTGGATCCCTGCTTCTGTCATTCCTATGCAAGCCTACTCCTCATTTGAATGCCTGGTCTTTATGCACTCTATCTCTCCTGGCCTTTCTCTTACTGTGGCCACCATCTACAGACCACCTGGCCATGTCTCCCTCTTCCTCTGTGAGTGGGCAGACCTCTCCTCTTCCCTCTTAGCCTCTACCTCTCACCTTCTCCTCCTTGGAGACCTCAACATCCGCGTGGATGCCTCTAGCCCCTCCTCTGGGTTTTTTTTTTTAAATCTTTGTGACTCTCTCCCTCTCTCTCTCTCTCTCTCTCTCTCTCTCTCTACTCTTGCCTCTGACTCGACTCACTCTGTTGGGCACACTGGATATTCTTATCTCATCAGACATGCCCCTGCCTAACCCTTTAACCACTCCTCTCGACTGGACTGACCACTTTCTTCTCTCATCTCACCTGTCGCTTCGACCTTAGCACTGCCACCCACGTTCTTGGTCATCTGGTCCATGAAGTGCGTGTCAGTGGAGGCTTTTGCTGCTACTTTCTCTGCTCCTCCTTCACCTGCAGCTGACTCACACTCTGACACAGCCCTCTCCAACCTGCATCTCTCAATCTCTAACACTCTTGATGTCTTTTCCCCTGTTATGAGGATCTGTCTGAAGCCCACATCCAAGTGCAATTCTTGGTATGATTCCAATCTTGCCACCCTTAAACACAAGTGTAGGGTGGCTGAGATGAAGTGGAGGGCATCAGGCTCATCCTCTGACAAACTGGCCTGTCGTCTGCTCCAAAGGCGAGACAGATTCTCAATTCTGTCCGAGAAGAGAGCCTTCATCCAACCCCCTGTCTCTGCAGCCTCTAACAACTTAGCCAAACTTTTCAAAATCTGCAAGGAGCTGGCCAATCCTGCTGCAGTCTCCACTTCCCCTGTTCCCTCCCAGGCCCTTTGCATGGCACTGGCTTCTCACTTCACCACTACAACACAGAAAATCCATTGCACTGTCTCATCTTCCTCTCCCTCTACCAATCCCAGCCCTTTAACGGCTGTCTCTCCTCCTCCTTTCTCCTCCTTCCCCGTGTTCACTCCCGACAAGGTTTCTAGACAAGTCTCATCTATGACAGTCTCATCAAAGCAGGTGCTCCCCTGCTCCTCCAGAACCATTAAGGACCACATTGACACCCTCATTCCAGCATTGGCCAATTTCTGCAATCACTCTTTTGCCACTGGAAGCTTCCCTTCCCCCCTAAAGCACTACCTTGTGTTCCACCCACCTCACCCCCTTAAGAAGCCCGCTGCTGATCCTTCCTCTCTGGCAAACTACAGCTTGATCTCAATACCTCCTTTCATGGGCAAACTCCTTGAAAATCTGGCCATCTCCCAGCTTACTCTCCATCCTGAATCTGTTGGTTGTCTCCATGACCACCAGTCTGGCTTTAGAGCAGCCAGAAGCACAGAAAATGCTCTCCTGAACACCTGTGAAGACGTGCCCTTTAATCTTAAATTTAACCTTCCTTCTGTCCGCATTCTATTTGATCTGTCCTCTACTTTTGATACGGTCAACCACACCATCCTGATCAACTGTCTCAGTGACAATCTGGGCATCATAGGTCAGGCACTAGCATGGTTGACCTCCTTTCTCTCTGATAGACCCTCCCAGGTCCAACTTGGCTCCTTTGTCTCTCCCACCTTTTTCTTTACATGTGATGTTCCCCAGAGGTCTAACCTCTCACCCTGGTTCTTCAGCCATTACTTGGCTCCTCTGGCCTACTTCATTAATACCTTCTGTTATAACTTTCAGTGTTATGCACATTACATTCAGCTCTCTTTCAAGCTCCCCTCAGAATCCTCTGATCTCTCGCTCATTCCTGACTGTCTATCCACGATTCAGGAATGGTGTGCCTCCAACGATCTCTGCCTTCATGCCAGTAAGACAGAGATCCTTCTCATTGGGACGCCTGCTCCCGCTTTCCCTCTTGGGCTCTGGCTACCCACCCTGGGCCCTCCATCTGCATCTTTCTGTGTGGAAAAGAACTTTAGTGTCATTTTGGACCCCACCCTATCCTTCTCTTCACACATCTAAGACATCTCGAAGAAGTCACACTACCAGTTGCACGTCCTCAGAGGTATTCTTCCTTTTCTCACTATCCCCAGAAGCTCACTGTCTCCAGAGCCATGGTTCTCTCTAGTCTGGACTACTGCAACAGCCTCTTTCTAAATCTGCCTACCTCTACTCTTCGCCCTTTGCAACTAATCCAGAACAGGACTGCAAGACTTGTCCTTGGCCTCAAGCTCATGGATCGTATCTCTTCAGTCCTGAAATCTAGCCACTGGCTCCCGGTGGCTGCAAGGATCAAGTTCAAGACCATCTGCATTGTCCACAAGGCTTTCTGGGGCCGGGGACCACACTACATCCAACTCTCTCTTCCTAAGCAAGTCCTCGGCTCATCCACCTCCAAGTCTCTGAGGGTCAGATTCTTCTCTAGGCAGAGTGTTGGGAGTAGATCTCTGTCCTCGGCTGGGGCCTCCCTCTTGAACAGCCTCCCTGCCTCTCTCAAACTTGAGCAGGACCACCTAAGATTCCAGAAGCAAATCAAGACCTTCCTTTTTGCTTCTGCTTTCTCTCTCTCTATCTCCCCTGCTGATTCTCAGGTCTGCTTTGCTAACTGGTTACCTGACTACCCTACTCAACCTCTTGGGCACCAGGCTCCTGCATGACCAGTAGCCCTTGCACTGCCTCTGGGCCTCCCACTTAGGGACTGTATCTGTAACCCTACTGTGACCTGCCTCTCTGCACTTTCTTGAGCCATCACCCTGGCAGCACTTACCACATCTGGCAGCACTTACCTTGTCTTGCCACTGCACTTTCCCCTATCCCCTTTGGCACTTGTCCTCTTCCCTCACCCTTGCGCTTGCACAATCTGAATGACACAAGGTCTATTAAGATCGTTTGTTTTGTCCTCCCTTTGTTTACCCTTCCTTGTTTTGTTGCGCCTAGAAATCCTAGTCTACAGACGCGTTGTAAATGACATATCATATCTAGGGTTTCCTGTTTTAGGGGGTTTCTTTTTTTTTCTTCTGGGGTGCTATTCCGGTGTTTTCAAACAATTTCAGAATCTGTGTTTATCCGTGTTTTCCCATTTGCCCCTTTCAAAAAATCGCGGATAACAGTTTTTTTCAGTTGTAAACACAGAAATGTTATTTTATTATTTCATTGCATGCATATGTAAAATAATCTCTCAGTGCAATATGTTCTAAACACTTTCATGGTAATCTAGTAATCTGCTGCATTTCTACAAATCAAAATTATTGTAATAAATCATGCAATACTTCTCTCCCTTGACTTTGGGACCTTGGGCTCATTGTCATAGAATGCACCACTTGTTAAGGGGCCACCAAACCACACCATGCTTGTATGAAACAACCAGAGATGGACTGGGAACCCACAGAGACCTTGGAAATATTTATCAAAGTGGCCCCATATCAGACATTTTCAGGAGGCCCAACCCTTATCCTATGAGAACATTTTACTACAATAACATACATAGGATAACACATAATCTCCAGAGTTCCTTATTAGGCCAGTCCACCCCTGGAAACAACTGGCATGCATGGCGACTAGCCCACACAAACCATGCATGGCTAAGGGCTAACCCCCACAGCCATAATGTGAAGGGTGCACACCATCCAAGTAGCGCACACGGCCCATATCACTGAAGCATTTCGACACAGCCGCGCAATGCCAGGTAGCATTTCTATGAATCCCCCCATTCGGAACCAATCGGTGCTGGACAAGAGCACTTAAGGCTCAATAGCAGAGGCCTCTCTGTGCACAGTGGCGAGGCCATCCACCTGTGGCAGAGCCAGGTTTTGAGGGGGACTGGAGAGTATGGGTCGCAGAAGGGGAGAGCATGGTCACTGCCGATGACAAAGTGAGCGATTCCTAAAATCGTTCCACCTTGCTGGTTGGTGCTTGCACTCTCCTTCTAATGGCAGAGTACAGGTACACACCCTTGCCAACCTAAAATCCCCAACCTCGCCATCCTATGCCGCCCCAACCTACATTTCCCCAACAAAGGCCTTAACTCCCTCAACTGAAACTATGACCCCCAGCATGCACCGCGCATACACCAGCACCCAAAGCCCAGTGATTCTTGTGTATAATACTACGACCACCATACTGTAATTGCCTGCAGCTACTATGCATTTACGAAAGCTGTGCGGCGTGCCCCCCCAAACTCCCCAGTGGCTGCATGGTTTTATAGTTCAAGATACAAATGTACACAGCAAGACACGCACACCATCACACTTACAATAGGCACCCCCCCCCACCCCGCCCGCCACGCAGCGTTCACCCACCGCATTAAAGAAACACACTCCATTACTCCTGCCATGGAGTTAAGGACTGGTTTGCCACTCCCTTTTATTCCAATAACTTTGCTGGTGGACCCCAAGTGGCATGGGGGCCCATGTTACTGTTACAACCTGCCATTATAAACGAGGCCGTCTTCCTTATGAGTGAAATTTCGGACATCTTGAGCGATGGGCTAAGCATTGAGATAAACAATTCGTATTGTTGCCCGCTCTTGGTCTGGAGAACCCCGATACCAACTAGTGCGAACGTAGCACAAACAAAAAGGTCAAGAACCCCGCACAATGCTTTTGAAAAGCACGCTTTCGCAAACCAAACCTTTTTTCTTTTGTGCCCCGGACAGCCAACCACCAGCAACCGCTCACTCAGTAGTCGGGACAATTGTATACTGCCCTCGCTGTTGCCCAGCGATTCCCCCGAGCCAACATCACAAGTGGACATCCCTTTCCCAACGGACATCAACAGAACCCCAACGTTGCCATTTGTGATTTCAGTATGTATGGTTCTGTGTTGCCAGTTTTCCTTTAGCCAGTTTGGGCAGTCAATTCGACCTTCTACCACAAGGTCGTAATAGTGGATAATCATTTCAGCCTACTACAGTTTTAGCAATGTCAATTCCAATATCAACAGAGACGCAGCTCTGCGAGGATAGCTCATCAGCAACGCTTCTCTCTTAGAAACAAAAGAACAAAACAATAGTGTTTCGAATCCCGCTCAACGCACTTGGCAATTATGAAATACCAGGGTTTATCAGAGTCCGCCGAGGAATTTAAAAACAAAAAAGGGAAGCAAATATTGTTTTTTTTTCACTATTCACCAAAATCTGGAAACCCTATTCATATCATAGCTATATTTACGCTTTGTGGTACCCTGTCTTACAGAGTGTGAGACCCCAAGTTATTTACATGAGTCTTTGTTTTATGCGATGTTACTAGATTAAAAAGATAATTTATTTGTGTTGATTCTTCGTATGGATGGTATATTTTCAGTACAGCACCCTAGCCTTTCAAAACTCGGGACCCTGATCAATGGTGTATTATTGAGCCCCAATCCAAAGGTAGTCCACGTTTGCACCATTAGAAAGGTAAACGTCTGAATTGACCCAGCAGGATTTCTTACCTTTATCCATAGGTTACATTTAGATTTCTACTGCAATGACAGTATTCAACATGGCTATATTACTTTGGAGGTAACCTTTGATCTGGATATTACAAATATATCTATTGCAGTAATTCCAATACCCTCAGACCAGGTTTACTAGGAGTGTGACATCTAACCTGTACGCTGCACACATATTTTCAGCAGGAACATTGAACCCCTTTATTGTCTTAATGGTTTTGAATAGGTAAGACACAATACTGAAAACTGTAGATTGTACACTTACATACACATACCCACACACACACACACACATTCACCCACCTACCCACCCACCCAAACACACACAGCAAGTGAATTGAACACTGAAAACAAAAACTCTTTACAGACTGTGATCTCAAAATGCTCCTTCAGAACAATTCCTTTGAATTCAAATGTACACATTAGATGAGCATTATAATGCCAGAGGTAAAGCATTAAACCTTGATAAGTTTCACAGCACTACACCCTTCTAAACCCTCATAATAAAAGGTGTGGCCTGTCCGATGAAAACAGGACAGAGACGGTATTTTCATTTTCACCCAATCTCCATATTCCTGCATTTAATCAAAAAAGCAGTAGGGGAAGCTTTGTTTACTTATCATTTTAAGGGCATCTGAGGATGTTCAATCTGTACTCAGGGCAAACTGTAGGTCTTTCTGCACTGTTTGACAAACCTGGCATTATATAACAAGAGAATACATTTAGATGTTGAACATTTCTTTTTGAGACAGAATTCTTGTGAATACTCACCTGAAGCTGATTTTGGGCACAACCCTAATTCCTAGAACCAAATGCTCAGTTGAAGCCTCTCTTTGATGAAGCTGGTGCTGAGGATTTCGGGAATGAAATAGCCAACACAAGCCAACACAAATCCCTGCATGGAGGGGGAAGACACAGACCCAGACTTCAAAAGCTGTTATATCTCCAAAGAGGCCAGTACCGCCCTATCCCCTCCAGTGTATGTAGGAGAGCCGGGCATTTCTAGCCAAGAACCCAGATTAGGTTAAGCAGTCAGACCTACTGAGCTGGTATGATATCTTGGGTGCTACCCAAATCCCCATCATGCAAATGATCAGGAATGTCATTAACAGGGAATGGTAAGTCCCTGAAAAGCTGGTAGAGATGAGTTTTTGGCTAAAATATACTCAGTGAAACTAATAGTCAGACAACCCTTTCTGCATGCGTGGAAGTGGAGTCTATGATGCCAAACCTGGCTGATAAGCTGTCCATGCAGCAGAAGACAGGGCGGGTATTTATCAGGATTATACAGCACAGGCTCTCCACAAAAACCTGCAGGTTGTGTACATGTTAATGGAGGATGGGAAAGACTGTAGAAACATGCTGCTGAACATTTAGCAGCTATTTCAGCTCAAGAGAGACTGCCATGGATATGATAACAGCCTCAACTCTTCCAAACTGAGCCATCATAGTGGCCAGACAGTACATTGATAAGTGTCCCTGAAAGGAAGATCCAAACCAGCAAAACACAGTGCTTCATATGTCATTCTATAGAACTATACTATTTGGAGACCTCGCAATAAGGGGACCCGGAAAAACAAATAATGAATGCCCTCATTCAGCAGGATTAATTCTGTACAAAAAATAAGCACCTCAGAAGAGCATCACATTTAAATTATTTTTAATGTAATCAATGTAATGCTCCTCTGAGGTGCTTACTTGTGATGTGCCATGCTATTTGGTGGAGAGTTTTTAATGTAGGGGAAAAATCCTGTGAAGATTACAACTACGCCCAACCTTTCTGTGATTGTGCTCAGAGACCAACATGTTTCATAGGCCATCGCAGAAGTTATCTTTTGAGACAACCATGGCCCTCCCCAAGTCCAAATCAGATTTTGATAAGCAACAGAATCCCTTAAGCTAGTCTTAAAAAAGCACCAAGCAGGCATGATTGTTCAGGCATCCCCCTGTGCATAGAAGACTGTGTTGGTTTGGGTAACCATGGAAGACAGTTTGTTCAGGACCAACGGGCAACAAAGCCTGTGGCAGAGTTATATAGAATTGAGCTACTGGCGTATCTGACTCAAACCTGGATATTCAGGCATAGACACCACCTCACTTGTCCCACTAGCAGGATTTCCAGTAGAAGACTCTGGACTTTAGCCACACAAGAGCAATCTAATCAGTATCAGTTGGCGTTGAACCTCAAAGAAATTATTGCATGTGTTCTTCATGTTCAGTTTATAATGGAAACAATTCAGATGATCCTTCTTTCCCATTTTGAGGTTGCTCTTGTTTCCAATAACCCTGGATCTCCAGAGTGCATATCACTGCATTCTGATCCATTATGTTCACTAGAATTGTCAGAATTCTGCCATGGCAGGAAAGCAACATCAATATACAGTGCCATCGTTTGGCTTCGGATCGACGCCCATTTAAAGCTCCCGTCACCAGTTTTGGCAGTGTTCCTGACAGAAGTTAACAGGATCAATCGGAAGAAGGATCCAGATCTAAGAGAATTACACAGAGTGTGTCAGTTGTAGAGCCGGCTGGGGTTGTCGGGTAAACTACAATCTAATTTCTCACAAGTCCAAAATGTGGAGTTCATCTGTCCTCTGTGCCGCCTTGGAGGGGGATAATTGTCTTAACACAAGTCCAGGTTGCAATGCTTGCAGATTATCTGGAGTCCCTTTTTGTGCAATTCGGCTCCAGCCAGACAAAATCTCGAGATTCATGGCCAGATGGAATGGATGATCTTTTTAGTGCCATAGAAAAGATTGTACCTGAAGCACATTATGACCCACCACATACTGGGTCAGTTATCAGTTATCACTGACGGTCACATCTCACATTCACGCCAGTCTGCAATTGTGATTGAGGCATCAGCATGTAAGCAAAGGGATTCACTGGAATCTCCAAAGCCGGTCATCTTGACAACCGATGCCAGTCACTGAGACTGTGGATATTCTGGGAATCCAAGACTCCCATAGTCTGTGGGTCGCCCTCATCAAGAGACGGGCGTTCATTCAACTGGATAAGTCTGAAATATAAGTCTGGGAGATCAAGGATGACAGGGGATGTCTTCTGCTGGCAAATATCATTTATTGTAGGACATTCTAGTACATAAGAAGGTAGTCAGGTGAGAGCAGAGGAACTGGGCATCTTACACCCAACATTAATGTCAGCCATTGCCCCAACTGTAGGGCACAAAACCTTGACATAGAACACTGGCACGAGTACTCCAAAGAGGTGTCAATCTTATTTTATTGTATGAATTTATTTATAGTGTGATATAGTTTAAAAGTAAACTTTCCACACTAAAAAATAGAAAAAACACTACAACATAAATCATACAAACTATTAACTAAACACACATTTGAACACACAAATCACAAAACGTGTTGTCCAATGCAACACAATAATCAGAATGTACAACATATTTCATTGTGAATTGTAACCTCCAAAAGACACCAATAAGGTATAAAATATACAGTGCCTAAAATAGCAAAGTGCAAAGGTTCAGGAATGCAGAGGTGCGCCACTATTAAATGCATATTACTGTAGTCCAATATGCAGTCTATTCTACGGATATAAAATCGTCACAGCGAAATATACATAGAATTAATGCAGCCCTCGTAGCCCTAAAGCAGCATTATTATCCCAGTGCAATGTCTGTGCTGCTCCTTCTATTAGCAGATAGCCCAGCCACTTCCATGTCATTAAGTTTCCTCTCAACCCGTGCTTGCTTGATCATGGCTAGGGTCAGTGATGTACAGGAACCGGCCAGGCACCAAAGCCAGAATGATTCAGACCTAATGTACTCAAAGTTATGCACATATGTTTCCAGAGTCACAAAGTACCCTGAATGCACGATGCAGCATGATGTTAGAACATGGAGGTTGTTTTGGCGGTTCTTTCTTAATGCTGCACAGCCTACAATACCTTTTCTCCACCGCAACAACCTTCAAAGCTCTACACACCGTCAATGCGGGTAGCTGGCCCATAAGTAGGATCACAAAGTACCTTCTACATTGCGGATATCAAAATTCAATCCTGAAAGGTTTCAGCTTAACAGATTTGCGCTCACGACGCACAAAGATTGTGTAGCTCTTTACATCGGTTAAATGCTGATGAGCATTGTTCCCTGCCTTTAACTCTGAATTTACTCTTTAGAGCAGAGGTCGCCAAACGGTTGATCGCGGGCGACTAGTAGCTCGCCTGAGCCTCTTCAGTTGCCCGCACTGGAAATACTGAAAAATAAATAAAGTTTAGAGCATAAAAGCCCTTTCTAAATTGTGTTGTGTCAATCACGTGTGTGCCTTTCTAGAAGGCGGGCGTTTCCTCCTTCACAATGACAAAAGACGAAAACCGCAAGAGGCGAAGAGACAGCAAGAGGAGCTGAGGCTGGCGAGCTGGAAGTGCACACTTCTGGAATATACAAGAGGGAGAACGTTCCTCATGGACATCAAGATGGAAGACACTGAAAAGCAAAAAGAAGAGGAAACGCATGGCAGGGGGCACACAAGGTGGAGTGTACTCGGTGCTTTACCAGATAGAAGAAAGTTATTGACAGAATTTGCGCCACATAATGAGGAGGCAAAGCACAACATGAAGGTACACAATGGTGAGCAAGACATACAGCACAGACAAATGCAAGACACAGAGATAGCCAAAAGGATAACAGGCATAATGGCGCCATGTAATCGGGTGCCAATGACAGTGACACAATGCACAGGATTTGCCTGTTGCCCCTTATATTGTAGAGAGCAGCTATGCAATGTCAATGCAAAGTAAAACGAGCATTACCAATGCCAACAGTTGTGTGTAGGCATACGAAAGGCATTTGCCAGGCCCTGCCTTAGTGCTGATAACTGGCCATTTATGGTATCAAGTGCAACATGGTGCAAGTACCTCGGCATCCAAATAGCAGTGCCTGACAAATGCCTATTACCTATACAGAAGCCAAAACGTTTGGCTTTGCCATTGCTTGTTTTAACCAGACTTCCGTGAAGGACATGCATACTGCTTATAAATCGAGTGGATGACTGCAGTCTTGTTATACATCACTAGTGGGATTACAGCACCAATTAAGTCATTAACTCTCAGAAGACTGCTTTGGCAGGCACTTTGAGTGCAAAGTTTGGGGGTAAGACTTGATAAAAGGGATCTGTAAGAGTTCCCATAAGGAGGTGTTTTGGGAGGGGAGGTGCAGGAACTAGGTGGGAATGGCTTTAGGGATTAGCATGGTTATGGGCAATCAATGGGTTGGCAAATAACCAAACAACATCTACAAATTGCGTGCCCCATCTCAGATGCCATTTCTCCCTGTCTGCACTGGAATGTAATAGTTGCAGTTTATATGTGGTGCAAGTACCACCTAATAGCCCACACTAAAAATGAAGTTGCAGGAAACAGAGCATACATATAATGAACACTTATATAACATCAATTGGTAAAGGAGACAATTGCAAGACAATTAAATCGTAGATAGCTGCAAGAGATTAATGAAGTAAAGATAAGGAAGTGGATGACTCCTGCATTGCGGAAACTCGGAACTGTTTGCAACGATTTAGAGTAAGTACGTCCTGTTTGGGTGGAGCTGGAGCCATGGGAACCTGTGAATGACGTGGAAAGGACGTATTTGGCCAGTTTCCGCAGACAGTTGGTAGTAAGCCTAGTAGGGTAAATATGACTTTACTTCCCTCCTCAAGGAAATGAAATCATTACCATGGGCCATGGGGTGGCATGTGGGGGAACTGCGCTCTCCTAAGAGAATGGTGTGTCTGGCTGGTGACTTGAAGATGTCCAGATGTCTGGCCAGGAAACAAGATGTCAGCCAGTGGCATGTGGAGCGGTTTGGAATGTAACCACCTCAGAAAACCAAGTGAGGCTGGACTCTTCTGACAATCCAGTGTTGCCAAAGGCAAACCAGTAAAAATAGGATGGACTGTTGCTTCCTCTCTGGGTTTGGAGCATCATGACATCAGAAGAGTGAGGTGGAGGGTGCAATGTCTGGCCCCTCACTTTGTTCACACCTGAACTGGAAGGGCATTCTGTGCACATGAAGAAAGTGTCTGTGGAGTGGTACACTAATGCATGCACCTCTCTTCATTGACACAAGTTGCTAACTTTCAATCTGCCTATGTGACTGGGGCATGTTCCCTTCAGAGCCATACAGAGACCAGACCACTCCCTGCCAGACCCCACAGCATCCTTTTCAGCACTTGGCTTCAGGCTCCCTTCCCCGGACTAGCCCAACTTGGTCCTCCCTGTCCTATGCACTCACTGCCCCCTTCTCCTTGCACCTGCTACCCTGGCCCACCCAGCACATGCCCGCCCCTTCCCTTGGGAGTACCCCACTCCTGCACTTCTCCCTCTTCCCCCTCCCCTAGCACTTATCACCTTGTCATGCACTAACACGGCAGGATTGTCACAAGGCCAACATAACCGTTTTCTGTTGTTTTACTTTCTTGACTGCCATGTCACTCCCACCCCCATCGTGTCTTGTGGTGCCTGAAAACACCCGTTTATAGGTAACATACACATGTCCAATAAATATATTTAAAAAAAAAGACAAATAAAATGGCAAGTGGTAGGGGTGATGATGCTTCTTGAGAGGGGTGATATCTTTGATAGTTGTCCCCTCACACATGGTCATATCTAGCTCTTAGCCAGTGCAATGTATAGACGTCTGTAGGTCAAGTATGACAGGAGACATCTTCAGCAAGCATGTTTCATTTATTGGGAGATACTCGGGAGACACTCGGGAGCATCGCACATCAGAAGGTAGTCAGGAGATAGTAGAGTCCTATAACTTTTGAAAGGATACATCCTTCTTAACCCCCCTCCCCTACAAAAAAGACCATCTCTCCCTTATAATGTCATGAAGGTTTTTTTAATTTTTTTTATAAAGGACATTATATGGACCTCTAGACAAGCTCAACACAGGTCAATATTAGAAACACTTTTTTTGGCAGTCATCTCTTCTATCAAGTGGCAGGAGATATAGGGATTATGTGCTGTATTCTCTCTTACATATCTTTCTTATTCCACCAAAAGCAAGGGGTGGCATGGGCATGGGGGGACAAAGTGGTAATTGTCCCACAGTCTCAAGCTTGCAGGGCTGTCAATACCTGGGCCTGAATTGCAATATATACCAACATGTTTTAAAAAAGAAAACCTTCTTCAGAATCCATCCTGCCTCAAAGGAACCGAGTGCTGCAAGCCCTGCTTGGCTTCTGTGTAAATGGGGTAAGGCTCTTGTCTTGATTTCAGCAATTTAGATGGGACTCCGCAATGGGTGGGAGAAGAGTCTAGGCTGCATGGGCATGCCCATACCACCCAGTGGCAATGTACACATCTAATTGAAAAGTTCTGTGACCCTGGATGGTAATGTGGGCATCACAGTGTTCCATACTCCATTAGTCTGTTACAATCCAGAACAGATCATCACAAGTCCTACTTACCAAGGGTGTAATGATCCATATCCTGTTAGAGTTTTTCTTGGTTTTAGTCTGTTAGAATGCTTCCCTATGATATAGCGAAGCTCTTGATCACTTATGAGTAAATTGCAAAAAGAGTTTAATAGTACACTTGGGTGCAGTTGTAAAACACACACAGAAAGATGTAACATTCAGGTATTAATTATTAATACATTACAAACTAAGTGGGTCATTCAGAGTTGGGTGATTTGTTTTATGTTTAATTAAATACCCCTGGAGTACGTTACCACCTCCACCAGTGGTATTCCTGAAAAATAATCCAATTCAAAGATTTCTATCAGGAGAGGTGGTATTTCTGTAATACCGTCAACGTCTCCTTCTGCAACCCTTTGGCCATCTTCATTGCTGTTGTTTGACCAGAAACTCTGAAGACCTCTACACCGACCAGCGGGACTGGCAGCCTCACTTGAATACCTTTCCCACCAAGAACCCTTCAAACACCGGAACTTGTTCTGAAGATTTGTTGAAAACAAAACACCTGTGAGATTCTGAAGTGCAGCATTGGGCCAATTTTTATGGAGAACAGGCCCACTTGCTCAAATATCTATGCCAGCATGCATCAGAATACCACTGTTTGAACATTGTAATTTCATCAAATGCACATGCTTTAACTGCATAGAAAACTTGACCATGAGTTCCATGAAAACAACTAAGGACAATGGATGCACTTCAGCAGTTTGGGGTAAAGACAGGTTGGTCCAACCGCTGTTCACAAAACTCTGCATTGACGTAGAACGAGAACCGCTTCAAAGGAATAATACTACGTTTGGGCTATGAGAGGAATACAGAGAATAGGAGAGCTGCAAAGTTAACATAAGATTCACTTTGATAAGACTATTTTTCAGCTATGAAGTAAGGTCTATGCAAGAGATCTGTAATTTAAATATTTTAAGTCTGTATTATTGGTAAACTCATGTTACTCCATATTGAGATAGGGACTGCTTCAGCTTATGGTTTTAAATTCTATATTGAATGAAGCACCTGCCCTCCAATCTATTTCGGTGTAATTAGGTTCTACAGAAAAAAGTATTATATGTTTGTTAATGGACTGTTGACTTTTCTTTTAGTGAAAGTAAAGTAATACCATGTTACTAGCTAACCCCAGCTCTCTCGCTGTCTGCTCTTTCTCTCTCTCTCTCTCTAAAGCTCTCACTTTGTGGGCAAATGCGCTTAATCAGTACAGTTGTTATGCTCTCACTGTTTCTCTCCATCAGTGAATTTTGTTTCTATCTTTCTCTGTGTCAATACAGTCTCTCTCACTCCCTCTCACTATCTCTCTGTCTCCCCCTCTCTCACTCCCACTCTATCTCCACCTCTATGCTTCCTTTTAGTTTTAACCTGCAGGTTCTGCTCTCTCTGTCTCTCTGTGCTAGTGCAATTGGCACACGTGTGCTCTGCCAGTCACATGGTCTGGTTTGTTCACTCCATTTCCACTCCCTGTCTCAGTGTCTCTTGCTCCCTCTCTCTATCTCTTGATCTGCCACTCACACTCTATTCCTCATTCTGTGTGGGTGTCTCTTTCTCTCCCCCACCCTCTCTATCTCTTTCTCTCTCTTTTTCTTTGTCCCTCACGCAATCTCTCTAACTCAGTGTGTGTGCGTGGTTCTCAATGGCTATAATCCCCTATATTCCACTAGCCCTCTCGGTGCGTGCCACCAGTCCTCTCTCGGTTTGTGTGTGTGGGTCTCAATTAAACATTGCATTGGTTCTCAGAAAAATAGACCAAGAAGGCAGAGATTTTTGAATGGCGAAATGGTAGGTGTTCTCAACAATATAAGTAAGGGCATTATGTGATTGTAAACTGATATTTTTCATTTGGCAAATTTATTTAAACATCACTTCCAGAATATGTTTTAAAGCATTTATTTATTTAATTTATTTATAGAAATCACAGGAAAGCAATGTATTTTTGGCACAAAAATGCTCACAAAATGTAACATTGATAACAGAGCATAGGACATGGGTCCTTGACAATGGGGTGAGAGAATGTGACCTGAAGACCAGATGTCGTAGGGGAAGGTGGAAACATAACCCAGAGACGAGGACAGGGCAGAATAACATAGGAACAGGATGGTGGAGGAAGTGTTAAATTAAGGATGGAGGATTCATGGAAAGGTGCTGTAGGGTTGTCTGTGATGGTAGGGTAAGAGGGAAGCAGGGTGATGGAGTAACGCAAAGCGCTAGGACACAGGTTATTCAGAAAGGAGGAGGACATTGAGGTTGGATTTAAATAGTGGTAGAATTGGAGTAGTACGTAGTGGGTGAAGAATAGCATCCCAGAGTAGGGGACCAAGGAGTGGGAGAGAGCAAAAATGAGGGAGGGAGCATGATTAGGGACAGGGAGATGTGGCAATCAATGATCTTAATGAGTGAGGGGATAGAAGGGCGTGAGATTAGACAATAGGTAAGGTGAGGCAAATCCATGGATAGTTTTGAAGATGATGAGAAGAGGTTTATACTTCGTACTTTGTTTCATAGGTAGCCAGCCAATCTGGCAACGGGCAGAGGGGATAGAGGTAAAGCAAGACAGGTTGGCAAGCATGCAGACCACACATTTGAAGGCTTTGTCCAGATGTGAAAAAGCATAGTTGGGAAGGATATAAAGTAGACTGGCACAGCAGTCAGATCTAGAAAGGAATAAGGAGGATATTTGCTGTTTGGCAGTATTGAAAGGAAGAAGATGACAGATGTGACTGATATTGAAGAGGTTGAGTCTGGGTGCAATAGAAGATTTGGAGATGAAGAGTGAGCAGTTGTGAGATGGGGTAAAGATGACACCAAGGTTACGAGTGGAAGCTGAGTATGGAAGGTAGTCGGAAGAGAGGTGAAGAAGAGGAGGAGAGGAAGAGATAGTCTGTTTGGCTGGGAAGTAGAGAACATGAATCAAGTGGCGTTGAACATAAGTGAGTGAGACACCATCCAATATTTGACAGCAGAGAGACAGTTTTTAAATTGTTGACAACAGCTCCTCATATAAGGAGGGAAAGGATAAGAAGATTTGAGTGTCAGCAGTGAAGAGTTGATAGGAGAGGCCATAAAAGGAGATCAGGATGCCACAAGCTGAATTATAGAGTGAAGAGAAGTGGATCAAGGACAGATGCTTGGCAAACTCCCACATTAAGGGTGTGGGGAGGTGAGGTCATTCAAGGACACCTGGAAATATCTAAAGGCAAGGTATGAAGCCAACCAAGCAAGGGTCATATCTCTGATGCCAACGAGAAATAATGAAGAGACAAGGTCATAGTGGTCCACAATATCAAAGGCAGCAAAGAGGTCAAAAAGAATAAGAATAGATGAACAGTTTGGAGGAAATACAGAAGAGACACAGTTTCTGAAATTGAGGAAAGCTGTCTCGGAAGCATGCACAGGTCGGAAGCCAAATTGAAGAGGGTTGCGGGGGTTGTGAGCATGAAGAAAGTCAATGAGTCAATGTAATACTACTCACTCTAGGATTTTGGCATAGTGTGGTAGAAGAGGGACAGAACAAAAGTTGTCAGAACAGTTAGTATCGAGGGTTCTATGATGTTTCCATGCAAGCCGATTTCATCAAAGCCTGGTAGCCTGGGCCCGATTGCAGCAGGGAAACATCTTTCCCTTTCCATAATCCCTTTCCTCTCTGTTCCCAATGTGGAGGACACCACCGCGCGCGCACACACACACACACACACACACACACACACACACACACACACACACACACACACACACACACACACACACACACACACACACACACACACACACACACACACACACACACACACACACACACACACACACACACACACACACACACACACACACACACACACACACACACACACACACACACACACACACACACACACACACACACACACACACACACACACACACACACACACACACACACACACACACACACACACACACACACACACACACACACACACACACACACACACGTTTTACCTACCTTGTGGGGACTATGTGTGGAAACCAGCCTTGTGGGGACTAACCTTTCCCAATGTTTTAAAAATATGCTAACAGCAGAAATATATTCAGAAAAAAATGCTAATATAGGATCCAGCTTCAAATGTGCAAAAATGCTAATTTTTAATCGCGTGTCCGGTACCATCTCTGTGGGGACCTGAACGCGTGTTACCATCCTTGTGAGGACTTAATTATTCTTATTTGGAATTGAATGTATCCCTATGCAAAAGCTAAATGTTTGTTTCATAGGCATCTTTGTAAATTGCACAATTCTATTTCTACATATGTGTACCTACCCACACCGTAGGTATACACAATAGATGGATTGTAATGGTGGTGTATTTTCCATAAGAACCTCACTAAACATTTCCTAAATCTGTCATGCGACCATATTACAAAAAACTCAGTGTGTCAGAAAGGAGAACTGGGGAACTGAAATATTAGGTGAATGGCTCAGCATCACACAATGTGGTCAGGTGGAGAAGCAGAGATTTGAATACAGGTTTCATTGTTTCACAGTCACCATCTTGTCCACTGAAACATCTCTCTATGATTGGTCTGATGACGAATATGTTACAGTCCCCATTAAAATGGTGTTTGATGTTGGTGATGTTGAAGTCTGAATAGAGATTGTCTGTCATGATACTGATTTCAGATCCTCACAGAGATGGTTTGTACGAATAATCGTGTTTAAGACAGCATTCCTATGTTGTTTTATAATACTGTTGTTAAAGACCACACAGAGTTGGTGTGTGATTAACATGATGATAAAGTACTAATACGCATGGTGTTTGATGTTGGTGATGGTGAAGTCCCAGCAGAGATTGTATTTTGTGATACTGATATCCAGGTCCTCACAAAGATGGTATGTGATATGTATGTTAAAGTCCCCACAGAACTGGTGTGTGTTTATAATAACTTTAAAGGCCCCACAGTGATGGTATGTGATAATAATGATATTAAAGTCCCCACAGAGATGGTGTGTGATTAGCTTGATGCTAAAGTCCCCACAGAGATGGTGTGTGATTATCTTGATGTTAAAGTCCCCACAACGATGGTGTCTGATTATCTTGATGTTAAAGTCTCTATGGATGTGGTATTTGATGTTGGTGATGTTGAAGTCCCAATATATATTGTATGTCATGATACTGATAACCAGGTCCTCACAAAGACAGTTTGTGATATTTATGTTAAAGTCCCCACAGAACTGGTGTGTGTTTATAATAACTTTAAAGTCCCCACAGTGATGGTATGTGATAATAATGATATTAAAGTCCCCACAGAGATGGTGTGTGATTATCTTGATGCTAAGTCCCCACAGAGATGGTGTGTGATTATCTTGATGTTAAAGTCTCCAGATATGTTGTGTTTGATGTTGGTGATGTTGAAGTACCAATATATATTGTATGTCATGATACTGATCTCCAGGTGCTCACAGAGATGGTGTGTGATATTTACGTTAACGTCCCCACAGAGATGATGTGTAATTATCTTGATGCTAAAGTCCCCACAGAGATGGAATGTGATAATAATGATATTAAAGTCCCCACAGAGATGGTGTGTGATTATCTTGATATTAAAGTCTCCAGATATGTTGTGTTTGATGTTGGTGATGTTAAAGTATCAATATATATTGTATGCCATGATTCTGATCTCCAGGTGCTCACAGAGATGGTGTGTTATTTACGTTAAAGTCCCCACAGAGCTGGTGTGTGTTTATAATAACTTTAAAGTCCCCACAGTGATGGTATGTAGTAATAATGATATTAAAGTCCCCACTCAAATGATGTCTGATTTTCTTGATGTTAAAGTCCCCACAGAGATGGTGTGTGATTATCTTGATGTTAAAGTCTCCATAGATGTGGTGTTTGATGTTGGTGATGTTGAAGTACCAATATATATTGTATGTCATGATACTGATGTCCAGGTCCTCACATAGATGGTGTGTGAGGTTTATGTTAAAGTTCCCACAAAGGTGTGTGTGATAATGATGTTAGTTTCCTCACATAGACAGTGGCCCTCATTACGACCCTGGCGGAAATCGAAAAACGATGGCAGAAATGCAATACCGCCATCGAATACCGCCCGTTGCGATTATGACCCGTCACCGTAAAGTACGATGCCATTAGCGACACCGTAGTGAACGCCAACGCTAACTGCACCAAGTACGCGCACGCGCGCACTGCGAAACCGTAATTACCACCATGGCGCAACGGTACGGGAATTCTGACCCTAGCGGACATGTACCTAACGCCATCAAGCATGGCGGAAAGTACCATTCCGCCATGGTGAGAAGTACGGCATCGCAAACCAACCGTAAAAGGCCCTACTGAGTGCCTGTACACCACTCCCTGGCCACATTGCACAACTCCTCGTAGGTGCAATGAAGTCACACAATGCAACCAGTGAAATGTACAAGTCACCCATGCATGCCAACGAACAAATGAATGTAGGGGCTCCAAGTGCCTTGTGAGTGGCCATCCATATTAGCCATGGCACCATTGCCGTACTGATGCAGCACAGGCATGTGAAGCTCCAAGTACAGCAACATGAACTGAAAACTGAGACAAACAAAAACAGGCCCCCCATCGCTTGACACCAGTGCAAGGCAACATACAAAGCAGTATCCTGAGTGAGACTGCACCAGCCCTGTACTCCTGCCAGTAAACAAACCAACCAGCAGCATAAGCATGTACCACACAAGTTGGCAGAGTGACTGAGCAGCCAGGCACATCTCAAGAGGGGCCAATGGGAGCAGCAGGGCACAGATGGCACGAATACAGAAGCTATTCCAATGGACATGACCTCAGTCTCCCTCCAAGAAACGCACGCAAACACAGGCACCTGTGACCAGCCATATTCTGAAAATCACATCATTCCACCAATCCACCTGGCTGACCGGCATCTGTTACACAAAAGCCAATCCCCCTCCCATGAGCATGACATCATCAAAACAGACATAATTGCAGCCCCTATCCCTGACCTTACTGGCCTTCGTAGGCAAACGCGCCCAGTACAGTACCACGCAACTATACTCAGAAGGCCGAACCCAAAGCAGATCTCCTCACAATACATCGCTCCACAAATAGGAATATGCTACATTACTTGCAAAGAATAACGCTACACGGTCAATATCATAATCAAAATTTAATGCACAACAAAATCACCCGGGCCATACAGCTATTAGGTCATGAACTCCAAATCATATCTCATAATTGTGGGCTGCATCCGCAATAAATGACCAGCTTCTTCTTGTGTGACGCCCTGTTCCTCCATGGTACACAGGGGCTACATTCACGTTCAAAAAGGCAACATGGAAGCGCCTAGAACCGCAGGGCCGTCCCATTAGGTAGGCACTAGTCCAGCTGAAAGCTCGAAATGTTGCTCCTAGCCACTAGTACTGCGTAAGGGCATGTGGGCCATTGGCGATCGTCCCATAAGATCGTAATGGTGCTCCACTGATTAACACGAAGCAGCAGGTGTCGGGAGTAAAAGCCATCTGCAGGAGTGGCATACAGATGGCAGCGGCAAAAGGGGAGGAGATACCTGTCACCCAAATGAAACGAAAAAGAATAGTATGGGCATCTGAACTCCATTTGAATTACTCACTTCAAAGATCACACTAAATCCACAGCCATATGCATGCTAGCCCACTCAAAAGGATTATTCGCACCCAATAATCACTTGTGAATCATAACTATATAAATCGAGGTGAAAACACTATTACAAACGAGTGTTTGTGTGCATGCGTCTGTTAAAACAGAAGCCATTAGATGGGATTAGTAACGTGCATAGACACAAGTGTTTGAAGGCGCGTCGAGACAGGGAGGGTTCAACAAGGGCAGATAGACGATGGTCCCACTATGGCAGCCCTGCATCACATAGCGCAGAGGAAGTTGATAGATTCCAAAAAGCCATGTACATGGCAGACTCTCTATTAAATCATCTGTCCATGCATCCATACATCATTCCCTCATCCCGGTATAAAAACGCCTGATTATTTACTCACATAACATTAGAAATTTCCATTGAATCTGTGCTTAATGCAGTCTGCAAAATCCACTGTGGTCCAGGCCGGAATTCTAGTGTTGTGAAGTAACATGTATTTGGGAACGTCCTGCCTTATCCTCCACTACGCTATTGCGCATCCCATACTATTCATATCAATCATTGCATTCTCGGCATGGCCCCTGTCCCAAGGACATTAAACAATAGAACTTTCTATCTGCAGTCAGACCTGTGGGCGTCTCCTCGCCGCTAGCTGGAAACCGAAAGCGCTGTCCTTCGAATTCCTCATTTGCAACATCACGTCGAAAAGGCATCTGTGACCGCTTGAAATCACAAATCCATCCATTTAGTGCGGCAGTGTGTGAAAATGGCAACTGGCTACACTCACAAATGGGACGCCCCGCCCGTCGGTGAACCGCGGTACAGCGCTGCATGAGGGTCCACCGTTAATCGAGTACTACATTCCACTGACCCTTCACAAGTTTGTTCCCGACTGCAAAGATAGTATGTGAAACAATGGGAGCATAGCAGAATTAACATATGAAGCAATATCTCACTGCCATCGGGATGAAATACATGATTGTAATAGCAAGATGCCATGCGTCGATTTGCAGCGTTGTGTGCGGGACGTGCTCGCCCAAAGGGGATTGCAGCTTGCACAGGTGGAATGAATCACCACAGGTGGAGGCTATACAGCTTGGAAACACAAAAATTGCACACCCAACCCCCTCCCACAACCACACCCACTCCAAAATGCTACCGGCAGGACTTGCGATGTTGGCCCTGGGGGACCTGATAGCACTGCAAGTACTCCAACTTCAAGAAGAAGACGAACACCAACTACTACAACAACCGGCCGCACAGAGGAGACGCAGGAGGAGGAGGAGGGCAAGGCAGGGCCAGCAAGGCCCACCAGCACAGCCACTACCACCACGCAGGCAGCCCGCAATCCCACGCCTCCGAGCACATCCGTTCAACCTCACTGATGAGCAGATCCACACCCTCTACCGTTTGGACCAGGACACCATAACCGCCATTGTGGACATGACACACGCTGACCTTGTCAGCATGATAGATAGCCCAACCGCCATCCCACCCCTACTGAAGGTGGTGTCTGTACTCCACTTCCTGGCCACAGGCACCTACCAGCACACAGTCGGACAGTTGCATGGCATTTCACAGCCACTGTTGTCACGGACACTATTGCAAGTGCTTGATGCCCTCCTGAAGCACGCAGACGACTACATCTCTCTACCACGCTCGGAGCAGGAAATTACGAACACAAAAGTGGGATTCCATGCACTTGCCGGCATACCGGGTTGCATTGGTGCCATCGACTGCACCCATGTGGAATTGGTTGTCCCACATGCCATGGAGGCCCAGTACCGCAACCGAAAACAATATCATTCTCTTAATGTACAAATGGTGTGTGACTCAAACAGGATCATTACACATTGTTGTGCCCGATTTCCTGGATCAACCCATGATTCCATGGTCTTACGGAACTCTACAATACCACGCTACATGGAGCGACATGCAGGGAACAGATCCTGGCTACTCGGTGAGTCTCATTTCATGCATGATAATGTGGGGTATGTGATGCGGCAATGACCTGCCAGGAAGGGGGGGGGTGCTTACGTAGCAATGTCATTCCTCAAACATCCTTTATTGTCCACATACAGGTGATGCCGGGTATCCACTGAAGAGATGGCTCCTTACACCACTCCGGAACCCACAGGACCAGCATGAGGAGGACTACAACCATGCCCACTCACGTACCCGTGTAGTCATAGAACAGGCATTCGGCCTACTGAAGGGTCGTTTCCGCTGCCTCAGCAGGTCTGGCGGGGCACTCCTGTACCGCCATGAGAAGGTTGCTAAGATGGTCATGGCATGTGTCATGCTACACAACATGTGCATACGTAGAAATGTGCCCATGCCCCCTGACGCAGAACTGCAAGCACCAGAATATGGTCATGATGTGGGTGGGGATGTGGCAGAACCTCAAGGAGTCCGCGAGGCACAGGAGGGCCGTGAAATTCGTCAGATTATCATAGATTCATGCTTCTAGCACTCACGCCTGGTGGTTGATACATGGACACGGGAGTTGTGGCACTGTGTGTGTCTGGAACATGCACAATATGGACTGTACGCCTATGATGGCCTCGTACACAAAGATCAATGTCCACACATCTCATTGGATGCTTGTGAAATGTTTATAGCATATGTGAAATTGTGTTACACACCCCATCAACCCGCCACCCAAGTAAGCCCAACACACCCCCTCCACCCTCCTACCTCCCCCCCGAACACCAGTGTCCAAAGATGCTCATTGTCAGTGGGCAGACGGTATTGCAAGCCCCCTCTCCGGGTATCAGGGGCACCCCTGCCTGTGGAGCGCAGGTTCCTCCCAGATCTACGTTGGGGGCTGCCCTGGACGGAACTTGCAACGGATGATGTCTCTGCCTGCTCACGTCCATGCATGTCCCTAAGGGTTTGTGAGAGCTCAGTGAGCACACGGCGCACAGCGGCAAGTTCAGCACATACGTCTTTGGACGTTGCATGCAGTTCCCCCCTCAGGCTCTCGGTGCTTCTCTCCATTTGTACTCTCAGGCTCTCGGTGCTTCTCACCATTTGTACTCTCAGGCTCTCGTTGCTTCTCTCCATTTCTGCCCTTAGTGTCTCTGTGCATGTTTCTATGGCTGCCTTGGTACCCCCACATTCATCAGCATGGTCCTTGAGGAGCGTGGCCAGTTGCTGCTGTTGCACGATCACCTGGTCGAGGGACTGTTGCCTCTGCTGGGCCATGGCCATTTGCGGTGGTGTCACAGAGGGGCTGATCACCTCATGTTGCCTTGACACAGGGCTTGTGGGGGATGGCCAGTCGTCGTCTTGTGAGTGCCCCTGCGTGGTATCCTCATGTTGTACGGGATGAAACAAACAGGGGGATTGAGACAGGTCATGGATGGATCGTACATCGACATCACCGTTTTCTGTGTCGGAGCATGCTGCCATTAATGCAGTGTCACCTATGGTGCTGCTGCCACCAGAAGCAGTGCCTTCTGTGGCATCCATTGGGGGGGCCTGTGGTGGTGGTGGTGTTGTGGCCATGCTGGCTGCTGGGGTGCCTGTTGAAGTCCCCTCCTGTGTGCTGCCACTTGATTTGTGCTGCTGCCGTGTCTTGATGCGTGCAGCTGAGGTGGAGGGTCTTTGGCCGTAGGTCTTGGCCCTCTTTGCAGGTGTGCTGGTAGGGGTGTCCTGGAGCTCGTCGTTTGAATCGGACCCTGTGGTGGAGTAAAGGAGGGCGAGCGTTATTGATGGGTCTGTGGAAATTGGAATGGCAATGTATCACATGCATTGGGGTGGTACCTGAGGGTGATTTGGGTCAGGGCCTTGGGGGTGGTTTCATTTTTGTGTGGATTGAGGGTGCAGTTGTATTGCAGCCTGCAGTTAGGGGGTGCCTGCTGCACGTGTAGAGGGTGTTTTTAGGAATTTTAATTATTTATTTATTTAATTTGACTTTTAATGTCCGCTATCAGGCCAATGTAAGTGGATGTTCTCCTGGACATGTGTTTCTGTTGCACTATGTGGACACATGGTACTTCACATGATTGGACATTGTGGTTTTAGCATAGTTTTATTTGGCCCACCTACCTGATTCTTCCGATGTCTGCACTCCTTTCTCCATCCCTCCGACTCCCTCTATGGTCTCCATTCCAATGGTGGAGGCACAGATTTCTTCCCAGGGGGTCAACTTGATGGGTGATTCCGATCCTCCCCCGGTAGCTGTGGCAATGTTACGGTTGGCGGATAGTATGCTCCGTACGCGTATCCGCAAGTCGTCCCATCGCTTTCTGCATTGCTGTGGGTTGCGGGGTGCGGTCCCCACCGCACTTACCCGCTGTGCCACCAGGGCCCATATGGCCTTCTTGTTCGCAAGTGCCGTCCTGGTCATTTGCGTCGAGAAGACGACGGCAGCATTCTCCTGGAGGGTCTCTGTGAGCACCGTGAGGTCCTCACGTGAGAAGTGGACCTGCCGCTTGCGGTCGCACGCTTTTTTCGCTACTTTTCCCATTGTTTTGGTTTCACTAGGGTGGATGACGGGTTGGGATGTCTCTCAGGGTAGTATTTTTAATGGTTGTGTGAATATTCTGATTTTATAGGTGTACGGCGTGCTGTTTCCCGTTCCGGGACCATGTTTTTGCTTCCGTTTCCGTATATTTACGGTCACCGTATTTTCCGATTGCCGCTCATTACGGTGACCGCTATGTCCAGTGGCGGAATTGCACCTAGGTCGCCGTACGACGGCGGTGAGGGGCGTTTTGGGGACATTTCCGCCATCGCGGACTTTGCACTTCCGCCAAGGCGTACTGCTCGTGCCCGATGGGTCAGAATTAGCCGCACTTTACTCTGTCGTGCCATGGCGGAAACGCTATTTACGCTATGGCGGTCAGGTCAGTTGCTTTCCGCCAGGGTCGTAATGAGGGCCAGTGTGTTATTTTCATGATGTTAAGGTTCCCATAGACATTGTGTGAAGTTGGGGATGTTAAAGTCCCAATAGAGATTCTGTGTCCTTATACTGATATTCAGGTCCCCACAGAGATGGTGTGTGATAATGGTGATTCTAAAGTCTCCCTTAAACGTAGTGTGTTAAAAATAGGACATACAAGTCTCCATAGAATTGTGTGGGTTTGGAAAAGGGGTGATGATGACATTGATGATGTTACAGCCTAGACAAAATTTTTTTTCTCTTGGTTATGTTGCAGTCCCAACCGAGATTGTGTTTGTTAATAAGGATGTTGAAATCCCCACAGTAATTCTTTGTGATGAAAATGGTGTTACAGTCCACGTTGGGATGGTATGTGGTTATGATGATGTGAAGGAACCCATAGAGAGGGTGTATCGGCCCTCACAGAGCCAGTGTGATTGAAAATGGCAATGTTGATATCCCCCCAGATACCTTGAATGTGATAATAATATTGTTAAAATTCCCTCTGAGATGGTGTGTGATAGTAATGGTGATCAGGTCCTCAAATGAATAGTGTGTGATAATGGTAATGTCAAAATCATTGCAAACATGGTGTTTTAAGTTTTGATTTCTCTGCATTGATAGCTTGTGATTATCTTGATGTTAAACTTTCAACAGAGATTTTGAGCGAGTTGAGGAGTTCTGTGTCACAAGAGGTATGGAGCGTAATAACAGGAAAGAAGAGAACAATGTAGTATAAGTCAAGATTCAGTGATCCACTATCATCAAATGAGCAAATAAACCATCTCTACTACAGAAAGTAGACCACATATTTGTAGCACTTGTTTGATGTTAGTTACATTTCAAAATAGATATACTATGTCATATTAGTGATGTGAAAGCATTATGCACAAAGAGAAAGCACCAACACCTTGAGTTAAACTAAGTTTATTTACACAGCCAAAATATAAGGAAAATAACAACATATAAGTTAAGTCTCTTGAATCACAATCTCGGGCTTAAGAGTTTCCAAGCACACTTCTTCACCTACCACAGGGTCAATGCCAAGGTTTATTCATCTGGCTTTAATGGGGTTCCCACATTCTGCCAGTAGGCAATTTTGTTCTCTGATCTTCTGTCTGTAATTGTTGCCCAAGTAAACAGGTACATGTGGAGTGTCTCAGATCAGATGTGGTCAAGAAACACTGGGTTGGAGCACCTCTCGGATGGCAAGCCTTATTCTCCTGCCCCTCATCGTTACTCCTCTGCTTAACCATTCCTCCTTTCACCATGGGTTTAACCCCTTCAGACTGGGATTTGCCCCTACCTCCTGCCTTGGGCCAAGATCTCCCACTCTGTCCTTCATAGGCTGTATAACTATGCCCTTTGTTACCTCCTCCAATGTTTCACTTCTGCCTCCTCCTGATCACCAACTTCTTCCTCCATCTCCTGTTGTACACCTCCAACCACTTCTTGCTCTTCATCTTCAACCGCTTTCTTTTGTTCATCTCCAGCCATCTCATGCGTACACCTCCAGCCAACTCCTGCTGTTCACCTCAAACCACACATGCTGTTATTTCTCCTCCTCTAGTGGCTCTCCCTCCTCCAATTTTCCAAACACTATCCAATGGGTAATTGGCTGAAGTCCTGTGATTGGGTGTTAAATGATTGACCTGAGTCAAATGGGGACCTGGGAGATTGGGTAAAGTTTGACTATTACACAATACCCATCTTCAAAACCCTTTCGCTTTGTGTGCCACACTGCAGACATCCTGGATGTGGCTGTTCTCCAGAGACCAGGTTTATGAGCAGTGAACAGGCATATCAATGGCAAACAATGACTAAAAAAAACATTGGAGCATGGCACTGGTTTCCTGTCAGCTTGTGGCAACTTTGTGTTGCAGGAAACCATGTGTGGAGCCTCTTGAGTGAACAAGCTTTCTGGACAGATGTCAATGAGAACTGCAATATTGTAATGTTTACATTATTGATCTGTGAACTGAGTGCATAGTGTCAAGACCTTGTGGTCCTTCATGTGTTATTTCCTGTCACACTATGTCAGAGCCTACAAAGTACTCTGGCGCTTGAGGCAAACATCTAAGAGCCCTTTCCAATCTGGATATCACCACACATGAACATGAGAGAAGTTCCTCTCTGGAAAAGGGATGCCATTGTCCGTTATTAATGGCATGAGGTCCTTTCCTTGAATAGAAGGATGCTTGTCTCATGCAGAAGGGTTGTGACCAAGCAGTTCAGGCTGGACTGACCCTTTTGGTGTGGGGCCAAGCCTGATTTTGCATTTGGCTTTCCCTTTTTGTAATGGCTTGGCAGGCGAAGAACGATGTTCTGGAGGGTTGCCCAGCGAAATGCCAGATGTTAAGATTAACTCTAAACCTTCCATCACCCCTTTTGTTCTGCTATAGTTACCGTGAGTGGGACAGGTACGCCCAGACATGGGTCTCGTGCCTGTTGGGCCTAAAGACCCAAAAAACTCCTCGCTGATGAGATCCAACACGGCTGAAACATGTTTGCAGATGCTTGGGGTCTCGTGCAGAAGGGATGTGACCAAGCCGTTAAGGCTGGACTGCCCCCTTTGGGGTGGCACCAACCCCGATTTTGCATATGGTCTTTCCCCTTCTGTAATGGCTTGGCAGGCGAAGAAAGATGGTCTGGGGGGTTGCTCAGAGCAATGCCAGAGGTGAAGGTTAGCTCTAAACCTTCCAGCCATCACCCCTTTTATTTTGCCATGATGGGTGTGGGGCATGATTCATTACAACATACTTCAGACCAAGAGCAAGTGTTTGCTTCATCCTCAATCAGATCTTGCTGTTTAAAATGTTATAGTTATGAGACAGTTAAGTTGTTCGTCTTTATTCCAATGGTGTTGTTATGCTACATCTCACTCGGCCTGTGGTATTAAGACACCATGGTCCATTGGCCATGGAATGTGGCCACTTTGCAGCAATTAGTGATTGGGACTAATGTGTATGCTCCTCTGGCTGTGTTCTAGCAGACATTTAGAAAAGAGTTCCTTGTGTCCCGCTTTTTTATTCTGACAAGATTTACTCATGGAATTTAACCACAAGTAAATATCTCAAGATTATAATTGTGTTTTCCGATTGCTATGAGAATTGCCACAACCTGGCTTAATTATACTTTTTTACAAGACTCCTCAAACTTTACATGTGCACACATCCTCTTTTATTGTCTACCCAGATCCATCCTGAAGGCAAAGTGCCACCAGGCTATCTGCCAATATCATTTTAAGAATGTTTAATCTTGTGATGCACATCCAATTCCTGTGAGAACCCTGCAGTTTTTGTGAAGTGGCAGTGGAAACAGTACATACAAAGCAACAAAAAAGTTAGGAACTAAACATATTTCATAATCCTCCTTAATTTCCTAACTCACCAATTAGACCGGTTTCACCCTCTCCTCATCCACCCTGAAAGAATACATTCCTCTACTTCATTCCTAGTAACATTGTAAGCATATTTCTTTTTCTGTCTTTGCAGGAATTCTTGCGAAAATTTCTCACACTGAAGGAACAAATGTGTGACTTTTCATTTCTGAAATGTCTTTCTTGCTTCAACGCACCACGGGAGATATTCTGTCATGTTATGTTATTTTGCATTTATATAGCGCCTTATATACCATTGATATGGTCTGAAGGCGCTGGTAGGTTGAACACCCTTGGGAACCGAAGTTCAGATCAGTAGAGAGAGAGAGAGTCAACGGTGCGTGTGAGCACCGGGTATGTGTGCAGCTGGTGCGGTATTCGTGTAGTAGCTGCTTCTTAGCGGTAGGTGCGGTGGTTGAGAGATCAGGAATATGTGATCGTTCTGGCAGGATTTATCCAGACCGAGTGTGGCTGCGTTAGGCCTGAGGAGAACGCCGGCTGGGGGGTGCGTAACCAGCAGTGTTTACTTAGAATGATGTGTAGTAAGCGGCGGATGTTGGTATGAGAACAGTTATACCAAATGGTGTCATAGTATCTCTGTGTTCTAGTTGAGTGGTGGTGTAAAGAAGAGAGTAAGCATGGTGGTGAGATATGATGGGTTATATGCTTTTTCAAAACAATCTCTGCATTCCAAACCATACTATATACGTCACGCAATTCTATGCGCTCCAGTCTGTTCCATGCACTCCTATCCACTCCATGCATCCTAATCTGCTCCAGGAACTCTGGTTCGCTCGACGCACTCATGCACTCCAGTCCGCCTGCGCGCTCCAGTCCGCCCCGCGCGCTCCAGTCCGCCCCACGTATGCACTCTTGTCTGCTCCACGCATGCACTCCTGTCTGCCCCACGCATGCATTCTTGTCTGCCACATGCACTCCACTTCACTCGTTCCATCCGCTCTATGCATTCGGCTGCTCTATGTACTCATCTGCTCAACGCAACTCGTCCGCACTATCCGACACATCCGTTCCACTCTAGTCACTCGTTCCCTCTAGGCATCCGTTCGCTCCAGGCACTCGTCCTCTTTATGCCCTCACACGCATTCGGCTGCTCTATGTACTCATCCGCTCAATGCAACTCTTCCGCACTATCCGACACGTCCGTTCTACTCTAGTCACTCGTTCGCTCTAGGCATCCGTTCGCTCCAGGCACTCGTCCTCTTTATGCCATCACACACACTATGCTTTCACCTGTTTTGCTCACTCACCCGCTCTACGCACTCGTCCCCTCTACGTACTCGTCCCTTCTTCGCACTCGCCCCCTCTACGCACTCAGCCCCCTCTACACTCTCAGCCCTCTCTACGCTCTCAGCCCTCTCTACGCTCTCAGCCCTCTCTACGCTCTCAGCCCTCTCTGCGCACTCTGCCCCTCTGCGCACTCTGCCCCTCTGCGCACTCTGCCCCTCTGCGCACTCTGCCCCTCTGCGCACTCTGCGCACTCTGCCCCTCTGTGCACTCTGCCCCTCTGCGCACTCCGCCCCTCTGCGCACTCCGCCCCTCTGCACATTCATCTGCTCTACGCACTCATCTCCTTCTACGCACCCCTTTTTCATATGCACTCTTTCGATCATATGCACTCGTCTGCTCTATATACTTGTCAGCCCTACATACTAGTCTGTTCTATGGAGTCCTCCACTCTATACATTCTTCCGCTCAGCTCATCCATCCCGCTACGCTCATCCATCAGTTCCCGGCACTCATCTGTTCTATATAGTCATCTACTATGCATGCATTCCGCACTCATCGGTTCTACATGCTTATCCGTTCTGCGCACTCACATGGTCTATGTAACTCCTCCGCTCTAGGCATTTGTTCGCTTTATCCCCTCGTATGCACCATACCTTCATCTGCTCTATGCATTCATCCACCCGACGCAATCACGTTCTCCTCGCACTCGCTCGCTCCCGGAACTCACCAGCTCTCCACGCACATTTGCGCTCCACGCGCGTCCGCCCTCGACACTCATCCGCTCCCCGCACTCATCCGCTCCCCGCGGTCATCCGCTCCCCGCGGTCATCCGCTCCCCGCGGTCATCCGCTCCCCGCGGTCATCCGCTCCCCGCACTCATCCGGTCTCCACGCATTCAATAGCAATATGCACCCATCTGCCTTATACAGTCATTCGCTAGTACGCAGTAATCCTGTTCTATCTATTCGTTTGCCCTCTACACTCATCTGCTCTATACTTCATCCGCTCTGTGCACTCATCCGCTCTGTACATTCATTAGCTCTGTACACTCATCCGCTCTGTACACTCATCCGCTCTGTACACTCATCCGCTCTGTAACACTCATCCGCTATCCGCTCCCCGGCACTCATCCACTCCCCGGCACTCATCCACTCCCCGGCACTCTCCCCCCCAGCACTCGTCCGCTCCCCGGCGCTCATCCGCTCCCCGGCGCTCATCCGCTCCCCGCGCATTCAACAGCAACATGCACTCATCGGCCTTATAAAGTCATTCGCTAGTAGGCAGTAATCCTGTTCTATCTATTCGTCTGCCCTCTACACTCATTCGCTCTATACCTTCATTTGTTTTTTATACTCATCCGCTCTGTACAGCCATCCGCTCTGTACACCCATGCGCTCTGTACACCCATGCGCTCTGTACATCCATCCGCTCTGTACACCCATCCGCTCTGTACACTCAGGCGCTCTGTACACTCAGGCGCTCTATACAGATATGTACAGATACAGGAGCACCCCAATATCCATATTTAAACAAAATACTGGATGGATTTGTACCAAACTACCACGAGGTACAACTGCATTGCTTCCTGCCCAACCTGTTTTGTATTTTAAGCAAATCCATGGAGCTCTTTGGGTTCTGAGACTGTTTAATGCAAAAGAGGAAAAGCACCCCTTTCTTCAATGCTTTACATCTTTTAAACCGTTAGATGAATTTGTAAACAACTTTAGGGGGATGGTGGTAGGAAACATATTTGGAAAATTTCACACAGATACATCAAAAGAGACAAGCGTTATTAGCAATCTAAGCCGATGGATCTTAGGGTTCACCCTTATCTTAGGGTGACAAACATTGCTGTATAAAATATATACAGTTATGGTGAACCCTAAGATCCATCCACTTTGCAAAAATAATATTGCTAATAACTTTTAACTCCTATATAGTATTTGTGCACTTGTAGTTCCAGAGAGAGAGAGAGAATTTTTTAAAAAGCATTTAAATTAAATATACCATTACTCGCATACTTTTGTATGACTTCTTTCTCGAAGATGTCCATAATTATTTATATACATATGTATAATGATGGGAGAATTGTGTGCATACCGTGATATTTCCTGCGTGTCCCGTGTCCACCCTGAAACACAAGAGAAGGTACTAATGCTGGAATAAGATCAAACATTGTTTGTTGGTAATATTCAGGGTTGTGAGTGACAGAAATAACCTCTTGTGGACTGTGCAACACACTGCCTCCTTGTTCCTTGTGCAGCTAGCATCACATGGGGTAAAATGTATTACAAAAGTATCTCCAAAGATGGTTTGTGACGGTACTGATTGGCATGCTGATTCAAATCTCTATATCTAGATATTAGAATCAATCAATGGGATTGGTTTCTCACATTTATCCACAGATATTGGCAGATACTTAAGTCCAAATTTAAAACATCTCTCACAACATAGAAATAGTAACTATTCTTGTGCCAGGTACTTATTTAACATATTCTGAAAGATGATAATATCAGAGCATGGGAGGTTTGATCCAAAGAAAGTGATCACATTTTCTGTCCCTATGTTTCAATAATTTAATTTTGAAATAGCACCTCCAACCATGTTAATCCAGCATCTGAGTGCTGCCCAACAGATGATATTATTTTACCCCAATCCCATTGGGCTCAATTTATCAACAGCAGTAATATGAAAGGTTAAATCTGTCCTGGTGGGATTCAAGCCAGTGACTGCACATTTTTTAAACAGATTTCAAAGACGAGTGCTTAATTCACTGAGATTTATTCCCAGCTTACATAATAAATCAAAGTTTGTGAATATAATATGGAGGCTTCTAAGAAGTGTTTTTAGCAGCAGAATGAGACTAGGATTTGGATATACATATCAATGACCTTTGTTCTTTGAATACAGTTGCTCACGTATATCTATTACCCCAATGTTCTTTGTGAAGTGGTTTTAGGAGGTTTCTCAAAAACCCATTTTTTTCACATGTGTCCATTCCCAAATGGACCTTTCTGGAAAAAAAGATGTCCTTTGTAATAAACTGACAATTGTCTTATTTTGACCGCTTAATTTAGTACATTTAAATGCTTGCTTCCTAATTCAGTCCTTTTGGCTATTGCTTCAGACTTACTTGCTGCCCTATTTATCATTAAGAGTCATTGAATATATGCATTATTGATGTTTATAAAGCACTAAGTACCAAATACCTCAGAAAGAATCAAAGAGGGGAAGATGAAAAGTAAATAATGAGAGCTCTTATCATAGTTAGAGGTCTACACTGAAAGAGGATGAATGTCATTTTGTGAGCTGAGTATATTGAGTTCCTTCCAAAAGATAGAAGAGTCTTGCTTATACGAAGTAGCTATCAATTTAGTAAGGCTGTAGGTGACATCGAGGAGAGCTGTTTCTGTGCTTCGTCCTGGACGTAAACCTGTCTGGCAATCTCCAGGCTAGTTTAACTGCGCTAAATGCTTTCTTAACTGAAGGGAGGCAATCTTGTTCATCATTTCCACAAGAAATTAATAGTTGAAGATAGGTCTGTAGCTCGCACAGTCAGTAGGAACTAAACTGTTTTTTTAGAAGGTTATACCAAGTCAAGGGTACTTTTTTTATTAGCCTTAGAAAAATGATAAACTGTCATTCTTTCCTTATCTGGACCTGTATGTATGTATGTAGGTCATTAATATAGTGTGTACCTATTTTAGGGAGTGGAGCATAGTGGAGTAGGATCATCTTGTCAGTCTATGGCACTCATTGGTTGGTTAAGTGTTCCTTGAAGAATAGGATTTTTAGATTTATCCAGGAATGCAGGAGAGAGGGAGCCAGACTTATGTTAGCAAGAAGGTTGTTCCAGACTGTGGTAGCATTGCACGAGAATTCTTCTTATCTGGTCTTCTCGTTCCTACACCTCTTGTATTCCAGTCTGCTGATATCTTGGCTTCTGGTTTAACATTGACACCCTGAGAGGGGGATCTTTGTAGCGAAGTATAATGTTGTTTTGGAGGTTACAGCTTTGTAAGTGAAGTAGGCTGTCTTGCAGGTGATGCAGGCTTCAGGGTAGACCAGTGTAGTTCCTTTAGAGTGGGGTAAATGTGGCTGAATTTCTTCAGTTCTGCAATGAGTCAAGCAGCAGCATGCTGGACGGCTTTCTGGAGCCAGAATAGCGGTTGGGACACGGGTGGGGGTGGGGCATGGCAACCATCCAGGTTGGTGAGCACTAGGGCCTGGAATTTGTAGCTGATGTCTGAAGCAGAGATGAAGGAGCTGATTTAATGTGAGCAATGCGGGATACATGACACACCCTTAATGTGACAAATTAGGTTCTTTGTAGATGTGTTTTTTACACTTGACTCCTTTCCTGAATATGACCTACCGTGGTCTGTGGGCCTTGATAGTTGGATTTTTCCATTGTGTTTGTGATTGCCAGCCATATTCTACAGGAAAACAGGCAGTGTAACATTCATTGTGGGATGTCCAACCTGCAAATGAACAATCATGTACTCATAAGCATGAACGTTGCTGCCAACCTACAGTAGTCAGATTCTTCACCCCGCATGTAAGCCGTATTAAGGATACTGCTGAACGTCTCCTCCCAGTAAGTCACTTTAGTGGTCTCCTTGTGGTGGAGTGCCAAGAGATCACAGACCATGGCCTTAAGATAAATTCACTGTTTCTTGATCTCCTCTGTGTTAGGGAGAATTCTCCAGAACGGCTAATTTCCTTTACCTGTTGAGTGCCTCAGCAGCTTTGCTGGATTTCTAGGATACATTTTTTCACCTGGTCAGAGTGTGAGCCTTTTTCCTACTCATACATTTGTTTTGCTGTGTGTTTTACATTTTTGTTTTTTGTGTTCATAGACTCTGGAGTCTCCCCTACTCCATAGGCATCATCTTTTTACTGTGTGTCACACAGCACCTTTAGTGCAGTGACACAGGGTTGTCTTTTTCAGACTTCCCACTCTAAACTCCATTTTCTGGGACTGACTACTGTCTCCCAGAACATGTAAAGTTGCCATTGACTTTATTAGTCTTTTTATATTCACAGACCCAGTACAAACTATCTTACATAGAGTACTGGAAAGGGTTAATAGTTATCCCTTTTTGTCTGTTTCTCAGGGAACGTTATTTCGTTCCCCTTTCTTTAAGATTTGGCTGGTGGCAGTGGAATCTACCCTATTTTTCTATGTAAATAGCCTTGGTACTGTTTTAGGCTAGGTTAGTAGCCTCAAACTTAAATCCGCTAGACCCCTTTTATTTTATTTTGGTTCCAGCTGGGTTTATTCACCATTTCTTTTTGTAAAGGTCATTTACTCTGCGCGCCAAACCAGGTTTGGTTCCTTTGTTCGCAGTCCTTTGGTGGGCTTCAGCACAGAAGCCCTCCTTAGGCTTCTGAATGTCTGAGGGGGACAGGATGTGAGGGAGGGGTTTGCGACTCCCTGCACAGGGTCTCCTTGGAAACCCATGTCGCACTCTGTATGATTGGCTGTGGTGACTGTCCCACCAGGAAACCAACCGTGCTGTGTGATTGACAGCCAGGCTGTGTGAATGGGGGAAAACTGCATAAAAACCAGGTCTCTGGGACTGAAAGGCAGAGTCGCCACTGGATCGAGAGAACCGAAGAGAAGCTGAAGGAAGAAGACCACTACCATGACTGAACCTCCAGGTGAAGCCCTGCTGCGGTTCCGAATCGTCAAACTTCGACGACAGAGAAGATCTGCAATGAATCTTCTTCTCTTGTCTTCTTCCCTTGAGCTGGTGGGACCAACCAGTTCACCAAACTCCAAGCCAGGCCTCCTTCCTCAGGTCGAATTTTCTGTGCACAGCTACAGTGAACCGGATAGCCAGGAGGACCGGACCCTGCTTGGGTTTTAAAGAGCGCACCTTTTATTTGTTGCTTTGCCCTGCTTCTGGTTTCTTCCCTGGGCAGTGCAGGACCCTCCATTCTTCCTTCTTCGTGTCAGTCCGACAGTCGCTTCAGGAACCGTGAGCCTGCAGGATCTGCCAGGAACTTCTGCCTCAGCTACAACGTTTCATCCGACCGCGGTGAAAGTGTCTAAAATCTTTTGCCAATTCGAGGGCTTGTCCTTCTCTACTCTTTCAAGTAACTTTTCTTCTGACCAATTTCGTTTCGAACTTTTGGCAAAGACTTAACCACAAACTACTCTGAACTGTGTGATCCTCTGCAAAGACCCTGAACCACAGACATTGGCCCAGGCCTATTGATTTGAATCCTCATTGTAGTAAGCCTTTTCTAGATTGCCCTGCCTACTCACTTGTTGGTGCTGCTTAATTGTGAATAACCTTGTCTTTCCCTCCCTTTTTAAATTACTGGAGTGCCATTTTGCTCACACTTCGTTTTGAGCTTAACTTGTCCAGCATTCATTGAGTGTGGTGTAGTGTATTAAGATTGTGATTTTCTACTACTTTACTTTAGTGAGCTGTTTTACAAATGAGGTGTACATAAATGTATATTCTTTTACTCAGAAACCTTGAGTCAGTATTTGCTTGAACCATAGCAACTGCTGTCCTTTGTGTAACTTCTGATACTGCTCACTTTCCTCTTGAGATAAGTCTGGCTGCTCAGCCATCGCTACCACTTTACTGTGTAGTACAAGCTTGTACCAAAGGTGAATTTGTACTGTCACTTGTAGTCTTAATTGTGTGTGGTGTTCCCAAAGGGTACTGCATATGATTCTGCCTAACACTCTGCACCCCTTGGCACCGTCCCAACTGCCACCACCTTTTCATGCAGCCATATTCAGATGGCAGACTTCCTCTGGTGTGTGCTTTTCCACCTTGTGCCACAAATACCTCTAGCACATGAGCCACATCTTCCTAAGTCATTACAGTGAGCTCTCATTCAGTAAACTTTGGCTTCCTCAGCCCAATTTCTGAGATTTTGGATTTGGTCTTGTCCCCTGACATGTTTGCTGTGGATTTCTCCCATAGATGGCATCAGAAAATGGGTGGTTATTCAATGGATTCTATTTTTAAAGATGTTTGCTGCTCAGCTTCCCGTTTCCAATGGAGGAATACCAAGGGTTAATGTTGAAAGTTCTTGGAGGAATTGCCACTCAGTAATTCCTCCATGTACAGCTAGTGGTAACGGTAAATCTTCCAATTGATACTTATTCGTCAAGAAGTAATTAAAGTTACTGCCAGGCCGATTGTTGCATGCCCATGGGCCTGTAAAACAATGGTAATTCCATTGGACACTTAGGTGGGTGGTAACAATAATTACATTTGGAAGAATGAACACCATAATTACTGCTAATATTGTAATTAAGTCCTATGTAACAATTTGCAGTCATTTGTACATTCCAAGTATCTAAGTAGATTGGGGGGAAGGGTACAAAATCCTGGGACCAAAGACAAGTAAAGTGTGGCAATAATAGCGAAAGTGCACAAGAGATTCTGGGAGAACAAAACAGGGAGAGGCAATTGGAGAATAGAAAAGATATTATGAAGCAATACGTTTGTCATGCATCTATAGATTTTATGTGTGAAATTACTAGTAAATAGGAGGACATAAGATGCCTGGCGATCAGGACACAAAAATCTTTATAAAAAGGTCTGTAGTTTTTACCTGATAAACAGGTAGTTTTCCACATCTCCAGGTGCCATGGGTAAATCTTTCACGGCGCTGGCAGCTCTACTGGCACCGTTAACCCCCTACCGCCTTCCTCGTAATGAGGCCTATAGGCTTGACCGTGCAGTGGCATAATGAGCCCCCACCAGGGGTATCCAGACCTTATTCTCCTGGAGGAATGGAAATTAGAGCGGGCAAGGAAAAGACGATGGGAACGTGTGAAGTAGATCTTTCAAAGGGAGGCATGCAGCAGGGTAGCAATGTTTCGAGATGGCATATGTGCATGTTATGCCCATAGTTGTAGAAAAGGGAGGAAGCAGATAGGTCCTACATTGTTGTGATTATTGGATTGTGTTTCTAATGGGATTTTAAAGAATTGTAAGTTAGTACAAAGTTTAATGTTGGAAGCATTAAAGGTTTGAGAATCGGCTCCAGCAATCCTGTACGTTTGCTGGCTTATTCTCCTGGGTCTTTCTATACGTTGTACCTCAAGTAAAACTCTAGAAGGTTAATTCTGTGACTACCAAACTTGAGTCAGGAATGGGGTAGTCAAGAATAGAGTGCTACTTGCTCCAATCATTTTCAAACTTTATTGGGGTGTTAGCAATAAATGTTTCCAACACATACAATTAACAATAGAACAGTTAATTCAAATTGATTCAAAGAAGAAAGCCCCAACACATTCTCTACATAAAATTGTAAAAACAAGCAATTAAACAAACATCAACAATTAAATATAAAAATAAAAGTCATTACATAAAATTCCAATTGGGCTAATAAACCATGCACAAATTGCCAAAATTAGTGACTAAACATCACTATTACAGTTGGGGGACTAACATTAACCACCCCATCCGCGCACCATGATTGGTCCCTCCTCTCCATATCGTGATCCCCCCCCCAGGGCAGCCCTCTGCCCGGCAGCCCCTGCGGCTAAGGGCCCCAAGGCAAAGGGCGGCTCCCACACTGGCGGCTCCAAGACGTGTCTGCAGGTGTCCGCTGGGGAAGCAAAGGAAGACAACAGACACCAACAAAACTGTAAGTGTGGCATGGGTGGGGTGTAGAGCAATTACTCTACTCCAGAAAGCCCTCGCCACTCTATCTTACCTTTCCATAACGTAGACTGCCATAGAATTACACCATGCATACTTGAGATTTGTGACCACCAACCAAAATCCACTATTGGCTAGACTGTAAATGCTGCATTGCACTACACATTCACATACTAGCCAATGTTAACTAGTGCCACACCCACAGAGAACAGTCAAGAGAAGCCTGCGTCGCATCTAGACAGGATTATGAATGTTAGCATGCTCCACACTCAGATGGAATTCTTAACCTTAGCTTTCGCCGCATCTAGACATGATTATGAATGTTAGCATGCTCCACACTTAGATGGAATTCTTAACCTTAGCTTTCACCACATCTAGATAGAAATGTGAATGTTGGCATGCACCACACTTAAATGATACTGTGCACAATGACAAGTGCCACACTGGGATGGAATTGTGGTCACTGGTCTGCCTCTCATCTAGACAGGATGTTGAAGATAAGCAAATGCTGCACTCAGATGAAATGGTGAATGATAGCAATCATCACACCTAGACATAATTGCAAGGACAGCAATGCCAACTAACCAATCCACTAACAATTTCATCCCTCTGCACACACCTCTCAAACTCTAACCAAACACAACCACAAACTTAAATACAGCAATCCACACAAATGTCACGACATTGCTACAACAAAACAAACCACACATAGACTTGCACAACAGCACATGATGATTACCGACCATAAAACACCCCAAGGCCGCCAACAGCACATAGCGCCAACAGCACATCACTGCTCTCTTGCACTTTTCCAGCTAATTCCCACTAACTTACCCCCCTCCTCCCTTTTTCAGAGCCGCCAGAACACCAGGGGACCACTCCGGTGGTGATAGTGCGCGGTACAAATATCCTTTAACATTAACATAACATTAACACTTTAGGCTTCTTCAACCAAGTTCCATGTATAAACTTTGCAACAAAATGAACTACTGTCAAGCCACAAGTGTTCCTACAGTTCACTGTTGCCAAGTCAACTTGACTAATGCCAACCAGCCTAAGAATGGGGACTAGGTATTTTTCTTGCAGGTCCTTGTACCCCTCACAAAAAAACAAGAAAATAATGATGGACTTGCCCCACAGACTGGGCAAACTCAGTTGTTATATTCAAACCAGTTCTGTTTGAATGATGTCAATTTCAAAATGCCAAGACGGAATTCCAGGTAGAGGGAGTGTGCAAAGTGAGGCCTTATCACATCCAGATAGGCCTCATAGCCAAAATCGTGCTTGATCAACAAATAGAGACGTCCAGTGCTAAGATTAGCACAGGCTGCCTCCATAAACAGACAAGATGAAACAACACTCGCTCGTTTCATCATTTCCTTGCTTTCAGTGGTCATGGATTCCGGTGACCTCCATAAGTGCCAAAGATTCAAAGCCAGGAGCCAGGATTTCGCATGTTTAAGCCACTGAAGGGAACACGAGCTTTTGAGAGTCATAGCATACATAAGAACATCTCTATAACAAGCTAAACCTGGGGAGGTCCATAATGCCGCCCAATATAAAATAGGTTTCAACTTAATAAAATAACTCACCAGCTTAAGATCACTTTCCATATGGAAAAGTGCTAGCATTGGGGGCAGACAATGGTAACATTAATAACAGTTTCAGGAATGTATTATCCACAAGGAGGGAATTCACGCCTAATATGTCTTAGTTGAAAGCATGTACATCAATCGTTGGTCAGTGGTATGAGCAGCATGGATTGCTTACCAAGCACCGAAAATGTCTTCAGCAGAAGTATAGACATCGCCTAGTTGTTATTACGGTAGGTGGTAAAAGTGATGCTGTTAGTAGTATAAGCTTTGGCCAACACAATTAGATCTAGTGCTGTTCCCTGACTAAAACAAAGGGGCTGACACCCAGGGCTTTCACTGCTGAACTCACGATCAGTCTTGCACATAATAATATCACATTTTTAAATAGCCTTTATACTGGGTCCCTCCCACTTAGGAGTGCTCCAATAACATGTGTTATAATAACAGATTGTAAATGTACTCAATTTACCCATTTCAGAAGGATAAAGGACTGAGTCAGGCCTGCCAGAATTCCAAACTATCGGCATGCTGAATGCAGGTGATTTAAGTGAGCACTTACCTCACCATCTTGACAGCTACAATGATTAACCAGGAAACTACAACTGTTAATGAACTCAGCAGCACCACTGGTCACATCAGGTCAAATGGATTATATCTAAAATGACTCTCTGCACTCGGTGGATGGACGTCAGAAGCAAGTTTAAAATCTTGTGCTTATGCTAAAATGCATTTGTGTATGGCACCGCTAAGGCAACCTCTCACAAAAAAGAATTTGCAGCATTTCTAACAAAGCCTCTCTCCCCTCGCATAAAATATAATGCAGAACTGTCAGATTAGACGATTTACTATGGTGGATTTACATGCACACCAGTACGCCGTTTTAGATGATCACACTATCAAAAGCGCTTCAGAATAATTGTAAAATGTTCACTTTTCAAACGAACCAATACTGCTGTGTGTCTCCATACTGCTCCCTTCCCCCTTCACCTGCCTCTTTTTCTGAGTAGGGCTGAAGCCGTTTTAAACATGAGGGAAGCAGGGGGAGGGAAAGAGCCCTTCCCAGAGCATTGTTCACAAGGCCCACAGTGATTCAGGTGCATGTGGCTGAGCATTAGTAATACGTTAACTGGTGATTTATTATTTATTTTATTTTACAAAAACTTCCTAAACAGATTTTGCACAATCTGTGAGTAAATTACCAAAGTATTTACTGCTCTTATGCAGGAATACGGGTGCATGTTGCTCTGCAACCAGCTCCTGTGGCTTTGAATTTGAATGGCTTGTTAAGGAGGTGTGAAAATGTGTCTCCTGGAAGTTGCCTGCAGCCACGCCATGTAAACAGAGTCCTTTGTAGAAAGCCTGGCTCTTTGTTTCATCAACAGGAAATCACTTGACCAACAATTCCACTTTTGTCTATGGAACAGCACAGCATAGATGTAAAGTTATCTTCACTTTGCCCACACTTTGAATTATAAAATGACCCGTTTCTTTCCGTGGTCAGCATTCAAAAGAGAATTCCAGTCCCACGCATTTACAAGAGGTTAAAGTTTAATTAGAATTACAATTGCAGAGGTGTTTTTTTATTTTTAAATAACGTGTATATCTGTGTATTATATGACATATCCTTAAGAAAGTCTACCACTAACATTTTAGGCCAGAAACATACATTTAAAGGAAGAGTGTGCAGTCACTAAGAAATCCAAGACGATCACTGTGTTTTTGGGCCGTGACAATTACTCTGCCATTGACGCCTGGCACCATCTTTGAAGAAAGAAATGTTTTTCTATGATGGCATGTAACGAGCTATCTTATCAAGTTAATCCAGCTGCTTAACAAATTATGTTTTAGTTTTCCAGGTCCCTCAAAACAAATTGCAATTTTGGCGACTGATTGTAATCCCTGTTATTTACTGTGCACCAGTGAATGCTGTGAAAACGGGCATATTGTAAAATGCATTATGCAATTGAGATTAGCCATTCAACCTGTGTATTTAGGATCTATTTATCTATTTGGAATATATGTTACTATTTTCCTTGCAGAGTATAATCCATCAGTGTAGGACATCTGCTGACATCAATGGCTAAACAAACTGTTTCTTCAAAAAAATCAAGTACACAACATGCAACATCAACAATGACAACGCTGCGCACATACAGAGAGCATGTACTGCATCGGGTTGTCTTTGTATATCAAGTTTAGCCAATAAGAACTGTTGCTGAAGACAGGTGCTTGTTTTTAAGTGTAAATCATAGCTCTCCACCTTTTGTGTCGCTAAGGTGGTAAAAAACACCCAATATTTTTTTTTTTGGGTTGGTGAGCGACCATTGGAGTGAATGGCTGTATAGGAAACTTGGCAATTGAGTCAGCTGATTGCAAGACGTGTCACCCACCAAAAGCATGTGGGTTGAGAGCTATGGTAAATACATTCTGTATACAAAATTTACTAAACAGTGTAATATACCATGTATTCCATATTACACTTTTTTTTATAGACGAGATGGCCATGGCTCACATGTCACTTTGACAAAGTCGAATAAAGATACAAATCATGTTGTGTGCACTATTTAAATAGGCGTCTCTCCACATTATGCCCCTCCGTGGCCTCACTCGACCTCCATCCCCCACTGGCACCTACCAGCATTCGAGCGCTGCATCTACCATCCAGCAACCCGCTCCCACCACCGACCACAACACTAAGTTTTGATCAGGGTGGCCGCCACAGGACTGCATCACCAAGCATCCCCTGCTGGAATGTTCCAGAAAGCTGCTTCTGCCTCCCAGTATTGCCGTTGGCCGCATCATCGACGTAAAACCAGCTTCCCAGTGGCCACATTGTTGCTGTGACCCCACCAACTACCCCAGCCCCGACATGAGGCTCTCCCCTTTCTGCCCCTCAGTGGCCTCACTCGACCTCCATCCCCCACTGGCACCTGCCAGCACATGGGTACTGCATCTTCCATCCAGTAGCCCGCAACCACCACCGACAGCAACCTTGTGAGCTTTGAGCAGGGCGGCCACCACAACAATCCATCTCCCTGCCTCCCCTGCTCTATCACACCAGACTGCTGCTCCTGACTCCCAGCACCGCCATTGGCCGCATCATAGCTGGAACCCCAGCACCACCATTGGCTACATTGTCACCGGCAAACCCAGCTCCCTGTTGGCTGCATTGTTGCTCTGACCCCCCCCCCCAACTACAACCAGCCCTGTGGTGAGGCTCTCCCCATTCTACCCCTGTGTGACCTCACTCAACCTCCATCCCCCGCTGGCACTGCACATAGAGCAACCCACTCCCACCACCAACTGCAACACAATTAGTTTGAGCAGGGGAGCCGCCATAGGACTTCATAGGACCCCATCTCCCAGTCTCACCTGCACTGTCACTCCAGACTGATGCTTCTGCCTTCCAGCACCGCCAGGGTCGCATTATTGCTGGAAACCCAGATCCCCATTGGCGGCTCCCCATCACTCCTACCATTTTACCTCCTACCTTTGGGGCAACCCTAGCCCTGGGGTGTTCCAGCAAAGGTCCAACATCTAAGGGACATTATTCCAGTCTTCCTGCAGCCTCTTTGCTTACGAGCTGTTGCTATACTCTACCCTCCAACTGTTCTATAGGTTATACCTGCACCTCTCCCCTAACCCTACCATCACCATGTTCTGCTCTTCCTACCCATTCCTCTGCTTCCTACTTCTCTCCTTTGCCCATTACCAGTTTACCTCCCTCCGGATTCCCATCGCCACATTTGCTCGACATCACCCCCTCCTCTCTCTCCTCTGCTCTCCCTATCCACCACTCATCTCCTCCCTAATCCCAAGTACCCTCCCCTTCCCCATCTACCGGCATCATCTCTTCACCTCCCAATCTCAACATCTCTATGGTTCTATGTCTCACTCTCTTTCTATTCCTCTCTGAAATGCTCAATATGTCTGCAACAAAACCTCCTTTAGCGCTGATTTCCTTCGTTCTCAATCCCACTCTCTTGACCTTATTACCCATCATTGAAACCTGGATCTCTCCCTCTGACTCTGCTACACTTTCTGCCCTTCATGACGCTGCATACACCTTCACCAATTCTCCTCGCCTTACTGGTAGGGTGGTGGCATAGGACTTTTCTCTTCCAACAAACTACCCATCTCCAGCACTCCTCCATTGTCTGCTGTCTCTCCCTCTCTTGAATTCACATTATCCACTACCCCTATGGAATTCATGTTATCTCCCTTTTTTGGCCACCTGGCCCACCTGGTCTATTCTTTGATCACATCTCCTAGCTAATTGATTCCCTCTGCCTAACCACCACCTCAAACATTGGTGACTTCAACCTATCCTCTCTCTCCACTACTCTGTCCATGAAATTCAGCCTTGGCCTCTCCAGCCATGCACTAGTGTCTCCCCACAGCTTTCCTGCACTAGTGGCAACTCCCTCAACCTTATTCTCATCTCCTCCCAACTCTCTGCCTCCAATATCTCTGACCACTATCGTCTTTGCCTCTGTCTTCACTACCACCTTCTCCTCTCTCTCCCAACCCACTGTTATGATTACCAAGCACAGGTTTCCCTCCTCCAAACTCTCATCATACCTATCCGGCCTACAACACTCTCTCTCCTCTTTTAAGGACACTGACCACTGACAAAGCCTTCAATAATTTTAACGTGGCCCTCCATGCTCCCTTCTCCTCTCACTTCCCTCTATCAACAATTACTCCTAAAGCCTCCCTTCCTCGTCCTTGCATTACACCTTTCATTTGCATCTTGAAAACAACAATGAGAAAAAAAACCCTTACACTTGGCAAAAGACTAGCATCCCATTTGATCTCCAACTCTATCTCATCTCTCTCCAAAGCTTCACCTCTACGCTCATCACGGTCAAACTTGATTTCATCCCAATCTGCTCAACCTAAGCTGCCCCAGAGATCACTAACATCTATTCTCTCTCTTCCCAAGCCCTGCTTCATCCTATCTACTCTATCTGCTACTGATCTTGCGACCTACTTTGCCTAGACAATTTCCACCATTCAAACTACCTAACTACGTATCTGGCCCCCTCCCCCACATGTACTTCTCTTCTACTCCCCTACCCTCCTCTCCCGCCATCATGTTGTTCTTCACCCCCACAAATGCAGAAGAAATTCCTACCCTCCTCTTCAGGTCTAATCCATCCTGCATCTCCATCTGGTCAAAATCATAGCACCAAATGTTACTCCACTATTTCCTTCCCTCTACAACACCTCTCTAAACCATGCCAGCTTTCCAGACTCGTACAAGTCTGCAACTGTCATCCACATCCTTAAGAAACCTGACCTTGATCCCAACTACTCTCAGAATGGAGAATATTTCTCTGGTATTCAAATTCGCTTTTTTTGATTCTGTCATTAAAGGTCTCTTTTTTAGCCTGAATGATTTGTTTTTTGTAGCTGTTAGTGAGCCCAGTGAGAAGGTCTTTGTTATGGGGAGAGGGGTTTTTTCTCCAACAGGCTTCTGCATGTCGTTTCTCTTTGCTTAAGGCTTTTAGGGCTGGGGTGAACCAGGTGTTCAGATGGGCAATAGGTTTTGATTTAGTGGGTTTCAGCGGCGCAATGGCGTCGATCGCCGAGTTGATGGTGTTGTTGTACAGGTCGACTATATCGTTAGGGTAAGAGGACTGGCTAGAGTGATTAGTGATGGGTTGGAGCAGAGGGAGAAGATTAGTGAGTGTTATATTTTTTTTGCAGCGGGTGAGGGCTGGTGCAGTATGAGGGTGCGCGTACAGCACTAAATGCGTAATCGTAGCTTCAGGAGGAAGGGTTCGGAACACGGTAGTGTACTCACAGATTTTTTGCCAGTGATATTGGTCGACGGGCCGGAGCATGGTTATGTGAGTCCATCATGGCAGCGGGCAGGGACCTTGCAGCAAACTTCAGGGAGCAGGATCAAGGGAGCAGGCCACGCCGCGCCTCCCATGCGCCGAACAGGGCACTAAACAGGGCCTTTGTATGGCCTTTGGGCTGGCCGCCGGCGACTGTGCCTGCCGGCGGATGTTTTCGGATCAAAACGAGGTTCAGCCTCGTTGTGGTGCCGCTCAGCGCCCGGCATGAGCAAGTCAGGCACAGTATGGGGACAGGGTCAGGCAGGCCCTACTCGTCGAGGCAGCAACTTGCCTTGCAGCACGCTCGGTGCACGGATCCTCTTCTGGGCTGGGGGGGCTCCTGCCCTCACCCCTCTATGAGGATGGCTGAAGTGGGGGACCTGCGGTGCAAACAGGGCCTTTGTATGGCCTTCGGGCTGGCCGCCTGCGACTTCGCCTGCCGGCGGATGTTTTTGGATCAAAACGAGGTTCAGCCTCGTTGTGGTGCTGCTCAGCACCCGGCATGAGCCTTACCCTTGCACTATGGGCCTCATTATGACCCAGACACTAAGGGCCTCATTACGACCCTGGCGGTAATCGCCCGTCATTACCGCCATGGTGTAATGAGCGTTTACGCCGTGGGACGATGGCGTAAAGAGCGCCACATCACGACCCATCGCGCACGAGCATTACGCCATGGCGGTAATGCAATTAACGCCATGGCGGAAAAGGCCCCTACCGGCATCGCTAAGCGAGCAAGGTGCCCTTCCGCCAGCGTAAGTAGCGGCCACCGTAATTTACGGCCACCGTAATTAGCGGCGGCCGTAATTAGCGGCGGCCGTAATTAGCGGCGGCCGTAAAAGGCCAAACCGGAAATAGCGTCATCGCGCCGGAACGGGAAGCAGCCCGTCGGCCATCTTTAAAAACACAATCCATCGCCATCCTACCAAACAACACCAGACCCAACCCTGACACCTGTCCCAACCAAACACCCACCCATCCAAGTTCCCGAAAATGCCAAAATCCGTGAAAAAGGCATGTGACCGCCAGCGCCAGGAGCGATTCAGCCGGGAGGAACTCTGCATGCTAGCGGAGACCCTGCAGGACAACGCAGGTGTTGTATTCTCCCCTGAAATGACCAGGACAGCAATCGGGAAGAAGAAGGCCATCTGGGCCCTGGTGGCTGAGCGCGTCAGCGCGGTGGGGACCGTACCCCGCACCCCACAGCAGTGCCGGAAGCGCTGGGATGACCTGCGCATACGGGTCAGAGCCGTCATCTCGGCAAACCGCAACCTTGCCCAGGGAACCGGTGGAGGGTCGGAATCCCCCCTGAAACTCCAACCGTGGGAGGAGATCTGTGCTACCACCATCGGCATGGAATCCATCGAAGGCGTTGGAGGGATGGAAAGGGGAGCCCCGACATCAGGCGATGAAGGTAGGTGCCTCATACAAGACATGCCATAGTCACAGCAGTCCAATCATGTGTAGCACAAGGTTGCCCTAGAGTGTAAATGCAACACAAATCAATACTGCCCATAGCCACATGCGAGCACCACCCTGCATACACTGCTGGCACCCGCATACCTGCATCCACATACCACACCAAAAGGAGACAACCTGCATGGCACTGCCTGAAATCTGCCTCATCCACTGGCCAAAATAATGTCAACCATTGTCATTCAGAAGTCCGTAGACCCATCAATAACGCCCTCCCACCTTTGCTCCACCACAGGCACAGAATCACACCCAGAGGACCAGGACACCCCTGCGCCGAAGAGAGCGAAGTCCAACGACAACCTCCCTGCACCCTCAACCTCAGCTGCAGTGAGGCAGACCCCACGACAAGCAGGTCCCACTGCAGGCATACCGGAGGTCCCACCGGCAAGCACCCCTGTTGGCAGCAGGCCAGCAGCAGCTGCTCCACCTCCACCGACATTGCCTGCCACAGAAGGCAGGGGGTCAGCGGCCAGCAGCAACATCGGGGAGACAGCTGCAACAGCTGCATGTTCTGACTCGGACATGGAGCAGGAGGTCAGAAGCCCCACTGACCAACTACATTCCCCCTGTTTCTCAGACGCCAGCCCCCATGAGGGCGACACACAGGGGCACACTGAGGCAGAGGAGTGGCCTTCCACCCCATGCCCTGTCCACACTCCACAGGAGGGGACCAGCCCCTCCATCACTCCACCTGCACTGGCCATGGGCCAGCACGGCCAGCCGTCCCTCGAGGACATCACTCAGCGGCAGCATCAACTGTCCGCAATGCTGGATGAGCATGCCGCGGAATGTGTGGGGGCTAGGTTCAGCATTGAACAGGCCACGGAGACACTAAGGGCGGAAGTGGCGCAGAGCACTGCCACCCTGAGGGATGCCATGCAGGCCATGTCCAGGGACATCTGTGCCGAACTTGCGGGCTTGCGTCGTGCGGTCACTGACCTCACCCACACACGACAGGAGCTGCATGCACAGGGGCAGCCAGGGACATCCTCCACTGCCAGTTCTGCGCAGAGCAGCCCCGTGCGCCGTTCTGGACGCAACCTGCGCTCCACAGCCAGGGGTGCCCCGGGGGCCGGGAGAGGGGGCTTGTGACGGCCTGTGGACACGGTCACAGGCATCTGTTGACAGCTACATGGGGTGTGTTGGGGTGTGCAGGGGGAGGTAGGAGGTGGGAGGGGGTGTGTTGGGGTGTGCAGGGGGGAGGTGGGAGGTGGGAGGGGGTGTGTTGGGGTGTGCAGGGGGGAGGTGGGAGGTGGGAGGGGGTGTGTTGGGGTGTGCAGGGGGGAGGTGGGAGGTGGGAGGGGGTGTGTTGGGGTGTGCAGGGGGGAGGTGGGAGGGGGTGTGACACGACAGTTCATAGTTCCAATACACTTTTTTCTTTCAAAAAAAGAAATGTGTGGACATTTTCATTGCGTATGTGTGCTTTATTGGTGTACAGTCCACAGTGTGCATCTCCCAGAGACACACAGTGCCCCAAGTGCAGTCTCCATGCGATAAACACCAGCCGTGTGTGCTAGAAGCAGTGGTCGATGATACTTTGGCGCATGGCACGCCCCTCCTGTGCATCGCCTCCTCCATGTGGTGGCGCCCCATCTGCACCCTCCTCATCCTCATCGTCAGGTGGTTGCAGTTCTGCGTCAGGGGGCAGGGGCACATTCCGTCTGACGCACATATTGTGCAGCATGACACATGCCATGACGATCTTTGCCACCTTCTCATGGCCATACAGGAGTGCCCCACCAGACCTGCTGAGGCTTCGGAACCGTGCCTTCAGGAGGCCGAATGTCTGCTCTATGACCACACGAGTACGTGTATGTGCACGGTTGAAGTCCTCCTCGTGCTGGTTCTGCGGGTTCCGGACTGGCGTGAGGAGCCACCTCTTCAGGGGATAGGCTGCATCACCTGTATGTAGGCGAGAATGTATGTGTCAGTCATGTTGTCTGATCAGGAACATGATGTTCCACCATGGCTGGCATGGAACTGTTACCTTGGCTCACTTCTACATGCACTAATTGATTCACACTATGCAACCAGTATATGCTCATTGCTGCCATGGCCTGTTTTGCATGCCATCACCCTATGTATGCAGAGGGGTTTTGTGCATTGTGAGTGCCCTTCCTCTGTATCCGTTCTCTGTGTTACTCACAGCCAGGTGGAGTATGCATCTTCCCCCCCCCCCTTTCTGCCAGGTGGAGTATGCATCTTCCCCCCCCCCTTTCTGCCAGGTGGAGTATGCACTGGTACGTCATTCCCATGCCCACTTCCATGACATTGCACTCACCGAGTAGCCAGGATCTTGGGCCTGCATGTCGCTCCATGTAGCGTGGTATTGTGGAGTTCCTCAGGACCATTGAATCATGGGTTGATCCGGGGAATCGGGCACAACAATGTGTGATGATCTTGTTGGAGTCACAGACCATTTGCACGTTGATAGAGTGGAACTGTTTCCGGTTGCGGTACGGTACCTCCATGGCACGTGGAACCACCAATTCCACATGGGTGCAGTCGATGGCACCAATGCAACCGGGTATGCTGGCTAGTGCATGGAAACCCACTTTGGTGTTTGCAATCTCCTGGGCAGTCCGTGGTAATGAGATGTGGTCGTCTGTGTGCTTGAGGAGGGCATCGAGCACTTGGATGAGTGTTTGTGAGAATAATGGTTGTGAAATGCCATGCAGGTGCCCCACTGTGTGCTGGTAGGTGCCTGTGGCCAGGAAGTGGAGTACAGCCACTACCTTCAGTAGGGGGGGGGATGGCGGTTGGACTTTCTATCATGCTGACGATGTCGTCGTGTGTCATGTCTACGATGGCGGTGATGGTGTCCCGGTCCAAACGGTACAGGGTGTGGATCTGCTCAGCAGTGAGGTTGTTTGGATTGGCTCTGATGCATGGGATTGGGGGCTGCCTGCGTGGTGGCACTGGCTGTGCTGGTGGGGCTTGCTGGGCCTGCCTTGCCCTCCTTCTCCTCCTGCGTCTCCTCTGTGCTGCCTGTTGTTGTTGTTGTTGTTGCTGTTGTAGTAGCACATGCATTGCTATCAGGTCCTCCAGCCCCAACATTGCTAGTCATATTGCCATCATTGTGGAGTGTGACTGGGTGTGGGTAGGGGTGGGGTGTGCTCTTTTTGTACTCCCCTGAGTCTGTATTGCCTTCACCTGTGCTGTTTCTGTGCACCTGTGGCAGCTGCATTCACTTGAATTGGCCCTTTACGGTTGGTTCGCGATGGCGTTATTTGCACCATGGCGGTAAGGTACTTAGCGGCCTCGGTGATGGCGTTAGGTGCATGTCCGCTTGGGTCGGCATTTGCGTACCTTTCCGCCATGGCGCTAAGTACGGTGTGGGCGGTCGCGTGCGCGCACCCTTAGCGCAGTTAGCGGCAGCGTTAACTACGATGCCGCTATTGGCATCGTAGTTTACGGTCAGGAGTCATGATCGGACCTGGCGGAAAACGATGGCGGTAACCATTTACCGCCATCGTTTTTCACTTACCGCCAGGGTCGTAATGAGGCCCTAAGTGTTTAACGGCGCCGTAAAAGGCTGCGGCGGCGTTAAACACTTAGCGCCTAATTACGAAGTCCCTTTGCGGGACCCGACCTTAACGGCTGGTTTTACCAGCCGTTAAAGTAGGATGCCGCAAAGGGACCTTAGTGCTAAGTATGGTGCCGCAATTTGCGGCACCGTACTTAGCGCCTTCCCCATTCCCATTGAGCCCTATGGGGCAAAAATGGGAATGGGGAAGGGCCCATGGTGAATGGGGAATTACCGCCCAGCCAACCTTGGAATGAGGCGGTAATTCCGCCATTCACCATGGCGGACCCCGGCATGGACCATGGTGCTAATAGCACCATGGTTTAGCGCGGGGGTCGTAATGAGGCCCTATGTGTCCAATCGTCACAAGGCAAAGTAACCAAAGCAGTCAACAAATGCACACACCAATGTAACAATGTAGCTCTGTTCTGACAGGCAGCACTCATGTATTCCATTGCTTGGACCACACACATCTCTTTCAATGCACCTCAACCTTGAAAAGCTTTGCCATCTAATTCTCTGAAAACATATCTTTTCTACTTGTCCTGTTTGTTACCTACAGCATCTGTACATTTTGACACTGAGAGCACACACAAACACAGCTCTAACAACGCACGCTGCTCGTCATACAGTGTTCCCCTTCCTGATATCCCACGCATGCTGAAAGGAGTCTATGCCAGATACATTTGTATAATGTTTTCAAATAGACAAACAAAAATGACAACTAAAGAGTTGTGTGTGATTACTGCCTGCAACTAAAAGCGTGTCATTACGAATCAGCGCTTTTCCTTTGAAGCAGGTCAGATTTCAGAAATGCTCTTCTGAAACTTCGGAAAACCTAATGAAAACATTGGCCGTTTTCAAACAAAAGCAAGATGCCTCACGTCTAGTAAAATCTGCAAGTACTGAAACTGGCAGGCCACTTCAGAGTGACCCTTCCTGCCCTTGATTGATCTGCTGGGTGTGCCTCCTTGGCAGCAGACAAACTCAAATTGTCATGGTTACCAGGCAGAGAGGTGCGAATGGTAGCTGGTCAAGTTCTACATGACAAAGGCTTTGAGCTTTGCGCATATCACGGCCCCATCACCCACCCTCAGCTTCTCCTGATTCTGCAAGCCAGAAAGCGCCATGAATGAACTTCATGAAAAGGATGTAAAACTATTGCAATGTACGGCATGAGTTTAAAAACAATGATTTAATTAAAAGTCAAGTACAGTATTTAAAGTATTCAAAACAAAACCACATTTCACATAACATACATTATGGTACGCAAAAGAAATTGATCTTTTTGCATCTTTTCAGAGATAATCATCTCCCAGCAGCAGCATTAAAGTTCTAATCCAATCCAGTGGTGAAATGATAAATAAATAAATAAATAACTAGGCATAAACATCATGAGTTGGGGGTAGCCCTTAAATGCTGCGGTAATGCTATTACCGCTGCATTTAAGGGTCCGCCCAAACATGAGTCTGGCAGCTTTTACCCCCAGCAATAAGCTGGGGGTAAATGCGCCCAATAAATTCCTATTTCAGGCACATTTAGCGCTGCGCTATTTGCGCGGAAAATTGGGAATTACAGTTACACCCCTGCTCATGCCCCATGTCTCCCTCATGTTCCCCCACCCCGCGCTCATGCCCCGTGTCTCCCTGCTGTTGCCCCAGACCCCTGCTCATGCCACGTGTCTCTCTCCTGTTACCCCCCACCCCCTCTCATGCACCGTGTCTCTCTCCTGTTGCCCCCCACCCCCAGGTCAAGCCCTGTGTCTCTCTCCTGTTGCCCCCGACCCCCCAGCCATGCCCTGTGTCTCTCTGTTGCCCCCCACCCCCCGGTCATGCCCCGTGTCTCCCTGCTTTTGCCCCCCACCCCCCGCTCATGCCCCGTGTCTCTCTCCTGTTACCCCCCACCCCCCTCTCATGCCCCGTGTCTCTCTCCTGTTACCCCTCACCCCCCCTCATGCCCTGTGTCTCTCTCCTGTTGCCCCCACCCCCGGTCATGCCCCGTGTCTCCCTTATGTTGCCCCCCACGCCCCAGTCATGCCCTGTGTCTCCCTGCTGTTGCCCCCCCACCCCCGCTCATGCCCAGTGTCTCTCTCCTGTTACCCCCACCACCCTCTCATGCCCCATGTCTCCCTCGTGTTCCCCCCACCCCTGCTCATGCCCTGTGTCTCCCTGCTGTTGCCCCCCACCCCCCGCTCATGCCCTGTGTCTCTCTCATGTTGCCCCCCACCCCCGCTCAAGCCCCGTGTCTCTCTCCTGTTACCCCCCACCCCTCTCTCATGCCCCGTGTCTCTCTCCTGTCGCCCCCACCCCCGGTCATGCCCCGTGTCTCCCTCCTGTTGCCCCCCACCCCCCGCTCATGCCCCGTGTCTCTCTCCTGTTACCCCCACCCCCTCTCATGCCCCGTGTCTCTCTCCTGTTTCCCCTATCCTCTGCTCATGCCCCGTGTCTCTCTCATGTTGCCCCCCACCCCCCCGGTCATGCCCCGTGTCTCCCTGCTGTTGCCCCCCACCCTCTGCTCATGCCCCGTGTCTCTCTCCTGTTACTCCCCACCCCCCTTTCATGCCCCGTGTCTCTCTCCTGTTGCCCCACCCCCCGGTCATGCCCCGTGTCTTCCTGCTGTTGCCCCCCAACCCCCGCTCATGCCCCGTGTCTCTCTCCTGTTGCCCCCCACCCCCTGCTCACGCCCCGTGTCTCTCTCCTGTTAACCCCCACCCCCGCTCATGCCCCGTGTCTCCCTCTTGTTCCCCCCACCCCCCGCTCATGCCTCGTGTCTCCCTGCTGTTGCCCCCCACCCTCCGCTCATGCCACATGTCTCCCTGCTGTTGCCCCCCACCCCCTCTCATGCCCCGTGTCTCCCTCGTGTTCCCCCCACCCCCGCTCATGCCCCGTGTCTCCCTGCTGTTGCCCCCCACCCGCCGCTCATGCCCCGTGTCTCTCTCATGTTGCCCCCCACCCCCGGCTCATGCCCCGTGTCTCTCTCCTGTTACCCTGACCCTACTCTCATGCCCAGTGTCTCTCTCATGTTGCCCCCCACCCCCGGTCATGCCCCGTCTCTCCCTGCTGTTGCCCCCCACCCCCTGCTCATGCCCGAGTCTCTCTCCTGTTACCCTCAACCCCGCTCATGCCCCGTGTCTCTCTCCTGTTAACCCCCCACCCCCTTTCATTCCCCGTGTCTCTCTCCTGTTACCCCCCACGCCCCGCTCATGCCCCGTGTCTCTCTCCTGTTGCCCCCCACCCCCGCTCATGCCCCATGTCTTCCTGCTGTTGCCCCCTACCCCCGCTCATGCCCCATGTCTCTCTCCTGTTAACCCCCACCCCCTGCTCATGCCCCGTGTCTCCCTGCTGTTGCCTCCCACCCCCCACTCATGCCCGTGTCTCCCTGCTATTGCCCCCCCACCCCCCACTCATGCCCCGTGTCTCTCTCTTGTTACCCCCACCCCCCTCTCATGCCCTGTGTCTCTTTCCTTTTACCCCCCACCCCCCAGTCATGCCCCGTGTCTCCCTGCTGTTGCCCCCCACCCCCCGTTCATGCCTCGTGTCTCTCCTGTTACCCCCCACCCCCACTCATGCCCCGTGTCTCCCTGCTGTTGCCCCTCACAACCCGCTCATGCCCCGTGTCTCTCTCCTGTTACCCCCACACCCCTGCTCATGCCCCGTGTCTCCCTTGTGTTCCCCCCACCCCCCGCTCATGTCCCGTGTCTCCCTGCTGTTGCCCCCGACCCCCGCTCATGCCCCCTGTCTCTCTCCTGTTACCCCCCACCCCCCTCTCATGCCCCGTGTCTCTCTCCTATTTCCCCCCACCCCAAGGTCAAGCCCTGAGTCCCTCTCCTGTTGCCCCGACCCCCCAGCCATGCCCTGTGTCTCCCTGTTGCCCCCCAACCCCCGGTCATGCCCTGTGTCTCCCTCCTGTTGCCCCCCACCCCCGCTCAGGCCCCGTGTCTCTCTCCTGTTAACCCCCACCCCCTGCTCTTGCCCCGTGTCTCCCTGCTGTTGCCTCCCACCCCCCACTCATGCCCGCGTCTCCCTGCTGTTGCCCCCCCACCCCCCACTCATGCCCCGTGTCTCTCTCTTGTTACCCCCCTGCCCCCCTCTCATGCCCTGTGTCTCTTTCCTTTTACCCCCCACCCCCCAGTCATGCCCCGTGTCTCCCTGCTGTTGCCCCCCACCCCCCGTTCATGCCTCGTGTCTCTCCTGTTACCCCCCACCCCACTCATGCCCCGTGTCTCCCTGCTGTTGCCCCTCACAACCCGCTCATGCCCCGTGTCTCTCTCCTGTTACCCCCACACCCCTGCTCATGCCCCGTGTCTCCCTTGTGTTCCCCACCCCCCGCTCATGCCCCGTGTCTCCCTGCTGTTGCCCCCGTCCCCCGCTCATGCCCCCTGTCTCTCTCCTGTTACCCCCCGCCCCCCTCTCATGCCCCGTGTCTCCCTCCTGTTGCCCCCCACCCCAAGGTCAAGGCCTGAGTCCCTCTCCTGTTGCCCCGACCCCCCAGCCATGCCCTGTGTCTCCCTGTTGTCCCCCACCCCCCGGTCATGCCCTGTGTCGCCCTCCTTTTGCCCCCCACCCCCGCTCATGTCCCGTGTCTCTCTTCTGTTACCCCCCACCCCCCGCTCATGCCCCGTGTCTCCCTCATTTTCCCCCCACTCATGCCCCGTGTCTCCCTGCTGTTGCCTCCCACCCCCGCTCATGCCCCGTGTCTGTCTCCTGTTACCCCCCACCCCTCACTCATGCCCCGTGTCTCTCTCGTGTCGCCCCCACCCCCCGGTCATGCCCCGTGTCTCCCTCCTGTTGCCCCCAACCCCTGCTCATGCCCCATGTCTCTCTGCTGTTACCCCCACCCCCCTCTCGTGCCCTGTGTCTCTCTCCTGTTACCCCTCACCCCCCTCTCATGCCCCGTGTCTCTCTCATGTTACCTCCTACCCCCCGGTCATGCCCCGTGTCTCCCTTCTGTTGCCCCCCACCCCCAGTCATGCCCCATGTCTCCCTGCTATTGCTCCCAACCCCCCGCTCATGCCCCGTGTCTGTCTCCTGTTACCTCCCACCCCCCTCTCATGCCCCGTGTCTCCCTCGTGTTCCCCCCACCCCCGCTCATGCCCCGTGTCTCCCTGCTGTTGCCCCCCACACCCGCTCTTGCCCTGTGTCTCTCTCATGTTGCCCCCCACCCTCGCTCATGCCCCGTGTCTCTCTCCTGTTACCACCACCCCCCTCTCATGCCCCGTGTCTCTCTCCTGTTGACCCCCACCCCCGGTCATGCTCCGTGTCTCCCTGCTGTTGCCCCCCACCCCCCGCTCATGCCCCGAGTCTCTCTCCTGTTACCCATACCCCCGCTCATGCCCCGTGTCTCTCTCCTGTTACCCCCCACCCCCCCTCATGCCCCGTGTCTCTCTCCTGTTGCCCCCACCCCCCTCTCATGCCCCGTGTCTCCCTGCTGTTGCCCCCCACTGCCCGCTCATGCCCCGTGTCTCTCTCCTGTTGCCCCCTACCCCCCGCTCATGCCCCATGTCTCTCTCCTGATAACTCCGACCCCCCGCTCATGCCCCGTGTCTCCCTCGTGTTCCCCCCACCCCCCCTCATGCCCCGTGTCTCCCTGCTGTTGCCCCCCACACCCCGCTCATGCCCCGTGTCTCTCTCATGTTGCCCCCCACCCCCGGCTCATGCCCCGTGTCTCTCTCCTGTTACCCTCACCCCCCTCTCATGCCCAGTGTCTCTCTCATGTTGCCCCCCCACCCCCGGTCATGCCCCGTCTCTCCCTGCTGTTGCCCCCCACCCCCTGCTCATGCCCGAGTCTCTCTCCTGTTACCCTCAACCCCACTCATGCCCCGTGTCTCTCTCCTGTTAACCCCCCACCCCCCTTTCATTCCCCGTGTCTCTCTCCTGTTACCCCCCACCCCCCGCTCATGCCCCGTGTCTCTCTCCTGTTCCCCCCCACCCCCCGCTCATGCCCCGTGTCTTCCTGCTGTTGCCCCCCAACCCCGCTCATGCCCCGTGTCTCTCTCCTGTTGCCCCCCACCCCCCGCTCATGCCCCGTGTCTTCCTGCTGTTGCCCCCCAACCCCGCTCATGCCCCGTGTCTGTCTCCTGTTAACCCCCACCCCCTGATCATGCCCCGTGTCTCCCTGCTGTTGCCTCCCACCCTCCACTCATGCCCGTGTCTCCCTGCTGTTGCCCCCCACCCCTCACTCATGCCCCGTGTCTCTCTCTTGTTACCCCCCTACCCCCCTCTCATGCCCTGTGTCTCTTTCCTTTTACCCCCCACCCCCCAGTCATGCCCCGTGTCTCCCTGTTGTTGCCCCCCACCCCCCGTTCATGCCTCGTGTCTCTCCTGTTACCCCCCACCCCCACTCATGCCCCGTGTCTCCCTGCTGTTGCCCCTCACAACCCGTTCATGCCCCGTGTCTCTCTCCTGTTACCCCCACACCCCTGCTCATGCCCCGTGTCTCCCTTGTGTTCCCCCCACCCCCCGCTCATGCCCCGTGTCTCCCTGCTGTTGCCCCCGACCCCCGCTCATGCCCCCTGTCTCTCTCCTGTTACCCCCCACCCCCCTTTCATGCCCCGTGTCTCTCTCCTATTGCCCCCCACCCCAAGGTCAAGCCCTGAGTCCCTCTCCTGTTGCCCCGACCGCCCCAACCATGCCCTGTGTCTCCCTGTTGCCCCCCACCTCCCGGTCATGCCCTGTGTCTCCCTCCTGTTGCTCCCCACCCCCGCTCAGGCCCCGTGTGTCTCTCCTGTTAACCCCCACCCCCTGCTCATTCCCCTTGTCTCCCTGCTGTTGCCTCCCACCCCCCACTCATGCCCTGTGTCTCTCTCTTGTTACCCCCCCGCCCCCCTCTCATGCCCTGTGTCTCTTTCCTTTTACCCCCCACCCCCAGTCATGCCCCGTGTCTCCCTGCTGTTGCCCCCCACCCCCCGTTCATGCCTCGTGTCTCTCCTGTCACCCCCCACCTCCACTCATGCCCCGTGTCTCCCTGCTGTTGCCCCTCACAACCCCGTGTCTCTCTCCTGTTACCCCCACACCCCTGCTCAGTCCCCGTGTCTCCCTTGTGTTCCCCCTCCCCCCGCTCATGCCCCGTGTCTCCCTGCTGTTGCCCCCGACCCCCGCTCATGCCCCCTGTCTCTCTCCTGTTACCCCCCACCCCTCTCATGCCCCGTGTTGCCCCCCACCCCAAGGTCAAGCCCTGAGTCCCTCTCCTGTTGCCCCGACCCCCCAGCCATGCCCTGTGTCTCCCTGTTGCCCCCCACCTCCCGGTCATGCCCTGTGTCTCCCTCCTTTTGCCCCCCGCTCATGTCCCGTGTCTCTCTTCTGTTACCCCCCACCCCCCGCTCATGCCCCGTGCCTCCCTCGTTTTCCCCCCACTCATGCCCCGTGTCTCCCTGCTGTTGCCTCCCACCCCCGCTCATGCCCCGTGTCTGTCTCCTGTTACCCCCCACCCCTCACTCATGTCCCGTGTCTCTCTCGTGTCGCCCCCACCCCCCGGTCATGCCCCGTGTCTCCCTCCTGTTGCCCCCCAACTCCCGCTCATGCCCCGTGTCTCTCTGCTGTTACCCCCACCCCCCTCTCGTGCCCCGTGTCTCTCTCCTGTTACCCCTCATCCCCCTCTCATGCCCCGTGTCTCTCTCATGTTACCTCCCACCCCCCGGTCATGCCCCGTGTCTCCCTTCTGTTGCCCCCCACCCCCAGTCATGCCCGTTGTCTCTCTGCTGTTGCTCCCAACCCCCCGCTCATGCCCCGTGTCTGTCTCCTGTTACCTCCCACCCCCCTCTCATGCCCCGTGTCTCCCTCGTGTTCCCCCCGCTCATGCCCCGTGTCTCCCTGCTGTTGCCCCCCACCCCCGCTCATGCCCTGTGTCTCTCTCATGTTGCCCCCCACCATCGCTCATGCCCCGTGTCTCTCTCCTGTTACCCCCACCCCCCTCTCATGCCCCGTGTCTCTCTCCTGTTGACCCCCACCCCCGGTCATGCTCCGTGTCTCCCTGCTGTTGCCCCCCACCCCCCGCTCATGCCCCGAGTCTCTCTCCTGTTACCCATACCCCCGCTCATGCCCCGTGTCTCTCTCCTGTTACCCCCCACACCCCCTCATGCCCCATGTCTCTCTCCTGTTGCCCCCCACCCCCTGGTCATGCCCCGTGTCTCCCTGCTGTTGCCCCCACTGCCCGCTCATGCCCCGTGTCTCTATCCTGTTGCCCCCTACCGCCCGCTCATGCCCCATGTCTCTCTCCTGTTAACTCCGACCCCCCGCTCATGCCCCGTGTCTCCCTCGTGTTCCCCCACCGCCCGCTCATGCCCCGTATCTCCCTGCTGTTGCCCCCACCCTCCGCTCATACCCCGTGTCTCCCTGCTGTTGCCCCCACCCCCGCTCATGCCCCGTGTCTCTCTCCTGTTACCCCCCACCCCCTCTCATGCCCCATGTCTCTCTCCTGTTGCCCCCCACCACCCCGGTCATGCCCCGTGTCTCCCTGCTGTTGCCCCAACACCCCGCTCATGCCCCGTGTCTCTCTCCTGTTCCCCCACCCCTCGCTTATGCCTCATGTCTCTCCTGTTACTCCCCACCCCCCGCTCATACCCCGTGTCTCTCTCCTGTTGCCCCCCACCCCCAGTCATGCCCCGTGTCTCCCTGCTGTTGCCCCCAACCCCCCGCTCATGCCCCGTGTCTCTCTCCTGTTACCTCCCACCCCCTCTCATGCCCCGTGTCTCCCTCGTGTTCCCCCCACCCCCGCTCGTGCCCCGTGTCTCCCTGCTGTTGCCCCCCACCCCCGCTCATGCTTTGTGTCTCTCTCATGTTGCCCCCCACCCTCGCTCATGCCCCTTTTCTCTCTCCTGTTACCCCCACCCCCCTCTCATGCCCCGTGTCTCTCTCCTGTTGACCCCCACCCCCGGTCATGCCCCGTGTCTCCCTGCTGTTGCCCCCCACCCCCCGCTCATGCCCCCTGTCTCTCTCCTGTTACCCCCACCCCTCTCATGCCCTGTGTCTCTCTCCTGTTGCCCCCCACCCCAAGGTCAAGCCCTGAGTCCCTCTCCTGTTGCCCCGACCCCCCAGCCATGCCCTGTGTCTCCCTGTTGCCCCCCACCCCCGGTCATGCCCTGTGTCTCCCTCCTTTTGCCCTCCGCTCATGTCCCGTGTCTCTCTTCTGTTACCCCCCACCCCCCGCTCATGCCCCGTGTCTCCCTCGTTTTCCCCCCACTCATGCCCCGTGTCTCCCTGCTGTTGCCTCCCACCCCCGCTCATGCCCCGTGTCTGTCTCCTGTTACCCCCCACCCCTCACTCATGTCCCGTGTCTCTCTCGTGTCGCCCCCACCCCCCGGTCATGCCCCGTGTCTCCCTCCTGTTGACCCCCACCCCCGGTCATGCTCCGTGTCTCCCTGCTGTTGCCCCCCACCCCCGCTCATGCCCCGAGTCTCTCTCCTGTTACCCATACCCCCGCTCATGCCCCGTGTCTCTCTCCTGTTACCCCCCACACCCCCTCATGCCCCGTGTCTCTCTCCTGTTGCCCCCCACCCCCTGGTCATGCCCCGTGTCTCCCTGCTGTTGCCCCCCACTGCCCGCTCATGCCCCGTGTCTCTCTCCTGTTGCCCCCTACCCCCCGCTCATGCCCCATGTCTCTCTCCTGTTAACTCCGACCCCCCGCTCATGCCCCGTGTCTCCCTCGTGTTCCCCCACCCTCCGCTCATGCCCCGTGTCTCCCTGCTGTTGCCCCCCACCCCCGCTCATGCCCCGTGTCTCTCTCCTGTTACCCCCCACCCCCCTCTCATGCCCCGTGTCTCTCTCCTGTTGCCCCCCACCACCCCGGTCATGCCCCGTGTCTCCCTGCTGTTGCCCCAACACCCCGCTCATGCCCCGTGTCTCTCTCCTGTTCCCCCACCCCTTGCTTATGCCCCCTGTCTCTCTCCTGTTACCCCCACCCCTCTCATGCCCCGTGTCTCTCTCCTGTTGCCCCCCACCCCAAGGTCAAGCCCTGAGTCCCTCTCCTGTTGCCCCGACCCCCCAGCCATGCCCTGTGTCTCCCTGTTGCCCCCCACCCCCCGGTCATGCCCTGTGTCTCCCTCCTTTTGCCCTCCGCTCATGTCCCGTGTCTCTCTTCTGTTACCCCCCACCCCCCGCTCATGCCCCGTGTCTCCCTCGTTTTCCCCCCACTCATGCCCCGTGTCTCCCTGCTGTTGCCTCCCACCCCCGCTCATGCCCCGTGTCTGTCTCCTGTTACCCCCCACCCCTCACTCATGTCCCGTGTCTCTCTCGTGTCGCCCCCACCCCCCGGTCATGCCCCGTGTCTCCCTCCTGTTGACCCCCACCCCCGGTCATGCTCCGTGTCTCCCTGCTGTTGCCCCCCACCCCCGCTCATGCCCGAGTCTCTCTCCTGTTACCCATACCCCCGCTCATGCCCCGTGTCTCTCTCCTGTTACCCCCCACACCCCCTCATGCCCCGTGTCTCTCTCATGTTGCCCCCTACCCCCTGGTCATGCCCAGTGTCTCCCTGCTGTTGCCCCCCACTGCCCGCTCATGCCCCGTGTCTCTCTCCTGTTGCCCCCTACCCCCCGCTCATGCCCCATGTCTCTCTCCTGTTAACTCCGACCCCCCGCTCATGCCCCGTGTCTCCCTCGTGTTCCCCCACCCCCCGCTCATGCCCCGTATCTCCCTGCTGTTGCCCCCCACCCTCCGCTCATGCCCCGTGTCTCTCTCCTGTTGCCCCCCACCCCCCAGTCATGCCCCGTGTCTCCCTGCTGTTGCCCCCAACCCCCCGCTCATGCCCCGTGTCTCTCTCCTGTTACCTCCCACCCCCTCTCATGCCCCGTGTCTCCCTCGTGTTCCCCCCACCCCCGCTCGTGGCCCGTGTCTCCCTGCTGTTGCCCCCCACCCCCGCTCATGCCCTGTGTCTCTCTCATGTTGCCCCCCACCCTCGCTCATGCCCCTTTTCTCTCTCCTGTTACCCCCACCCCCCTCTCATGCACCGTGTCTCTCTCCTGTTGACCCCCACCCCCGGTCATGCCCCGTGTCTCCCTGCTGTTGCCCCCCACCCCCGCTCATGCCCCGAGTCTCTCTCCTCTTACCCCTACCCCCTGCTCATGCCCGATGTCTCTCTCCTGTTACCCCCCACCCCCCTCTCATGCTCCATGTCTCTCTCCTGTTACCCCCCACCCCCGGTCATGCCCCGTGTCTCTCTCCTGTTAACCCCGACCCCCCGCTCATGCCCCGTGTATCCCTCGTGTTCCCCCCACCCCCCGCTCATGCCCCGTGTCTCCCTGCTGTTGCCCCCCACCCTCTGCTCATGCCCCGTGTCTCCCTGCTGTTGCCCCCCACCCCCGCTCATGCCCCGTGTCTCTCTCCTGTTACCCCACCACCCCCCTCTCATGCCCCGTGTCTCTCTCCTGTTACCCCCCACCCCCCTCTCATGCCCCGTGTCTCTCTACTGTTGCCCCCCACCACCCTGGTCATGCCCCCTGTCTCCCTGCTGTTGCCCCCCACCCCCGTTCATGCCCCGTGTCTCTCTCCTGTTCCCCCACCCCTCGCTTATGCCTCATGTCTCTCCTGTTACCCCCCACCCCCCGCTCATGCCCCCTGTCTCTCTGCTCTTGCCCCCCACCCCGCTCCTGCCCCGTGTCTCTCTCATGTTGCCCCCCACTCCCGCTCATGCCCCGTGTCTCTCTCCTGTTTGCCCCCCACCCCCCTCTCTTGCCCCGTGTCTCTCTCCTGCTGCCCCCCACCCCCGTCAAGCCCTGCGTCTCCCTCCCGTTGCCCCCCACCCCCCACTCATGTCCCGTGTCTCTCTTCTGTTACCCCCACCCCCCTCTCATGCCCCGTGTCTCCCTCGTTTTCCCCCCGCTCATGCCCCGTGTCTCCCTGCTGTTGCCCCCACCCCCACTCATGCCCCGTGTCTGTCTCCTGTTACCCCCCACCCCCCGCTCATGCTCCGTGTCTCTCTCCTGTTACCCCCCACCCCCCGCTCATGCTCCGTGTCTCTCTCCTGTTACCCCCACCCCCTCTCATGCCCTTTGTCTCTCACCTGTTGCCCCTCACACCCCGGTCATGCCCCGTGTCTCCCTGCTGTTGCCCCCAACCCCCACTCATGCCCCATGTCTCTCCTGTTAACCCCCCACCCCCCTCTCATGCCCCGTGTCTCCCTCCTGTTGCCCCCCAACCCCCGCTCATGCCCCGTGTCTCTCTGCTGTTACCCCCCTCTCGTGCCCCGTGTCTCTCTCCTGTTACCCCTCATCCCCCTCTCATGCCCTGTGTCTCTCTCATGTTTCCTCCCACCCCCCGGTCATGCCCTGTGTCTCCCTTCTGTTGCCCCCCACCCCCAGTCATGCCCCATGTCTCTCTGCTGTTGCTCCCAACCCCCCGCTCATGCCCCGTGTCTGTCTCCTGTTACCTCCCACCCCCCTCTCATGCCCCGTGTCTCCCTCGTGTTCCCCCCACCCCCGCTCATGCCCCGTGTCTCCCTGCTGTTGCCCCCCACCCCTGGTCATGCCCCGTGTCTCCCTGATGTTACCCCCACTCCCCGCTCATGCCACGTGTCTCTCTCCTGTTACCCCCACCCCCCTCTCATGCCCCGTATCTCTGTCCTGTTGCCCCCCATCCCCGATCATGCCCCGTGTCTCCCTGATGTTACCCCCACCCCCCGCTCATGCCACGTGTCTCTCTCCTGTTACCCCCACCCCCCTCTCATGCCCCGTGTCTCTCTCCTGTTGCCCCCCACCCCCCGCTCATGCTCCGTGTCTCTCTCCTGTTACCCCTCACCCCCCTCTCATGCCCCGTGTCTCTCTCCTGTTACCCCCAACCCCCCACTCATGCCCCGTGTCTCTCTCCTGTTACCCCCCCACCCCCTGCTCATGCCCCGTGTCTCTCTCCTGTTGCCCCGCACCCCCGGTCATGCCCCGTGTCTCCCTGCTGTTGCCCCCCACCCCTCGCTCATGCCCCGTGTCTCTCTCCTGTTACCCCCAACCCCCTCTCATGCCCTGCGCCCTGCCAAAGTATCCCTGAACTCGCAGGCACCTGCACTAAAGAAGAAAGAATGGAAAACTTTGGATCAGGCAATGGGAAACTCACATTGGACCCCCGGTGAATCCTATGTTAGTTTCATGACAGTCGTGCTCTCCCTGGTTGCAGGATGAAGATCAGCCGGGGCCTCATCTAGGGTTTATTCCTGACCCAGCGATCAACCCTGTACCAAGTCAGGCTCCCTATATTCCAGTGGAGGAATGGGTAAGGGTAACCTGCCACATCCAATTTACCAGGAGCAATGGGATCAGGATTAGTCTCGAAAGAACACTCTCAGAGTCGGGTTCACGTCCTCTTCTCTCACTGCCAGTGTCAGCTCAAACTCATCCTGGACTTGGAGCAGATGGTTCCATTGCAAGGTCTTGATGTTTCTTGGCTCTCCTCATACCCATAGTCAGTAGACAGGCAGCACTACTAATTGATGCTCAATGTTGAATGGTTGAGACTCCCACTTGTTACTCAGCTTGTTCTGTCCACTCTTTTTCCAGGCTGTGGATCAAAACACAATCACCAGGTGGAAGACTTGCATCAATGTGCAAGATGCAAGGCAACTGAGGATCTGTGTAGCCCAGAATTGGTTTGAGTATTCGAGGAGCTCAAGTAGTGAGGATCTGCCTCAGCTCCTTGAATGCCTCCTGGCATTAGTCGGTCCACCTATCATCAAAGGGCTCATGTGGATGGTGTAAATGGTCTGCAGAGTAGTCCTGCCGCTCCTCTAGTTAGGCAGGTATCCTTTGATGAGGTCCACAAGCGGTTGCACGATGTTGGCATATCCCACAACAAATCTCCAGTAGCTGTTAAAGAAAGGAAACTCTGTAACTCCTTCAAGTTCTGAGGTCTTGACCAGGTGAGGAAGGCTTCCGTCTTTGCGGGATCTACAGGAATGATGTCTGCAGAGATGATGTTTCTGCTGTATTTGCTGCTTGTCCAGCAAAACTGGCACTTGTTCACACTGACCTTTAGCCCTTGCTCCCTTAGGCAGTAATTCTGCCAAAAATGCCCCATAGAGTCCAATGAAAAAAAGGGATCATACTCCGCCACCACCACGTGTAATCCACCTGTAAATCTGCCAAACTAAGTGGTGACAACGGTAAGTCCAGTGGATTTACAGACAGAATACTGCCCAACTCGTAATCACCCCCATTGTCAGGTGAGATTTCGTTCAATTTCTGATTTGGCCATGTACTAAGCAGAGCATGATGTAACATTACCATTACATGAGTTCATGTTAACATAAAACACACTCAGGCCTATAAATACTTTCTTAAATGATTTCAACATCTTCACAAAACCTCTCTTTTACTTCCTTGAAGCATTACATATCTGTAAGGCATTTAATGTCAAAGAGCCCACATACAAAATGTTTAATATCATAATACATCTTCATTAAGGAGACTTCAACATCATCACACACCATCCATGTGAGGACTTCAATATCATCACATATCAACCCTGTGGGGACCTCAACATCAGCACACACCACCCATTTGAGGACTTAAATATCATCACATATCAACCCTGTGGGGACCTCAACATCAGCACACACCACTGTGTGTACCCTGTGGGGACCTCACCATCAGCACACACCATCCACGTGAGGACTTCAATATCACCACATATCAACCCTGTGGGTACCTCAACATCAACACACACCATCCATGTGAGGACTTCAATATCATCACATATCATACCTTTGGGGACCTCACCATCAGCGCACACCATCCATGTGAGGACTTCAATATCATCACATATCAACCCTGTGGGGAACTCAACATCAGCACACACTGTCCATTTGAGGACTTAAATATCATCACATATCATGCCTGTGGGGACCTCACCATCAGCACACACCATCTATGTGAGGACTCCAATATCATCACATATCATCCCTGTGGGGACCTCACCATCAGCACACACCATCCATGTGAGGACTTCAATATCATCACATATCATACCTTTGGGGACCTCACCATCAGCGCACACCATCCATGTGAGGACTTCAATATCATCACATATCAACCCTGTGGGGACCTCAACATCAGCACACACCATTCAGTTGGAGGATTCAATATCATTGCATTCCATTTCTATGGGACCTTGAGCATAAATACACACTATTCTTATATGGCCTTCTATACAATGACACACCATCCCTGTGAGGACCTCTATGTCATCAAACAACATCCCAACGGAGACCTCAACATGACCACACACCATCCTTTTGGTGGACTCAGTACCATCATATCAGCTCTATTGGGACTTCAGCATCATTACATACTATTCGTATTCACATACCCTTGTATGGCCAATTGGGTGCATCTGTGGCTTCATTTGCATCACCTGAATGCATTTTCCTTCACCATTTGGGTATTTTTGGTTGAATTGGCCACTATTTTTGGCAGTGTTTCGTTCGGTATTTTTACCTGAAGATAGGATGGAATTAGCATTTTTATTTCCAGCTCTAATTCCACTGGAGGATTTAGCCCCGGGGGAATTATCACTGGTTTTCATTACTTATTCCTCCAGCGCTCATTTCTTCTGGGTTAATTTCACCAGAGGAATTAGTGTCCATTTTCAATAACCCTTATATCAGCAGATTGATCAAAGTGGCGCTAATTCCATTACTGCCACCTTTTTCCCTTAGAGATCAACTTGTAAGGAAACCAAATGAGTATCAATTAAACATCAACTTTGTGAATATTTTTTGAATAATCAGACAAAATGTGATGCCAACATTCAATTAATTCACATATCAGACTATAGACAAGATGACATCCGTGCACATAATGTGTTGTCTTGACAGTGTAGAATTCAATTTCATCACACACCACCCCTATGGGGACTTCAACAAAATCACAGAAAAATAAGAAAGTAAAGTAAGTCATATTGTGATTCGTTTATTACAAAAGTAGTCAATGCTTGAAATGAATCTGGAAGTGTGTTGTGCAATCAATGAGGAAAGATTTACATTGCATATCAATTATAAACAATTCTGTAAACATACAAAATACACAAAAAACAGCTTAATTTCATTATTTTACATTTAAACGCAGAGTTCAGGCCATTTAAAACACAATTGTATTTGTGTATAAATGGTTCCCATGAATCTGCTGTCTGCTGCCTAAGCATGTAGGGCATCTGATTTATCAAGTGTGTTTAAATTCCTGTCCGTGTGTTGATGACTGCAATACCACACCCACCCTGCGGGGGCAGAGCTGAGTAAAAAATCAACACACCAAAATAAACACAGGTCCCCACAAAGCCATTTTTTTAAAAGTTCTAAAAATTGGCACAGATGTCTTTTAAGTTGTTTTAAGTCATTTGGAAGGCATTACCATGTGGGGACTTGGGTTTAGGTCCCCACAGTGAAATCAAGTCCCCACAGCGTGTGCATGTTTACACACCCAAGTCCCCACAAGGATAGTAACACAAACTCTCACACACACACACACACACACACACACACACACACACACACACACACACACACACACACACACACACACACACACACACACACACACACACACACACACACACACACACACACACACACACACACACACACACACACACACACACACACACACACACACACACACACACACACACACACACACACACACACACACACACACACACACACACACACACACACACACACACACACACACACACACCCCCCCATTCATGTTGGCTTAAATGGACATTCCCCAGCTGAGTCGTGACTGTCTATTTAAGCAAACATGAACGGGCTATTCTAAAGTCACACATGTGTTACTAACATCACTCACTTTAAACTGCAAAATACTTGTCTTTTTTTAGAATATATTTTATGTTGTTGTAATTTGCAAATGTGACCAAACGGTCTGTTTTATGATTTATGATAAAAGAATAAATACATGATCTATTTTTGTGAAATTTGAGCCTTCCATCTCATTATATTTGTTTAAAAAAGATGGTTTGATAAATAGATGTGGATTGAGACCTAGTTCTGTCTCCTCCGTGTGTACATCGAAAGTTAGCTCTGTGGGACCCCTCTATGTTTTTCTTATATTTGAGTCCTCTTCCCACAAGCCCCTTATAAAAAAGAGGACACATTTTGCATCAGTGCGCCCACGGGTTTTTTCACTGAAATCAGCATAAGGCAGAACTTGGAACAGCAAAAGCATATTGAGACAGGATGCAGGATTAGATTTGAGCACTAGCAGCACAAAGGTTTGGTAGCACAGGCATGTATTTTTGAGACAGGACTTTTTTGGGCATTGGCATTTATTTTATGTGTGTTTTATGGGATGATGCTGACATGTACTGTTAAGACCAACCCCATTACTTTACTTGAACACAAAATTCATAAAAGGGGGACAGACCTCATAATCTGGTTTGGTAGAATCTGCTTGAAAGTGGGGCAATGCTGGTATATATTGTTGAGAGGCATCTCCCATTTTGTTTTGTTTTTTCCTTTGGGAACAGTGAGCATCAACACCAGTCACTATGTTCCTGTGTACTGTTTATGAGCTGGTATCTATTGGAGTGTTCCTTGTCTTGCCCGGCAGAACAGAGTGTAAATTCTACTTTGTTAGACAATTATTTTGAGATTTGTTTTCTTTAAAATGGGCACTTTCAACCCATGACTTTAAAGAATTTCAAAGAGTACGCACAAGACAAAATGTTATTGGATTAGTTCAGGGACACTCTATCGATTCAATCCAGGGAAAACATGTACACATCTCCACTCGGCAAATGCACCAGCTGCAACTCTCTACACTGTAGTGGCATTACTGGAATGGAGCTTGGAAGCCGATTAAAAGGCTAGTTAGGTTTTACTACCTCATTTGACTACATACAGAAAGAAGAAACCAATTTCCCCAATAAAAAAAAAACTAAAAAAAACGAAATTAATTGTCCCCCAGCCCCTGAGGTCCTGCCATGCTGGATATTCCATTTGAAGGAATGGTGGAGAAAAGTAAGCAGGAGGAGTGGCTAGAAGGTAAGTAGCAAGTTTACTGTGAATGGTAAACATTTTAGAAGAAAAGTGGAGAGCAGGATCATTTCCAGAAAAAGTGGCGGAGATGGACAAGGGTTTTTGAGTTGAATGATTTTGGGAGGTGACTAGGTTGGGAGGATTGAGATGAAATGAGAGAGAGAGAGAGAGAGAGAGAGAAAGAGAGAGAGAGAGAGAGAGAGAGCGAGAGAGAGAGAGAGAGAGAAAGAGAGAGAGAGAGAGAGAGAGAGAGAGAGAGAGAGAGTGACTTGACGAGTACCTTTGGCTGGGTTTCCCCTGTACCCACGTTCTCCTCACCTGAGCTTTCCGAGTCAATGGTTTCTTGCAGTCCTCGACGTGCCAGGGAGTCTCTCTCCTTTTTCTGGTGCGTGGGCTTGTCACGGAGAGAAGCCACTGTGGCCGCTGGGTGAGAACAGCGGCACAGTGACCTCCTTTCCGGGACCAAGCCAGAAAATGCAGGGAAAAACCCGCAAAGGGGAAAAAACCCTGATAAGAGGTGCCAAGACTTGTCTGCGAAGGCCAGTGTTTCACGGATGAAAGAGAAGGAAGCGAAGGATCTCCAAACAACTGAAGGGTGGTCACAAGATGTCCAAGTCCAACAATAGCAGCAGGCCTGAAGCGCAGGCTGAGAAGGCAGCAGCTGAGGAGGCTGAAGCGGAGGTCGAAAATGTTCCAGGAAAGCACTGCGGAGGAGCACGGAAGGAAACCCCACGCTGACTGGACCAAAAAGAGCAAGGTGAGAGAAACAGGAGAGAAAGAGAGAGAGAGAAAGAGAGAGAGAGAGAGAGAGAGAGAGAGAGAGAGAGAGAGCGCGAGAGACCGCCGGAGAAAAAGGCACAGCTAGCGCCGCCCAGGGAAGGCGGCGGAGAGAACTGGGAAACAAAGTACGGTGTTCTGAGAAACCGTAACCCCGGAGAAAGTAACCAAGGGGAGTAACCCCTGAGAAATTCCAAAGCGAGGTGCAGAGGAAGAGCGAAGGACCCAGAGTCGAAAAGTAAACAACAGAGGGGGGGGGGGGATTGCAACGCAACGACCTGCCGGGAGGCGGGGATTTAAATACTCCCGGCAGCGTTGCGTCCCGCGTTTGGAGCTGCAGAGCGAACACAGAAAAAGGACTAAATTAATCCTCCTCTGCGTCCTCTCAAACTCCAACGCGGAAGAAATCGCCAGTCGCGGCGATGGCCGCGGCTGCGAGTGACAGTATGCCCCCCCCTAGAGTGCAACCACCCGGGCTTACCCGGGTGCAAGCTATGGAACCTAGCCAACAGCTGAGGGGCATGTATCTGAGAAGCAGGCTCCCAGGAATCCTCCGATACCGGGTAGCCCTTCCATGACAGGAGGTATTCCAACCGGCCACGAAGGAATCTAGAATCGCGAATGGCAGAAACTTCATATTCCTCCTGGTTGGCAGCAGTGACAGGAAGATTCCGGTTGAGAGGCCGGCGATGTGGATCAGAGTAGTAGGGCTTAAGAAGAGAGGCGTGAAAGACAGGGTGTATGCGTCTGAGAGATGGAGAGAGTTTCAGACGATAGGCAACAGGATTGACCTTGGAGAGGATGGGGAAAGGTCCCAAGAAACGCGGAGACAGTTTAGAAGGTCTTGTCCATCTGGGAAGGAATCTGGTGGACAACCACACCTTGTCCCCGGGTTTCCATGAAGGTGCTTACCTGCAATGTTTGTCGGCTTCAGTCTTATTCCGCTGTCTACAATCCGTCAAGCTTAGCAATGCACTGTCCCTGGCCACCTTGACATTCCTTAGCACCTCTTCCGCAGTTGGAGAGTTAGAGAACCTGGGCACCTCGGGCATTAGACAACGCGGGTGAACACCGTAGGTACAAAAAAAAGGGGATAAGCCTGTGGCAGTGTGCCTGGAGTTGTTGTAAACGAATTCTGCAGTAGGGAGTAGAGAAACCCAATTTTCTTGACGCTGGGAAATAAAGCATCGCAAGTACTGCTCCAAGGTTGCGTTGAGTCGCTCCGTTTGGCCATTCGTCTGTGGGTGAAACCCAGAGGAAAGGGCCCTTTCCACTCCCAATCGAGAACACAAAGCCGTCCAGAATTTGGAAATGTACTGGCTTCCTCGATCGGATATTATCTTGTCGGGGAGGCCATGAAGCTTGAAGATATCTCGGGCAAATGTCTATGCCATCTTGGTGGCAGAAGGAAGTCCAGGAAGAGGAGAAAAATGGGCTAACTTGCTTAGAGAGTCCACCGTAACCATGATACATGTGCATGACTCCGACTCAGGAAGCTCCACTATGAAGTCCGTGGAGATGAGTCCCCATGGGCGAGTCGGCATCTCCACTTGGGTGAGAAGTCCTAGGGGCTTCCCCGAGGCATATTTGACTCTGGCACAAGTTGGGCAGGTCTTTACGTAGTTGAACACGTCTCTCCTGATGTTGGGCCAAAGAAATGACCTTGAGATAAGTTCCAACGTGCCATTTCCGCTTCTGTGTCCGCCTAGACGTGAGTCGTGACACCATTTAAGGATCTTCCGGTGCAACGACCCTTCAGGGATATACCACCAGAGCGAACACAGAAAAAGGACTAAATTAATCGTCCTCTCAAACTCCAACGCGGAAGAAATCGCCAGTAGCGGCGATGGCCGCGGCTGCGAGTGACAGAGAGAGAGAGAGAGAGAGAGAGAAGTCACATTTGGCAGGGTGAAGAGTAAAGGAGTAGTTTTGAAGAACAGTGTGGTTGAGTTGGAAATCTGAGGAGTGTCTTCATCTTTAACAAGTGCAACGCTTTTTTGGCATTGTTGTTTTCAGGGTGCAGATGAGAGGTGCAATCTGAGTCCATGGAGCGGAGGAGTTAGGAGTAAAAGTGAAAAGAGGGTAGTGACAGTAGAAGAGAGAATTGAATGCAGTGTTATAGTTAGAGAAGCGGATGTAAAGGTGAGTTCAACATAGGATGAGAGAGAGTGGTGTAGGTTAGAGAAGTAGTCACATTGTTTGGAGTAGGGAAACCTGGGCTTATTAAAAAAGTATTAGATGGAGAGAGTGAGGATGAAACAGGAGTGGAGATTGAGGCAAACACATTAGAGTTATGGGAGGGAGAATGAGCAGCAGAGATATTAGAGACGGAGAGCTGAGAGGAAGTGAGAATAAGGTTGAGGGAGTTTCCATTTGAATGGGTGGACAGAGAGGGGACAGAAGAGAGTGTGTTGTTAAGGAGAAAAGAGTTAAAGTCTTTGGATAGAACAGCAGAGAGAGGGGGGTGGTTACACTCACCAATGGCAGTGAGGTGGTAATTAGGAGGGAGATAGTCAATTAAGCAGGAGATTTGGTGGCCGATAGAGGTAATATGTATGCCATATGAGGCAGTGATTATGGAGATAGTGTATTAAAAAGAGGAAGAATTAGATGGAGATACAACATTGGGAGAAATAGGAAGTTTAGAAGATAAAAACAGTCCTACACCACCACCGCTGTCAGCCATCACCTCTGCCAGTGATGCGGGGATAGTGGGTGAAGGTGTCATGAAGGGCAGCAAGGGTTGCAGAATTGGAAGGGGAGATTCAGGTTTCAGTAAGGGTAATGTAGTTAAGAGAAGGAGAAAGAGAAAAGTCAAAGGTAAAGGAGATTTTATTACAGACAGACTGCACATTCCAAAGAGGGATTCCAGGGAGTGGGTGCCCAATTGCCTAATTTATTTGAATGTTTAAAGTCTGGTATTGCACATGTTTTGCATGTAAATTGTGAGGTTGAAGTGTGTTTTGGGAAACATAGTGCCTAATAAGCCAGCATGCCTGAGTCCAGAGCACTGTACTTTATGAAGTCTCTCTTTGCATTGCCCTTCCTCTATTCACCAAACTCAAAAAGCTCATGACACATTGTCCCTAATATTTGACACCATCCCACAGTAGTGACAGTATAGTGAATGGCATATATATATTGTATTGTATAGTTTATTCATTTATATGGCACTCCCAATCCTGAGGTATCTGGGCGCAGTACAGTTTAAATGGTTACAAGCATGGTACAATGAAACAAATGTACATTTACACTTTACAATATTTACAAATTCTTTGCAGCAGTGGTTATATATACAGAGAACAGATACATCGCTGTTATACGTAAGGTCATATCTAATGGTAGAGGGAGCGGAGCCAGGCTTTTACATCATTCTTAAAGGTTGGAAAGGACAGTGTAGCTTTAATGGAGTCAGGCATTGAGTTCCATAGTTGGGCTGCCAGGATTGGGAAACTGGTCCCTCCTGCTTTTTTGAGTTTGAATTTAGGGATCCTAAGGCTGTTGGCTTGCGCCATTCTGATGGAGCGTTCTGAGGTGTGTCTTGGAAATTTCTTTACTAAGTATTGTGGTGCCATGTTAGAGAGACATTTATAGGTGAGGTTTAAGAATTTGAACTTTATTCTGTCATTTATGGACAGCCAGTTGGTGCAGCATCTAGCGTGAGAGATATGGTGTGTTTTCGGGATACCTAGGGCAGTTCTCAAGGCGTTATTTTGGAGTGCTTAAAGTTTGTTGATGTTGTGTTTGCTGGTACTGAGTAGGAGTGCATTACAGTGATCTAACTTTGATGAGGGCACAAGCTACTATTATACAACTTTCAATGTAGAGGAACGGTTTGCATGCGTAGATCAGTTTACATGTGTAACTGGTGGCAGAGGCTGTGGCGTTAAGTTGTTTATTGAGGTTCAGAGTAGAGTCCAGATAAAATCCTAAGGTTTTTACCTCCTTTGAAACTTTGATGTTTAGTCCATCGATGATAAAGGAGTTGTATTGGTGGGAGAGTTTGTTCAGTCTGTTGGTTGACCCAATGAGTAAGAGCTCAGTCTTATCATCATTGAGGCTGTGTGTGGCCATCCAAGTTTGTATGATCAAGTACATTTTGTTGATCAAAGCTGCGTCTGTGTCGTTTTATCCTTGGATAGAGATAGGAATGTGGGTGTCATCAGCATAGTTGGTATATGAGACACCAAGCATATCAAGTGTATCAAACAGGGGCTTGGTGAATATGTTATACATAGTTGGAGGGATGCAGGAACCCTGCGGCACTCCACATATGATAGGTACTGGATCCGCTACAGAGTTAGGAGAGAAGACTCTCATGAAATGGTTATCTAGAAAAGATTTGATCCAGGTGGTGGCCTCCTTCGAGAAATGGGCAGCAGATTTGAGGTGGTTGCACAAGACTTTATGGTCAACCAAGTCAAACGCAGCCGATAGGAGGTGAATGGGAGCTTCTCTTTTGTCCATCTGTTCGTCCATTTGGTTCTTTAGGTCGATGAGGGCCGTCTCTGTCCTATGTCTCAGTCTAAAGCCCGATTGATGGTTACCTAGTAAGTTGTTAGCCTCCAGATAGGAATGAATATGAAGGTAAGCAGCATTATCTAGGATTTCTATTAGAAACGGTACAGTTTTTATTGGCCTATATTTTGTGGGTACACTTTGGTCTAGGTTAGACTTTTTTAGAAGAGGTAGAACCCAAGCATCTTTAAGATTTTACAGAACAATTGAGGCCTCGAATGACAAATTGATTAGTTTAGTAATGAAAGGATCTAGGTCCCTAGATGCTTATTTAACTATAGGAGCTGGACATGAGTCCTATAGGCATCTAGAGGGTTTGAGAGATGTGATGATTTTTTCCGCTTCTATTATAGTGATCTGTTTGAATTTAAACTGATTATTTGGTTTAACTTGTTTGTTGGCAGCTTCCTGGAGTATAGTTTCTTGTGCCACAAGTACATTCTTATGGAGCAGGTTTTTTTTGGCTATGATTTTCTCTTGAAGCATAGTTATTTTGTTACAATGAGCATTTTGTATGTTGGTTCACCATATTTGGTTTTTGAGGCACGTATCGATAGGGGTAAAAGGGGATTCTAGTTCTGTTAGGATAGAGAATAGTTCCCTTGTACTTGACTTTATTTCAATTCTTTCATTGACGGTGACTTTTTTGTTTGGATGATTTCCTTTTTATATCTATCTGCAAGAGTAGTTAGGTTATTTTTATTCAGTTCAGAAGGATTATTTCTCCATTGAGCTTCTGCATGTTTTTTTTCATTGCGTAAGGCTTTCCGACCGGGAGTGAACCAGGTGTTCAGGTGGGCTCGAGGTTTCTCTTTACTGAGATTAAGCGGCACAATAGAGTTGATAGCTTGGTTAATGGTAGTGCTGTACAGGTCATCAAGCGAGGTAGGGTCTTTTAAGGAGATTAGCCAGGTTGGTGATAGGTTGGATGAAGGGCAGGATGTTACTGACTGTTATATTTTGTTTATTTCTTGCAAGGCTGGTGAGGCCATGACTTTCATAGAGTTGATTAGTAGGTTATCTTGTATGGAGAACAAGATCAAATGGTGATCTGTCCATGTACAATGTTTGATTGCGGTTATGGAAGTTTTACAGTTAATATTTGCAATCCAATCCAAGGTGCAGCCTTTTATGTAACTGTACTTGTTAAGGCTGCACTTTTTCTCCATGGGAAAATTAATGGGATGAAAACTGTGAAACTGTGGTGTTTTGTTTTTTTAATAACAATTTCATTTCATAACGTATTTTACTTATGTTTCCCAAAATGTGCAGTTTGGTGGAGCTCTTGACAAGCATTTGTTTAAAGAAAAGTGATCAAAATCTATGCAGCCAGTCAAAAGGTATTAGCAATAGAATTTTGGGCAAACATTGTTGCTTGTTCATTTCTGAAAATCCTGTCAGCCTCTCTGCTGCAATGCACCATGAGTGATATAGCTATCATTTTGGGAGAAGAGGGCACCCCCTTGTTCAAGTGATGTTCAAGTGGAAACATATAGAATACCACGTTGTAGAAGTGGTTATAAGTAGGGAGAGTTAGGCAGGATGGATAATGATAGGTTTGAAAGTTTTAGGCAGATATAGCAGAATGTATGGTGACGTAGGCAAAGCTTAGGAACAGAATGGAAGTGTAGCGGATAGGAGGTATTGATGTTACAATGGGGAGGAGACTGCAAAGAGATGAGAGCAAGGTGACGGGTGGAGAGGTTTGTAGGTGGGGAGTTGAGTCAAGTGGAATGGTTGGTAGTGGTAGAATAGAACATACTAAGCTCTTGGGTAGTTTTACGGATAATAGAGCTCATCACATGTCTGGTTGTATACATTAAAAGTGGTGGAATTAACACCAACAGAATTAGCACCGAAATCACAAAACAGTATTACTGCCATATTACAAATTGTGATATGGCAGTATTACTGTTGAAATTGGGTGATTATATCGCCAAAAGCACAGTGCATTTACCTCCACCAAAAAGGTTAAGGCAAATGCATGCGGTGATGGAAATTAAGGGACAGGGGCACCCAATCCACCCAGAAATGGTACATAAGGCTCACACCTCCCCAAGCCCACTTTTCAAAACCATCATGTTGTGAACATGGACGTACAGCTGCTGCAGTTCTGTAGTGAGATGCACAGGCTGGAAGAGCAGAAAGCAGAAAATAGGAGGAGGAGGAGAAGGAGACGATATGTAAGGCAAGCACCCATACACCAGGTCAGGCCCTCACCCTGGACCTTGACTGCCAACCAGATAATCACCCTTTATGGGCTAAACAGAGAGACCACCTCTGAGTTGCTCACCCTGATCCAGGATGATATAAAGATCAGGATCAATATCAGTACAACTTTACCACCATTTCTGAAGCTTGTGTCGGTCCTGCATTTCTTGTCAATGGGCACTTTCCAGCACTCTCTGTGGGTATGCTGCACAGCATATCCCAACCCACATTTAAAAATGTACTTGTGCAGGTGCTTGAAGCAATCCTGTGCCCTGTCTCCCAACACATCTCCCTCCCCACCACCCCGGCACAGGTGAATGCCATGAAGGCATGTTTCTGTGAAGCAGCACATATGCCCAACATGATTTGCTACTCTGGACTGCATCCACGTGGAGATGGTGGCACCCCAGGCATCTGAAGAGGTCTACCGCAACCAGAAGCAGTGTCACTCCCCGAATGCCCAGGTCACCTGTGATCCTTACCTCCTCATTACACACAGATGTGCCTGCTTCCCTAGTTCCACCCACAATACCATGGTCCTGTGGAACAGCACGCTGCCTGTATATATGGAGAGGCACAGAGGCAATAATGCGGATATTGGGTGAGTACAAGTGCCATCACACAGACTATTCTCTCTGCACAATTGCAATGCCATGCAAAGGGGGAATAGCATAACTGAAGACTGCATGGCCTGTCAAGTCCCTGTAAATGCACAACCTGCAGTCTCACCCTAAACGTGACAGACTACAGGACTAGTACATGAGTGGCAATGCTGCTGTAAATCCCCAATGTATATGTGCCCAACAGGCTAGCATACATAGGACTACAGGAACCACAATGTAACATCACAGATCCCTATTCATGCAACAACATACTTCAACACTGCAACAAAAGAATGCAACACTGACACTAGTAATGCCATTTACTCAGGTGACCATGGATGTGAAGCCATCATGCAATAGATGCAGGCAACCTGCACAAGTACAACTAAGCACACATCAGAGCAATGAACAGACCCAACACAGACATCATGGCATAGTGCCCTGTCAATCACAGACCCTGAAAGCAATGAGTGCTGCCTGTGAGCTGTGTGCATGATGTTCCACGACAGAACAAATATACCTCTGATTGAATGTCTGCATATGCAAGTACTTGCATGGTAAATCATGTTGTGTTACAATAATTGTGAAATGCATGCACAGACCATCTATCAACATGTTGTTGTAACAGTCAACACCCTTGGGAGGATAGCTCGGGGCAACGTGCTCACCTTGGAAGCAACACAACATGGAGCACCACAGGTTCGGTCCGTGCTTAGGAACCTCTCAGTATTAAGCGTGTATTAAATAACCTATCATATCATAACATATCATCCACAATGCTCTGTGACTGACACCTATGAACTTTGCTCTTGCAGGTGACTCTGGAGACCACCAGCTACCATGGCTGATGACATGTGTGTGGAATCCACACCTGCCACAGGAGGCGTACGATGAGGCAGGCGACTGGACCAGGCTCTGACTGGACCTTTGGCCTGTTGAAGGCTCGTTTCCAGTGGCTACACCGGTCTGGAGGCAGGGTCGGATTGGCCCCTTGGATTTTCGGGCCGTGGCTGGGCCGAAATCAACCCTGGGGAGTGGGGGCCGGTTTCTGGCCATGCCTGGGCCGCTTTGAAAGAAAAGAAATGAAAAAATAAATACATTTTTTTCCATTTTTTTTCAAAAATCCTTTCATCCTTCTTAGGTCGATAAATGAGTACCAACACAGGTTGGGTGATTTTGTATGGATATTTGTTCTAAAAAAAAGAGCTTAAGCGTAAGTACTATACAATGACATATTATAATTTGGCCTTGGACGTCTGCTTGGATTCACAGTAATTTAGTGTACTTAGGAACAGGGCGAGGGGTGGGCCACTTTTTTTTGGGTGATCGGGCCTATTTCTTGTCCCAGTCCGACCCTGTCTGGAGGGGCCCTAATGTACAGGCCAGAGAAAGTCAGACACATTGTACTTGCCTGTGCCATGGTGCACAACATTTGCCTCAGACAGAATGTTCCCCTGCCCCCTGAAGAGCACATGCCAGCCCCAGATGAAGAGGTGCTGCCACACAGTGGTTCATCAGAAACTGATTGTCAATTTCTTTTGAGGCCATTGACATGCACTTATAACACATCACTGCATACAGTCACATTATTAATTAAACACTTGCACACAATAAGGAATATCCTAGCATTACTTTAACTAAACAACTATTTAACATACAAATGTCAAACAGTGCTCCCGAAAAACCCTCCACCAAAAAACACAATCCCCAAAACACCATCTCTAAAACACCTCCTACTCCACAAAAACCCTCCCAAAACACCACCCCCAAAACACCATCCCCAAACACCTCCCGACCCAAATGCCCTCTCCAAAAACCCTCCTAAAACACCATCTCCAAAACACCTACCCCCTCCCCAAACACCCTCCCAGAACACCATCCGCAAAACACCCTTGCAGTGTCACATAGTTGATAGTAGTTTCTTCCAGTGCCTCTTGGGTGGTAGCCTGCTCCACCACATTGGGAGTCAGGTGGTGATGTGAATGGTGCTTTGGGGTTCTGGGTTGTAAGCCCTCTGTGGGGGTAACAGAGGTGGAGGGCTCTGACTCCTGGCCCAGGATATGCTTCAGAGTCAGCAGCATGCATGCATTGGGCACTCAGCAAAGGCTGACATACCCTCTGTGTGTTTACACATTCTCTGCCCAACTGGGTCATGGCAGCGGTGGCCTGGATGAGGGAATGGGACATCCAGCGGCAACATCTATGCAGGTAGTCCCTGGCCTGCATATGTTGTACCTGCTAGATCACCAGTTTCTCAAGTGCTGCCGCACAATGCCCCTGCTTGAGGACGTTGTGGGACAGTTGTGCTTTCATCTAAATCTGGACTTCTTTCTTGGAACTACAACGGTGACTCCACCCCTTTTTCCCAGAAACCCTTATCTACTGAAGCCCGCGCGCATCTGCGCGCGCACATCAAGTACGCGCTCTAAGTAGCGGTGTTTGCTGGACAGGAACGCTGCCCCTGCTTGAGGACGTTGGGGGACAGTTGCGCTTTCATCTAAATCTGGACTTCTTTCTTGGAACTACAACGGTACTTACATACTGTACTTCAATAGGATATCCACTATAATATATATCCCAATATATACCATATACATTCTTTATATTTACCAACTTTTACCTTCTTTGTAGGTGACTCTGCCCCTTTTTCCCAGAAACCTTATCTACTGATGCCCGTGTGCATCAAGTACGCGCTCTAAATTGCGCTGTTTGCTGTTAGCTGGTAGCTGGTTGCCAGTTGCTACCAATAACTTAAAATCGTGCAAAAGGGAAGGAAGTTGGTAAGGGAGTGATTAATTGTTGTTCATTGTCTGCCCAGTTACATACTCATTCAGCCATTTGTTCGTTGACTCTGAATTGGTTAGCATATACACTGTTTCTACTCTTTTACTGTCAATCCGTTTATAACCTTAAATTCAAAACGCCACCAACCACCGTTACCTCCTCCTTGAGCTCACTACGTTGAGCTACTGTTGATGCAAATATGGCAAGCGGATTAAGAAGTGTTAAGGGCAAACTACTCACCTCTTTTCCGCTGTCAGCCAGTAACATAGACTCGCTTGTATTCCTTGGGAAAACCGCATACAATGAACCAGCAGTTTCTGAAGCTCACGTTGTGACACTTCTTAAAGAAGAGCTATCCACGCCCTGTCCTGCTGCACATACTGTCCAAGTACATGCGCAGGAAAATTTATTGATCCCCATACACCCTCAGTCTCACGCATCTTCTGTACCTCTTATCTCTCCTCCCTCCATTAGCCCCGAAGTATATAAGGCCATTGATGACTTCAAAAGCTGTTCTGAATCACCTCTGGCCCTCGAGAGTGATAAAAGGCAATTTGATCTAACAATGAAGAAAATGGAGGCGTTAGACAAGGCTGTTTGTCCTTCTATTGGCACCTTGACACCAATAGCATTTAATTCAGTAAAAAAGCACATGGCCTTTCAATCCACTTACCGCGACACTCTAAAAGTCTCTTGGATATGAGCATTGAACTTGTTGATGATATAAATAAAGAGCAACTTCCATCGCAAATCACCTTTTCTCCTGAACCAGTGTTAACATATGATAAATCTGATCACCCATCACCATCTCCTGACAAGAGTCAAATACAACATTCCCCTGGTTCCTTTCCTGTGATTATTCAGATCTTAGATTTACTCGACAAAGGCCATGATCTGACTCATCTTGAACTGAAGGACATTAAATCGATGCTCTTACTCATGTCCGCAAAGATGGATCGCATCGAAGGGTTCATTATAGCAGCTGAAACGTTAAAAAATCTTAATCTAGAACCTACTTTGAACCATTCATCTGTGACCAATCCGATCCTGAAAAATAAAAACATCCAGTGTTTTCTTCAACAAACTCCTATATCTTCCCTATCCGCCATGGAATCATCATTAAATCCTGTTACATGCAAATGTCAAAATTTTCCAAACGAGCTAACAACAGCGATAGAAAAAATGAATACAATCATAGCACTATACACCCCAATAGCTACCTGTTCTAAAAATGGCCCTGATAGCCCAACTGCTCTGCTCAAAGTATTTGAACAAATGCAGTCAGACCCACAGGAACACCCTCCGACTGAGAAGCCTCCCGGTTTCATGTCTCGGAGAGCTAAAAAACTCCATCAAAGGGCTATTAAAAGGAACGCTAAAAGAAGAAACGATGCACTAACGAAAGGTTTCGAATTACAAACTGATCCAATTAATCAGTCTCCACTTATCATTGCTGAAACATCAACAGATGAGGATCATATAGATCTTCAACAACTTTCAAAAGAAAGTCAAGAAGCTTTAATTTCATCTATAACACCTAGTTTGAAACTAACCGATGAATCAACAAATACTTCAAAAATGTCTGTGATGCCTGCGAAAGTAAACTCTCTTAAAGAAACCTGTTGATTCCGACAGTAAAGAAATGGAAACAAATCCTAATGAGTTTAACGACGTACCAACATCAACCAAACGAAGAAACAAAAAAAATAATGTGATATCAAAAAACTCACCTGCGTGCTTGGAGCCCCCAAATGACCAGGATCGATACAACTGACGGGAGTCAAATCGAACCTGACCAATTATTTTCCAATATGTGGCAGAATTCGAACTATCCGTCATGACGATACTCTGCCTTTGGAGCCTTCAACCACTGCAATGACAAAAACCTATAGTGAAGCCTGCACATACAATTCTAATTCCGTTCCAGTCTCTACAGGAATAACCGACCTCCCTAACACCATTGGTCCGACGACCGTAGTAAATCGACGAGAAAATGAGCTACCTGCACCTCCACTGTTAGCAGCACAAATACCATCTTTACACTTGAGCAACGCAAACTTGACTAGCATCAAGCCACCACCATCTGCTCCTTCCGAGCCTATTATTGAATCCAATTGTTCCACTATCAGGACTGGTAAAATAGACCTCTCCAGTATAGCTTGACCTGAGATAGTAGTCAATGGCCTAGGAAAGGTAACATTATTTTCATCATCACATTCCATGGACTCACTTTCTCTGATTACAAATAATCAGGATCTGCATACTGCACTTCCATCCTCTGTGCAGAACTGCACACTGGTGCATGGCCCTCCGGCACATAGATATATTTCAGAATCTCAAACTTCTTCAATGCTAACTCATCACGACATCTTAGACATCTTGAGGAAAGAACTCTATGAGAGATCCATGAAAGCTAATCCTGATAACGAACTACCAAGTGGAAATTCGATCAATACGACCAATCACGTCCCTTCTTCTGATAATGCCTCTGACCCTCACATAAAATCATTTGATCGCCTACATGAAAAGACAGAATACACTATCACAGAAAAACATCATCTTATAGGATTCGAAGGAACGCATGACTTACTTGGCACAAATCATATTAACCAAGCCTTCCTCTTGACACTCTTTAGTCAAATCCCTCAACTACGGATGTTTAAATCAGAAGACATCCTGAGAGAATCTTTATCCTCGGAAAATAACTACCGTGCCGTGTGTGACTTGTCTTCTGAGGCTGCCAAGAAATACCTATGGTTTAATAGGGAAGGCATCAAAGAAGAAGGCCTTGTTCTAACCTCAATGGAAACTGAACAAGAAGCAATGAAATTCATCCAGTATGAATGTCCTCAGGCTTTCATCTCCGATTCACAATCTATTTCGTGATCTAAAACTAATGAGGTTGGAAATGGAGCTATTAATGAACTTCTGATTAAAGCAGGCATTTCACATGACCTGCCGTGGCTTCCTCCAATGCTCAACTCTTTCTTCAAATCTAAGGACTTATCGTCCACATCGTAGCTGCCTATAAAAACTTCCCTATCTTTTCAATCTAAGAATTTGTGTGGGTTCCTCAATCTTATGAAATGGCCTTCAACGTTAGACTGCCTTAATCGTCCATCAATAATAATGATCCAAGAAACTATGAAAACTACTGCCTTTTCTCTACCTGATTATACAACGTATTGCATCCCTGCCATACAAACTTCCGTTGGTCGCCCCTCCGGAGGTATCTTGATAGCAGTAGACAATGCCTTAATGTTCAATTCGAAAATTGTTTGGACGGCTCACCACCTGCTTGCGATACTGCTAGAGACAAATATCCATGGGTATTGCTACTTAATTGTTATCACAATTTATTGAAATCCGGTCCATACTTTGATCGATGAGATGATTGATATAGTTGAGAACTGTTTAGAATTCGTAACCCATGAATACGAAAACATTGAAATAATACTAGGTCGAGACTTTAACTGTGACTGTAGGACTAATATTGAGCTTAGCAGCTCTACAAGCAACTCACTATCGAAACATAGAGGCACAATATGGAGGACCCTTTTAAAAGACTGGGATCTGGATATTATTCCACCTGATCAAAAATCAAATTGGACCACATGGTCAAGAGATGCAAAAACCTCCACGCTCGACTTTATATTTGGCACTCACAGCTTGCTTATAACATCACTACCCTTAAAAATCACTAAGATGCCATTCGGAGATCACGTACAGTTATTGGGCAATCTAAAACTCAACTTCTCCATCACAGCAGTTGACCCTTCTAATATGCTGTGCGAAATAGATCGTCCACAAATCTCCCTTAGATGGACTCAAGCTCTATGCAAACAATTCATACAATATGTAAAGTTGGCTATTGCCAACCTGTAACGCTCACCTGATTCCCGTAGAGGCGCCGGTCTTGACTGGGCGTATACCTATCTTCAAAGGTGATGTGTAACACATGGCTGGCTCTTTGGGCTGGACCTCTGTGCACTGTATGTCTGGCTCGAAGGGTAAGATGTCTGCAGATAGAAAATGTGGGATTAATGAACTGGGTTATTTAATGTCTCTCTCTTCTTCCCTTTCTCTTCTCCTGTAGAACCCCAAAGGTTAATGCTCTCAACTTAGGTAAGTGAACGCCGTGCTCTCCATCTGCCTTGAGGCAGGGTGCTGTAACCAGTTTCTTAACTGGATAAGGGGAGCAGGCCTCTTGACTTCAGAGGACTGCTGTCCATCGTTTACTGCACAAACGGTAAGTTTCGAGTAATTCTAATGTCTTTAAAGTCTTTAGTAATGACCTGCCGTGGCTTCCTCCAATGCTCAACTCTTTCTTCAAATCTAAGGACTTATCGTCCACATCGTAGCTGCCTATAAAAACTTCCCTATCTTTTCAATCTAAGAATTTGTGTGGGTTCCTCAATCTTATGAAATGGCCTTCAACGTTAGACTGCCTTAATCGTCCATCAATAATAATGATCCAAGAAACTATGAAAACTACTGCCTTTTCTCTACCTGATTATACAACGTATTGCATCCCTGCCATACAAACTTCCGTTGGTCGCCCCTCCGGAGGTATCTTGATAGCAGTAGACAATGCCTTAATGTTCAATTCGAAAATTGTTTGGACGGCTCACCACCTGCTTGCGATACTGCTAGAGACAAATATCCATGGGTATTGCTACTTAATTGTTATCACAATTTATTGAAATCCGGTCCATACTTTGATCGATGAGATGATTGATATAGTTGAGAACTGTTTAGAATTCGTAACCCATGAATACGAAAACATTGAAATAATACTAGGTGGAGACTTTAACTGTGACTGTAGGACTAATATTGAGCTTAGCAGCTCTACAAGCAACTCACTATCGAAACATAGAGGCACAATATGGAGCACCCTTTTAAAAGACTGGGATCTGGATATTATTCCACCTGATCAAAAATCAAATCGGACCACATGGTCAAGAGATGCAAAAACCTCCACGCTCGACTTTATATTTGGCACTCACAGCTTGCTTATAACATCACTACCCTTAAAAATCACTAAGATGCCATTCGGAGATCACGTACAGTTATTGGGCAATCTAAAACTCAACTTCTCCATCACAGCAGTTGACCCTTCTAATATGCTGTGCGAAATAGATCGTCCACAAATCTCCCTTAGATGGACTCAAGCTCTATGCAAACAATTCATACAATATGTAAAGTTGGCTATTGCCAACCTGTAACGCTCACCTGATTCCCGTAGAGGCGCCGGTCTTGACTGGGCGTATACCTATCTTCAAAGGTGATGTGTAACACATGGCTGGCTCTTTGGGCTGGACCTCTGTGCACTGTATGTCTGGCTCGAAGGGTAAGATGTCTGCAGATAGAAAATGTGGGATTAATGAACTGGGTTATTTAATGTCTCTCTCTTCTTCCCTTTCTCTTCTCCTGTAGAACCCCAAAGGTTAATGCTCTCAACTTAGGTAAGTGAACGCCGTGCTCTCCATCTGCCTCGAGGCAGGGTGCTGTAACCAGTTTCTTCACTGGATAAGGGGAGCAGGCCTCTTGACTTCAGAGGACTGCTGTCCGTCGTTTACTGCACAAACGGTAAGTTTCGAGTAATTCTAATGTCTTTAAAGTCTTTAGTAATGATGTCTCTTATTTTTCAGGGTTCCGGCGATGGCGGATGGCGGGCTGAAGTGAGTTGAAGATGGAGCCCGTGTGATGAATAGAAGCGCCTGGAAGCACGTAAGTAAGCGCTTGTTGCCTGCTTCACGATGCGCTCTAACTGTCTTTTTATTTTGCAGGTACAAGTTCGGGGCGGCTGCAGGGTGCCGGAATACCCACTGGGTTAGATGTGGAAAGGAGTAATGGCACGTGAGTATTAAAGTTCCCCAATGTCTTTAAACGCACCTTGTTTTGTCTTTCAGATGCGGGATGCAGCGCCGAAGGCCTCCGGAGCGTGCGAAGAGTTGGTAAGCTTTCGTCTTTCAGATGCCGGAATGCAGTGTGAAGACCTCCGGAGCGCACGAAGAGTAGGTAAGCCTTTGTCTTTCAGATGCCGGAATGCAGCGCGAGGCGTTGGTGACAGCCGATAGACCAGGTAAGTGAAGAGCTGTCACTGAAGACCGTAATGCTAACCTGTTCTTTCTTGTCTTTATAGGTGTTGCTGAAGACTGGATTCAGAATGGTAAGCCTTTTTCCTTAGGCTCAGGATCAGATGCAGAAGACACGATGGGCGTTCTGCTGCTGAGAATGCAGAATAACGCAAAGCAAGATTCATCCATCGGGTGTGGTTTAAATAGCCTCCTGTAGTGCTTAGGTGTCTCCTTCCACAGCCACGCCTAGGTAAGAAAAGAGTTCCTGCTTTCCAGAAGAGTTCCAGTGTTCTGAATCTAGGGAGTGGCTCCTGCCCCACCCAACAGGAAAAGTAGTTCCAAACAGAAGAGGATCAGAGACTCAACTGGCAGGCAAGTAAGCAGCATGGTCTGCTGCAGGTAAGTCCACCCAAGCATTATGAGCCCGGCGCTTCCAGCGCTGGGACTGGGCATATTTATGAGCCTGGTGCCACTGGCGCCAGGACTGGGTCCAAAAGGTCCCAATTGGGACTGGTTGGCACTCGGAACCTGGGTTATGGATCTGCTTCCAAGGGAGTTGGGAAAACCCTGACCTTTTGGAAGCAGAGATCATGACAGTACCCCCCCTCAAGGCCCCTCCCAAACCGGGCTTCTCCGGGGGTTTTGGCTTGTCAGGAAATGTTCGGTGAAATCTTTTGATTAGGCGAGGAGCGTGGACATATTCAGCAGGTTCCCAGGATCTCTCTTGGGGGCCGTAGCCTTTCCAGTCAATTAGGTAGAATAGTTTAGATTTGTAGATCTTGGAGTCCAGAATGCTTTTGACTTCAAACTCGAGTTCTCCATCCACTAGGATAGGTTTTGGAGATTTGGTTAGTCGGGTTTGAGGTTGCACGGGTTTTAATAGAGAGACGTGGAAGACCGGATGTATCTTCATGTGCGGGGGCAAGTCCAATTTGACCGCTACTGGGTTTACTATGGTAGTGATGGAATAGGGACCAAGGTATCTTGGGTTGAATGTGCGTGGCCCTTTTAGAGGTAGATATTTGGTGGATAACCAGACTTGATCCCCTACTTGATATTGAGGGGCTTCCTTCCGATGTTGATCTGCTCCTTTCTTGTATTGTTCTTTAGCCCTTTGAAGGTGAGAAACAGCTTTCTTAAAGGCTTGGGTGATTGTAGAATGCAGGTAGTCTACTGCTGGTGTTTCAAGATCTTGGAGGGGATCCAACTCCGAGGTTCGAGGGTGACTGCCGTACAAAAGAAAGAACAGGGTTTTCCCAGTTCCCGAATGGACAGAGTTATTGTAGGCATATTCGGCTATCCAAAGGATGTCTTTCCAAGTTTTTTCAGTTTGTTGCAGCATGCAGCGTAAATACTGTTCCAGAGTTTGATTGGTCCTCTCGGTTTGTCCGTCGGTCTGAGGGTGGTGACTGGTCGAGAGTCTCACATCAATTTGAGCCGACCGACAGCAACTTCGCCAAAAATGAGAAATAAATTGACTACCTCGATCCGAAATTAGAACCGAAGGAAAACCGTGCAGTCGGACGATGTTTTCGAGAAATTCTCGGGCCAGAGTTGCTGCTGTTGGCAAGCCTTTGAGCGGAAAAATGCGCCATCTTGGAGAATAAGTCCACGATTACTAGAATCGTATTGTATCCGGAGCATGGAGGTAGATCGGTGATGAAGTCCATAGAAAGCGTATGCCAAGGGCGAGGTGGGATGTCAATAGGGCGTAAGAGGCCTGCTGGTCTTTCCTTTTGACTCTTGTTTTGGGCGCATACTCCACAGGACATTATAAAGTCTCTGATATCTTTTTTCCAAGACGGCCACCAGAAGTAGCGCTTGATCTTTTCTGAGGTCTTGGCCATACCGGGATGTCCTTCCATTAAAGAATCGTGATAACAAGAGATTACTTTTTTCTGTAAATCTGTGCTGGGTAGGTATAATCGTTCTTGGAAATACAATAAGTTGTCCTTTACTGCAAAATCCTTTCCCTGCAGATGCCAATTCTGTATGTCTGCTGGAGTTACAAGTTGCCTAGCTTTATCCTTAACTTCCTCTATGGATTCTGTGGCGATTACACCCAGAATTCTTTGTTCGGGAATGATTGGTACAGGTTTAGGGTTGATCAAGTGTTCTTCCACTCCCATCCGAGAAAGGGCATCAGCTTTACCGTTTTTTGTACCAGGTCGATAGGTAATTATGAAGTCAAACTCGGCAAAGAATAATGCCCAACGGAGTTGTCTAGAGGATTGGGCTTTTGCGGTTTTCAAATATTGCAGGTTTCGGTGATCCGTAATCACAGTAACGGTGTGTCGGGCCCCCAGTAGATAATGCCGCCAAGCCTTAAAGGCAGACTTGATAGCCAGAAGTTCCTTGTCAGTAATCGTGTAATTGATTTCAGGAGGCGAGAATTTGCGGGACCAAAATGCCATGGGATGCAACTGATTGGTTACCGGGTCCTTTTGTGATAGAACTGCCCCCATGGCAAGGCTTGAAGCATCAGTTTCCACAATGTAGGGGAGTTCGGGGCGAGGGTGTTTTAAGATTGGTGCAGAGATAAATTTAGTCTTCAAATCCTGGAAAGCTTGTTCCGCCTCGGTAGACCATTCAAAACGTTTGTTTTTCTTTAACAAGGCAGTGATGGGCTGGACTATTCTAGAGAATTCGGGGATAAACCTGCGGTAAAAGTTAGCGAAGCCTAACATGCTTTGCACACCTTTTACGGAGGATGGTGATGGCCATTTGAGAACTGCATCGACCTTCTTTGAATCCATACGCACTCCGCCAGGTGATAATATGAATCCCAAGAATTCAACTTCAGTCACGTTGAAAACACATTTTTCCAACTTAGCGAAAAGTTTGTGTTGACGCAATCTTTCGAGGACCATTTTCACGTGTTTCCGATGTTCAGATTCCGATGAAGAATAAACGAGGATGTCGTCAATGTAAACAACACCACACACATCTATGAGCTCTCTGAGGACATCGTTCATAAAATATTGAAAGGCGGCCGGGGCATTACAAAGTCCAAAGGGCATGACCTGATATTCAAATAGCCCATACTTGGTGCGGAAGGCCGTCTTCCATTCATCGCCCTCTTTTACTCGTACCAAGTGGTAAGCTCCTCTAAGATCCAGCTTTGTATATATGCATGCTTTTCTGACTTGGTCCAGGAGTTCAGGGATCAAAGGTAACGGATATCTATTCTTAACGGTGATCTGGTTCAGGGAGCGATAATCTATACAAGTTCTAAGGTCTCCTTCCTTTTTTGGAACGAAGAACAAAGCTGAAGAAGCAGGGGACTTGGAAGGACGAATAAACCCATTTGCCAGGTATTGATCCAGGTATTGTCGAAGGTGAAGGTTCTCAGGCTCGGTGAGGGCATAAATTCTACTACAAGGAGGAGTAGATCCAGGTATCAGGTCGATCTGGCAGTCATAAGACCTATGAGGAGGTAGAGAGTTAGCCTGATCCTTCCGGAAAACATCTTGGTATTCTAGGTATTCGGGAGGTAACTGGGGAGTAGCTGAAGAAATTGCTGCCAGTGCAACACCAGGTGGAGGGTGACAAGTAGAGACACATTCTGGAAACTGGACCGTTCTTGCTCGCCAATCGATCAGAGGATTGTGTTTCTCTAACCAAGGTATTCCTAGAATAATCTGAAACTGAGGGGCCTTGATCACATTGAACACGATCTTCTCATGGTGTCCATCATGACTTACTAGCGTCACTTCTTGAGTGGTATGCGTTACTGGCCCGGAGGCTATCTCCGTACCATCCACCGTAGTAATGAAGTCCTTTACAGCCTTGGGACAAAGAGTTAGATTCATCCTCAAAACCATTTCATGATCCACATAATTGCCGATGGCACCGCTGTCGATGTAAGCTTCAATTGCATGTAATCGATACGGATAATCAGGGCTGATGAGGACCATAGGTATCACGAAATGCGAGGTCACGGAACTGGTTTTCACGCTCGGCAAGAGGACCTCTATTCTTGTCGGGTGAGGTCGTTTCCCTGCTCAGAGTTTGTAACTTTGGTAACTGCAGCTCCTACTGCCTTCTTGGCAGGTTTCACCGGACAGTCTCGAAAAAAGTGCCCTGAGTTTCCGCAATAGAGGCATAATTGCAACTGTTTTCTCCTTTCCCGCTCCTTTTGTGTTAGAGCACCTTTCAGACCCCCTATTTGCATGGGTTCCCCGGAGTCTACTCCTTTGGAAGGAGTTGGCGGTTTGGAAAATACTCGAGCATCAAACTTGGAACGATCGGCCTTCCTGTTCTGCAGTCTGTGATCTATTTGAACGACTAAGTCTATATAGTCCGAACAATCTTGTGGGGGATTCACTACTTGGGCTAACACATCTTTGAACTCTCCGCGTAGACCTCTATAAAACAGCGTAATCCTTTTGTCCTCAGGCCAGTGAGTTTCCACTATCAGTCTGTTGAAAGACGCAATGTAAGCCAAAAGGTCTTGATTACCTTGTCGCAACGAAAGAAGCTCATTGTCCAAGGCCTGCCCCTGTGAATGTCTTGCGAACAGTTTTTCCATACTGAGCTGAAAAGCTTGAAAATCATGGAGGACCGGATCATCTTGATTTACTAGAGGGATCGACCAGTCTGCCGCATTGCCACTAAGGTACGAAAGCACGAAAGCTACTTTAGCTTGATCAGTTGGAAAGGCTGCTGGCCGGCATAAGAAATGCAACCGGCACTGATTGATAAATACTGCAAACCTCTTTGGGTCACCAGAAAATCGTTCGGGCGGAGCCAGAGGTGCATTCCCAGGTAGGTTGATCTGCACTGGATTCATAGAGGATGTAGAAGGAAGATTTCCCCCAGATGCGGGTAACGGGGTCTGTCCGGCTTGTGACTGTAGCAATTGTCTAGCGAGATCATCTGTTCGCTCCTTGGAAATAATCAGTTCCCTTCTTAGAGCGTTTGTTTCCTGACGGGCTGCATGCACTTCTGCCCTTAGTTCCCCAAGTAACTGGGCTAGATGGTCGGTATCCGCGGTTTCCATAGCGCCTGGACGGGAGTTTTGTGGTAGGCTTTGCGTTCTGTAACGCTCACCTGCTTCCCGTAGAGGCGCCGGTCTTGACTGGGCGTATACCTATCTTCAAAGGTGATGTGTAACACACGGCTGCTCTTTGGGCTGGATCTCTGTGCACTGTATGTCTGGCTCGAAGGGTAAGATGTCTGCAGATAGAAAATGTGGGATTAATGAACTGGGTTATTGAATGTCTCTCTCTTCTTCCCTTTCTCTTCTCCTGTAGAACCCCAAAGGTTAACGCTCTGACCTTAGATAAGTGAACGCCGTGCTCTCCATCTGCCTCGAGGCAGGGTGCTGTAACCAGTTTCTTCACTGGATAAGGGGAGAAGGCCTCTTGACTTCAGAGGACTGCTGTCCGTCGTTTACTGCACGAACGGTAAGTTTCGAGTAATTCTAATGTCTTTAAAATCTTTAGTAATGATGTCTCTTATTTTGCAGGGTTCCGGCGATGGCGGATGGCGGGCTGAAGTGAGTTGAAGATGGAGCCCGTGTGATGAATAGAAGAGCCTGGAAGCACGTAAGTAAGCGCTTGTTGCCTGCTTCACGATGCGCTCTGTCTTTTTATTTTGCAGGTACAAGTTTGGGGCGGCTGCAGGGTGCCGGAATACCCACTGGGTTAGATGTGGAAAGGAGTAATGGCACGTGAGTATTAAAGTTCCCCAATGTCTTTAAACGCACCTTGTTTTGTCTTTCAGATGCGGGATGCAGCGCCGAAGGCCTTCGGAGCGTGCGAAGAGTTGGTAAGCTTTTGTCTTTCAGATGCCGGAATGCAGTGTGAAGACCTCCGGAGCGCACGAAGAGTAGGTAAGCCTTTGTCTTTCAGATGCCGGAATGCAGCGCGAGGCGTTGGTGACAGCCGATAGACCAGGTAAGTGAAGAGCTGTCACTGAAGACCGTAATGCTAACCTGTTCTTTCTTGTCTTTATAGGTGTTGCTGAAGACTGGATTAAGAATGGTAAGCCTTTTTCCTTAGGCCCAGGATCAGATGCAGAAGACACGATGAGCGTTCCGCTGCTGAGAATGCAGAATAACGCAAAGCAAGATTCATCCATCGGGTGTGGTTTAAATAGCCTCCTGTAGTGCTTAGGTGTCTCCTTCCACAGCCACGCCTAGGTAAGAAAAGAGTTCCTGCTTTCCAGAAGAGTTCCAGTGTTCTGAATCTAGGGAGTGGCTCCTGCCCCACCCAACAGGAAAAGTAGTTCCAAACAGAAGAGGATCAGAGACTCAACTGGCAGGCAAGTAAGCAGCATGGTCTGCTGCAGGTAAGTCCACCCAAGCATTATGAGCCCGGCGCTTCCAGCGCTGGGACTGGGCATATTTATGAGCCTGGTGCCACTGGCGCCAGGACTGGGTCCAAAAGGTCCCAATTGGGACTGGTTGGCACTCGGAACCTGGGTTATGGATCTGCTTCCAAGGGAGTTGGGAAAACCCTGACCTTTTGGAAGCAGAGATCATGACACAACCGCAACATTATCGAAGGAATTTCTATGAGTGCTATCGGACAGCTTTATGCTGAAATAATCCATGCAGCACTACTACATTTTAGCAAAAAAAAAGAAAGTACTGTCATCAAAAATCGGCACCTATTTGACCCCCTCTGTAAAGCACAGAAGCGAGAAAAAAATAAGGCCCTAAGAGCTTTGAAGAAAAACAACGAACTCCCCCGTGAAATGTATTTAACACAGCAAAATCGTATTGTAGCTTCATACAAACAAAATTTAAAACAGATAAGGATACGAAGAAACAATGAGCTTAATTGCAATCTTATTAGAGCCATAACAGCTCACAACACACAAACCATCTGGCGAACAATTAAAAGTAATAACGCTCAAGTGTCGCTCCTAATGCCCAAGACTATATCTGCATCCACCTGGCACTCCTATATCACGAACAAATTTTGGATACCAGACCAATTTTTGAATATTTCCACTACTCTGCTAATATATCTAGATCATCCACGTTTAAACTGGCCCATTGCCGATATTAAGTGGGCTATATCCAAACTTACCTATTCTAGATCAGCTGGTCCTGATGGCTTCCCTCCATGCCTGTACAAAGCGGACCCGGATCTATGGGCAATGATTATAAATATCAAATTTCAGGCCATTCTTAATTCGGGAATAATTCCTGCTTCATGGCTTTCGGCTAACATCATACCGATATTTAAAAAGGGAGATTCTGCCCTGCCACAGAACTACCGGCCCATTGCCTTAATTGACACTGTAGCGAAACTATTTGCAATTCCTCTTCTTTACGATCTCAAAAAACATATCGAAATGCACAAACTATACTCCAAATACCAAACTGGGTTCAGGAAAGGAATGAGCACCTTGCTTAACGCCATGATAATGGCATTTGCCATCGCAGGAGCAAAAAAACATCATCGAATCCGGTTTACATCGCCCTCATCGATATGTCTTCAGCCTTCGACACTGTGATTCGGAACCTATTGTGGGCTAAACTAACTGAAATGGGAATTCCTCAGGTGCTAATTTATTGGTTTATAGCCCTACACACCAATATTTCTTATAAAATCAAGCTTACTTCAGAAGGGCGTACAACTCAACCTATCACCACTGAAATAGGCTTAAAGCAAGGTTGCAATTCAGCCGCTACCTTTTTCAACTTATATCTTGCAGATCTCGACAAAGGATGGGATGCAAAAAACCTGTTCTCTCTGAAAATCGGCCTTATTCGTTTAAAATGGCTCGCCTTCGCAGATGATATCATACTATTTGATCCCACTCCAGCAGGCCTTCAAATCAAACTACGGTTATTTGAAGAATTTGCAATAGCACATAACTTAACGGCCAATCCTGCTAAAACAGCAGTAATGAAATTTGGCGTCCAGAAGCGAACTGGAAAGTTCCATTGGCATATTATGCGAACCACCATCCCCTCTATTGTAGAAACGATCTACCTAGGGTATTATTTATCAGAGAAAAATTCCATCAAATTGTGGACTGACTATCTAAATAATAAAATTAGACCACTCACATCGCAGTTAAAAGTAATATATGCTAAATACTGCAAGTTTTCACTAAATCCTCTTATAGAGTTTTTTACGTTGAAAATTGAAAGCGTTATCCTCTATTCGCTTGATATATGTCTGGTTGAAATGGGTATGATCTTGGACCAACTGCAAGGGACAGCCTTGAAACGTGCTATGTCGCTTCCAATGTCATTACCCAACGCAGTTCTAAGGCATGAGTTGGGCCTAGTAGCGTTATCCACTCGCTGGAAATGGCGACTCCTAACAAATTTTACGAAAATAAGCTATCCTAGGGTTAATTCCCTATATGTTGAAATGAAGCAAACAATTGATCTGATGTCAACGACCTCGATGGTCCAATATTTGACAAGAATACATGTTATTCTCAATGAGGCCAATATCACAGTGGATGACGTTCATACTAGACCTGCATATGCTAAAAAAAAGCTGTTTGAACTTGATTGGAGCATAACCATCAATCAAATAGGATCTTACAAACTCTATAAGGCATATTACCTATTCACACGAAAACGTATACCGAGATATGATCACATTGTGTTATTTCTTTGTAACCATACCCGTAAGGTCTTTCTACGGTTCAAATAATCTGTTAGATACCAAAGAAAGAATTTCGAATTGGGCTAGTTACAAGATGAACGTTGTAAATAAGCATTGCAGATTTTCTACGTGCACTGAAACTATCGAAACACGAAAGCATCTGATTTTATACTGTCGTCATTTTAAACATCAAATAACTGTTTTACTTATGGAATTTGTAAACATCAATTTCATTGATTGCTTAATATTTCTTTGGGCCAGAATGATGCAAGGCAATCATAAACCTCTTATATATGCCTTAACAAGTCTATGTAAATCAATAGAAAAGGAACTAGACAACTATGCTAACATCATTGCTTGACAAACTAAACAGGCTAACTCATCAATTCAGGCGAAGGGATATACTATCGATGTTACATTCCAAACCTGTGTATGTTTGTGTTTTTATTCCTTACCTTTTTTCTTTCCTTTTTTCTTTTTTGCAAAGTCAAACCTTGTCTCTTGTTATAGGCAATGTTTTATAATGACATTTTTTAACATTTTTATTTAACATTTCTATTTTGTAAAGATTTTGTTACCCTGTAATAGAATCAAGCACAAATAAAAGTATTAAAAAAAATGCCATTTAGCTGTGACTATATGGCTGAAATATCGTGCAATGGCAGAGATGGTGGGAAGAGATGGTGGCCTGTGGGGAGGGTGTGGGCTGATGCACGGCAGAGGAAGCCATATCCTGCTCCTCCCCCTCTTCCTACTCCTCCTCAGTAGTGTGAATGCTGCCCATGCCATGATGGTTTTGAGGCTGCACTACCCATGATGTTGAGGATGGTGTGCCGGAGTGGCAGTGTTGGTTGTCATGGGTGACAGATGGGGTGTGGCTGTGGCAGCTTTAGTGGCGGCTGTGCTCCTGCATGGCTGTTGGAGGTGGCACTGAACACCACTGTGCGGATGGTGCTATCCTCCATACCTGCCAGAGGTTCCCTTGTGGTGGAATGTGGTGGCCTTGCTGCTTTGCCCTGCCACCTTCTCCTGAACCCTATAGGTCCAGCCTGTGCAGGAGTGGAGGTTGATCATGTTCATCCACAGTGGACAGATAACAAGGATTGTCCGAAGGGGAATCAGCATGTAGGCAGATAGAACTGATTCGTAAGAAGCAGAAGATTATTCCAAGGAGAGAACATATTTATTGAAGAAAAAGCTGCTGCTAAGTCCATGGAAAAAGAACGCAGCTTTTACGTCATTGCATTCTGACACCAGTTCATCATGGGAATCATCCCCTCTGACAGGAGAGTGAATGCCAATGCGACAGCATAGCTCAGATGTGCTGATAACTGACAGGAAGGAAGTCCTCATTAACGCATTTGTATTGAAACCATGTAAGGGTGAGGGCATGTGGGAACTTGAAGACAAAATGGAGAATGGATAAAATGGTTTGAGTATTTACCAGGCATGTCGACAGGGGGTGGCTATTGAATGCTGTGCAAAGGTATATATAGTCATTTTCTCAGACAGCAATATGGCAAGTCAAGATGTATGGGAGTATTTCATTTTGAAACTGTACATTTAGGAACGTTATCATATCATAGGTACATTTCAGGTTGGACCTAATTATAGAAATGTTTGACTATTTCAAAAGCAATTGTGCACGGTATTAGCATGAGAGCAAAAATAGTGAAACTATATACTGCTTAATTTACATTTTGCAATATAGCGATAGTTGTGCCAGTACTAATTATCTGCCATGTAAATACGAGGACATAGATTATCCTTGTACAATAATGCATTAAAACAATGTGTTTTTTGCTAATAGACAACAAAATTGCACTTCCACCAGCACCCATTTTAGGCAATGAGGCCACAGATGGAGACTATGGGCCTCATTACGAGAATCTCGCTAAAAATGGGCCCATTACCGGCATGGAGTAAGTATCCAGTCTGTGCTCGTTTGACTCTGCTAATAGCGGCTGATTATGAGTGCGCGAGCACGCGCGAACCCCCATGCCAGTAATGGCCATACCGCCATGCCGCTAAAGGCCCTCCCACCCCAGATAGCGGCATCACGGGACCTGCCGATACCGCCTCTGCCTAGGAAGCACCCCTTAATACCGACCCGGTAATAACATCATGTTAATACCGGGCTCGTAATACCGGACCCGGAAGTAAAGTCATTGTGTCTGAATGGGAAATGCGCTGGTGGCCATCTTAAAAAACACAATTCATTGCAATCCTCCCAAACCACCAGTGTTGCACAGGAGAGACCAGGGACTTTGAAAACAAAATGTCTAAGGCAACCCGAAAATCCGACCCCGCTTGCGCAAGAAGCGTTTCTCTGATGAGGAACTTAACATGTTGGCAGACACCCTTGCTGCCCATGCTGAGGAGATCAACACACATAACCTCAAAAGGGAGGCGCAGCAGAGGAAGAAGGAGATATGGGAGGAGGTAGCCCACAAGGTGACTGCAGTCGGCACCATCCCACGGACAGTCAAAGACTGCAAGAAAAGGTGGGATGACCTCCTCCTCACGGTCCGCAACATCCTGGCCAGCAATCGTAGGGAGGCCATGGCCAGAGGCGGGGGTGCCCACTCCCTGATCAAACTAATGCGCTGGGAGGAGACATGCAGTGCCACCATCCAGATGGAGTCTATTGAGGGCTTCGGGGGTATGGAGAAGGGTGCCGCAACATCTGGAGATGGAGGTGAGTGACCCTGCAGACCCCAGTTGTGCAAACCATGACGTATCACAAGTGATCTAGGCAAGGCAATGCATGTCCCAACACACACACATCAACATATCAATGCCTAGATGGAGGGCCAAACCCTGCCACACTGAAATGCATGCTGAGTGCCAATCCCATTACCAACAGACAGCCAACACACAGGGATAATACCCATGTCATACATCACACAAACCCCAATACAACGGCATGCCACCTGGCATGCAGCATTGCCAAATTGAGACGTTACGGCTAATGCCAAAATGCCCCCCTTCAAACTACCTTGTGTGACACAACTTTAAGATATGAATGCATGATAAATGGAAAACTCCACAGCACCATCTAATGCATCTTGCATGTAACACCGTCACTGATGCCCTGCATCTCTTCTACCCCCCCAGGCACCGATGGAGAAGATGGCAGTGAAGACGCAGCCACAAGGCCATCCACCTCCCAGGCCAAACCACCTGCCACTGGCAAAGCCACCTCCAGGGCAGCCTCACGGCCCACTGTACAAGCCAGGGCGAGTGCACAGGCCATGCCGGCACATAAGGGCCCCATAGTTACGGATGGAACTGGAAGCACAGAACTGCCAACAACAGTGGAAGGGGAGGCCAGTGGCACCCATTCTGCTGAAACACGTTCTGTGGGTGAGGCAGCAGCCACAGCCCCACTGAGTGACATTGACATTGGAGTGGAGGGGTACGTGGACCAAGAAGGCTTACTCCATGTGGCATGTCCACACACCCCAAACCCCCCATCCACACCCCAACCCCACACTCAGGCCATACTCTCCAGCCCCATTGTGGATCCTGCACTGCACAGTTCTAACCTCAGCACCACCCCCGAGGCCAGCCCTGCAATTGCACGCCCAGCCGAAGAACCCTCAACCTCTGCTGCTCCCGCTGACTTTGAGGCACGGCTATCATGGGTGGAGGCAAGGCAGGACTCCATGCTGGAACTTATTCACCAATACGTGGCTGACGGAGAGGACACAAGGCGAGAGATTGCGCAGGCCATTGCAGGGAACACTGCCGCCATAAATGCCTCTGCGGTCATGATGCGTGACAGTCTGTGGGACATCACACAGGTCCTGAACGCCATATTGCAACACATGCAGCAGCAAAAACCGGCACCAGCCATGCCAATCACTACGGCATCCACCCCATCCACCACACCCTCATCCTCTGCACCCTCCAGCCCTGTGCGACTGACAAAGCGGAGCGCGAGGCAGTCCGAAATGCTGCCCCTGGACACAAAGAAAGCATGGAAATAGTGTGGGTCAACAATGGGAGTAGGGGAGATGGTGTTGGTGGTGTATAGGTGAATAAGGGGGAGTTCAAAGTTCAATTCAATTCAATTTTATTAAAAATTGTTTTAGTTGATAAATCAACTTTTTCAATAAAGCTTTAACCTTCACAAAGTCATAACTTCATCACAAGCAATACAGGGATTCGATAAGATAATAACATTACTGAACTTGAAGCAGCGCAAGGAAACTACAATATCAATATAAAAGTAATTGCAACATCACATAATAGTACATAATATCTTAAAAGTTATTAAAAATAACAATAAAATGCATAAATGGCAAGAAAGAGAAAGGGAATAAAAATTCATCATCTGATTAACAATTGTAAGAACGTCATAAAGTAGCTAAAAACAGTCATTCAGTTCAGATCATACATTTTACAGTTGTTCCTATTCACATAGCAATTAGGTTTCAAAACGACAGGGCTACCATATGAGCGGAAGGATAAGAAGTAAGAATGGACATTAAAGTGCTCCTATCATTCCTTAAAATTAAACCAAGTTCGAGTATAAGTAGTAATTAAGCCGGTCTAGAAGAATTGCTACACCCCTTCAAGATCTTCACACTTTAGGTTTTTACTATCTAAATTCACTCACACACCATCCCATGAGCAGATCATAGATTCAGTTTTAGAATAAAATGTACAGTTGCAATTACCAAAGAGACTGATGAAGCATTAAAAACCTCATGCCAAAGTTGTTCCTTAGATAGCAAGGGTCTTTCTTTAAAATGATTCATAAAATACTGTTTTCTCAGATCGACCAACCCGTCACATTCTGCGAGTAAATGAGCCATTGTCTCAGGCTCATTTTCGTTTTTACAGAATCTGCAGTCAGTTGACAACACCTGATCCTTCGCATAGATTGCCAATCTAGTTTTAGTTGGTAGAAGGTTAAACCGAAAGCGTAAAAATGTATATGCATAAACTCTATCGGAGAATAGTTGGATGTTCGGCAGAATAACATTCAGTGCTTTACATAAGAAGGAGCCAGCTCTATAAGTATTGTATTTTGAACATCTAGTTCCAGTCTTAATCCAGTCATTCCTATAGATCTTTAGTTTGCCTTTATTTGGAAATTGTATTAATAGATCTAATTTAATATCTGCTGCATCTAAAAGTGATTCACATTGTACTTCCCACTTTGACAACGGAGTGTTACCCCTATTTTTTTAAAGATTTTTTAGGACCGGGAACAAGTTCTTTGCTAGTGTAGGGGGAAGGTGTATTTTCCTATAAAGGGCGACCATTGCCCAATGAACTACAACTTCTACCGATATCAAACCCATTTCATAGCGGATTAGGGCAATCAGAGTACTTATGGAACTGGTCAAATTGATTTCCAAAAAATTCCTTCTAAAATATCCCAGTTCACAGCTTTGTCAATTATTTTAGTCTGTGCACCATAAGTAATAATAGGAACGGCTTTTTGTAGATAATATTTTCGGGCATGTACCAAAGAAAATGTTCCAAATTTCCTCTGAATAGCCTTTGCCTGGATTGCCAGCATTCTCATTCTCATTAACAATTCCTCTTTATAAGATTTCTCAAAAGGATACGAGTTAACATTGACTCCAATATATTTATACGAGGTTGTATGTGCCAGAGACTGTTTGGCAAGGATCCAATTAAATTTATTTTTGGCATTATTAAATATTAAAACAGTCAACTTTTTTGCATTTATTTCAAGGTTATTTTGTTCTGCAAAAAGATGACAGGGCCGTTAGCTTCCTTTGGAGCCCAATCGGAGTCAAGTCGAAAAGAAAAAAATCATCTGCATAAAGCAAGTACTGGATGTGATTGGTACCCAGTTTTGGAGGAAAGGAGCGAATATTCTTCAGGGAATGGTAAAAGTCGCTAATGTAAAAGTTAAATAAGATAGCAGCAAAGGGGCAGGCTTGTTTCAGACCTAAATTCATTTCAATCGATTCAGACATGAGACCTGTCGCTGTAAGTTTAATTTTGATCGATGTATTACAATAAAACTGTTGCCTCTCTGAACTGAATCGAAAGCTTGTTTAAAATCAACAAATGCAACATAGACCGGATGTCCATCTTTTATTGCTTGCGCTTTAATCGCTGAAATTATTATTAGGTTTAGCTCAGTCCCAATCCCTGGGACAAACCCAGATTGATGTGGGTCTAGCAAGTCGTTGTTAATAAGCCATTTATTAAAATCAACTAATAAAAGCTTTGCTAAAATCTTGCCTGGGGCCTCTAAAAGCGCAATAGGTCGGTAATTACAGGGGTTAGTTCTATCGCCCTGTTTAAAAATAGGAATTACAATAGCAGTCTGCCAACATGGAGGGATTCTCTTGGTCTTGATTACAATTTGAAAGATTTGATATAAAACCTTTGCCCATACCTCGGATTGGATTTAAAAATAACATTTGTGAGCATATCGGGGCCTGAAGCCCTTGAATAACTCAGTTTTTTAATAATTAGTAGAAAATCTGTAAAATCAAACCTAAATTGAGATAGGTCAGACTGCTCACGAGTAGTGTTTAAAGGTAATAGGTCTTGATTAAAAAGAAGTTTTTGATAATGGGCTTTCAAAACAATCTCATCAATACCATTAAGTTTAGTTGATTTAAATGCATTTGCAGGGGCAGAATTGATTATTCTCCAGATCTCAGAAGCAGATTTTTGTAATAAGGCTTTGAGCATTGATTCGGCTTCTTTTTGTTTCAAAGTATAGGTAATTTGTCTGATTTTATTTCTATATGTCATTTTCAATGACTTTTTTGTTCCAAACTTCCAATTTTAGTAAGCTTACGAAGCGCTATACGTAATTCTATTTTAAGCTCGTAGATGGAAGAGTTCCATTTATATTTATACGTAAAATTTGGTTTATTACCGTCCTTAAGAGGTTGGGCGATGATCAAAATACAGTCATTATAGAATGTTCGAGAGTTAATTACAATATCTTCAGTCAAATTAGTTATTTTCCACTGGAGGGAAGCAATTTCTTTAGGATTCCATCTAATCCGGTTCTGGGCCTTATTAATTTCAAAGTTACCCTTAAACACAGTGACTGGGTCGACCAAATGGGGAACCATACAACTTCCAACAAATTATGGTCGGCAGCTTGTGCAGGGATAACTTCAAATGCAGAGACCAGCATGTTTGCTTGTTTTGATATATAAACATAGTCGAGAATTGAATTAGATTGACCTCTGGACCAAGTTGGGTGGGGCGGACAATCCTTTGCATGGGAACCATTCAAGTAGCAAAATTGTCTCATTTTCATTATCCAAGCCCATTTATCGGGTCTAGAGTCTGGTCTGTTGTGGCGGTTTAGCAAATTCATATTGAAATCTCCGGCAATTATTGTAAATGCATTGTTAGAATCTAACAATGCTTGGTCCAACAGAGCCTCGATCTTACTTATGAACAGAGATTCAGTTGAGGCCAAGGGATTCCAATATAATTCAGTACTGTCACCATTGGAAAGAAAGGATGGGTACTATTACAAGTCCGGATAATGACTGGTTGGATTTCATGGTCAGGAGACTCGAGTTTATGTATAGATAATTGCGAGCCCAAACAAACCGCAATTAGGAGGCCAGCTGCAGGTCTATCTCTTGATGCCTTAGAGACCGGAACTATGGCAACAGAATGGTACGGCCAAATAGGACTCTGCATCATCCATGTTTCTTGAAAGAGTATTAAATCATATTTTGTAATTTTATTTGCTTCAGAGGTTAATAAGTGGGAACATCTACAAGTATTTCAAGATACCATGGAGCAATCTCGATATACTGCTCGGGCTGGAAGCTAGTGATTGGTCCCTGTTCCCATCTTCTTCTGAGCTAGCCATGCCCATTTAGATGGTTCTTTTTGGGGAGGGATAGACTGCACTGTTTTGCAGTTACAACATTTATGGGGATCACCCGACCCACTACCAGCGGAGACATCAACGCCCATCAAGTTTGGGGCAGGAAATGTGGTTGCACTAGTTGGGGGAGGGTCAACAATGTCTAAAGCTAGACCTTTATAACAAGAAGTTTGATAATCAACATGCACCCCTATTTTGAGTGTATATAGCAATGATTCAAAGTAGTTAAGTCAGGAATAGTAGGTAATTTGAGGTGCAGGGGAGAAGTGCTCAGCCTTGGTATCTAGGCTGGAATACATACATTGAACAATAGTTTCCTATTTAAGGAACCCTGCGTCCCCTGCACAATATCAACAAAAGGCTAAAAAGCCTGTATAAGAGTTTTAATAGGTACAGTCAGTAACCTAGTAGTTTTCACAGTTTTTAAATAAATTTCATTGCTTTGTTTAGCTCACAAAGCTAATCTTAAATCATCCAATTATTTCTTGACAGCTTTTCTGTTTATCCAACAAACAGTAGTTTATTCATTTTATAACAACAAATCATAAATCACAATTTAATGTGGCCCAACGCGTTTCGAGTATCAATTTTGACTCTACATCAGGGGTAATGTGTTCTGTATTCTTAACATTAAATCCAATTTCTGTAGAAAAAAGTAATAAATGAAATTAATTATCTAATAATATGTATTCATGTTTATACTTTTGAACCACAACAAGGTACTTCATTAGTTAGATAGGAGCATAAAAAAATGGCATCATCGCATGTTTTCAACCAATTACATTAGTTTAAGAGATTAGTCTTGTAAAAAAGGATGCACTTTTTCACCAAATGCTTGAGAGCCTATTGCGTTTGTAGACAAAACCATCAATAGATTGGCAGTGTGATTAGTAACCTATTAAGAAAAAAATGGGGAATGGTGCAACAAGATCCTGTTCCTGTGCTATTTAGACATGTAAGAACTATAATGGTGACAAATGCCAAGCACCCGTGGTGATTTATGAAGTGTAGAATAATACCTAGACTCACTTAACGATGTCATGTAGGACACCACCAGTAGTCTTTAAAGGCATCAGTGCGAACTGGTTGTAGAATTCTAAAAAAAGAGAGAAATAGCATGGCTATATTATAAAAGAAAAGGTCAAGCCGCCTAAGAAAAGGTAGCCTTAAAGGATACTTACAGTACAAGAAGGTGACTGCTGGTAAGAGGTAGAGTATGGGCATTCTCCATCTGCACACGAATGCCGGATGAGAGTGGTATGTTTATTTATAGTCGCGAGGGACGTCACCCGCACATGCGCGTGATGACGTCACGTCGCAAGCTCCAATTCTAATTGGATTTAAGTGTAAACATGGTCACGAATGATGTCACCCGCGCGTAGCGCGTGATGACGTCAACGCGACCAACCTCACACGAAATAATCGTGTAGAGTGAATCATGGGAATTGAAGTTTGTTTTCCCATCGTGCCGTATGTAAAAAATGAATATGGCAGCATCTGCTAGAATGCAGAATGTGCTCTCCTACTGGGAGGCAATAGGTGGTAGTCCGCCTCGTTTGTGTGTAGATGAATCTGTATGCGTATAGACGCTCCCTAGATACACTAAATGATAATTCAACCGATCATGTATGGTTGAAATAGTTGGAAAAAAATGTTATTGCACATAATAAATGTCACTGTGACCATTACACAAGCCCTCCTGGAGATCATGGGGACTAGTGGTGGGAGAGTGGGCAATGTATGTCCACAACCTAACTAAGTGTTGATCCTGGAGATCATGGGGACTGGTGGTGGGAGAGTGGGCAATGTATGTCCACAACCTAACTAAGTGTTGTTAGTGGGATAGAATAAATATCTGATGAAATAATAATAATTTGGTGAGCAAGTAATAAAACAACTCCAGAAAAATGGAGAGAGTATATAATAAACAAAACAAAACAAATCGTCTTAAATACAAAAGAGACTCCCATGCATTTTTCAAATAATGGTATCTGTGCACAAATCAGACTGTGCATCTAGATGAATCTGACCCATGAATGGGTGTACATTCTAAAAATCAAAATATACACTTGTAATAATTTTATATATCTATTATGTTCCATTTGAACCCAGAATTTGAAGGGTTTTCATCCTTTTTGGTAACGAAGTGTAGTTGGACATGTTACAAACTAGGGAACTTACTAAAAATCAATTATATTAGAAAATTGTATGGTATTGAAAATCAGGGGTGGTCAAAGAAATCAACAAATAAGAGAAGAGGTACCATGGCTGTGTTTCCAGATAAGTATACAAGCTCACAAGAATGGACCCAAATAGTATTCCTCATTTAACCCTAAGGGGTACATGGCATCTAGTTTTTGTATTCAATACAACTCTCTTTGGGCTAAGATTTTTTGGAGATCACCTCCTCTTGAGAGTGGGTGGACAACTTCAAGAACTAGCATTCTCATTTGTGAAATGGTATGTTTTTCATCTCGATAATGTCTGTATACCGGTGACTTCACATTCTTTGTTCTTATATATGATTTGTGTTCTGTCCACCGTTCTTTTACTTTCCGATTAGTTTTTCCAACATAATATTTTCCACAGGGACAACAAATTGCATAAATCACATTTTTGGTATCACATGTTGCATAGTCTCTCAAATTTATTTTTTGCCTGTGTTGGGGTGTCTCACTTGATCTCCTTTTATGATATTATTGCAATGTTGGCAGTGTAAACAGGCAAATGTACCTTTTTTCTGCTTCATATGAGTAGTCTGCGTTGTTCTTTTTGGTTTTTCTGCTTTAATCAGTTGGTCTCTGATGTTTCTACCCCGTTTGTATGCCATCATAGGGGATCTGGAAAGAGTTCTTTTAAAGTATTATCTGTTTGTATGATATCCCAATTTTTGTAGATAATCCTTTTGACTTGGAAACTTTGGCTTGAGTACTTTAACGTATGTATTAGACTTTTGCTTTCCTTCTTTGTATTCCCTTGGAGGAGGTCTTGTCTTTCTTGTAAGTTGGTTCTGACTATGGCTTTTTCCACCGTCTCTCTGTTGGGTACCCTCTTTCAAGGAATCTCTGTTTCATGATATCATATTCATTCTGAAGAGTAGATTGATCTGATGTTATCCTCTTTAGTCTTAGTAGTTGACTGTAAGGTAAGTTTTCTTTTAGATGTTTAGGATGGAAGCTGCTATGATGAAGGCAACTGTTGACATCTGTCGGTTTTCTATAAATCTTTGTCTTTAGTGTTGTACCTGAGCGTTAAATTGTGACATCAAGAAAATTCACCTCCGGACTTCCTATCTCCATGGTGAAACCGATTCTGTCATTGTAGTTGTTGAGAGATTCTGCAAATTTAAGAAGTTCACTTTCAGTTTCATGCCAAATCCCAAAAATATCATCTATGTAGCGTCTCCAGCATTTGATCTTGTCTCTCCATAGTGGATTTTCTAATACAAATTTAAGCTCAAATTGGTGCATAAAAATATTTGCATACGATGGGGCCACTGATGAGCCCGTTGATGTTCCAGAAATGTGTAGGTAGTATTGGCCATTATATCTAAAGTAATTATTATAAAGGATGATGTTGATCAGTTCAATTGCAAAAACTTTTTGTATATGTACTTCTGAATTCCGAAGTAAAAACCATTCCATGGCTTCTATGCCATCTTTGTGAGGGATTGAAGTATAAAGACTATTGATGTTCATTGTAAACAGGATAAGTTCTTCCTCCACTAGATTTAAAGTGTTAATTATACCCAGAAAGTGAGTGGTATCCTTTAGGTAGGTCGTGGTTTTTTGTATCGAAGGTTGTAATGCAGTGTCCAGGTAAATTTCAAGAGGTTGAAATATGCTGTCTGTTCCAGCTACTATTGGTCGAAATGGTGGATCCTCTTTGTTTTTATGTATCTTCGGTAACCCATAGAACAATGGGGTCACTGGATGTTTCTGTATGAGGAAATCAGCTGTTTTCTCACTTATCCAATCCATATCCATAGCCTTGTCAACTACATTTTTGATAAGGTCCTTGATGTTCAAAATCGGGTCACCATCTAGTGGTAAGTAGGTCTTGATGTCATTGAGAAGTTTCAAACATCCTGTGTTGTATAAATTAGTGTCCATTAACACTAGGGCACCTCCTTTGTCGGCTTGTTTTAAGGTCAAAGTATTATCCTCTGCTATCTGTTTAATCACCAGTAGTTGATGTTTACGGATGTTACCGGTTTTTGCTGGTTCATATTTAATATGTTTTAAATGCTTGGTAGTCTTTTGTTTGAATAAATGAATCAGTGGATGATTCACTTGTGGATGGAAGTTACTTTTGTTTTTAAGTTTCAAGTATTTATGTGTATTTACTGGTTGTAAATTATCCCCAATGTTGTTAAAAAAGACTTTCAGTTCCATTTTTCGTATTAATTTGAACAGGTTTACTTCTTCCTCAAAAAACGAGGTTTGGTTGGTAGGTAGGAATGAGATTCCTAGATTTAATGTCTCTAGTTGGGTCGTAGTCAGAGGTTTGGAGGATATGTCTATCACCAAATTTCTGTCTATTTCTTTTTTTGTCGCAGTTTTCTTCTTTCCTCTTCTTGTCTTGTGCCTCCTAAAAAAGGAATCTGTGGAGTATGTGTTGATGCTCCTGCTGTAGGTTCTTGTATGTATTTTATACCACCAGTTTCTTGTTCTCTTGTTAGTCTTGTCGTAGGTCTATCTTCCAATTCACCACTTGTGACTTAACTGCTGTCGCTGTTATTATTTGGCTGCTGGGGTCTAGGTGGTCGGTTTTGTGGAGTCCTGTTATTAGAGTAAAACTCTTGCCAAGTGTAGACAATATCTCTAGCGTAGTCCAATGTATCCCTTCTGATTTCCTGATTTTCCTTGGTTCAGTATCTTTTTTGTATCCCTCAAGTTTAGTATTAGTGTCCTCCAAAATGTTTTCAAATTCGGTTTTTGTTTTCAATTTGGATAACTGTTTTGTTACCTCATCTATTTCCTGTTGTAGATTGTTAACTGATTTTGCTAATTCCTCAAATGTTAGTAGGATTAGATCCAAAGAACATTTGTTTAAGATGTGTTCCCACCTAGTTACAAAATCCTTGTTTTCTTTGCACAAAGTAGGTCTAAGTTATACCCTTAGACCTCTAGGGATGCGCTTGGTTTTAAAGTATTGGGCTAATGTAGTTGCATGAAGTTTTTGAGAAATTTCTCGTCTAATCAGACGTTTAAGTTTTTGAATCAACTGGTCTGGGTTCTCATTTATGAGAGTTTCTTTACTTGTTACTTTAATCAGACCCAAAATTCTGATAGCTTCTTTATCAGAAAAAGCCAATGTGGTTGCCTCTTTGTCTGTTAGACCACTTATAGTGGAGAATGACATAATATTAGATTTAGGGTGCAGGCGACAATATAGTGATACCAACCCTTAGGGGAGACGTGATAACAAGAAGTTTGATAATCACCATGCACACCTATTTTGAGTGTATATAGTAATGATTCAAAGTAGTTAAGTCAGGAATAGTATGTAATTTGAGGTGCAGGGGAGAAGTGCTCAGCCTTGGTATCTAGGCTGGAGTACATACATGGAACAATAGTTTCCTATTTAAGGAACCCCGCGTCCCCTGCACACTATCAACAAAAGGCTAAAAAGCCTGTATAAGAGTTTTAATAGGTACAGTCAGTAACCTAGTAGTTTTCACAGTTTTTAAATAAATTTCATTGCTTTGTTTAGCTCACAAAGCTATTCTTAAATCATCCAATTATTTCTTGACAACTTTTCTGTTTATCCAACAAACAGTAGTTTATTCATTTTATAACAACAAATCATAAATCACAATTTAATGTGGCCCAACGCGTTTCGAGTATCAATTTTCACTCTTCATCAGGGGCAATGTGTTCTGTATTCTTAACATTAAATACAATTTCTGTAGAAAAAAGTAATAAATGAAATTAATTATCTAATAATATGTATTCATGTTTATACTTTTGAACCACAACAAGGTACTTCATTAGTTAGATAGGAGCATAAAAAAATGGCATCATCGTATGTTTTCAACCAATTACATTAGCTTAAGAGATTAGTCTTGTAAAAAAGGATGAACTTTTTCACCAAATGCTTGGGAGCCTAGTGAGTTTGTAGACAAAACCATCAATAGATTGGCAGTGTGATTAGTAACCTATTAAGAAAAAAAGTGGGGAATGGTGTAACAAGATCCTGTTCCTGTGCTATTTAGACATGTAATAACTATAATGGTGACAAATGCCAAGCACCCGTGGTGATTTATGAAGTGTAGAATAATACCTAGACTCACTTAACAATGTCATGTAGGACACCACCTGTAGTATTTAAAGGCATCAGTTCGAACTGGTTGTAGAATTCTAAAAACAGAGAGAAATATCATGGCTATATTATAAAAGAAAAAGTCAAGCCGCCTAAGAAAAGGTAGCCTTAAAGGATACTTACAATACAAGAAGGTGACTGCTGGTAAGAGGTAGAGTATGGGCATTCTCCATCCGCACATGAATGCCGGATGAGAGTGGTATGTTTACTTATAGTCGCGAGTGACGTCACCCGCACATGGCCTTGATGACGTCAAATCGAGAGCTCCAATTCTGATTGTATTTAAGTGTAAACATGGTCGCGAATGACGTCACCCGCGCGTAGCGCGTGATGACGTCAACGCGACCAACCTCACACGAAATAATCGTGTAGAGTGAATCATGGGAATTGAAGTTTGTTTTCCCATCGTGCCGTATGTAAAAAATGAATACGGCAGCATCTGCTAGAACGCAGAATGTGCTCTCCTACTGGGAGGCAATAGGTGGTAGTCCGCCTCGTTTGTGTGTAGATGAATCTGTATGCGTATAGACGCTCCCTAGATACACTAAATGATAATTCAACCAATCGTGTATGGTTGAAATAGTTGGAAAAAAATGTTATTGCACATAATAAATGTCACTGTGACAAGCCCTCCTGGAGATCATGGGGACTAGTGGTGGGAGAGTGGGCAATGTATGTCCACAACCCAACTAAGGGGGTAATTCATAGAATTCAGCGCACAAGTGGCGCACGCGGCTGGCGCACAGTGTGCGTGTGCGAATCCCTGCGCCAGCCCCGTGCGCTAAAATCCATTTCCGCGCACAGCGTATTCATGGATTCCAGCCGCCAAAACCAGCCGTGGCGCACAGTGGCGCAGCGACCCTGAAGCAGCGCCAGTTACGCCCCCAAGAACGCCTCTCGCGCAGGGAAAAGCCATCAATATACCCAATCCAGCGCAAAGGGCTGCGCTAACCCTGTACCAGCACGGCAAGCGGGCTACGTGTATCACTGGGGTGCGCGGGAAGTACCTCACGCGATTGGCCCCGTGCGAGCAGGGTACGCGTATTTCAGGGGTGCGCGGGAAGTTCCACACGCGATTTCCGCAGGGTACGTGTATTTCAGGGGTGCGCGGGAAGTTCCACACGCGATTTCAGCAGGGTACGTGTACTTCAGGGTGCGTGGGAAGTTCCACACGCGATTTCAGCATGGTAGGTGCATTTCAGGGGTGCGCGGGAATTTCCACATGCGATTGGGCCCGTGCGAGCAGGGTACGCGTATCTCAGGGGTGCGCGGGAAGTGCCACACGCGATTTCAGCAGGGCACGTGTATTTCGGGGTGCGGGGCAAGTTTCACACGCGATTTCAGCAGGTTATGTGTATTTCAGTGGTGCGCAGGAATTTCCACACGCGATTGGGCCCGTGCGAGCAGGGTACGCGTATCTCAGGGGTGCGCGGGAAGTGCCACACGCAATTTCAGCAGGGTACGTGTATTTCAGGGGTGCGTGGGAAATTCCACACGCGATTGGGCCCGTGCGAGCACGGTATGCGTATCTCAGGGGTGCGCGGGAAGTGCCACACGCGATTGCAGCAGGGTACGTGTATTTCAGGGGTGCGCGGGAATTTCCACACGCGATTTCATCATGGTACGTGTATTTCGGGGTGCGGGGGAAGTTTCACACGCAACATCAGCAGGGCACGTGTATTTCAGGGGTGCGCGGGAAGTTCCACACGCGATTTCATCAGGGTACGTGTATTTCGTGGTGCGGGGGAAGTTTCACACGCGACATCAGCAGGGTACGTGTATTCCAGGGGTGCGCGGGAAGTTCCACACGCGATTCCATCAGGGTACGTGTATTTCAGGGGTGCGCGGGAATTTCCACACACGATTGGGCCCGTGCGAGCAGGGTACGCGTATTTCAGGGGTGCGCGGGAAGTTCCACACGCAATTCCATCAGGGTACGTGTATTACAGGGGTGCGCGGGGAGCACCACACGTGAATTGCACGTGTGGGTCCTCCCAGGTGTTCCCTCTACACCCTCCACGGCCCCTGCAGGTGGCTCACACCACAGGGGCCTACCCTGCACATGTCCTGCAGGCACCCCATCCACCATGGCCATGCCCCCCAGCCAACCCACATGTCAACTTGCACTACTGCCCACCAAAGCATGTCCCCCTGCACCCCCAGCCACCAGGGGCACCCTCCACCAGGCCCCCAGCCATGTCTCCCAGTACCCACCAGCAGTGCAGGGGCACTCTCCACCAGGCCCCCACCCATGTCTCCCACCACCCCCCAGCAGTGCAGGGGCACCCTCCACCAGGCCCCCACCCATGTCTCCCACCAAACCCACCCCCCAGCCACCAGGGGCAGCCTCCACCAGCCCCCCACCCATGTCTCCCGCCTCCCCACCCCCCAGCACTGTGGGGTACCTCCCAGCAGGCCCCCAACCATGTCTCCCACCACCCCCACCCCTCAGCAGTGCAGGGGCACCCTCCACCAGGCCCCCACCCATGTCTCCCACCACCCCCACCTCCCAGCAGTGCAGGGTCACCCTCCACCAGGCCCCCACCCATGTCTCCCAGCACCCCCACCCCCCAGCACTGTGGGGCACCTGCCAGCAGCCCCCCACCCATGTCTCCCACCACCCCCACCCCCCAGCAGTGCAGGGGCACCCTCCACCAGGCCCCCACCCATGTCCCCCAGCACCCCCACTCCCCAGCAGTGCAGGGGCACCCACCACCAGGCCCCCACCCATGTCTCCCAGCACCCCCACCCCCCAGCACTGTGTGGCACCTGCCAGCAGGCCCTCACCCATGTCTCCCACCACCCCCACCCCCCAGCAGTGCAGGGGCACCCTCCACCAGGCCCCGACCCATGTCTCCCACCCCCCCACCGCCCAGCACTGTGGGGCACCTGCCAGCAGGCCCCCACCCATGTCCAACTCATGTCTCCCACCACCCCCACCCCCAGCACTGTTGGGCACCTGCCAGCAGGCCCCACCCATGTCCAACTCAAGTTCCCCACCACCCCCACCCCCCAGCACTGTGGGGCACCTGCCAGCAGGCCCCCACCCATGTCCAACTCATGTACCCCACCACCCCCACCCCCCAGCACTGTGGGGCACCTGCCAGCAGGCCCCCACCCATGTCCAACACATGTCTCCCACCACCCCCACCCCCCAGCAGTGCAGGGGCACCCTCCACCAGGCCCCCACCCATGTCTCCCACCCCCTCCACCCTCCAGCACTGTGGGGCACCTGCCAACAGGCCCCCACCCATGTCCAACTCATGTCTCCCACCACCCCCACCCCCCAGCACTGTGGGGCACCTGCCAGCAGGCCCCCACCCATGTCCAACTCATGTTTCCCACCACCCCCACCCCCCAGCACTGTGGGGCACCTGCCAGCAGGCCCCCACCCATGTCCAACTCATGTTCCCCACCACTCCCACCCCCCAGCACTGTGGGGCACCCTCCACCAGGCCCCCACCCATGTCTCCCACCACCCCCACCCCCCAGCACTGCAGGGGCACCCACCACCAGGCCCCCACCCATGTCTCCCACCACCCCCACCCCCCAGCAGTGCAGGGGCACCCTCCACCAGGCCCCCACCCATGTCTCCCAGCACCCCCACCCCCCAGCAGTGCAGGGGCACCCACCACCAGGCCCCCACCCATGTCTCCCAGCACCTCCACCCCCCAGCACTGTGGGGCACCTGCCAGCAGGCCCCCACCCATGTCTCCCACCACCCCCAACCCCCAGCAGTGCAGGGGCACCCTCCACCATGCCCCCACCCATGTCTCCCACCTCCCCCACCCCCCAGCACTGTGGGGCACCTGCCAGCAGGCCCCCACCCATGTCCAACTCACGTTCCCCACCACCCCCCAGCACTGTGGGGCACCTGCCAGCAGGCCCCCACCCATGTCCAACTCATGTTCCCCACCACCCCCACCCCCCAGCACTGTGGGGCACCTGCCAGCAGGCCCCCACCCATGTCCAACTCATGTCTCCAACCAACCCCACCCCCCAGCAGTGCAGGGGCACCCTCCACCAGGCCCCCACCCATGTCTCCCTCCCTCCCACCCCCCAGCAGTGCAGGGGCACCCTCCACCAGGCCCCCACCCATGTCTCCCACCCCCCACCCCCCCAGCACTGTTGGGCAACTGCCAGCAGGCCCCCACCCATGTCCAACTCATGTCTCCCACCACCCCCACCCCCCAGCAGTGCGGGTCACCCTCCACCAGTCCCCCACCCATGTCTCCCACCCCCCCACCCCCCAGCACTGTGGGGCACCTGCCAGCAGGCCCCCACCCATGTCCAACTCATGTCTCCCACCACCCCCACCCCCCAGCACTGTGGGGCACCTGCCAACAGGCCCCCACCCATGTCCAACTCATGTCTCCCACCACCCCCACCCCCAGCACTGTGGGGCACCTGCCAGCAGGCCCCCACCCATGTCCAACTCATGTCTCCCACCACCCCCACCACCCAGCAGTGCGGGTCACCCTCCACCAGGCCCCCACCCATGTCTCCCACCACCCCCACCCCCCAGCAGTGCAGGGGCACCCTCCACCAGGCCCCCACCCATGTCTCCCACCACCCCCACCCCCAGCACTGTGGGGCACCTGGCAGCAGGCCCCCACCCATGTCCAACTCATGTTCCCCACCACCCCCACCCCCCAGCACTGTGGGGCACCTGCCAGCAGGCCCCCACCCATGTCCAACTCATGTCTCCCACCACCCCCACCCCCCAGCAGTGCGGGTCACCATCCACCAGGCCCCCACCCATGTCTCCCACCCCCCCGCCCCCCAGAAGTGCAGGGGCACTCTCCACCAGGCCCCCACCCATTTCTCCCACCACCCCCACCCCCCAGCACTGTGGGGCACCTGCCAGCAGGCCCCCACCCATGTCCAACTCATGTTCCCCACCACCCCCACCCCCCAGCACTGTGGGGCACCTGCCAGCAGGCCCCCACCCATGTCCAACTCATGTCTCCCACCACCCCCACCCGCCAGCAGTGCGGGTCACCCTCCACCAGGCCCCCACCCATGTCTCCCACCACCCCCACCCCCCAGCAGTGCAGGGGCACCCTCCACCAGGCCCCCACCCATGTCTCCCACCACCCCTACCCCCAGCAGTGCAGGGGCACCCTCCACCAGGCCCCCACCCATGTCTCCCACCACCCCACCCCCCAGCAGTGCAGGGGCACCCTCCACTAGGCCCCCACCCATGTCTCGCAGCACCCCCACCCCCCAGCACTGTGGGCTCCTGCCAGCAGGCCCCCAACTCATGTCTCGCAGCACCCCCACCCCCCAGCAGTGCGGGTCACCCTCCACGAGGCCCCCACCCATGTCTCCCACCACCCCCACCCCCCAGCAGTGCAGGGGCACCCTCCACCAGGCCCCCACCCATGTCTCCCAGCACCCCCACCCCCCAGCACTGTAGGGCACCTGCCAGCAGGCCCCCACCCATGTCTCCCACCACCCCCACCCTCCAGCAGTGCAGGGGCACCCTCCACCAGGCCCCCACCCATGTCTCCCACCACCCCCACCCCCCAGCACTGTGGGGCACCTGCAAGCAGGCCCCCACCCATGTCCAACTCATGTTCCCCAGCCAACATGTCATCACAATCTAGATCCCTGGTCCCCATGGTCAGCATCCAAATGCAAAACACCCACCCGAGTATTGCATCCACCCACTCATAATTGGCAATTACATCACAGAACACCAATTGCAAGTTCCGAAACAAACACATTTCCCTCACATACACCCAATGGGTATCAGTGAATCTCAAAACCCATATCATGAAATGCATGAAACCAATGAGATGATACTACACATTGAAGTATGATAAAAAATATGTATTAAAGCAAACATAAATAGAATCAAAAATAAAGAAACAAAAATGTGAATGTACAAAAATCAAAAGAAGCATGTCCGTGAAAAAAAGCTAAACCAAAAATCATATCCCAAAGTAATGGTGTCCAAAGTCACTGTCCACAAAACAAAATCCAATGGGAAATAAAAAAGAAAGCCATTGCTCCACGGTTAAAATGTGAAAGAAAAATACAATCCAACAGTGAACTATGTACATGGGAACAAGCCAGGGTCCATTATCCCAACAAAAGAAAGGAAACCTATCTAACTACACTAACTAATAAAATAAACTATATACAAAAATGTGGCCAATGTCCGAAAGGTCCAAATAAAATCCAAACAAAAATGAAACCTAACACTACCTACATAACTATGTACAAGGGCTGCGGGCTAGTTTGACGGCTCACTTGTGGATGTCCCGGGCCAGGGCATCATCGAACTCCTGCTCAATGTCCCGGAGGAGGTCCTCCTCCATGGCCCCGAGGGTCCGCAGGGCTGTCGACGTGTCCACCTCCAAACCCCTGCGGATTGCCTCGAGGCACTCGGCCCGCCTCAGGGCCCTCCGCATGGAGTTCTCTGCCCTGACCATTGTGAGCCGTGCCTCTTCCGCCCGCTGCCGCTCCGCATCTATGGCGTGGCCCAACCGCTGCCACATGGAAGACACTCTCTGTCCTGGGTCCTCCGGCCGATGCCTGCCCCTCCGATGTTGAAGGCCCCGAGCCTTCATGGCTCCCACCACGTTGCTGCTGCTGCTGTGCCTCTGCCTGTGCACTGCCTCCTGCTGCCTGCACATCCTCCACTGGCTGGGGTGCAGTCGTTGATGTGGCCACCCCTGCTGGACGTCCGACTCCTGACTGTGGCAGGGATGCCTCCTCCACCAGCCTGGCCGCACCATCAGAGGCAGCTCCACAGGGCACCCAGGTGACTGATGGGTAGGAAGATTGCACGGAGGATGACTGGCGCATAGGGGGTCCAGTTGAGGAGGGGGTCGTAGCAAGCCCCATCATACGGAGGAATCCGGCATGGGTGACCTGTCCCAGCAGGCTGACGTGGTCAACGAGCCATTCGAGATGACGTGCAGTCTCCTCATGAAAAGACTGCAGGTCATCTCGCATGGCCCGATGACGCAACGCCACACCACTCAGAACAGGCTCAACCTGGACCCGGATAGCCACGTCCGCAGGCACAGGAAGGCCAGTTGACGTGAGCTCATCCCCTGCCTGAAAACGGGTCTGGACGTAGGCATCCCTGCTGGTGCAAGATGATGCGGGGACAGGATCAGGGACAGGATTGCACACAGGCACCTCCGCGGCGGCCTGTGCTGCCTCCTGTCCCTGGTCCTGCACTGCACCACTAGCACCAGTGGGATCCCCACCTCCAGACCCTGTCTCTGGTGCTTGCACGGCCTCCTCCTCCACCAAACCCCCCACCAACCTGGATGACTCCGTGCCATCTTCCCCTGTTGGGCCCTGTGGGGTCCCAGCTGCCCCTTCTGCTGCCGAGGAGTCCAACTCCAACCTCCGCCTCTTGGACCTCCCCCCGGCAGCTGCGGCCTGGGACGCGGCACCGGACTCCTCACTCCCCGACGAGATCACAACATGGGAGGGGCTGGCGGTGGGATCCCCGCCGCTGTGCTCCACAGCACCTTCATCAGTTGACGCTGCAGACAGGGAGAAATAAAACACAGGCATCAGGGCACTGTACAATGGACACATACACACATGACAGCTGTACATGAGTGGCATTGGCAAACCTCAGACATGTCATCACAATCCCCAACACACATGTCATTTCAACTCGCACACATGAGCCATACCACAGCCATATCGCAACTGCCAGCACCATCCATACACATACAACAGCATGAGCAGGCAAAGGTGAGCCAGACATCACATGCAACACAGGAAGTGCACCACACATGTACACACACCACCACACTTGCATGCATGTGTACACCTCTGCCAAGTGTTGCAGTGTTCAGATGGGCATCCATGTCACATCTGCCAATCAGGCTTCCACATACCGCTGTCACATGCATCCATGTTGCATCACTGTTGCACCCTTGTCAAATACACACACATGCACATGTACACAGTGCTGATACATGCAGCCGAAAACAACATACATGCGTGACATCACGGACATGTCTACTTACATACACATTCATCCAAACATGTGTGCCCACACAACTGCATTTGGCATGCAAGCCTACACACACAAGCACCATCCATGTCTCACACATTCCAGCCCTCGCATGTGTTAGCCCCATGGTCCTGTACACCCCCACCCATACTCGACCCCATACAAACAGATGTGCAACCTGCACACTACTGAAAAATCACCACATGCACTGCTCACAATCAGGATGCATGTACACTTACCGCTCGACTCCAGACGGGTCTGCCTCTCAAGGGCCTGGACGTGGAGCGCTGGGGATATGCGTTCCAGGACCCTCATCTGTTCTTCCGACAAGTGGCCCCGGTGCCCTTTGGCATCCGCTGCCTTCAAGAGGCACCGGGCCTTGTTCAGGGTCCTGGACCTGAAGTCCTCCCAGCGCTTCTTGACATGTTGGAAGTCGCGGACTGCCACCCCCTCTGCGTTGATGGCAGTCACGATGTCAGTCCAGATCCGAGTCCGTCCTTCCTTGTCGGCGCGGGAACTTCCGAAGAGGGCACCATACTGCCCCAGGACTTGCTCCATCAGGACACCAACTTCGGTGGCACTGAAGCTGGTGCCCCTCTGCCTCTCTGGCCGGGGGTTGTCAGTGGTCTCAGACGGTGTTTGCCCCGACATGACAACCCCAGAGGCAGGAGTGGGTGGGCAACTGGGTCCTGGGGCTGGGCTTTGGAGCGATGGAATCCCAGTCGGGAGTCTTCGGTTCCAGCAGGGGTGGTCACAGCAACAGCACCCCTGGCTGATGTGCAGGCAGCAAATGGCAGGGCACGTGGGCAGCAGGCAGTCAGGCAGCAGCAGATGGCAGGTGGGAGCGTGCTCGGGGCTCTGGGGGGCAGTAGTGCGGCCTTCTGGGCAGGAGCGTGGTCTTCTGTGTGCTTACGCGTGGCCAGCTTGATATGGAGTGATTTGGCACGTGAAAAATCTGCACGTCAGCGTGTAATTCGAGGAAAGGCCCTTAACGCGTATGCACGGCAGCACGCATATGCGATTTCATTGGACCAAAGGCCCTTAGCACGTGAGCGCGTCTGTGACGTGACGCGCGCGGGTGTTTCCCTCAGTGCACGTGATGACAGAACACACGTGGATTTCCACCAATCGCGTGTGAAAGTTCCCGCGCACCCCGGAACACGCGTACCCAGGCTAATCGCGTGTGGAACTTCCCACGCACCTGCCCACTCTCCCACCACTAGTCCCCATGATCTCCAGGAGGGCTTGTGTAATGGTCACAGTGACATTTATTATGTGCAATAACATTTTTTTCCAACTATTTCAACCATACACGATCGGTTGAATTATCATTTAGTGTATCTAGGGAGCGTCTATATGCATACAGATTAATCTACACACAAACGAGGCGGACTACCACCTATTGCCTCCCAGTAGGAGAGCACATTCTGCGTTCTAGCAGATGCTGCCATATTCATTTTTTACATACGGCACGATGGGAAAACAAACTTCAATTCCCATGATTCACTCTACACGATTATTTCGTGTGAGGTTGGTCGCGTTGACATCATCACGCGCTACGCGCGGGTGACGTCATTCGCGACCATGTTTACACTTAGATCCAATCAGAATTGGAGCTCGCGACGTGACGTCATCACGTGCATACGCGGCTGACATCACTCGCGACTATAAATAAACATACCACTCTCATCCGGCATTCGTGTGCGGATGGAGAATGCCCATACTCTACCTCTTACCAGCAGTCACCTTCTTGTACTGTAAGTATCCTTTAAGGCTACCTTTTCTTAGGTGGCTTGACCTTTTCTTTTATAATATAGCCATGCTATTTCTCTCTTTTTTAAGAATTCTACAACCAGTTCGCATTGATGCCTTTAAAGACTACTGGTGGTGTCCTACATGACATCGTTAAGTGAGTCTAGGTATTATTCTACACTTCATAAATCACCACGGGTGCTTGGCATTTGTCACCATTATAGTTCTTACATGTCTAAATAGCACAGGAACAGGATCTTGTTACACCATTCCCCACTTTTTTTCTTAATAGGTTACTAATCACACTGCCAATCTATTGATGGTTTTGTCTACAAACTCAATAGGCTCCCAAGCATTTGGTGAAAAAGTTCATCCTTTTTTACAAGACTAATCTCTTAAGCTAATGTAATTGGTTGAAAACATGCGATGATGCCATTTTTTTATGCTCCTATCTAACTAATGAAGTACCTTGTTGTGGTTCAAAAGTATAAACATGAATACATATTATTAGATAATTAATTTAATGTATTACTTCTTCTACAGAAATTGTATTTAATGTTAAGAATACAGAACACATTGCCCCCGATTAAGAGTGAAAATTGATACTCGAAACGCGTTAGGCCACATTAAATTGTGATTTAAGATTTGTTGTTATAAAATGAATAAACTACTGGTTGTTGGATAAACAGAAAAGTTGTCAAGAAATAATTGGATGATTTAAGAATAGCTTTGTGAGCTAAACAAAGCAATGAAATTTATTTAAAAACTGTGACAACTACTAGGTTACTGACTGTACCTATTAAAACTCTTATACAGGCTTTTTAGCCTTTTGTTGATAGTGTGCAGGGGACGCGGGTTTCCTTAAATAGGAAACTATTGTTCCATAAAGCTAGACCTTTCTCAAGGAGGAGATGTCTCTGTTGCCAAACGTAGTTCTTTATTATTCTCGACGGGATTATTATGTCAACTAAGTCTTGATATGCAGGCATCGGGTAGGAAACCCTGGCAATATCTTTACAATTGATATGGCAAAGGGCAGGGATAAGCTGAAATACTGCCAAAATTGTCTATCTGTTTGGAAATGGGTCAGAGTAAACCCGATCTATCATAGTGATTCTTATTATTTCATCCTGCAGATTTTCCTGACTATTAAAAGCACCCCTTACTGGACACGAAGGTAGATCAGTTAAGATTGCATTAGAATCAGTCAGTTCGGCACTTGGCAGAGTGGGGTTACTCGGCCCATTATCCGTGAGATTTGCCGAAGGCGATTTTATGAACGGAACTCTTGAGATTAGATCATTTCTTTTTTTGCTCGAGTGTTCTAAAAGCCAGTCCCTCAAAGTTTAGGTTGACACAGAACTTTGGGCTCGTAGGTAGAGCAGGACTGTTCTCATGTAAACTTTGATGGATCGCCTCTTGCATATTTGAATTATTATGGGAATACACTGAGAGATTCATCAAGTCTTAATTGGAGGCAGACTCGTCCACTGTTACTGACATTGCGGAGGGAACAGAAGCTGAATCCCACATCACCCTCTCTCCCTCCAATGTCCTCGTACTCGACTGTGGCGATTTAGGGCTCTCAGGGGCCTCAACATGAGGAGGGAGTGGTGAGATTTTTGCAGAATCCAACTTCTCAGATGGCTCAGAAAGGTTAGCTACAAAGGCTTTAGATTTAGATTACATTTTTTTATTTTTCTTAGGGTTTGGGAGGTTTTTAGTTTTTTTCTGTTTAGGGTGATCAGAGGGGGAAGTAAAATGTAAATCTCCGCCAGAAGTTCTTTTTCTATTTCTTTTTCTTTTTCTGTGGTTATTTTGGGATCGGCGGCAGAAGACATCATACAATTGGATCTCCGGAACGTGTAATTCAGGTATCACTTCCACAGGCTCTAGATTATTCGAAGGGTCTTCCGAGAGGGCAGGAGCGATCTCAACCACTGACCTCCCTATATCAGACTTTGTGGATGGAGAGATCAAAAGGATTTGTTCAGATTCCCTAGGGGGCGCTGGATTCAGGTTCCCTATTCCAACAATACAAGCACCCCGTGTGGCATTATCCAAGATATACGGGAGGTTCAATGCCAACTAATCTAGTTTATTCATTATCAGGGCCGTTGTGTTTTCTTGAGCAGAGGCTTTAGCTTCAAGTATTTCAAATAACTTTGTAAGAGTAAATATGGAGGTATTGATAGCCGTTAGAGCCGCCTCCAGAGCCTGGTTGTTAACTGCCGGGAAGGCAAATGAAGGACGGTCCAATGGCTTAGCGAAAGAGGAGCCTGAGGAAACGTTTGATGGAGGGGGAGATGTAATATCATCTGGAGCATCAGTAGGATAAAGATCCGATGAAATAGAAAGCCTAGCATCTTTAAATGATAAACAGGAATCATCTACCATAGGGACCGAAGGCAAAACCATTTTTTGGGTTGATTGGGCTAACAGAGGGATTGAGATATGAGTTGCAATCTGATATTGAGATGAGGGCATAGCATGAAGGGACCCAGAATTATTCATAGGAACCTTACTGGCAAGAACCTGAGAATATAGTGGGGTAGGAGTCGGAGGGATCATTAGTTGTGAAGAGCCAGGGTCAAGTTCCGAAATAAAGCGAAGTACAACATCAGAATTCTGATCACCAACCACATCATGACACAAATTACCATCAAAGCTAATTTGTGCATTGTATGATGAGAGAGAAATTGGGATTGTGAAATTTCATTTGAAGCCAATATTCGGAATTCAAAAGGTAACCTTTGTATACCTAGAAATGGCAAAAGAGGAGACGGACCTCGGACTGAACCGTCCATGACACCCGCAATATGAAGGCCTGGTCTTAAAGATGCAGGCATTCGATAGGGGTGGCAGGAGGGCATACCAGCAGTAAGTCTCATCATTTTTGAATAGGGTAAATAAGTCACTTGAGTTTAATTGGAGGAAATGAAGGTAAAAGTAGAGGCTGGAAAAGAGGAAAGAAAAAAAAGGTAATAGTTTTTTTTTTAATTATTATTATTTTTTTTTAATTAAGTAGATAAATAGAAGAAAACAAGGTCTAAACAAAAACAAAACATAAATTAGGAAGACAATGGTTTAGAATAGGAGCCTCGCCAATATGCGACAGAACAACTATGGCTACGTGGTGAAGCAAACAGTAGAGCGATGAACTGTTCACCGCGCAGGCATACAACACTGTTGTCAAACAAATCTCACAACAAGGATAAATAGTGTTGGTAGCAAGGCTTGTAGCGTGAGGTGAACAGTTAATGAGAAACGCTTCCTTTGAATCAGCAGTGCGCGGTTATATGTTAATCGCGTGAAGGACTGATCCAATAGGAATAAAGTGATTAAGCCAGGCTGGCAGCACAGGCCAATGTGCTCCATTACAGACATCTAAAATTGATCACACAGGCACAGTTAGACATAGAGCAAAGGCCTGGGAAATAATGAGAACAAACAGAGACAATTCCATAGGGCTCCTTACAAGGGAAATACGAAGCCCGCCAGCCCCATCAGACACCAAAACAACGAGCTAACACGTAGGAGAAACTGGCCACTGGGCTCAGTTTGCAGGCAATCAAGGGAAGCTCAGAGTCACAGGCAGGAGTACATATAGTTCTAAGGATGGCCAACAAATACTAAATGAGCAGAGTAACGGCGGTACTACGGTACAGTGCCCAGTGGACAGCTGACAGTACTCGTCTAGTACTCGCTCATGGTGCGCGCGTGCTGGTGCACCCGGGCCATACGATTTAAGGCACTTTCTGGTGACGTAGGGGGGCAGGGCTATAAAAAATAGAAATAGTGGTTCTATACTTGTAAAGAGCTCCAAAGTTGAAAGAAAGTCGCTATATATGTACTTAAAAGTACCCAAAGTCCAATGATAGTCCAATGATAGTCCAGCACAGTTAAAGATCCAAGTGCAGGCAGAATGGTCCAATGACGGGCAAAGGGCAGAGACTGCAGCTGGACAGCTGACAGTACTCGTCTAGTACTTGCTCGTGGTGAGCGTGCGCTGGTGCGCGCGGGCCATACAATTTAAGGCACTTCCTGGTGACGTAGGGGGCGGGGCCAAAGTCCAATGATAGTCTAGCACAGTTAAAGATCCAAGTGCAGGCAGAATGGTCCAACAACGGGCAAAGGGCAGAGGCTGCAGCCGGACAGGTGACAGTACTCGTCTAGTACTCGCTCGTGGTGCGCACCACGAAGGGGGAGTTCATTGGGGGTATGGGGAGTTCATTGGGGGGTATGGGGAGTTCATTGGGGGTATGGGATGTTTTGGTGTGTTTGGGGTGGGGGAGGGCATGTGAATGGTGGAGGGGTGAGGCACTTTTCTGTAGTTTACATTAATACACCCATTTTGTAAAAAATCTTTTAATGCCTGGGCATTGTTCATTTCGTGTGTATTCATTTTATTCATGACAGTGCGCAGTGCCCAACTCCCCACATACCTTGTGTGCATGTCCACATGGGCCCAGTGCTCAGTATAGCACTGAAACATATCCAGCAATGCCCCTGTGGTTGAGAAGTATTCATCAATCAGTGATTGGCGTACAGCATAGCCATCTTGGGCATCACATACTGGCCGGGGTGCTACTTCTCCTCCATCTTCATCCTCAACATCCTCACCCGGTGCATGCATGTCAATGTCAGGTGGCAGTGGTACATGTTGTGCAGCATGACACAGGCCATGGTGATCTTTGCCACCTTCTCAGGCCTATAAAGAAGGGCTCCACCAGACCTGCTTAGCAGTGGAACCGCGCCTTCAACAGGCCAAAGGCCTGCTCAATCACGACATGGGTACGGGTATTGACCCGATTGTACTCCTCTTCATGGCTGTTACGCGGGTTCCTCACAGGGGTAGGTAGCCACGGCTTCAAGGGATATCCTTCATCACCTACATTGGAGTACAAAGAGGTCTGTGTAAGTCATTCTGAGCTGCCAACTTCTGGATTCACAGCCATGGCCGCAGCTATTTGCAGTTCACATGAACATGTCCCTGTACGTATGCACAAAGATTTTTCGGATGCATTGTGTACTGCTATATGGTCTGCTAGTCTGGATGGTGCTGTACAGATGATGCAAGGTGTTGACTTTCATGCTGATGCGGATGTGCTGTGGAGGCGGTACAATGCCTTGCCTCCCATTATTGAAGTGTATGCCACTCTGTGCCTAATCACACTAGTGATTTTGGCACAGTTGTAATCATGTTTAGTCATGCATTGCTTGACATACCCATGGTGGCCTGGTTGTGCGTCTTACATGTTTTCATTGATGTATGGAATTGGTCCAATGTGTGGCAGTGATGTGTCATGTTCGGGTGGAGAGGTTCAGGTCAGAAGTGTTTGGCACTTAGTGCATTGTCCACTCAATGCCCATTCCCACCCAGGTGGAGTATGCATCCCCCCCATTCCCACCCAGGTGGAGTATGCATCCCCCCACATCACAACCCCGATGCCCTGCCATGGGCCAGTCAGGCAACTCACCAAGCAGCCAGGCACATTGTCCAGCATGTCACTCCATGTGACAGGGTAGCATGGAATTACGCAGCACCATGGCATCATGTGTGGATCCGGGATATCAGGCACAACAATGTCTGATGATCTTGCTGGTGTCACATACCATCTGCACACTGATGTAGTGGTATTGCTTGCGATTGCGGTACACAGCCTCTATGGCATGAGGGACTACCAATTCGACATGGGTGCAGTCGAGGGCACCGATGCAATTGGGCATGCCTGCCAGTGCATGAAAGCCTACTTTGGTGTCAGCAATCTCCTGGGCAGTCCATGGTAGGGATATGTGGCTGCTAGCATGCTTCAGTAGGGCAACCAGCACTTGGGTCAGCATGCGTGAAAAGAGTGGTTGTGATATACCATGAAGCTGGCCAACTGTGTGCTGGTAGGTGCCTGCGGCCAGGAAGTGGAGCACAGACACCACCTTTAGTAGCGGGGGGATGGCAGTGCGTATTTCAATGAGGCTGACAATGTCATCGTGTATCATATCCACAATGGTAGTGATGGTGTCCCGGTCCAGTCAGTACAGAGTGTGGATCTGCTCAGGGGTTAGATTGAATGGACTGAGTCTGATGCGAGGGATTGGTGGCTGCCAACAAGGTGCTTCTGGCTGCGCTGGTGGTAATTGCTGGGCCTGTCTCACCCTCCTTCTCCTCCTGCGTCTCCTCTGTGCTGCCTGTTGTTGTGGCTGTGGTTCTTGTTGTAGTTGGTGTTGTTGCTGTAGTTGTAGCAGTATAGGCATGTCCTCCAGCCCCATGATTGCAACAGCTAGTGTTATCATTTTGGTGTAGGAAGGTGTGTGGTGTGTGGTTGTACTCTTTTTATTCTGGGACAGGCTCCGGTGACTCCACTTGTGGTGATTGTGTGCACCTGTGGCAGTTGCCTTGACTACAGGTTGCTGTTTACGGGTGGTCCGCGATGCCTGTATGGCCACCATCGTGCAGGCCCTATTTATCGCCTTCGGGATGCCGGTAAGTACATGCCCATGTAACTTGTAATGTCCTATTACCGGCATCCCGGTATTTCCTCCGTGAAGGGGCGCGTGTACGTGTGCAAGCTGGTATGAAGGGGCACGGTACGGGTGGTGGCGGTATTGGCAGGTTGTTGGGTCGTAATGGCCCGGACCCGGTAACGATGCCGGTAATACCATTCCCCTTCCTATTTTCATTACCTCCATTCTCGTAATGAGGGCCTATGTATACATTGTCAAATCGTGAACTGTGGCACACAATTAATGGTGTATGCTTTAATGGGATGTTATGTATGAAAAGCTTGCAATAAAAAGTTGTTACAAAAACAAAAATCGTGATCTGTGGCAAGTTGAAGCTAGGATTTTGAGATTGTGTACCAATTACTTCTCCTCACTGTACCTCATGTCCTTTGCATGCCAAATATTGTGAGTGATTAAAACAATCGAAACAGGGTTTTTAATCAGTATATAAAGGGACACTGCCAACGTCAATATTTGAAGCATTTTGTACTGGCTGTGCATGCACATTTGACAAGCATTGTCATATTCTGGGAAATGTACTATTTGCTAGCTCATGCTTAGGTAGTATCATCTGTTTGTTGGATATTGCCATTGTATGATCTAATACCCAGGTCGTGTGGCAGGTATTGCAATAATTTACTAGGCGTTCCCATCGAAGTGTGCTGGTACTGTTACATACACAATCACACACACAGACACACACATTTGAACAAACACACAGTCATCAAAAGCACGCTTACTGAAAAAATATGGCATGCTGTGTCACCTTTTGCACAGGTACTAACACAATTTCCAGGCTACCATCAAATAGCTTAGTGCTCATATTGGCATTGGTAATACCTGTTGTAACATAAGACGTCACACGTGTCAGGTGATGCCCAACGTCATGAAGAGAATAAAAGCAGCTCAGGCACGGGGCGAGTCTGGAATAGAGCACTCACTGGTATGCATATCTTTGTTGGGGGTCTCCTACCAAGTCGGGGGTTGCCTGCAACAAATGGCGACGAGGTGGGCCTGCTTCCCCCCTCGTCCTCCATGTCCTTTCACAGGTAGCAAGAGGTGCTCTGCGAAAAGGGGAACATGCTGCGGGATAACCCTCAGCATGAAAACGCTACTACACACTGCACGCTGTGTGATCATCAGCCATAGCCGCACTGTTTTCAATCAGCTGGAGCCAACAGACACAATGAGCAGCACACCTGACCCCAATCTGGTTTGACGAGCATGATCTCTGCTAATTCTTCACAGCAGCTTGCTGAGGAGGCTCTGTTACTTAACCTGTGGGCTGCTTGTGTCCCGGCAGCAGTTGGGTGTTGTACTAGAGATGCCCCGAGTACATTCTTGCTACTGCATGGCAATAGTGCTCCCTGGGACAGTACTGCACTCATCCCACACTGCTGGGAGTCCACTCCGAAGAAACGCCTCTCCTCTCTCTTGCCCAGGGCTTCCCTGGTGCCAGGGTTGTGCCAGCTAGTAGCCCATTAGGGGTGCTCGTTTGGCTATGTCCCTCCCCCTGTAACTCTCCCTGCTGGGCTCATGTAGCTGGTAATCCAAAATGTACAGGCAAGTTGCGGAGAAGGAGGTGTCATCGTCAACCAGGATGCCTCCATCCAGCTCTCACATGCGCAGAGGTCGGCCCACATCCCGCAAGAAGGGCACTATCGTGGTTATGGATGGAATCCCATCTTTCGATTTCATAGGTGCCCAAGCAAGTTTGGGCCCTCGATGGAACATGTGAGTCGCGAGACTCAAAATGTTTTTCGACACAGCTTGTGAGATGGATGACAGGGCCATGAAGGCCATGCTATTATTTTAAACAGGAAATGAGGTGCATCCAATTTTTAAGACTCTACAGCCAAGGGACGACTCATATAAGGAAGCAAAAGGAGAATGGCAGGTGTGTTTTCTCCCCTGGTCAACAGAGACTATGGGCCTCATTACGAGATGGGTGGTAGCCATGGAGCTATTCGCTCCATGGCTGCCTCTCATACCGTGCCCGTGTCCGGTCTCGTTCAATGGGGACTTACCGGTGTAGTCCAACCCTGGCAGGACCGGTAAATCCCCATTGAACAGACCATTCCCCATTGCCAATTTAGCCCCATAGGGCTCAATGGGAATGTGGAGGGCGCTAATAACGGGCTCGCGACTTGCAAACCCGTTATTAGCGCCCTGGTCCCTTAGCGGGACCCGTAAGGGACGTGTGGTCAGACCACACGTTCCTTACGGCCCCCGCCAAGGGACCTTGGAATAGGGTGGTAAGGGATTACCGGCACCGGTCTCTTTACTGGTGCCCGGTATCCCTTACCGCCCACCTTGTAATGACCCCCTATGAATATTTCCATCTTCACCAGGCTTATAAGGATCCATCTGTGCTCTGGAACGGTATCATGGTCGCCTAATAAGGCTGGCAATGTCCTGTTGACGGCACAAAGAGGTGAGCGAGATCAGGGTCCAGATCATTCAACAATGCACATGCTCTGGGCTATGGCACCAAATTATCAAGGAACCAGACATCACGTTACAAGGATCCTCGAGCTTGGCCACACTCAAGAACTTGCAGTCTCATGAGCAATGTACATGGAGGAAGCTTCCAGCGCTGGGTGCATAGGAAATGCCCACGGGGCTCCAGTGAATGGACTGTGAACAGACCGTCAAAGCCCCGGTGCCGGTACAACCAGAAGGAAAGGCAAGTCTATGCCAAAAGTGGAAGGTCAGCAGTAGTCACGCAAGAATGCAGGAGTGGCCTACCAATGGCCTCATTGGTGGCCATTGTGGCAAACCCAACCATTTTATGGACTATGCCACGACCCATAGCCGACTGTGCTGTCCAGCACCCACCACTGCCTCATCAACGCCAATGATGATATATCCATTTTGTCCATAGCAATGCCCATTCTCATTGACATAGGGGCCTGAGTTAATGTCACGCCCTCCTTCCAGTTCCACAGTCTGCACCCTGCCTCCAAGATGGCCCCACCAGGGATGTGGATCTTCATCTATGGTGATTCCTCACCTCTACCACTGGACGGCACATTCCGTAACATTGTAGTACATCATCAGGTACTGGATTATGCCACATTTTGTGTGACCCCAGTGGCCACAGAAACACTCTTCAGCTGCTCCACTGTGGAAGATCCGAGTCTGGTGCAGTTTGCGTTCCAAGTCTACCAGATGGACATTGACTGCCTACTGAATGAATTTTACCACCTCTTCGAAAGGGTGGGCTGCCTAAAGGGTCAGAAAGGGCGTATGCATATCGACAAGTCAGTGCAACTGATGCCACTGCGTCACTGTACAATCCAGTTACAATTGCGCCAGAAGGTTGAGGTGGAGCTCGCCGAGCTAGAGCAAGCAGTCATCCCAGAATAAGTGGATGTCCCCCCACCATGGGTGTCCACCATTGTGGTAGTCAACAAACCCACATTTGTCCAGAAGAAGTTTGAATTGTGTATACAAGAGGCTCCCTAGCTGTGCCATTAACAGGAAGCGGTGTCCCACTACCACACTCGATGACATCCTAGCTGACCTTCAGGGTGCCAAGGTTTTCTCGACAATCAACATCAAGGCAGGCTAGCACAAGGTACCCTTGCACGAAGACTCCGGACTCCTAGCACAACATTTTCTTATCATGTCAGCATATTATGCTTTAAGTGGGTCAGGTTCAGGGGGTCCTCCGCTGTAGCGGTTTTCTAGCAAATTAACAAGGGTGTGCTGGCGGCACTCCCCAAGGCCTTAAATGTAAGTGATGTGCTGATCTTTACAGCTTCACACAAGGATCACATGGTGAAACTCGCTGCAGTGCTGGCAAGAACCTTTTTCTGCATGGACATTTGCTCAATGGATGAAAGTGTTGTTTCTTGTGGTCCTGTGTGTACTACTTAGGGTTCATATTTGATGAGCTTGGGCTATCCCCTGATCCCCAAAAGGACTGTGACATCAAGGAAGCGGCACCACCATGTTTCCCTTCCGAGAAGATGAGTTTTTTGTGGATGGTAAACTTTTGTGGCAGGTTTATGCCCAACTTGGCTATGCTGACAGAATCCCTCCAAGGTCTTACAAAGAATGGTCAAGACTGGCAGTGGACTCAAGTGGAGAAGGACACTTTCTTCACTACCAAGGTGGCACTTGAGGCAGATACATACATAGCCTATTTCGACAATGTCAGTGCTACTGATGGAACTGGGAGCAATGTTCCTTCAAGTGGATCTCCAGGGGGACAGGCACCCTATAGCATACACCAGCAAGGCCCTGGTGGCACTGAACAGAGGTATTCAAAGATAGAGATAGAGAGGAAGGTATTGGTAATCCTCTAGGGCTGCTGAAACTTTCACATATACATCTCCGGACACCCAGTGACCATTTTCACAGACCACAAGCCACTGATCCCCATCATGGTGCAGTCAGCGCTTCACCTCCCCACATCAGGTTCAAGTGCTGGCTGCCACAGTTTCGGGAATATGGCATCACACTACTCTTCAGGGCTGTTTCTGAAAAGCCCACCGACTACTTCTTGCAGCATCCTGTGGTGTAGGGTACATATGATGATGCCAACAAGGAAGCTGAATATTTCATCACAATGACCACCAAACATTCCTGTCAGCTACACAACACCAAATGCATTAGGCGCAGTCTTTTCTACAGGTTTATGATAGATCAAGGGTGAACTCTGTGTTGGTCAAGTAGGGGTCCTTCTTTGCAGACCCCGGCTGCTTATCCCACTAGAGATGCAGGAGTATGTTCTGAGCCTAGCCCATCTAGGCCACCAGGAAGTCAGTTGTTCTCAGATCTTGAAGCAAAGGTGGTTGATGCTCTCAGCCACTGTGTTTGGTGCTAGGTGGCCAGGCCCCTGGCAAGAGACCCTCCTATTGCCTTTTTACAGAGCAACAGTGTTCTGGCCTGCTCTTAGCCTGGATATTGGCACAATGCAACAATCTAGACACTTCCTGTTCATTCTAGACGAATGCTTGCAGTACCCAGTAGTGTGGTTCCTCAAATCCACTGCAGCAGGACTCATTATTCCAATGCTATGATAGCTATTAGTGGCTCATGGGATCCCGGATCCGGTCAGGCCAGAAAATGGGCTGCCATTCCAGGGCGGGCAATGAGTTTGCATGCTTCTTACGATTCTACGCAGTCCACCACTGACTCATCAAACACCTTCACTCATTAGGCATAAGAGAGTTTTGGACATAGCAAGAGAGTGAGTGAGAGAGAAAGGTAAAGATAGAGATGGAAAGAGAGAAAGAGAGGGAGAGAGAGAGAGCGAGAGAGAGAGAGAGACAGAGAGAGAGAGAGAGAAAGAGAGAGAGAGAGAGAGAGAGAGAGGGAGAGAGAGAGAGAGAGAGAGAGAGAGAGAGAGAGAGAGAGAGAGAGAGAGAGAGATGGGTTGTGTCAGTTTACCAGTGGACAATTGAGTAAGCAAAAATGCAAGGCCAGTGGTAAAAGTGTGTGGATGAGGCCATGTTGGTGTGTTGTGCCTTTTAATGCGTTAATGCTCTTTGAGCCTTTTATGAATTCCATGCATGTTAATTCTGGCTAGGGTGATCAGACATCGGGGTATTCCCAGGACAGTCCAGGGACATCACCCTCCGTCCCGGTGTCCTGGCACTTCTTTCATTTTAGAAACTCCATCCAGGGTTTGCATGGCTACAGTAATTAAAATTGCTTTTTTTTACAACATTTTCAGAATTTTGAAGTTGGAGGATTGGCTCGAACCCCAACCTTTCAGGTACAAGTCACAACACTTACTGACTGTGCCACAGACACTGGCTTGGAAATGGCTGTACAGCAAGCAATGTCATATCAATTAGAGCAAAGGCCTTTTTTGAATTAACATGCCAAGATTCACAAAGAAAACTGCTCAACGTTCTTATGTCTACATTGTGGTGAGCACACATTGACTAGACTTTTTCACACTGCGTGTGCTTACCATCAAGTACCCACCACCCTTTCATACACTAAACACTCCATCTCTCTCGGCAGATTGACTCACACATTCTTCCAGAAAACTTCAACTCATTCTAACTCGCTCAGCAGAACCTTGGTGGCAAACACAGCAGGATACCTGTTACTAGCATCTTTAAGTGGGGCTCTCTTCCACATACACATAGACCAAGTGCCCACAATTTACCTAGAAACATACCAGAACACATAATTCAGGTTCGTCCGGTCTGATCACTTTAACACTTCAGGTTTTGCATCTCCTCCCTTTATGACTTCCAACTCTTACACAATCTGCCGCCAAGAGGCCATTGGAGGGAGGGGAGGGAGAGGGAGTGGGTGGGGTGGGGTGGGGCGGGGCTGGGTGGGGCGGGCGAGGCGGGTGTAGGATAGCTCAGGGGCAACATGCTCGCCTTGGAAGCAAGACAACACAGAGCAACAATTTGCAGAAAGAGATCGTTGAATAGATGACCCAGGCTGTTCCTGGTACTGATTGATCCAGAAACAATGTGTTGTCACTTCCCGTTGGAAGCAACGTATCAGGGACAAATGTGGGGGCTGAATTTGAAACAGCCGTTTCCGGGCGCAAAATTTGCGGAGAGTGTGGAAACAAAATGGCAGCTTCTCCAAGCCTCCTGGGCTTAGAGATATTCTTCTGACACACTTTCAGTGCTGCTTACTGCTTTGGGATCATCAGTTGCAGTATCAGCGAGGGGTTCTACTTCTTCTGTAATGTATGGTGCAGGTTGAGGAAGCTTCTTGATAAGTGACGCGTGGATCCAGTTCTTTCACCCAGCTACCTGCACCGCTGTCTGGGTGACCAACAGGACATGGAATGGCCCCCGCCAGCGAGGCGCGAGGCAGGAGGTGCACTCAAATGATTTAACGAGCAACCAGCTCCCTGGTCGTATGCCGTGGCCCAGGCCTTCGTATTGCACAGGTAAGGCCTCTCGTACCTGGTGGTAAATCAAATACAGGTTTTTAGTCAATTGGCTACAATAATCTGAAAGTAGTACATTTTCAATATTTTTCAAATTTCGACATTTTGGAATATTCCAGATATTGGCAGGTCTCCCCATTACCACCTCAAATGGAGAGAGCCCAGTCTTAGTTTGAGGGGTTGTACGCATAGCTAGTAACACGATCGGTAAGGCATCCGGCCATTTTAGTTTGGCGCTGGCACACGTCTTAACGAGCTTGTTCTTGATGATACCGTTGTGTCTTTCTACTAGTCCGGTGCTCTGAGGATGTCTGGCCAAATGAAACCGTTTGTCAATTCGTAACGCTGTACATATTTGTAGTATTACAGCGGCGGCAAAGTGTGGACATTGTCCGACCAGATAACTCTCGGCAAACCGAACCGCGGAAAGTACTCCTTTAAGATGGTTTTTGCAGTGGTCATGGCTGTAGCATCTTTAACAGGGAAAGCCTCAACCCATTTACTAAAGGCACAAATGACTACAAGGACATATTTTAAATAGTTGCATCGCTCCATTTCAATGAAATCAAAGTGAATTACTTCAAATGGGACAGAGGGTGGCCCAAAACGTCCCCTCGGGGTCGCTGTCCCCTTTCCCACATTATGTTGTAGGCAAATCATACAGTTCTGGACATAATGCTGAGCAATTTTTGAAATTTTGTCATTTACCCAAACTTTTTCTAACATTTTCGTCATCTGTTGGGCACACACATGCGTAGGACCGTGTGCCATTACAACCTTCATCATCACGTAAGAATCAGGAAGTAACCATTTTCCATCAACCGTGTCCACCCAACACCGATCATCATCAAGTTTTCCCAAGCTCTCAGCCCACCTCTTGGTTTTTTCTAATGTGGCATCGGCTTGGATATCCCGTACAGACCCCACGCCCTCATCCATCGCATAAGCATTATCAGTCTCCCTAGAAACATATATCTCCGTAAAGAGATCAGTGGCAGTTTGTCTAGCTATTTGATCAGCAAAAGCATTTCCTTTTCCAATGTTATCTACAATCTTTCGATGTGCTGCGCATTTTACAACTGCTAACTGAGTAGGGAGCGCAAGTGCTGAGAGTAGTTGCACTATTGGGGAGCCATGTTGAATCTTGGTGCCATGCGAGGTTAGGAACCCTCTTTCTGACCAAAGTATCCCAAAGTTGTGAACCACCCCAAAGGCATACTGACTATCGGTATATATATTTACTACAAGCCCTTCGGAAAGTTCACAAGCTCGGGTCAATGCTATAATCTCTGCGGCCTGCGCAGAATTATGCATAATTCTCTTAGTTTCCACAACCGTGCTCAAAGTAGTGATTGCATAAGCGGCTATGGATGTACCATCCGGAAGTTTAAAGCAGGAGCCGTCACAAAACAGCTCTCCTTGCGGAGTATCCAAAGGGGTATCTTTCAAATCAATCCTGCCCTTTGTTTCTTGTCCGGTCGTATACAATCATGTGAGGCTTCATCGCCGCAAATAGTAACTTGCGGAAAAGGTAGGAGTTCAGCCGGATTAAGGACACAACACCTCTTAATTTGAATGTGAGGGGCAAACAAGATCAATTCATATCTCGTCAACCGTGCGGAAGTGAGGTGTTGCGTTTGAGTTCGGTTTAATAGAACATCTACAGAGTGAGGCACCATCAGGGTCCGATCATGGCCTAGGACCATTCCCTCACTCTGTTTTACAGATTCGGCAGCAGCAGAGCCAGCGCGCAAACATCTTGGCAAAGCGCATGCTACAGGATCAAGGGCGGAGGAATAGTAATCATACAGCCTATTCTTCTCTCCATACTCCTGCGTTAATACAGCCAAAGCACATCCATCACATTCATGCACAGACAATACAAAGGCCTTTTCATAGTTTGGTGTGCCCAAAACTGGTGCAGAGCATAATGCAGTCTTAAGCAAGTCAAACGATTGCTGGTGTTCCGAGGTCCATGGCAACGGCGAAGAAATGCCCTTCTTCGTCAAGGCCAGCATCAGTTTTTTCACTAGTGAAAAATTTGGGATCCACAACCTACAGTAAGAAGCCATACCTATCAAGGTCCTAACTTCCTTCTGCGTATTTGGGACAGACATGCCAGAAATGTGTTTTATTCGTTCAGGTGTCAATCTTCTTCCCTCCTTTGACAGGAGATAGCCTAAATAGGCGACCTCCTGAAAACACTATTGAATTTTTTTAAGCAAAGCTTTGTGAGCATGCTTAGCTAGATGAACAAGTAGTAACACAGTGCCCTCCTTGCAGGCACTCTCAGAGTCAGCAGTCAGAAGCAAATCGTCAATGTACTGAAGCAAAGTACAGGTAGAGGGGAATTCAAGGGTATCAAGTTGTTCTTTCAAAGCCCTACTATAAATACTAGGACTCTCTGTGTACCCTTGAGGTGCACTAGTAAATGTAAACGAGCGTCCCCCTAACGTGAACGTGAACAAATATCTACTATCCTTGTGTATAGGAATACTAAAGAACGCATTCTTTAAGTCCACAACACTAAAGTAAGTAGCTGTAGCTGGAATCATGGTTAGGATTGTCATCACATCAGGGACAATAAGAAACTGCGGTGCCACAACTTTATTAATGGCACGTAAATCAATTATAAAACAGAATGGGATTACATTATCGCCTTTCTTGTACACGGGTAAAATCGGACTATTAGACAAACTTCCTGAAATGTCCTCAATCACACTGCGATGCACAAAATCGGAAACAATACATTTCACAGCTTGCTCGCCCTCAACCGAAATCTTATACTGGGGAATGCGTGGCAGCTCAATTCCATGTTTCAAAACTATCTTAACAGGCTCAATCTGTAAAATACCGACATCATTGTCGTCAGCAGCCCACAAGCTCTCTGGTACATCAATGAATTCTGGAGGCAAAGGTTTAGTCAAAAATTGCTAACAGAAGATTGCTGTGGTGAAATCGCCAAGTGCACTCCATCAGAAGAACAATAAATCACTGCATTTAATTCTTTTAACAAATTCAACCCCAGCAAGTTCTCCCCGCAATCCGAAGTCAATAGAAAAGGACACTGGTCCGTACAGGGACCCAAAGAAATAGGTACCGGCATAAAGACCGGACAAACAACTGGTGTACCGGAAAACCCTACAGAAACATTGGTTTGCCCTGACAGTGGAATGTTTGGAACCCGGGAACGATCAATGGAACACTTCTGTGCTCCAGTGTCTATCAAAAACTGATGTTTCCTATTTCCCACCATCATTTCAACGTAGGGACCTTTCTGATTGACGGGAATAGGTGTAGGTTCCAAACCCTGCTTCGGGCATTCCTAACAAAACATAATTTTATCAAAAGGAAGCTCTTCAGATAAATATGCAGCGGAAGGTTGATCAAATATATTCATAGTGTCCGCACTCAGAGTCTGATTGTCCTATGAAAAAGGTTGTTTAGGGTCCTGTGTAAACTGACCTCTACCAGGGCACCCTACGCCCGGGCGACCTCTCAATCACCTACCCATATTACCAAATGTATTATTCGAACTCTGTTGAAGGACGGGGCATTGTGCTCACCAATGACCCTCTCGACGACAGTAAGCACATTGATTAATATTCACAGGACCAAAGGGCACATTCCCCTGCGGGACATACTGACCTCTAACCTGAGAGTTACCCCCTGTGGGGCCCCTAACAATTTGCTGTAATAGCACCTTAGTTTTTAAATCGCCTTTCGATTTTTCAATCCTATCTTTTTCAATATTGACACGATTCTCATAGTACTGAGCCATGTGCAGTACTTCTGATTGCGATTTCGCCTGCCAAGCGCTCTCAGAGGACATAATCTGTGACTGGATGTCAGGCAGAAATCCACGTACAAATGTGTCCACAAATAATCTTTTCCCAGACTCTGTGCCTAAGTCTTGTCCACTGAAATCTGAAAATACCCGCTCGAACCGATTAAAGAACTCGGTAGCACCCTCAGACTTTCCTTGGACACAGGCCGTAAGCTTGTCCCAAATAATTATTTTTTCAGGAATTATGGTTTTTAATTTAGCAGTAATTCTATCAGGCAGAGTTAATATCACCTTTTGTGGTCTTTCGCCAGCTGGCCTTTCCCCATCGAGTCTAGTTATATTCGCCCATGTATCTCCCAACCCGGGTACATCGTCAATAGTTCTAACTTGTTTCCATAAATCTACGGGCAGGAGTACAGGAAACAATAAATCAATGTCACCTAAGGTGAACACTGAAGATTGCAAAACAGATTCCATCTCTTCATAGAACCCTGTCAGATTTTTCCTAATATCAGGAATAGACTGTCTAAGGGTGTTCACTTCCTGTCATGAAAACGGGACGTGAACAAACTGCGATACATAATGTGCGGGAATGTTCACAGCGACTTTACCCTGAGCAGCATCGACCGCAACCTCAACTTTCGGGACGAATGTCGAAGGAACCTCTCTCATAGGCAACTGAGATGTAGGCAACACCGAACGCTTACTAAGCAAAAGAGGCAAGTCGAGCGCTAAAGTAGTCGAAGAAGTGTCAAGTGAAAAAGCTCTCTTATAAATGTTCAATAACGCTGTGGGACAACTAATCTTCTTTTTTACAAATTCATCCTACAGGTACTCTACCATTACCTGTATCACTTTCCTCTGCATTTCCAATGAATATTGACTATATGTGTCATATACCTCAACTGGAGGTATCGATATGTCTGAAATCCATCTAATCGCATCTTTCTTACAGATTCGCATTTCCTCCGATATCGGTTTACGACACGGAAGGAACCGTTTCTATACGTACATACTTTCCTCTTCATCATCCTCATTTCGTATCCTTTCAAATTCCTTTCTATACTCAAATACCCTCTCGACATGCTCATTTACCTTCTCCACAGTGTCTCTGGAAAGTGCTAAAGTATTTAGATCCCTTAACCCTTGCGGAACATCCAGATTATTTATTCTTCCCCACATTATACATAACTGAATCCCCAAACCTTCAATAAAAACATTTTTCTTAGGAAAATTATCTGTATTAAAAAGTGTGGATAAAACACTAGCCTGATCATCCTTCTCCATACAATGCTTAGCCCATGCAATTAACTCACGTTTCTTCTCCGGTGGTACAGTACTGCGAGTGACAACCTTCGAACCTGCACCACGATCGATTACAAGCGGCCGAAGACCACTTGGAAGAGAGGGAGCAGGCAAATTCGATGGAGGAGCTATAACTGGTGCGATAAAAAGAGGCGGAGGAGCAGGTGGAGGGACAAAAGCCATGGGAGTAGGAACAACAGGTTGGGTAGGAAGAGCAGGAATAACAGCAGGAAAAGGTACAGCAGCGGGAAGAGGAACTTACGGAGGTGGCGCAGAGGCACCAGGCCTTCGTTCATTTAATATTTTATCAATAAAGTCATCAGAATCATGAAGATCTTTGGAAGGATAGATTTTTTGAATACCAAGTGAGAAAAAAGCCCTTTCCATATTTTTAGCCGATTCAGACTGTTTATCCTGGTCATATAACAATGCTCTTTCGGCATTCGTTTTATGACGGCGCGCATGTTTCTCTCTACTCTTAAGTTGTTGTAACGCTTATTTTTTCCAATTCTGCAAAACATCAAATGCTGCAGGTCTAGCCTTTTTCTTTAACAAGACTGACTCCAAATATTCAATGCAAGGAATCTCAAAGATACCCTTGATTGGCCACTGAAGTTCGGAGGCATGTCTGGTTTGTCTGTGCCAAATATCATTAAATACTATACTTCAAATGCCATGCTTACAGTACGTAGTACATGCCGGCGACCCCTCCTGTGGTGCGGGATGGCTAAATTCCAAAGATTGTCTATCACTGCGGAATAATGCCCTAAAGCAGGTAGACAATTTTCCAGGCATATCTCAAATTCTTGGTGTTACCTGGTCAATAATTGTGTCTGCAGAAACAATGTGCCAAAATTCAAATTGTCAGAGTTAAATTAAGAGTCGGGTCACGACTCACCTGACCAAACCTAAGGAGGGCCGATCGGTACTTCTAAGAATCTTACCTAACTAATCTTTCCTCGTGTTTTGGGATTACGGCAAATCTGCCCACCTCAATAAGTAGACCCTCGTCAAGATCCCGTCTCAGACCACAGGCTAATTGTCCAGGGATCGGATCGTGCAGCGCTGCTGAGGTGTCGCGTCTCATCCAGGGGCCTCTTTCTTTTTGTCACACCATCCGATCCCGGTCCGATAGCGTGTGTCAACCTTCAACAATCCGGCATCAATCTTGAGGGTCCCTATTCGGGTGCCAACTGTGAAAAAAGAAATAAAATATCAAGGCTGAGTACCCCAAAAGGAAATACACCGAACACGGGTTACAAAGGAACATACAAAGTACTTTATTCTCTACTGAATTCAATTACAAAAACAGTGCAAAGTCAGATAGCTATCGGCCCTCAGTACAACACAACAAACTCCAGCGTGGTTCAGTGTGTTCAGTGAGAGACGCTGTACATTAGAATGCATTCGCTTTTTATACATTTTGGGGGCACTATTTCCAGCCCTACCTTGGGTTAATATTCTACTTTATACATCACCAATTCTAGGGTTCGTGTCAAGTCTCAATTAACTGCATGTAACTGATTTGTTTTTAATACATGTAACAATAAGCGTATGCATTAACTGTGTATTTTAAAGTTTCGCATTGCAGGTCTTCTTAAACATAAATACAATGTAGTAAGACAGATGTTCTTTGTTCAATATGTAAATACATTATCCTAATATATACTCGTGGATTAGTTTCATTGCACGAGTAATCTCTTTACACATAGGTCAACGTAGGACGAGGTCTCAGTTCATGACCTCAATAAGTAGCCTGCAGGCAGATTACACATTAGCGATGTACAGAGGTCAAGACGGCCATGTTGTATTTTGCATTGACATCGTCCACCATTTTAGCTCACAGGGTGACTTTGCCATAACAAATCCTAAAATGGCGGTTTGACCCAAAATGGCGACCTACATGGATTAAAGGTCAGGACCTTGCAACACAGATTTCTCTCGCAAGCGAATTTCTAGCAGCTTGGCGTAGGCCAATATTAAATATGTTTTTTCACAATAGGAGGAATGATATATTTTCTATTCCGACAAACCCTCCTTTTGGCCTATGCCAAGTGCTAAAAACTAGTCTCCTTGCGAATAACTCCATGCATCAGTATCCATGTACCCTGAATCACTATCTGAAATATCTATTGCCATTAGGTCTTTTACTAATATCTCCTTTAACACATATTCTTTGGAAGACTTATCTGAGGCATACACCTTATGTCCTATCAAATTTATCGTTTGTGCGCAACATCCCCCTAGCCTCGAACACATACCAGGCAGACACTGAATACAGCAACAAAGGAACAACAGAATTCCCAAAATAAATAATAAGGCCGAAAGTACCTTCCAACCCCACGACCGCAAGAAGTCCCAGAACCAAGCGCCAAGATCCCAATTTCCCTCAGGAACACGCACTTCGGAACTAAGGACGTGCAGATTCTGTATTGCCTTGAAGATAGTTGTGCAGGAATCTGGTACGAAAACACAGCAAGCGGACCCCACTAATTTGCATACTCCACCACGCTCAGCTAGAATGGCATCTAATGCCATTCGATTTTGGAGTGTTACTAATCTTATTGCTTTCTGCTCTAATGTCATATTGTGGATTATATCCGTGGTCTGGTTGATGGTCCTCTCTAGTACTCTCGCTAGTCTCCTGACATCTTCTGAATTCGCTATATGCCCCCAAAATGGCACAATTGATTTCGCTATATCTCCAAAGACTTGTGGTGCTGGGGTGTCACCATTCTCGTCCCACTGTGGACGAGCCTTTGAAATTTCCATAGTACTTGCTATGAACACCCCAGGTAACAGGATCCCTAAATAACAGGTTCCCTGACAATCCCTGGGCAACCATGGAAACGCTACATTACCGCAAACAAAATAGACAGGTTTGCCTACATACAAAGGTCTGTCTTCCTCATTCAAATTTGCAACGTTGGCACAACCCTTAAAAACTCCCATTGACCGAGTGCCATTCTTCTGTATGTAGAAAGAAACTGAATCGGGGCTTTGGTTAACAGTGGAAGAAGGAGGCATGGCATCCTTACTGCGTATCGGAGCTATTTTAAAGGAAATCAAAGATTGAAAGGGACGAGACAGTCTATCAGAAGGCCTAATAGAAGCAACATAAAGGTTTACTCCTATTTGCAAAAAGAGAGCATCCCAGGGAGTCAAAACACATTTCTCAAAACTATTCAAATATGTGCCATCAAAGTTCCCTGAGACACTATCATTCCATCGGCCAAAGAACAGTGCTCTAAGAGAAGTATAGCAAGCAGTTGTCAACAGTAAAGGATGAATATACCAACCTAGCCCCTTATCCCCGTGTTGCAGTAAATGTGAACAGACCCAGCAGTTGGACCTATTAGAAATGGCATGTGTAGTGTTCATGATAAGTAGCATTGTGTTATTATGATACCTTTGTCTGTGCTGGGAATCTCTAGGAGACAAAGTATGCACATGTACAAAAGGTGTGGGGACAGTGGGTACATTAGCATTAGTCAGTAGCAAAATCTCTAAAGGATGAGTTTCTCAATATACCAAAGGCCTACAACAGTGACTATTATAAAACTAAATATTATTACAAAAATACAGCAGTACGTTTTCGGGGCCCAGGCATTTTGTCCATTGTCCCAGTTGGTCACCCCCTTATTTACAAGTCCAATACGAGCGGCGGCAGTAGCAGGCATTGCAGTCTTCAAATGTAAACCCCAATGTTTGTTGCTGGTGACCCCCCAGTCGCGCGATTTCTGTGTCCTTCCACAACCCTAGCCAACAGAATCCCCTTTCTCAAATTTGGGCAAAAGCAAGCCCTTGATGATTCTTTCCTTCCTTGAATGCACAGCCGAACCGTGCCGTATGTCTATCAGATGCACAGCAGAACCGTATGTCTATTTTCTCGGACGCAAGTGATATCTGGCTGTACCTGGTACTTTTTGATCCGGAACCAATGTGTTGTCACTTCCCGTTGGAAGCAACGTATCAGGGACAAATGTGGGGGCTGAATTTGAAACAGCCGTTTCCGGTTGCAAAATTTGCGGAGAGTGTGGGAACAAAATGGCAGCTTCTCCAAGCCTCCTGGGCTTAGAGATATTCTTCCGACACACTTTCAGTGCTGCTTACTGCTTTGGGATCATCAGTTGCAGTATCAGCGAGGGGTTCTACTTCTTCTGTAATGTGTGGCGCAGGGTGAGGAAGCTTCTTGATGTGTGACGCGTGGATCCAGTTCTTTCGCCCAGCTACCCGCACCGCTGTCTGGGTGACCAACAGGACATGGAATGGCCCACGCCAGCGAGGCACGAGGCAGGAGGTGCGCTCAAATGATTTAACAAGCACCCAGCTCCCTGGTCGTATGCCGTGGCCCAGGTCTTCGTATCGCACAGGTAAGGCCTCTCGTACCTGGTGGTAAATCAAATACAGGTTTTTAGTCAATTGGCTACAATAATCTGAAAGTAGTACATTTTCAATATTTTTCAAATTTTGACATTTTGGAATATTCCAGATATTGGCAGGTCTCCCCATTACCACCTCAAATGGAGAGAGCCCAGTCTTAGTTTGAGGGGTTGTACGCATAGCTAGTAACACGATCGGTAAGGCATCCGGCCATTTTAGTTTGGTGCCGGCACACGTCTTATCGAGCTTGTTCTTGATGATACCGTTGTGTCTTTCTACTAGTCCGGTGCTCTGAGGATGTCTGGCCAAATGAAACCGTTTGTCAATTCGTAACGCTGTACATATTTGTAGTATTACAGCGGTGACAAAGTGTGGACATTGTCCGACCAGATAACTCTCGGCAAACCGAACCGCGGAAAGTACTCCTTTAACATGGTTTTCGCAAGTGGTCATGGCTGTAGCATCTTTAACATGGAAAGCCTCAACCCATTTACTAAAGGCACAAATGACTACAAGGACATATTTTAAATAGTTGCATCGCTCCATTTCAATGAAATCAAAGTGAATTACTTCAAATGGGACAGAGGGTGGCCCAAAACTTCCCCTCGGGGTTGCTGTCCCCTTTCCCACATTATGTTGTAGGCAAATCATACAGTTCTGGACATAATGCTGAGCAATTTTTGAAATTTTGTCATTTACCCAAACTTTTTCTAACATTTTCGTCATCTGTTGGGCACACACATGCGTAGGACCGTGTGCCATTACAACCTTTATCATCACGTAAGAATCAGGAAGTACCCATTTTCCATCAACCGTGTCCACTCAACACCGATCATCATCAAGTGTTCCCAAGCCCTCAGCCAACCTCTTGGTTTTTTCTAATGTGGCATCAGCTTGGATATCCCGTACAGACCCCACGCCCTCATCCATCGCATAAGCATTTTCAGTCTCCCTAGAAACATATATCTCCGTAAAGAGATCAGTGTCAGTTTGTCTAGCTATTTGATCAGCAAAAGCATTTCCTTTTCCAATGTTATCTACAATCTTTCGATGTGATGAACATTTTACAACTGCTAACTGAGTAGGGAGCGCAAGTGCTGAGAGTAGTTGCACTATTAGGGAGCCATGTTGAATCTTGGTGCCATGCGAGGTTAGGAACCCTCTTTCTGACCAAAGTATCCCAAAGTTGTGAACCACCCCAAAGGCATACTGACTATCGGTATATATATTTACTACAAGCCCTTCGGAAAGTTCACAAGCTCGAGTCAATGCTATAATCTCTGCGGCCTGCGCACAATTATGCGTAATTCTCTTAGTTTCCACAACCGTGCTCAAAGTAGTGATTGCATAAGCGGCTGTGGATGTACCATCCGGAAGTTTAAAGCAGGAGCCGTCACAAAACAACTCTCCTTGCGGAGTATCCAAAGGGGTATCTTTCAAATCAATCCTGCCCTTTTTTTCTTGTTCGGTTGTATACAATCATGTGAGTCTTCATCGCCGCAAGTAGTATCTTGCGGAAAAGGTAGGAGTTCAGCCGGATTGAGGACACAACACCTCTTAATTTGAATGTGAGGGCAAACAAGATCAATTCATATCTCGTCAACCGTACGGAAGTGAGGTGTTGCGTTTGAGTTCGGTTTAATAGAACATCTACAGAGTGAGGCACCATCAGGGTCAGATCATGGCCTAGGACCATTCCCTCACTCTGTCTTACAGATGCGGCAGCAGCAGAGACAGCGCGCAAACATCGCATGCTACAGGATCAAGGGCGGAGGAATAGTAATCATACGGCCTATTCTTCTCTCCATGCTCCTGCATTAATACAGCCAAAGCACATCCATCACATTCATGCACAGACAATACAAAGGCCTTTTCATAGTTTGGTGTGCCCAAAACTGGTGCAGAGCATAATGCAGTCTTAAGCAAGTCAAACTATTGCTGGTGTTCCGAGGACCATGGCAACGGCGAAGAAATGCCCTTCTTTGTCAAGGCCAGCATTGGTTTTTTCACTAGTGAAAAATTTGGGATCCACAACCTACAGTAAGACGCCATACCTATCAAGGTCCTAACTTCCTTCTGCGTATTTGGGACAGACATGCCAGAAATGTGTTTTATTCGTTCAGGTGTCAATCTTCTTCCCTCCTTTGACAGGAGATAGCCTAAATAGGCGACCTCCTGACAACAATATTGAATTTTTTTAAGCAAAGCTTTGTGACCATGCTTAGCTAGATGAACAAGTAGCAACACAGTGCCCTCCTTGCAGGCACTCTCAGAGTCAGCAGTCAGAAGCAAATCGTCAACGTACTGAAGCAAAGTACAGGTATAGGGGAATTAAAGGGTATCAAGTTGTTCTTTCAAAGCCCTACTATAAATACTAGGACTCTCTGTGTACCCTTGAGGTGCACTAGTAAATGTAAACGAGCGTCCCCCTAAGGTGAACGTGAACAAATATCTACTATCCTTGTGTATAGGAATACTAAAGAACGCATTCTTTAAGTCCACAACACTAAAGTAAGTAGCTGTAGCTGGAATCATGGTTAGGATTGTCGTCACATCAGGCACAATAAGAAACTGCGGTGCCACAACTTTATTAATGGCACGTAAATCAATTATAAAACGGAATGGGATTACATTATCGCCTTTCTTGTACACGGGTAAAATCGGACTATTATACAAACTTCCTGAAATGTCCTCAATCACACTGCGATGCACAAAATCGTAAACAATACATTTCAAAGCTTGCTCGCCCTCAACCGAAATTTTATACTGGGAATGCGTGGGAGCTCAATTGCATGTTTCAAAACTATCTTAACAGGCTCAAACTGTAAAATACCGACATCATTGTCGTCAACAGCCCACAAGCTCTCTGGTACATCAATGAATTCTGGAGGCAAAGGTTTAGTCAAAAATTGCTAAGAGAAGATTGCTGTGGTGAAATCGTCAAGCGCACTCCATCAGAAGAACAATAAATCACTGCATTTAATTCTTTTAACAAATTCAACCCCAGCAAGTTCTCCCCGCAATCCGAAGTCAATAGAAAAGGACACTGGTCCGTACAGGGACCCAAAGAAATAGGTACCGGCATAAAGACCAGACAAACAACTGGTGTACTGGAAAACCCTACAGAAACATTGGTTTGCCCTGACAGTGGAATGTTTGGAACCCGGGAACGATCAATGGAACACTTCTCTGCTCCAGTATCTATCAAAAACTGATGTTTCCTATTTCCCACCATCATTTCAACGTAGGGACTCTGTGCCTAAGTCTTGTCCACTGAAATCTGAAAATACCTGCTCGAACCGATTAAAGAACTCGGTAGCACCCTCAGACTTTCCTTGGACACAGGCCGTAAGCTTGTCCCAAATAATTCTTTTTTCAGGAATTATGGTTTTTAATTTAGCAATAATTCTATCAGGCAGAGTTAATATCACCTTTTGTGGTTTTTCGCCAGCTGGCCTTTCCCCATCAAGTCTAGTTATATTCGCCCATGTATCTCCCAACCCGGGTACATCGTCAATAGTTCTAACTTGTTTCCATAAATCTACGGGCAGGAGTACAGGAAACAATAAATCAATGTCACCTAAGGCGAACACTGAGGATTGCAAAACAGATTCCATCTCTTCATAGAACCCTGTCGGATTTTTCCAAATATCAGGAATAGACTGTCTAATGGTGTTCACTTCCTGTCATGAAAACGGGACGTGAACAAACTGCGATACATAATGTGCGGGAATGTTCACAGCGACTATACCCTGAGCAGCATCGACCACAACCTCAACCTTCGGGACGAATGTCGAAGAAACCTCTCTCATAGGCAACTGAGATGTAGGCAACACTGAACGCTTACTAAGCAAAAGAGCCAAGTCGAGCGCTAAAGTAGTCGAAGAAGTGTCAAGTGAAAAAGCTCTCTTATAAATGTTCAATAACTCTGTGGGACAACTAATCTTTCTTTTTACACATTCATCCTGCAGGTACTCTACCATTACCTGTATCACGTTCCTCTGCATTTCCAACGTATATTGACTATATGTGTCATATACCTCAACTGGAGTTATCGATATGTCTGAAATCCATCTAATCGCATCTTTCTTACAGATTCGCATTTCCTCCCATATCGGTTTACGACACGGAAGGAACCGTTTCTATACGTACATACTTTCCTCTTCATCATCCTCATTTCGTATCCTTTCAAATTCCTTTCTATACTCAAATACCCTCTCGACATGCTCATTTACCTTCTCCACAGTGTCTCTGGAAAGTGCTAAAGTATTTAGATCCCTTAACCCTTGCGGAACATCCACATTATTTATTCTTCCCCACATTATACATAACTGAATCCCCAAACCTTCAATAAAAACATTTTTCTCAGGAAAATTATCTTTATTAAAAAGTGTGGATAAAACACTAGCCTGATCATCCTTCTCCATACAATGCTTAGCCTATGCAATTAACTCACGTTTCTTCTCCGGTGGTACAGTACAGTGAGTGACAACCTTCGAACATGCACCACGATCGATTACAAGCGGCCCAAGACCACTTGGAAGAGAGGGAGCAGGCAAATTCGATGGAGGAGCTATAAGTGGTGCGATAAAAAGTGGCGGAGGAGCAGGTTGAGGGACAAAAGCCATGGGAGTAGGAACAACAGGTTGGGTAGGAAGAGCAGGAATAACAGCAGGAAAAGGTACAGCAGCGGGAAGAGGAACATACGGAGGTGGCGCAGAGGCACCAGGCCTTCGTTCATTTAATATTTTATCAATAAAGTCATCAGAATCATGAAGATCTTTGGAAGGATAGATTTTTTGAATACCAAGTGAGTAAGCCCTTTCCATATTTTTAGCCGATTCAGACTGTTTATCCTGGTCATATAACAATGCTTTTTCGGCATTCGTTTTATGACGGCGTGCATGTTTCTCTCTACTCTTAAGCTTTTGTAACGCTTATTTTTTCCAATTCTGCAAAACATCAAATGCTGCAGGTCTAGCCTTTTTCTTTAACAAGACTGACTCCAAATATTCAATGCAAGGAATCTCAAAACTACCATTGATTGGCCACTGAAGTTCGGAGGCATATCTGGTTTGTCTGTGCCAAATATCATTAAATACTATACTTCCAATGCCATGCTTACAGTACGTAGTACATGCCGGCGACCCCTCCTGTGGTGCGGGACGGCTAAATTCCAAAGATTGTCTATCACTGCGGAATAATGCCCTAAAGCAGGTAGACAATTTTCCAAGCATATCTCAAATTCTTGGTGTTACCTGGTCAATAATTGTGTCTGCAGAAACAATGTGCCAAAATTCAAATTGTCAGAGTTAAATTAAGAGTCTGGTCACGACTCACCTGACCAAACCTAAGGAGGACCGATCGGTACTTCTAAGAATCTTACCTAACTAATCTTACCTCGTGTATTGGGATTACGGCAAATCTGCCCACCTCAATAAGTAGACCCTCGTCAAGATGCCGTCTCAGACCACAGGCTAATTGTCCAGGGATCGGATCGTGCAGCTCTGCTGAGGTGTCGCGTCTCATCCAGGGGCCCTTTCTTTTTTTCACACCATCCGATCCCGGTCCGATAGCGTGTGTCAACCTTCAACAATCCGGCATCAATCTTGAGGGTCCCTATTCGGGTGCCAACTGTGAAAACAGAAATAAAATATCGAGGCTGAGTACCCCAAAAGGAAATACACCGAACACGGGTTACAAAGGAACATACAAAGTACTTTATTCTCTACTGAATTCAATTACAAAAACAGTGCAAAGTCAGATAGCTATCGGCCCTCAGTAGAACACAACAAACTCCAGCGTGGTTCAGTGTGTTCAGTGAGAGACGCTGTACATTAGAATGCATTCGCTTTTTATACATTTTGTGGGCACTATGTCCAGCCCTACCTCAGGTTAATATTCTACTTTATACATCACCAATTCTAGGGTTTGTGTCAAGTCTCAATTAACTGCATGTAACTGGTTTGTTTTTAATACATGTAACAATAAGCGTATGCATTAACTGTGTATTTTAAAGTTTCGCATTGCAGGTCTTCTTAAACATAAATACAATGTAGTAAGACAGATGTTCTTTGTTCAATATGTAAATACATTATCCTAATATATACTCGTGGATTAGTTTCATTGCACGAGTAATCTCTTTACACATAGGTCAACGTAGGACGAGGTCTCAGTTCATGACCTCAATAAGTAGCCTGCAGGCAGATTACACATTAGCGATGTACAGAGGTCAAGACGGCCATGTTGTATTTTGCAATGACATCGTCCACCATTTTAGCTCACAGGGTGACTTTTCCATAACAAATCCTAAAATGGCGGTTTGACCCAAAATGGCGGCCTACATGGATTAAAGGTCAGGACCTTGCAACACAGATTTCTCTCGCAAGCGAATTTCTAGCAGCTTGGCGTAGGCCAATATTAAATATGTTTTTTCACAATAGGAGGCACGATATACTTTCTATTCCGACAACTACAGAGGCTTTAAGTGCCACCAGAAAAGTCAAGATTACTCCAGACCATCCCCAACAATCCAGCAATTTGCCAGAAAGCTCACATGAAACCACTCTAAGTCGGCAGACCAAACCTCAATAGTTGGTTTTGCAATCAGCTTCTGTTGTTAATACTGCAAAATACTTTGACCACCATTAAGGTATTTCCAATATGGTTACCCAAATCTGCTACAAACAATATCTCTGTCTTACTGTTTGCTGGTGCCAAATCGAAATCAGATTTGTGCTCCCCTTTGAAGAATGGGTCAGAGCCTTCCATTCAAGCTGATAGAAAAATCTGTTTAATTTAAAGCTTTTATGGCTGCAACCAATGACAACATGGCTCACATCACAACGGCATTCATGCTACACAAACTGGACTGGTTAAACATAATATGCACATTGCAGCAGCTGAAAACCAAAAATCTATTATAATTGTTCATTTACAACGCGCTTAACACCAACAAGGGTTTCTAAGCGCAGAATCAAGATTCGAACCAGTGTTCCACTGGGTTGTTTTGATTCCAAGACAAACATGTTGCACCTGAGCTATCCTTCCTCCGGACGGAGTGCATGGAACGGACGGAGCGATTGGAACGGATGGAGTGGATAGAAAGGACGGAGTGGACGGAACGGATGGAGTGCATGGAACGGATGGAGTGGATGGGACGGATGAGGCGGATCGAACGGATAATGCAGATGGAACTGATGAGGCGGATGGAACAGATGAGGCAGATGGAACAGATGAAGTGGATGGAACGGATGAAATGGATGGAACGGATGAGTGGATGGATGGATGTAGTGGATGGAATGGACAAAGTGGAAAGAACGGACAAAGTGGTTGGAACGGATGAAGTGGCCGGAACGGATGAAGTGGATGGAACGGACATAGACAGGGGGCTATGTACGCCCCCTGTACTGCTCTCGTGCTTGGTCGCAGGCGCTTTACTGATAACCACCATATCACGCTTACTATCTCCTATACACCATCATTCAACTAGAACACAGCTATGTTATGACACATTCGGCCTTGCTGTTCTCATACTAACATAACCCCACAAACACCTCATCATCCGAATAAAACACAGCTAGCTGAGCACATACCCGCTATCTTAGGCGTCTCCTCAGGCCTAACACAGCCAGAACTCAGTCTGGGTGTCCACCCTCCAGACTGAACACATCCAACTGATTTCCTCATTACCCCACCTACCGCTAAGAAGCAGCTATCATGCAACAACCACACCATCTGCACACATATCTGGTGCGCCCACGCACCATACAACACCCTCTCTCTCTACTGACTTGAACTGCGGTTCCCGAGGGCGTTCAACCTACCAGCGCTTTGAGGTCATACCAATGACACATGACGAGCTATATAAATGACAGGTAACATAACATATTGCAATGGAATAAGCAAAATAAGCAGAATGGATGCAGAGTTTGCAGCTGTTCAATCCAGGATTGAACACATCAAAACACATAGCACAAAGAACAATCTAAAAATGCACAGCTGCATGCCTGAGGGATGGCAAAAAGAAAACATAATGCAATACCTTCAGAAGTTCAGTATTCAATGTCTCTCACACAACATTCAAAAGTTATGTGCAATTATATAACACTTTCTTAACTTCACATAGGTGCATGACATCCTGCAAACTCGGAGGTCCGCTCCTATTCCCAAATGCAAGGGTTTCACCGTATACATTAAGAAGGATTTAGCTTCAGAAATTGTGGCCAAAAAAGGAAATGTTCTTGGTTATGTGCCTTATTCTATATCCCGTTGATTTTAAATATGACCTTGCTAGTCTGCCTCACATGCTCATTACATATAAAGAGAATGTCAGGTCATATGTGGACCCCGGTATTGTAAGGTCATGCATCCATTCCTTGAACAAATACAACATGGATATTACTCTGGTACACAAAGGGCCTCGTTACGAGGAAGGAGGTAACCATGCTGCTTTTTGTGGCATGGCAACCTCCATTCCGGGTACCGGGTCCGGGTTCCCTGAATGGGGAAATACTGGGCCATTCCAACCTTGGAGGGCCCATATTTCCCCATTCAGGGAACCCAGACCCGGTACATCCAAATTCCCATTTCAGCCCCCATTGGGCTCAATGGAAATGGGAGAATGCTAAAAACGGGCCGTTAATGACGGGCCTATTGTTAGCATCCTGGTCTGATCGCGGGACCCGCTAAGGACACCTGGTAAATCCAGGCATCCTTAGCGGGTCCCGTGATCAGACCTCGTAATGGGGCGGTAAGGGGTTAACGGCTCCGGCACCTTTACCGGCACCCTTAACCCCTTACCGCATACCTCGTAATGAGGCCCAATACATTTTCAAAATGTTAGATTTTGGGCCAATATGGTATATTTAGGGCATTCTACAGGCAAATATACTGAGGTATTCCAAAACCGTGCTGCTTCCCTCTGGTGTATGTTTTCAATGGATTCCGAATGGACCACAGTGGTCCTACCTTTAGTTTGATGGTCGTATTAAAAGTGTGTGTGGCATCTCTTATGTCAGTATTAACTGAAATGTCCACCAAGTTAGTGTCAATGGCCATTCCAAATACTATTCCTAAATTAGGAGATGTACTGAAAAGAAGATGTATTGTGAAGCAATTTCATTGTTTCTCTCTAGACATGTTATATAGTTTCACATAGCCTTTTTACATTTCCTGTGCACAGTCCTCTTGTGTCCTTGTTATATCCAAGATCAGCATGGGCCGCTCAGATCTCCGAGGGACCTTGTACTTGAAGAAACACATTGTTCTACTCTCCAAACCGTGCAGTCAGTGCTTAAAGTGGGCCGGGGCCTGCCGGGGCCGGGCCCCGGCAGTCTCCAAAAAGTGAGACTGAGCCGGGGCCCTGCCGGGGCCCCCCGATCCCACCAAGCCACGGCGGGTGCATCTCCCGCCACGGACCCGACGGGAGATGAGCCGCCGGCCGCCCATCAAGAGGTCAGGCATGGCAGAGTCAGGCAAGCCTGTGACTGACAGACTTGCCAGCCAGTCACAGCTTGAGCGACGCTGTGACTGGCTGACACTTCTGCCAGTCACAGCTGCCTGCTGCAGTGCTGCCGGAAGAGCACCTTGGAAACTAACTTCCTCTGGCAACCCCTCGCGAGGATTACCAGAGGAAGTTAGAGTCCGGGAGGGTTCGACATATCTTACCTGCATTGCCACTGGATTCTGCGACGACGACCACCATCCGAGGCACGCATGCACGCATTTTCTTTCATTTATTTTCTTTTTTAACAAACAGCAGAAAATTTGGAACGGAGAAAATAAATGAAAGAAAATGCGTGCGAGCCTCGCGTGCATTTTCTTTCATTTATTGTCCTTGTTCCAAACATTCTGCTCTTTGTTCTCTCGCACAATGCGAGGGAACAAACAGCAGAATGTTTGGAACAAGGAAAATAAATGAAAGAAAATGCGTGCGGGCATTTATTTTCTTTGTTCCAAACTTTCTACTGTTTGTTCCCTCGTATGCAAGAAGGATCGCATACTTGCCAACATTCTGTGACCAAAAAGATGTGTACGATTTTTCAAGTTTCAAAAATAATAATTCCCATAACAATGACAGCACAGGGAAATACAAAACATGCAAACAGCACAACATGGAAAGATGTTGAAATGTAAAAATTGAATAATTGTGACTGGTAATTTAACACCAAATTGTCAGCAGATGCTGTGTGATCGTGTTACACTCTGCCACTTGCTTTCACTGGTGGTTCACCTAAGAGTTGTCCCGGCAAGAGTGCTGGTCAGAGTCAAGTAGCGGTCAGTTCAGTGGATTGGTCTGAGTCCAATTAAAGTAATAACCTCCCAGTCCACTATATAGACAGACCAATGTGTTGCATGCTTTGTCCTGAAGCCTGCCTTAGAGTCACAAAAAGTCCATGCCACCACTGTAAAAAGCAGTAGGATCTGTCACTGAAGTCTGTAGGCGGTAGGCCCCGCCCACTAATTAGCCCACGCCCATCATGTCTTAGGCCACGCCCCCAAATGAGGGCCCCCCCTCAGTTTCTTACCCCACTTAAAGCACTGCGTGCAGTCATTTACAATACACCGCAAATACATACTAGTCACTACTCTAATTATGGATCACCATAGCCCATAATTAGATCAGAATTATTACGGCAACATCATGGAATATTCAGGGTTTGGCCAATCTGATTAAAAGCCTACATATTGGGAGCTTTACAATGGAAACATGAGCTATGGCCGTGTTAAAAGAAACCTACATTAATTTGTCAAATTACAGAAGGACTGGGTTGGTAATGCAGACAACTGATTTCACCTTCACAATGCCAATCCATGGGCCCCTAGGCTTTTGAGCATGTTACAAAAAATCACAGAAACATGAAAAACATTGTCTCTTCAGTCACAACATTGCTGTAATGTTGGCAATTGATTTGATGCCCTACTCCTTTGTGGAAGACCAAGGCTTTCAACAGTTTCTTGGCCTCATTGATCCCCACTCGAAAATTCAAAGGTCAGCATTGCTTCAAGTGTGCTGCAGTTCTACACCTGGTGGAAGGGACGGAAGGACGGAGGGGGTGGGGAAGGGGCATGTTTTGGGAGTGCGGGGAAACAACAGGGACGACCTCCTCCATGCCACTCCACAATCTAAATGGCGCCACCCAGGGACGGGCCTCTCAGGGCTTCAATGAGCAGGCAGCACACAGTGTATACAGCCTGATTGGCTGAGTGCCCTTCTCAGGGTGCCAATTATAATTGTTCTTTTATAATGCGCTTAATACTGGAGATGGTTTCTAAGTGCGAAACCAGGTTTCAAACCTGTATTGCTATGCATTGTCTCCCTTCCAAGACAAATGCGTTGCCCCAGAGCTATCCTCCCAGCTTAATGATGTATTTACCCTGGTGGTAGGGCAAAACATGCATGTGCCCTTAATCTTGTGGTGAACCACTTCATAAGCCATTACCCATCCCTGTTCTTACAGTGCCCAAAAAGTGTTAGGAAACCTGAAGTCTTGGCACCACTTCCCTCAAAAGCAGATGAAATTTGCAATGCCAGCTCCCTGCAATTCAATCCTCCATATACTGGAGCATTTGCAAGAAAAGTGCAATACAGTTGACGACTATTGAAATAGCCACAGTCGGCATTTGGAAGATGACAACGTGACACCTACAAAGTGACAAATGTTGGACAATGTTTGTTCTTTACTTCAGCCTTTTGAAGAGGCCACACAGAGTGTCAACATATATGGTATATAACTAATAGATCTGCGTTCACTGATGAATTGGAACTTCCCAACAAAATAAAGTGATATGGCGTATCTGGCAATGCAGAAGTAGAGCAAATGGCCATGAAACTGCTTTTACCCTTCCGGCAGGATCCTCGCACTGTTGGCGTGAAGAGAAATATGGAGTGTCACCTGGCTGCTTACCACACGGTTTAAAGTCAAGGCAAAAATGTTTATGCACAATGAGCATGAAACCAAGAATAAGTACAGGAGAGGGAGGGTAGTTCTATGGCAAGACTGGAAGCGAGCATTATGCTTCATCTTCATTTATTACTACTCTTCAGCAGTTTCAACGAACTATAACCAAAACAACAACATTGAAATGTCCCAAGTGGCTTTCCCACTTTTGAACTACATATCCCATGGTCTCTGTAGTCCTCCATGCTCCAGCTCAGCTATGACCACTTCCTGTCCCTGAGCTCCTCCTCTTCTTTTACTGCTCTTCAAGCAGATAAGTAACGTTTTCTCTGTCTCTCAGTGTATCTAAAATTCCATATATTATCATGACATAGTTTAGAGGGAGAGTAGAGGGAAAGCCTAGAACATGCAAGCGTAGCATTTGCAGCGCGTCAGTTTAATGCTAAGCAGTGCAAACAGCCAGTAAGCATTTATTAGGTTGTGTATAGACCATATGAGACACCCATCGGACGTTTTTATAGACTCGTCGAGTCGCGTGGCGAATAACGCGCATACCTTTAAATAAAAGAGCCCAGCAGCGCGTAATCCCCGTGCCGCATACCCAGCACATTATGGACTTGCCCAGCGCCGCGGGGCTCGTAGAGCAGGAGCTCCCTCGAAGGTCCCCACTCGAGGGGAGGTGGAGTGAGACGCACGTGAGCGCTGACCCCCTCCTTCGTGGAGGCAGAGTCCGGCGCCCAATAGCGCCACAGTAAGCTCTCGTAGAGAGCTGTGGGAGGAAGAGCGCACCAACACCCACCATCGCGTGGGCGGTGCCGGCTCCAGTGTTCGTGCCGCATTGCATTTACTCTGCGACGCGGCTCTGAGCACATAACACGATCCACGAAGCTGGCAATTAGCAAATATATAACATGGATAAATACTGAGCGCTGTCAGCCCACATTTCCTGGAGGTCCTCTCCAGGAAATCATAAGAACACAGTCTCATGAAGAAGGAGGCTGAGAGCGGCACTGCAATTCAGCTGGCCATATCCGTCCAACAGACACTAACCTGCTACCGAGCAGCAAAAGGAAGGGGAAAGAACATAAGCCACCACAGGCAGTAAGAACTATACAAAGTCTGGTGCAGCCACACAAAAAAAAACCATTATAATAATAAGAACCTGAGAGACTAATATCAGAAGCATCTACTAGGAAGTGGGCAGCAAGGAAACCTGTCAACAGGTATTAAGGCACACAGCACACCCTGAACATGTCTGAATTCGAATGGAGCGAGGAGGAGCAGTCGCTAGACTTGGCCTCCAGCTTCAAGGAGGTGCTGGGGAATTCCCTAGTAGATGTAGTGGCACAAGGGGTCAGACCCCTACAAGAGAGGCTGGAAAGCTTGGAAGCAATGCTTTAACAGCCTAAAGAGAGCACCACGAGGACAAACACCTTGCCCATTGAACCCTCTGGAACAGGGTCTAAGGGGAGTATTCAGGCCCGCAAGGGGAAAGCCTCTGCAGACCCCCAGGGCCCAATGGAAGGGGCGAAAGGCAAGGCCCCGGGGTCGCCAACACCTTCTCAAAGCTTAAAGAGGCTTATTTGCAGCATCAGGCAGTGCCGGACCTCACGACCCCCGCTCCTGGGGAAGATAATGAAGGAGGAAAAGACCTAGGCTCGGAAGAGGAGCCAACAGAAGGGGACATCTCCCCGCAAGAATCAGAAGAGCCAGTCGATGAGGAATGGGCTAGGCCCAGCGGGGGAAAGAGAACCTGCAAGGAAAAGCACCTTGAGGAAGAGCATGACGACATGTTTGATCCGGAGAGCATCCGTAATCCGAGATCTTCCGACTGGCAGCCGTCCCCAAGAGTAGCCCAATATCTGACAGCCAGGCTGAGAAAGGCCTTGGACAAGCAGGTTAGGCAGCGCCTCCAAGCAGAATGCCCTCGCCCCGGATCTGCCAGGGAAAGTGGCAGAGACCCCCGAACTGGATCCTAAGATGCTGACCTTTGTCTCTAAAACAAGCAAAGACCCTCGGAAAGGCATAGACCGGTCATGGAAGAGTTGCCAGAAGGTGCTAGACATGGCTGGCCCTCTCGCTAAAATCATGGATTTGGCAGAAAGAGCGAGAGACACAGGGGAGGAAGTGGATCCAGATGCCTTGGCAGGTTGGGCCCAAAGAGCCATTTGCCTTTTGGGGAACGCCAATTTGCACGATAGCATCGGAGAGAAGGAGAGGGCTATTGCTAAAAATAGACTCGAAGCTCAGAGACCTGGCATCCTATGAGGCGGGAGAAGCAGCTCAGGGCCTCCTATTCGGAGAAACTTTCAGAAAGGAAATGGGCCGCTTCGTGGGCACGTACACTACACTGGAGAAAGCCCAGGCATCCATTTGAAAGATCTTCCCGCATAGAGTTTTTGCCAGGACGGACTTTCAGGGGTCGCACGACCGGTCGCCAACAAGGAGGGGAAATACCCCCCAATCAGAGAGCCCAATACTGGGAGAACAGGCAGCAGGATACGTTCGTCCCAGGCAGAGGCCGTAACACCAGAGGGCGCAGAAGCAGAGGATTCGGATGGGGACAAGGATTTACACCAGGTAAGGGAAACAATCTACCCACCAGTAGGAAGGAGGACAAGTATGTTCTGGCAATACTGCCACGCGCTTTCCAGTGATGCCTGGATTTTGCAAACCGTCAGAGGCCTGCAGATAGAATTCATGCAGACACCAGTGCAGATCCGAATACCCCAGCGCCCGCGCCTAGCGATAGCAGAGCAGGATTCCCTGAATATCGAATTATCACTACTAGCAGAGAAAAGAGCTATAGAAAGGTGCCCGGTTGCTCTGAGTTTTATAAGCAACATGTTTCTCGTTCACAGGAAGGAGAAAGTACGCCCAGTAATAAACTTAAAGGAGCTGAATGGATGGATAGTTTACCATCATTTCAAGATAGAAGGAATCCACCAGCTCAGAGACTCCCTGAGAGAAGGAGACTAGCTGACCAGGTTAGACTTAAAGATGCCTACCTGACGATCCCAGTACAGAAGCGGTTCAGGAGCTTCTTAGCTTTTTGCTGGAAGTTACAGCTCTGGCAATTCAAGACGATGCCCTTCGGGCATGCGTCCGCTCCTTGGGCGTTCACCAAATTGATGAAACCCATAGAGGCAGCTATCCGAGAGAAGGGTATAAGATTGATAATATATCTAGATGACCTCTTGCTTCTAGCAGAGGATCGAGGGACATTAGAATACAAGATGAAGTGGGTCCTAGATCTATTACAGTCCCTAGGTTTTCTATTGAACATAGATAAGTCACATACCAAGCCAGCGCAGAGACTAGATTTCCTCGGCTTCGTGTCAGACACGAGGAAAGCTACGTTGGAGCTTCCAGCAAGGAAGATCCGAGATATCAAGAGAGCGATCAGGATGTGTCTGAAGAAGAGATTAATCTCTCTGAGAGTCCTAGCAAGGATAGTTGGCCTCGTAACAACTTCCATACAAGCCATTTTTCCCGATCCCTTACACTATCGAGCCTTACAAAGGCTCAAGATAATGCATCTCCAGCAAGGTCTGAGATACCATCAGTCGGTACCACTAGATCAGGAGTCCGTTGTAGAACTGGAATGGTGGTTGCAGCATATGGATGCCTGGAATGGTCGTGCCATATTCGGAGACCGTCCAGACCTGATCATAGAATCAGACGCCAGTCGCTTAGGCTGGGGAGCACGGTGCAGAGAGTTGCAAACAGGTGGAAAATGGAGCGAAGAAGAGCTAAACCTGTACAAAAATTGCCTAGAACTTCTGGCAGGCACCTTCGCGATAAAGACTTTCACAAGAGACAAATTGAAGTTGTGCATTCTGCTGAAGATGAACAACATCTCAGCAGAACGTCACAAAAACCACCTAAGCGGAACAAAATCCAGGATGCTAGTGGAACTAGCAAAGGATTTTTGGCATTATTGCATGCAGACAGGGACATTAGTGACAGCGGAATACTTGCCCGGAGCGCTGAACGTAGTAGCGGACTGGAATTCCCGATACCTCACAGACTCCAGCGACTGGAGGTTGGATCCAGCAGTATTTCAGCTTCTAGATCAAAGGTTTGGTCCAATCCATATGGACCTGTTTGCGTCTCGCCTCAACGCACAGACACCTAGCTAATTCAGCTGGAGACTAGACCCAGATGCAAGCGCTACAGACAAATTCCTGCAGAGTTGGGCAGGAGTGCTCCATTAAGCATTTCCCCCCTTCATGATGCTGAGCAGAGTGCTAGCGAAATGTTGGAGGGAGGGAGCAGAGCTGGTACTAGTAGCGCCTTTGTGGAAATCACAATTATGGTTCCCGACGCTGATAGACCTGCCGAGAGTCCTTCCCGAAGGAGAGTGACTGCTGACAGACCCAGCTGGACAGTGTCATCCTCTGAGAGTGAGAGAGACACTCCTGCTCATTGCATGCAGGATATCAGGAGACGATGGGAACTGCCAGGCATTTCGTCTCATTGCAGAATCCTGGGCTCCATTGACTAGGAGGAGCTATGACGCGGCTTGGGCCAAGTGGACTAGCTGGTGCAGAAGGAGAGATATTCATCCCATTTCAGCACCTGTAGTAGCGATACTCAATTTCCTAGCGCAGCTTTTACTTGACGGAAAAGCATTCCGCACCATAGGAGTGTACAGATCACCGATCTCAGCGGGACACCTGCCGATGGAAGGAGTTCCAGCAGGGGAACACCCAGCAGTTAGTAGGCTCATCAGAGGAGCTAGATTTAAAGCACCGCTGGAACCTAGATACAAGGTCCTATGGGATGTGACAATAGTACTACGGCTTTTAGAGAGCTGGCCAGCAAACAGATATTTATCTCTCAAGAAGCTGTCAGGCAAACTAGCGATGCTGCTATGTCTCATATCTTGTGAACGAGTATCGGATGTCAAAGCATTAGAGATCAATAGGAGGACATTCGGGCCAGAAGGAGTGACCTTTGTAGTAGTACAAAGGACTAAGACAGGCACTTCCACAGTACACTATCCATATTTTCCGAAGAACATCAAATGGTGTGTTGCAAGCTGCATCAAGGAGTACGAGACTAGAACAGCAGAGAATAGATCAGCGAGTATGACGCAATTACTATTAGTGTGTAGGAAGCCTTTCCATGCTATAAAGACAGCTATCATCGCGAGATGGGTCAGAGAGATAATGCAAGCAGCAGGGATTGATTTACAGAAATATGGGGCACACTCCATAAGAGGAGCAATGGCGTCCAAAGCATATACAATAGGAGTACCCCTACACGACATTATGTTAGCAGCAGACTGGACAAATGATCGTACCTTTAGGGAATTTTATTTTAAGCATGCTGAGAGTATGACAGCTACTGTGTTGGGGCAGCTTTGAACAAGCATAATGTTCGCCTCCAGTCTTGCCATAAAATAAAAATTACCCCTGCTAACTGCGCAGGGAGTATTAATTCTATTAAAAACTAGGAGGCAAGCATTAGTTCCCACCCACTGTTTTGATCATATATTTTGTATGTATATTTCGTGATGATATGATAACAAAGCTAGACACCACCCTGATACTGTGTTTATTTGCGTAGGGGAAGAGAGGAAGAATAGTTGAGTGAGGTGGCTAGTAAGGAGAAGGTAAGAGTACAGCCAGAGGAGTTGGCACCCAGTTGGTGTGGAAGAAGTCTTCGCTCGGTTGGTAGGACGAAAAGTAAATGGTTAAAAGACATTGAGAGCGTAAAAGAGAGGAGAAGCTCAGGGACAGGACGTGGTCATAGCTGAGCTGGAACATGGAGGACTACAGAGACTATGGGATATGTAGTTCAAAAGTGGGAAAGTCACTTGGGACATTTCAATGTTGTTGTTTTGGTTATAGTTTGTTGAAACTGCTGAAGAGGAGTAATAAATGAAGATGAAGCATAATGCTTGCCTCCTAGTCTTTAATAGAATTAATACTCCCTGCGCAGTTGGCAGGGGTAATTTTTATTGTCATGTTGTGAGCACAGAAGGGCACAGAGCCTAAAACCATTGTAAAAGGGGCAATGCTGATTGCCAAAAGCAACCCATAACTGGTGGGAATTCGTTTTCTTCAGGTCAAACATGGCTAATTTATGGGCACAAAATTATTTTACTGCAGAACCACACCAATGCCATTTGTTGAACCTGGACAATATACTTCCATGTAATATCTCTTGTTTGAAATGCTTGAATTCAAGACTGATCCAAAAAAATTGCATGCAGTACCCGCTTTTGACTGAGGGCGGCGCTAGCCGTCTAAACTCTGACAGGGAAACTGCATGTCAGGAGTTGCAGGAGAGGCCTTTACATCAAAGGCTGGGAGTTAATTAAAATCTTAACCACATGCTGTTCCCAGAAGACAATCTGATTTAATTAACAGGCCAAAGGCTGGGAGACCTCTCACCTCCAGAGTTTCACACCAGGAGTTAGAATCTCACATGACCTCTTGATTGATAGAAAGCAGACTGGCTGGGAGCCTCCTGGAGACCACACAATAGGCTCTTGCAATTGAATAGAATATGTTGATTTTGACTGTTTCCTGTCAACAAAGGCCTGCCTGCCAGAAGACACATGTGATCACTGACCCACCCAAGTCTTGGAGGCGGACTCCAACACTCTGAGAACTGAATTGAAAGCAAAATATATATTTTACAGAAACACTGATTACTCTTTGTAATCAAATGACAGGAATGTATAACTTTGAGAGCCTTCATTTAAAAAATGTACCTTCGATTCAAGCCCAAACTCCAATTTGTGTGATGTTCTGGGGAAAAACCCTGCTATTTATGTATACTACAGACTCTGTGTTTAAGCTAGAGACATGGGAATTTACTGGAGTATGTCTGGACAGGCCGTGTATATGTGTATAATTTTTAATGAAAAACCAATATTGCAAAACCAGTTAAAAAACGCAAAATGTTGCCGTTTCTGAATGCAAGGTCTTAGAAACATCAGAGTTTGAACAGAGTATACCTCATGATGTGATACGTGATGGGTGCATGTAATTTCAAACCACTGTGTATCTATGAAATATGTCTTTAGGTCAAATATAGATTTGTGGGCAAACTGACCAGGGGTGGATCCTCTGACCCATAAAACCTACAGCATCACCATGACACACATTTCCTTCCCCCAATCAAAGCAGTGCGGAAAGCTTGACCAATGGGCAGTTGAAAGAGGGGCTGGCTAGTGATGCTGCACGCACACTCACTTTCAAGTGACACAAAAAGAGCCACTGGAAGCTAGAGAGGACATTCAATTCCATTTGCTGCGGAGCATGCTGGCCGACGACTTCATATCCAGAGATCCTGCACTTAGACTTCTAAGCTAAACAGAGACTACAGAACTTTGAACCAAGAAGGCCCACTGCAAGCAAAAGTATTTGTCAGCAGGCCCAAAAATCATTTGCAGATTATTCACAGGCGGACCCAGGTGTTGATTCTGGCCTGAAACCCTGTGCCAGAAAGATCCAGAAGTAGTGCTGTACCCAGAGAAAGCAGAGCAGTATCCAGAACCAGAGGCCAGAGATCCAGAGTGACCCAGACCGCTGTTCGAAGAACCAGAGAGCTGACCCAGAACACTGCGAAGTGCCGAGACCAGAACCGGAGTCCAGTCCAAAACCTGACCAGATCCGTGGGGAGGCCTATTCCAAAATATATTGTGAGTACCTAGCAGAACTGTGCAGAACCAATCTCTTAGTTAAAATAATATAATTCAATCTATTTTAAATCTAACCAGAACTGCCTCCTAACTGTCACCTGTCATTTGCAAAGCTGTCACCTGTCATTTTCTAGCTGCAAGCTGTAACCTGTCGCTTTGAACTTTTAAAATTTCAAATCCGAAAAACTACCTTTATTTAATCGTCCGTATCTCTGGAACCGTTTGTGCTAGGAACTTGGTTTAACTTTCCTCTGAAAGCTTAGAATCTCAGCTTTTCAACGAGCTTAGAACCGACTTACTCCTTATACTTTTGCCATAATCACGATTCTCGCACTCGCAAATTTTTCCGCGCTTTGCGATTTGGCCCGATTTCTTTACTTGTAAAAAGATAGCTGCTTTTCCCTGAACTGCTAAATTTCGTTTGCCTCTTAAGAACCATCCCTGAATCATTGCTACAGTGAGCCTGAACTCATATTAACTAGATACCACTCACCCTGAACCTCCTCAAGGGAATTAAAAGCATTTTCAGCATATTTCTCGCTGCATTGTCATCATATTCAAAGCATTTTGCCTGTGTTTCAAAACTCCTATCTGTTGTATAAGCTGCTGGGGGGGAATTGAACTGAATTCTATTTGATTGCATTCCTAAGAACTGTGTCATCTTCATCTTCATCTCCTTACATTGCATAAAAGGGGGGGGGGGGTGAATTGTCCAAGAAAGTGATTACATTGTCTTTTGCTGAAACCCTATCAAGTTATTTTCTGTACTGCATTTTCATTCCACCTTGCATCCATTTGAAACCATAAAAGTTTTGTTGCTATCTTATCCATCCTATAACCACTCATCATTGATTATAAAGAGGTGTGCTAGTGCCAGACTATCCATTATTGATTACTGCTCAGATTAAGTGTGATATTCAATTATTAAATTATTATAAAGTGTGATATATATATATATATATATATAGTTTAAATTCTCAAATAAACCTTTTAACTTGCAAAACAGAACTACTTCTTGGCTCAGTAGGGTCAGGGGGATTCCAAGAGAGGGGTGTTATATAGGGGTAGTCATCCAGAACTCATGAACTGGACATAAAGATATATCAATAAGGGTTTCCATTCAGTATCCCAGACTAGGCATTGACTTAGCTGTAGTGTTGAATTGAATCCTCTTACAGGGGGCTGAGAATTCAGAGGGGCCACTCTAGACCAGATGGTGGATTTCTATTTTATGGACCCATATCATCTAAGTAGTGATGACACAAGTGCGTCATGTTGGCATCCAGATCTGTGGCTGACCATATATTCTTTGAAAACTAGAGTCTTGACTCTAGAGCCCCGTGGACCCGATGGCCTTTGCAATATTATCATAAAAGAAAATCCAGAAACCTGGGCTGATATTCTATTAATTATGTACCAAAAAATCATTGATACTGGAAGGATGACTAATTCCTGGAAGACCGCTAATATCATGTCTATTTTTAAGAGTGGTCAACGCAATCTTCCAGAGAACTATAGGCTAATAGCCCTTACGGATGTTCCTAGCAAGATTTTCTGCACATTGATATTAAAATAAATCAATAAGTGGATTATTAGTCAAGACATACTAGATAAAGCCCAACAGGCTATAGGAAAGGCCATGCTACAATAGATAATATCTTTATATTAAACACACTTATTGAGCAGGCTAACCAAGATAAAAATCTACCACTATATGTTCTCTTTGTAGATTTTACCTCCGCCTTTGATTCGGTAGAGCAGGGGCGACTTTGGAAGAAATTTGAAGCTCGAGGTATGCCCGCAAACTTGTTGTATCTATGTAGGATGATGTATGATGATAGTAAAGCCCAGATATGCTTAGACAATCGAGGTACCCTATCTGAATCTTTTAATATTCTAAAAGGTGTAAGACAAGGATGTGCGCTAGCACCCATTATTTTCAACCTGTTCATGTGCGACTTTGGTAACATGTTTAAAGATAAAATGAATGCTTTTCCCAAAATCGGCTCCCATAAAATGGGGTGGATCTGTTATGCAGATGATATTATAATCATGGACAATACTTATGTGGGCATCTGTAATAGTGCTTCTGCCTTGTGTGAATATGCAGATAAGAATGGTCTTACAATTAATTAAAAAAAAACACAATTTATGAGCTTTGGGGCCCATTGCTGTAAAAAAAAAAATAAACACTAAACTATGTTCATTGGGAACAATAAAGAAAGTCAACAGCTTAAAATATCTAGGCCAGGAAATATGTGGTGAAAGGAAGAAAATTAACCCATTAGTTCAAAAGAATAAACGAACCAAGATAATGGCAACTTTAGCAGCTGTTGTAAGCTTTTCCAAGAAAACAGCGGGCTTTAGCCTACTGGGAATCATCAATATCTATAAGCAAATGCTGGTGGCAATGTTCCTGTATGCTTTGGAAGCATCTTTCTCTGATTGGTCCGATTGGGCGAATGTGATGGAAGGTGTGATATGGAGGAGAATATTAGGTCTCTCTAACTATACACCTATCCAGGCCATTCGGCTAGAACTGGGGCTGATTTATCTATTTACCAAAATCGACCTAAACAGAGCAAAGCTATACATCAAAATAAAGGATGAACAGCAAGGCTCATTGCTGCACATTGTGCATGAAGGGCTTAAGGGAGGAAATATGGGGACCCTGAATAGCTTTCAGAAAAAAATCCAGAATATCTTTGAGAGAATTGCCTTTGTCAAAAATGGGAATATGGAGAGGGGGCGGTGTTGAAATCCTTGAAAGATTCCTGGGAAAAATGGGACTGGGCATATAGCAACAATAGGGTTGTAGAATTTGGCTCATTAGGATCTTTTGCAAAACTTCCTTTCTTGTACAAAAAATCTCAGTTCTTTCTAAAGCTTATGCCCTCAAAGGTCAATCGGACAATTTTCCTGGATATAAGGTTAAATCGACTTAATGTTCTTGGTGTACGGGGTGCCTGGCTAAAAATCCCAGAGGAAAGGAGAATGTGCAGATTGTGTGGTAATGAAAAAGAGAAAGAAACTATAAGACATGTGCTTACCTGCTGCAAGAACATGAGTCCTTTATATGAGACATATTTTGAAAAATATCTAGTAGAATACGAATATGACCTTACCTGCATTGCCAGTGAAAGTTTTTGGCTGAGATGTTTAGCAGGGTGGAATAAGAATCTAATAATTGCAACTCAGATTTGGAAGATGGCAAACTTTCGTCTTAGGCAGTTCGAAGAAAATGTGAAATTATTAGCAGACTTATAAGTCTGTCTCACCTCTGAGTAGGGGTCAAATTGAGTTATATTGTTTCTTATGGCGGTCGCGCTATTCCTGAAAATGAATTGAATGAGGTTTAGCTACCTGCAGGAGAGATGTATATAGGTTTGTTTTATTTTATTCTACAATGTAGTGCATGTAAAGAAGAAAATGTTTTTCAGTTTTAATAATATATGGTATCTATATTTGTGACAAATGCAAATGTAGGTATTATTATTTGTATGTATCCTATTGATTAATTGTGTGAATTGTTCGGACTTCTATTTTTTATTTGTTGAATGTATGTTTACTTTTGTGAAAAGTTCTTTTGAGCTGAAACACAATTTAAAAAAATAAAAATAAAAAGGAGTCTTGAAATATTTTCTGAAGTTTTAAAGACATGGAGATTATTTTAGGCACTACAAGCAAGCGGCCGAGGGGTACACATTTCCATAATTCAGTGACAAAAAACACTAGTTTTGTTACCTGTTCAGATGTTGTGCTCTACAGACGTTCAGGTCTAAGGAGGTGCATTTCATGACTGGTCACCAGTGTTAGCCCTTCATGATAGTGTGCATGTAAAGTAACTAAAAAAGCTCTATGTCTTATTAGTACTCGGCGATGGACAATCAGATTGTTACAAACTATCTGATTGGCCCTCGCCGGGTCATTAATGGGTCGACAATGACTTATCTGCTGTGCTCTGATGAGAGCTCTGCATCCCACAGAGTTCCTTCCCTCTCTTCAGCAGTTGCCATTGAAAGGGAGAAGACACTATGGGCTTGATTCATCAAATTTTTGCACGGTTCAAATTGACTTTGTACTGCTGAAAACACTGGTTCATGGAACTGTGCAAAGTGTATTTTTTCAGTGCAAAGTCAGTGTAAGTGGTCATTTTTGCAGTGCAAAATGACTTTGCATTGACTTTGCACTGCAAAAATACACTTTGCACAGTTCAATGAATCAGAGTTTGTGTCACCAGTGCAAAGTCACTTTTTAGAAGTACAAAGTCACTTTGAACCGTGCACAAATTCCATGAATCAGACACTAGCTGTAGTCCCTTTGCCCCGTTCCATGGCAGCCATTTCCTTTGGTTTGATTGTTTTAACTTTGTTCAATGGCCACCATGGAATGGGAGAAGGGACTTTGTGTAGTCCCTTCTCCATTTCCATGGTCGCCATTTTTTAAAACTTTTTTGTTTGTTTTGCAATGGCTGCCATGGAAATGGACACAGGGCTATGTATAGTCCCTTCTCCTAGTTCTGCGGATGCCATTTTTTACCTAATGTTTTTCAGTTGTGAAAAGTTGACAGCGTCTAGCAACTGCATACAAGTCTATTAGTTCCCTGGTTTTATGGGTCGGAGTACTAATAGAAATAAGCCCCTTGCAGGGAGTTCTTTACCTCTTCAGGTAATGCCCCAGGTCCTGCGTTAAGGCCCGTGCTTCACTCGTGCCTGTAAACAATGTGCCCCGGGGCATTATCTGAAGCAGTAATGCCCCCCCCCTTAGAGGGACTTATTGCTTAAGTGTGGTTGTTGCCCATTCAGCGATTTTGAGGAATAGCTAATTTGAAAAAAACTAAACTATTATTGTGTTTCTGCACCGTTCTCATGCCAGACACTTCCAACTTCTCAGTGCAGTAATAACTAGTGTTTTTATTATCCTATTTTTAACGTTGCTTGCAAGTGTGTTGTCAATGCTAGATTAGGAACAGGCTTAGACGTTTCCATAAGGATTTGTTATTTAATTTGCTTTCTTGCCATTGATTTGAGGTAATTGCCTTAGGACGTGCCAGAGTGGCTGAGTAGGTGATGGAAAATGTTCTAGTTTGCAAATGTATGCAGTCGTCCCCAAAGGTGTTTTAACAAGTCAAAAACTGTGGAATTTGTGTTCCACTAGTAACACATTGTCAGCATGAAGTTACTAAAATAGAGCAAAGTATACAATAAATAATTGTAGCAGCTTATTCGTAGTCATTACGATTATCCACTGTTTCATGAGGGACTGAATGTCTATTTATCCGATGAAGGGCTAGGGCCCAATATGTGTAGTTGATTAAGAATTTGTTCCAGGCACAAGACATTTTTTATCTTTGACATGCTCTCCTTGAAAATACCCAATGGCCTTTGTATGGCATTTGGAATTTACTTGCATAGTTATCTTCTCGTGTACAATTTGCACATATTAGCACATAGTCACTTTGGTGCAACATTGGGCCTCCTTATAACTGTAGCGGTAAGGCAACAACGCCACCGGAAGTGCTACCGGCGCCGTTGTTGCCATGCCGCCACATTACAAGTTCTGTTTGCGGGGGCCACTCTACACGCCTGGTCAGACCAGGCGTGCAGAGCGGCACCCGCGAGCAGAACAGGATGGTAGCAACGGTACCGTTATGGGCGGTACAGCTGCTACCATCCTCCCCATTCCCATTGAGCCCTTTGGGGGCTTAAATGGGAATGGGAATGGGTACGTACCGGCACGGGTCCCGCGCGAGGGAAATTACCGGTCCCACAGAGGTCGCAAGGTTATTAAGGGCATGGCTACCTCGAAACTCATAATGAGGCCGGTTGTATTTGGAAATTACTTGAGCACTGTGCACTTTTCGGATAAAACAAAGACAAGACGAAGATGCAACAACGTACATTTTCAAAAGCCTAGTAATACTTTTGAAAAAACTTTTTAAAAAGCAGTATTACAGAGGAGTGGCTCGGTTTTGTTGTATAACGAGTCTGCACACATGGTTGAAACCATATTAACCAACATTGTAATGCAGTATGTCTATTAATAGCCTTAATACTTGTAAAAGCACTAATACAAATTACAAATAAATGCACCTTAGATTCATGCTCCTATTTTATTTCCCCTGCCTTCCTCCTTACTCGCTTTCCCTCACACAGACCATATAACCGTTCACTCGTCGGGGGCTTATGATATGATATATTTTATTTATAGCGCGCCCATACACAAGTGTTTCAAGGCACGGAGTTTTCAAACCAACACCAGCCATGAACATGAAACACACACAGAACACGTGGGTAACATGTGCGGCCTCCTATTAGCGTTCAATACGATGTCATTGAAGCGAAGCCTTTGTAAGACTGGAGTTAATTAAGCGGTACTTTGAAGGAAATAAAGATCTTTTAGCATATACTTGTAAGCAGATATGTTGTCAGGACTTGCGGCTTCTTCCCCATTCTCCCACTCTCTGTGCACAATACCTTCTGTTGAGTGTGCCTACACCATGGCACCGTTTCCTTGTGCAGCCATTCAATTGAGGCTGCGTGCGTTCTTCAAAGCCAGCGCATTGTCCTCTGAAAACCTTCGGCTAGAGTCTATTTACATTCTCTCTCACACTTGCTGCTCAGTGGACATCATTCCCCTACAACCAAATGTTCATACTAGAGTGTGTCTTAGAGGCTATGCCAGGGTGAAATGAGCCTTCCAAAATGTGTGCTATCCTTGACTTATTTGCGTTCTTCATTCAAACCATCAGTCCTTAAGTACATTTCCTCTGCACAGATCAAACACGATTGGTTAACACCTCTGAAGTGAGTGGGATGAAACATTTTTCCGAGATGTAATGAGTCCTATACAGGTAGGTGGTGAGTCCTACAGTGCTCAGTGGTAGGGGGAATCTGGCATGAGGCACAGCCTCAAAATATGATTATTATTTTAGCGAACATATCTATTAAGTAAAACCAAAAGAACACTGTTGGCTTTTGTTCAGATATATGATAGGCATTAACTAACCAGTCTCTATCATATTAGTACTACATTGCCATAAAACGGTAACAGCGGCACAATTGCATGATTACTGGGTCACATTTGAATGGCAAATGACTATCTAATATCTAAACACATGCAACAACTGTTCACTTTGCCAATGTTTGCTTTTAACATGACTTACCTACATATACATGCATACTTCTTATAAATCAATTGTTCGAAGCCACACTTATTTAAGAGATTGTTATTAAACCAGAAGCGTATTTTAGCTTCAATAAAGCTATTAACTCGCTGAAGGCTTCTATAAAATCACACCTTCAGTCCATCACAGCAAAATGTTTGATATTACTGCTTGAAAAAGCCTACTCAAAGAGATCCCAGTGTGACGTGTTTGGGGGGGTCTGGTCGGGTCGTAAGTAATAGTGAATGGAAATAACTATAAGAAGTAGCATGGCAAGGAGGAGTCAAGGGTAAAAGACCTAAATAACCAAAGAACACATTTAGCTGTGCATCCCTGCTCATATAGCATGTCCCTTCTAGCTGTATTCCTAAGCAATAGTTTTGGCTGACGAATGGCTTTCGGCATCCCAAGACCATAACTAAACGTGTTATGGCTTTTTAAATCAGTTTTATAAGTGAGCAAGTGCACACATTGTAAATTAAGAACACAGGACTAATTAACATGCAGAACAGTGAACGGATTAAACAGGGATTAAAAGACACAGAGAAAAAGCACAAATGACGAACAAACTCCTTCAAAAATCCTTCTGAACTCTCCTAAATTCACCAGATGTACTTCAACTCCTCCAGCACACCACCAAAGTATGTTCTTGCCCTGTGCACCTCTCCCGCGAAACCAACACAACCCACAAATTTAAGCAGTAAGTGCTAGATGGCTGGAGTCCTCTGATTGGCTTCTCAAACTCCTTTCTCAAGGATTATGGTCTGCTACACCCAAAACCTGCCTCGAAACCCGAGGTCCAGTTCAACCCATAGGAAATTCCATGGGAACACCACGAGGCAGGTCAAACTCACCCTGAAAAGTCAGCTTTACCACAGTGCACATTTTGAGAAGTTTCTGAAACTTTACATTGTAATCTGCTCACTTCTTCTTGAAATTCAATAATATTTATGTATTTATTTATTCATATTTATAAAGCACGCAACAGCCCGGAGGCATCGTGGCGCTGTTACAGACAGCATGCTTAGTTGCATATTTACAGGAATACAACAACATTGAACACACAGAACAGGGAGAGGGGATGTGGAAGGATGGGACAAGTGACAGGATATGTTTTCAGTTAAAGAGTGTGGTTTTTAGCATTTTCCAGAAGGCTGGGAGGGAGGACTTGGCTCTGAGAATGTTGGGTTAGGCATTCCATAATTGGGTGCTATGTATGGGAATCCGATCCCGTCTACTTTTTTAGAGTAGCAAGTTCTTGTGGGGCGGGTGGAGGTAGTTCTTGAGATGGTCTCCGATAGGTACGAAGGGGCGGTGAGAGTTAAGCACTTGTGCGTGAGTGCGAGGGTCTTGAAGGTTATACGTTCTCTTACAGGAAGCCAGTGTGCTGCTCGCCTGGCTTATGCAATGTTGTCTCTTTTGGGAATGCTCAATGCTGCTCTAATAGCATTTTTTTGTAATGATTTGGAGTCTCTTTATGTTTTTTGCTGAGGTACCTGCTAGGAGGGCATTGCAATAGTCTAGTTTGGCCCCTATGGTGGCTCTAGCTATTGCTAGACAATTAAGTTTGGACAGGAAGGGTTTCACCACATTTATAAGTTTGGTGGTGTGAGCAGAGTCAGAGGCGATGGCGCTTACCTGTATAGTCAAAGATAGGGTGGAATCTATGTAGACCCCTAAGGTCTTGACTGCAGAGGAAATGGGGATGATAGAGTTACCAATGGTGAAGTTACAGTATTGGTTTCCAAGTCTGGCTAGCGTAGCTTTGGGACCAAGAATAATAATCTTGGTATTGTGTCCATTAAGACAAAGGCCATTGGCCACCATTCATGCTTGGATGGTGGCGTATATTAGATGAAGGGCTGCAGATTGGTCATAGGAGCCGGAGAGTGGTAGGAGTACCTGTGTATCATCAGCAAAGTTGGTGTAAGCTATGCCAAGGGCATCCAATTTGTCAAAGACCGGTTTCGTGAACAGGTTGTAGAGCGTGTGAGCTGTGCAAGAGCCCTGAGGGACTCCTCAATGGATGGTGGTGGGAGCTGCACAGGCCTGTTTCGAGGAAACCTTCAGGCTCTGCCTTCCAGGAACGATGTGATCAATGAAGAGGCTTCTTTGGAGAAATTTGCGGCATTAGTGAGATGTGATGTGAGGATCTTGTGATCCACAAGATGGAAGGCAGCCGGGACATCCAGGAGTAAGAGGAGGGCTGGCTTGCCTTTGTACATGATTTCTGTTATTTAATTTTTAAGGTCTACCAAGGTGGTTTCCGTGCCGTGACTTTTGCAGAATTCGATTGTCTTTTTCCTAGGATGGAGTTAGATTCGAGAAAGAGTTGAATCTGCTTGTGGGCCGCTTTAGCCAGGATTTTCAGGAGAAACGGGACAGTGGTTATAGGCCCATAGTTATTATGCGAGGTAGGGTCTAGGGTGGTTTTTTTTTAAGAGAGGGCGCACCCATGCTTCTTTGATGCTTGCCGGGACAGTGCCTGTTTTGAAAGAGGCATTAATGAAAGCCATTAGGAGTGGGGCTAAGGAATCGGCACATTCTTTATTGATTTTCAGCTGACAAATGTCCCCTTTGCACCTGGATGGTTTGAGGTGTTGCAGGAGGTTGATGACTTCTGGTTCTGTGATGTCACAGAAGGAGAATAACAAGTCGTTAGAGTTCATGGTGTTGGGGACTAGCCGAGGGGGCATGAATTGGTGATGTAAGCCTTTGTAATGATCCTGGATTTTATTTTGGAGTAGTTCTATTTTCTAAACAATGCAGCTTGTATACTTGAACACCAGGGTTCGTCTTTAATGGTATCGTCCGGGCTAGTGGAGGGGGCGATAAGTTCATTGAAGATGGCGAAAATGTCTTTGGTTTGGGAGTTGGCTTTAGCAATCCGTGAGTTGAAGGAGTTTGATTTAGCTTTGGTGATAGCTTATTTATATTGGGAGGAAATCTGTTTGAAGCTTTCCTTGGCATGGTCACTTGGGTTGGCTTGCCAATTATTTAGTGCCTCTCGTTTACTAGTACGTAGAGCCTGTAATTCCTCTGTGAACCAGGAGTTTGTATGCATGTTTTTTTTTTCTTGTTTGCATTCGATCGTGGCTATGGCGTTGATAGCTTTGGTGAAGGTGTCAGTGTATATATCTGCCAGGGTGCCGAGGTTTTTAGAGAAGGGGTGCATGAGTTCGGGGACTTCTAGGAGGGGACACACATTTTCCTTTTTAAGTTTTTTTGAGCTTCTTACCTGCGCTGGAGGAGCATAGGTGAGAGCTTTTGTGGCTGAGTCTGTAGGGACAGTGAATTGGACATAATTGTGGTCAGTCCAGGGGTAAGCAATGTTGGAAATGATAGTGGGGGAGCAGTGTGGTCAGCAACCCAGTCAAGTGTGCGGCCTTTGGTGTGGGTCGAGCTATTGACTTTCTGTGTGAAGCCTAAATCATTGAATTCTTTAGCTAGGGCTGAGGCGGCTTTATCCTTGGGATCGTTAAGAGCTAAATTCAAGTCACCAAGAAGAATGGTTTTGGTGGAACTTTTGATGTTTTTGCCTAATAGGTGGAGGAGGTGCCCTTGGAAGTCTGAGGGTAGGCCAGGGGGCCGGTAGATGATATGTATGTTAATGGTGCAGTTGGAGTCATGGAAAGTTTAGCAGATATAATGTCTGCATTTCCATCCCACGGATGATTATTCAGTCTCAATGATAGGGCATCCTTAGTGATTAGGGCTACTCCTCCTCTTATCCAAAGTGGTCTCTCTTGTCTGATCATGGAGTATCCAGGTGGTAAGGCTAGTGAGATGGCCGGGCCAGATGCCTCGTGCAGCCATGTTTCCGTGATGGCAAGTAGGTCAAGGTCATGACTGATTAGGAGGTTGTGGATTTCCAGGGTGTGAGTGGGGAGAGAGCATGCATTAAGCAGTGCACATTTGAGGGGGGTGGTGGTGTACTTTTCTACGCAGGCTGGGTAGGGGGGTGGCTTGTGTGAGAGGGTGGAAGGTACTAAGAGGGGGGTGCTATAGCTGGATTGGTGGTGCGTTTAAAGGTCCAACGGGTGGAATTGGTAGCTGTGGTTGCAGACAGATGAGAGAGTAGTGATTTGAGTGGGGAGTATGTGTGTATAGCACTGGTGTGGTGCGAGATGTATGTGGGAGATGAACGAGTGCCCAGTGTAAGATTCCTGAGAGCTGTGAGTGTGGGAAGGCTAAGGTGTTGTAGAGGTAAGGTGTGAGCCCTGAGTCTCGTGAGTATAGCGGCTGGGTGGTCCAGGTGAGACAGAGAAGGTAAGACAGTCTCGGTCGAGACAGAGAGGCACCTATAGGGGGCCATATGTGTAGGGGGAGCGAGTGGCAGGTAGAACTTGGTGGTGGTGCTACAATGCAGAGCCATTGAACAGGAGGGGAGGGCTGAGTTAGCGTTCAGTGGTGTGGGTGGGGCTAGGTAGAGGTGGCCGAGAAGGGCAGTCACTGTGGCTATCGTAAGGTGCCATGTTAAAGTAGTGAAGCATGTGTTCAGTTGTGTAGACAGGTGGGAGGCCAGTATGTAAGTGTTAGGGTACCTATGAGCCTGAGGCGGCACGGTCGGGGGGTGGTCAGTATGCAGACACTCACACTAGCAGTGTGCAGATGCGGTAATGGTAGGCAGATGTACTGGCAGGGCCAAACACAGTAGCAATGGGCAGTTGCAATCGTAATGGCAATCACAGTAGCAGGGGCAATGCACTAGGAGGGCAATCGCTATAGTAGTAGGCAGTTGTAATAGTAATGGCAATCACAGTAGCAGGGGCAATGCACTAGCAGGGTAATCACTATAGTAGTAGGCAGTTGTAATAGTAATGACAAGCACAGTAGCAGGGGCAATGCACTAGCAGGGCAATCACTATAGAAGTAGGCAGTTGCAATAGTAATGTCAATCACAGTAGCAGTGAGTAAATGCACTAGCAGAGCAATCACTATAGTAGTAGGTAGTTGAAATAGTAATGGCAATCATATTAGCAGTGGGCAGATGCACTAGCAGGGCAATCACTATAGTAGTGGGCAGATGCAATAGTAATGCCAATCACAGTAGACGTGGGCAAATGCACTAGCAGGGCACTCACTGTAGTAGTAGGCGGTTGGAATAGTAATGGCAATCACATTAGCAGGGGCAATGCACTAGCAGGGCAATCACTGTAGTAGTGGGCAGATGCAATAGTAATGTCAATCACAGTAGCAGTGGGCAAATGCACTAGCAGGGCAATCACTATAGTAATAGGCAGTTGTAATAGTAATGGCTATCACAGTAACAGTGGGCAAATACACTAGCACTGGCATTCACAATGGTTGTGGGCAGATGCAGTAATAGCGGCAGTTACAATAGTGGTATGCATCACCGTGTTTTCAGACAGTCATAGTGTCGGATGGCAGAGTCTACACCCTGGTAATTAGGTGGCAGGGAGTCTTAGAGCATGTGCAGTGGATATTAGTGGGCTGCGCCGACAAGGATTGCAGGCCGAGGCCGAGTGTTGATGGTGTGTGTATGCCTGTGCGCAGCACAGGGGGAGTTCAGGATACCACTGAGTATCCAATCAAGTTGAAGATGCAGGAACATTCCAGGTGAACAGTACGGTAGCACAGCATTGTACTTTGGTGGCCATCCATGGGGAGCATAAGGGTGGTTAATCGGGTGGGCATGCTGTGTGATCGAAGAGGATACCAGAGAGGGCATAGATTGTGAAATGGCTTGCATATGGGTCTGGTGAGCAGGAGCACAGAGCCCCCGCTGGAAGGGCGGATTGTAAGGTCCCATGGCACCCGCATGGCACCGACAGGCACAGATAGGCAATGGCATTTAGATTTGGGCCTTTCCAATACAAGGGCCGGCTCCCGCCTACCGGTAGTTCCGGTCGCGTGAACAAGATTCTCTCAGCCAATAGGGGTGCGTGGCTGTTCAAAGCGCTTTTGCTAGGCAACGGTAAATATGCCAAGGTGGCGGCCATTTTAGTGCTGCTGCACATGTTTCAAAACGAAGAAATGGCAAAATAAAATGATAATACGGAGGTCACTGGCAGGGATCAGAGGTTGGAGCCTGATGCAGGTGCTCCACAGGTGTTGCTACTAAAGCCTAAGCAGTAGCCTTACCCTGCAAAGAGTAATCGTGTCATGTAGATCAGTTTTGTCCTGTAGTGAGCGGAGGGTGGACGAAGAGGGGGCTCCTGCTCCCCCTCTCAGGATGAGGACGTGGCGCAGAATATGTTTACAAAAAGAAGTTATAAGTATGGTCACAACTTTTGCCTAAAATGTTTTTCAGTAATTTTAGAGGCCCATTGCAAATACACAAGAAATTATAGTAGCCTAAAGAATAGAGTGTGTGGGCAAAACACAACCCTTCAGCATTTTCTTTCTTATGACATATAGTGCTACAAAAAAGGAGCTCTAAAATCACCTTTTAAACCCTAAGCGGTCAAGTGGCACAGAGAGTAGAGCGCTCGCTTTGACATACGTGCAGAACCTGCTGACGCTGACGCAGGTTCGAATCCCGGCAGGGCACTTGGATACCTTTCGCTATATAAATGCGAAATTATTAAACCTGAAACCTTCACATCCAGCAACACGCTTTTGCTTAAAAAAATATTCAAATACCTGGATACCCGAGTCCAGATGAAGACACAATATACACAACCGGAAAAACTGATTTGTGTGTCAGCATACCTGGGCGTACTTTATCAGTGGGCTGCCCAACTTCTAACCACATCCATCCAAATTGTAATTGTTCACAGTTCTGATATGTGCTGCACCACTATGGCCTCGCGTTCACCAGACTAAATTGAAAGGCAACGTTCTGTGACACAAGCATCCAATGTCTTGCCATAATTCACAGCCCAGCCTTGGACCAATAACCTGCATTTAACCTGGGAGGTAATGCTACCTTCTCGAAGCCCTGCCTCAGTGCATCGGCGCGTGGTCCCAGTCAAACGTTCTCATACTCCTCTAAGAAACTGTCCTTACATCAGATGCCTCCACGGAACCCTTATTTCGATCTTTTATTAATCAAATGAGGAAGAGCAAAGAAATCCCATGTCTCCTATTTAACTGACTGTCCCCTTTCCTTCTTTCTTTTTTTGTTTTTGATTGGTTGTCTTCTGTTTTAATTGATGTTACTGTTGCTAAGTCCCCAAGCAGGAGTATGGAAAGCATGTTCGAAATGACTGATTTTCTTTTTAAAGGAGCAAAGTCTGGGTAGTGGGAGGTTAGTGGATTTGCATGATGGTTCTAATTTTATAGAAAATGTAAACAGTATTTAGACTTAAGGACACGCATGCACATGTCTGCTGTTTAGAGTCTTTCTTTAAATGGCCGTAAAGGAAGATATGGACATTTGCTAGCTCCCCAGGTTTCTTTATGGCCTTCCAGAAAAACACGTGTCAATGCCAGCATTATTGTCATGAAGACCTATGGATTCTGTCTGGCTTTTGCAGGTGCAAAATACGCGAGGAATCCATAGGGATTACTTCATCTCCGCCAATTGTAAACTAGCCTCTTTCGTTGTAGTTTTATTATTAATGCAGATTTTAGGTGTGCTTGACTTATTGCTTTTTGTTTCATGCGTATTGTTAATCTTCCTTTCTTGCTTTATATTTTTGAAATTGACTGATAACTACGTGTATTATATTTGCACTTGATCAATTGCACACTTTTCAATTATAAACGCACATTGCACTTTTAACACATATTGCATCTCGTAGCTGTTTTCAGGAACTACATTTCCCATGGGGGTTCTGAACAGCATTTTCTGTGCGTGTCATTTAGTGGACCCACAGGGCTGAAAAGACTTGTGTCCGAGAAAATGAAATGACACGAAGGGCCTGATTCATGGAATATTTGCCCCGTTCAAAGTGAATTTGCACTGCTGAAAAGTAACTTTGCACTGCCGACGCAAACCCTGATTCATGGAACCGTGCAACATGTATTTTTGCAGTGCAGAGTCAGTGCATAGTCAGTACAAAATGACTTTGCCCCCGTTTTCATTGAGCGACATGCGGTAGGGGCCTGGAAATCCGACAGGTCAGGCCTGCTGGGAGATCTGTGTCCCCTACCGGCATTCTCGTAGTATGGCAGTCCGAAAAGGGTGCTGTGACGTTGCTACCCATACCTTTTTTTCCAGACCGCCATATTCGGAGTGCCCTTGTCTCGATCTCATTCTCTTCAGAGGCTAAGGAGTTTGATATCTGACTACCCTACAGGTTACCTGGTCAGAACATTTTGCTAAGCATTTTTACATTTCCACCCGATCAATCTCCTTCTTTGCATAATGCCCCTTTAGCTGATCAAAACATGTCACGCAGTACCATAGACCTTTTGAAGATTACTGGACAAGATCTAAGCTACGCTACAGTTCCTTTTGAATCAAAGATGTCATATGAACAATGATGTGTTACTAATATGAGCAAATTAAGATCAATAAGTGATTTGTACGCTCCTTTAAGAACAAAACAATAAACAAAACATCAAAGTCCATGGTATACTCCTTCCCTCAAGCTCCTCTGACAAGAGTATCATAGTAAAGAAAAGGTCTGGAGAAGAAGCACTTAGCAGACACAAAAACTATTATCTTTATTTCAAAAACCAGTACACTGCAAAATCAAATAAACACTTTTAATAACAAGCCAAGGGAATTGTTAGACATTGTGAAACAATTGTGTATCCTTCCTATGTAACATCGAATCTTACTCCCACGATTAACCTGGCCAATGACTTTAACATGTTCTCCCTGGATAAATTAGATCTATTCAGGAAGAGCTTGAAAAGGAGACTCCTGCCATCCATCACCCTTAAAATAAGAACTTGTTAAAGTAATTTTCGACATTCTACCTGTCTCCTTGGAATGCATTCTTTCTCAATTACAGGCATTATAGTCCACTAAATTTAAATATGATTTTATACCAGCCGGAATAGCTCGAATCCATTCCACCAGTGTACTGGACTTAGTCAAGGTATTTATGGAGCTCGCTTTATTGCAAGGTGTCATTCCAAAGGCTCTCAAGTCATCTACCATTACAAAAAAGCTTGGTCTAGATTTTTTGCAGAACTATCGACCTATCGCTCAACTACCATGGCCTGCAAGAATCTTAGGAAACGTGGACACTTCCCAATTGCGAGACTACATTTAGGAACACAAACTGCTGGATACTTTCCAATATGAAAAACAAGAGGGGCCATAGTTATGGTTTCCCCCCCTCCTCCTGCTAAGGGTAAGATGTGTGCTCCTGGAGGGGAGTCTTTCCTTGGTCACCTGAACTGAACAAATGATTTCACTACAGCTCCCATAATCCTTAGAGACTGCATTAGCAATTTAATTGGAGTCACCTGAAAAGAAAGGCAACACAGCCTCCCTGAAGAGTGTCGGGACACAAAAGCGCTAGGGGGAAGAGAACAGCAGTACAAATGCAGCAGAATGGATCCAACCTTGTGAACATTTTTGCAACAATTGGGATCTAACCCAGTTAATTGGACACTTTGGGATTTAACCCAGTTATTCTTTTTCTTTTTCATGTAGTAAATTGGCCAGGATTTGGAGTGCACACCTCACCCCCTTTTGTTTTTACTTTCCAATATAGTTTCCGGCCAGCTCATGGAACTCAGACATCAATCATACCTGTATGGGATGATATTTTGAAAAATGCAGAACAAGTATGATACTTACGATGTTAGATCTCCCAGCAACAATTTGATACTGCACACCATAACATCTTGTCGAGGCTGACTGAGGTCACAAGTGTGATCAAGGAGGACTTGAATTATTTAGTTTCCTTTCTGCAAGACTGTAGTCAACAAGAAGCTATTGGGAGGTGTCTCTCTAATTTGACCGCTATCTCCTGTGGTGTAGCCAGGGATCTTCCCTTGCTCCCCTGCTGTTTAATATCTTTATCCCCCCTCTAATATCTATTTTCTCTAAATTTGTTATGCTGTATCATTCATTTGCAGATGATGTACAGGTGTATTAGCATATCAACAATGCCGCACTCTGTTTACCGAATTTACAGTACTTTATGACAGAAGTTAAACATTGGATGACCTATAAAAGAATACAGCTTAATCCATAAAAAAACAGAGGTTATGTTGCCTGGTCCTTGTTGATTTAGCAAGGATTCCACCTCCACATCTCAACCCATTTTGCTCAAAAGTTCAATAATCTAGGCTGTTATTGGCAATCTAGCTTGGGCTTCGAATTCCATCTAATTGGGGAGATTGTTATGTATACACGCATTTCGTCAAAGTATTTTTCAACATGGGACATTTCATTGCCAACATTTTCATCGACCAAAACTCGTTTTTAAAAAAATATTTTTTGGTGGGTGTTTTGTTGGGGTTGGGGTATGATTATTTAATTAAGGGGGGGCCTGGGGGCAAAACCCCCATAAATAAAACAACAAAAAAAAGAGTTTTGGTTGATGAAAACGTGGCGATGAAAAGTCCGACGTTGAAAAATACTTTGGCGAAATCACGTAGAACCGATTGTAAAGCCCATATTTTACAGACTTCTCTTATTACAATCTATTTTTCCTTACATTTCTTCTACCTACCACCCAACCTTGGTTGGTGGTTTAGTAAAATCATTGCTGGGCTGTGCAAGTGCCCTGTTAGCTGATATTGTCCTGTGACAGCTCAATTGGCTCCAAATAGCACAATATGCCACAGTTAGACCTATTTGCCATCTTCCAAAGTTGTCTTCTATATCTCTACTTTGCAAATGACTGCAGATCACTACACTGGTTACCGGTTACGCCGAGTATTACATTAACAATGCTGTGTTTGTTTTATAAGTGCAAGCCTGGCTTGGCACCAAAATACCTGGCTGAGAGGATGCTCGCCGCTCCACGCACAAAAAATCAGTTAGTTGTTCCCCCATCTCGATCAGTGTATTGAGGGAATGGGCATTTCTCAGTCTTGTGTCCTCGACTCTGGAACTCTCTTTTTAGCTGCATACATAGTATTGCCTCCTCTCTCCTATCGCAAATCCCTCAAAACATATACTTTCAACAAATATCGTTTGCCTATATTAGGTTACACGTTCTTGTAATTATCGTTTGAGTCCCCACCCACGTTGGTCCTATTATCCTGTTAATATCTGCCCCTTATTGCGCACTACCAAATAAATAAATAAATATGAATATTCAATGTGGGTAGAGATGCATGCTGATTTGGTGCATGGAGCTGTATGTAAAGACAGAAGGATCTTAGTGAAGCAAGATAGTGTGTGTATTAGGTGACTGGCTGTGTTATGGTGCATGGTGTGCTCCAGCATTCCCTTGAAGCATGTAGGTTTATTTCCATAGGTTATGTTTTACTGTCCCAAAAGAGGCAATAGTGGCCTCATTGCAGGGACTGCCAAGCACGATTTCCATAGATGATGAAGTAAAGGGTTAACAGTGTTAAAGATGAAAGACATAGACCACACCAAACATAAGGAGGATAGAACGGGGAGGGGACAGAAACATGGACTTCCAGGTGCCACGTGTGCTTAGCCACATATAGAGAGATTTATCTAAGGGGCTGTGGCTGAGGACTGCATGGCGTGGGTATAAATCTGTAATGTACTACCTTTGGGAAGTGAAATGTGTGGGTTTTCATTCCAAGTAAAGTGACAATAAACAGAATGTTTCAAGTAACTGAGTGGGTGTCCTGCAAGTAAATGTGCATGTGCTTAAACGGATTGACATAGATTAATTGCAGTGTGAAATCAAACATAAAAGCATGGCTACTTTACCTCCATCACTTCTAAAGAGCAGCATAGTCATAGGCTACGTACATCTATGTTATCAAGGAAAGGGGAAACATGATGGGTGAGAGTGGGATTTCCTTTGCAAATTCGCTGATTGTAAGTTCACCAGTTACTCTCGTGCCATACGTGTTTTGGAGATCAATAGATTGGTCGAAGCAAGTGACTGTGGTTGAAGAATGCGTTGGGTGGAAGTGACCCTGCAATGGATTACCTTGAATAAGCACAATGTGCAGTTTTGAAGTCAAATCAAAGATGCTGTAATCATAGAATTTCTTAAATATCTGAGTACGAGGCCAGAAAATATACATGGAAGAGCTTAATAGGCATAGTTCAATTGCAGTGTGAATGCAAATGTAAAAGGATGCATCCGTTACCCTTTATTACATTCTAAGAGACAGACTGCATATGCTAATGGCATTGATGCCATTTCAAAAATTAAGAGTGAGAGTGGGTAGTAAGTTCACGGATTAGAAAGCTCACAGTTGAGCTCCTACGACTCCCTCCTAGTATGCCTCCCTGCGTGTACTGCAGTTAACTCTTTAAAGGTTGAAGAATGAGTCGACGTGAATATACCTGTAGGAGACTAATGTAGAGTTGCAATTTGTCCCTGCAATTTACACAGCTCATGTGAATCACATTGATGTTACTGCCAAGTTATGTGTGTGTGTGTCTGTGTGTGTGTTTGTCGAGTGTATGTAATATGAGCATATGACTCATGGTAGCTTTTTGTTTATTCAGAAGATTTACTTTACATGGAAGTGTGCAGGTTTATTTTAGACTTTGCTTATGTTTTGTTAAATTTTATATGCAATGCTCAACATTAACAGTTTCCATGACTTCTGGCTGCTGACAGCTGCCATGTAACCAAGTGACTGTATTCATTTGGTGGTGGGTTTCCCTAACAGAAGATTGTTCAGGGTGAGTGGGCAGCTGTGCTACATTCCCAACTTCCTAGCACAAGGTGTATTTTTTTGTTTTGGTTGATGAAGCTTTTAGGCCCTGCGCAACATCTGGGTGTCATTGTTAGTGTGGATGTGATGAAACAATGCACAAGGGGAAGGCGATGAAGCACCCTTCTCCTCACTTAATATACCTCAAATGGAAATGAACAGCTAGGTTCTATAAGCAGGAAATTGGGTGGACGACCTTAAATGAAAAAGGCCTTTCAACTGTAGTACATGTAGGAGTCATGCCCTGGATCTGGCTGCGTGGGTGTTCTTGAGGACTTCCAGGAGCTTTCGTTGACAGGTTAGAGCAATATGGGAGGCTGGACCGCTCTCGGTTGGAGGCTGGATACTTCGAGGAGTTAATGTGCAAAAGCAGGCCTTGTCTGGCCTTCTCACCCTGGGCTGCAATTACCATGGTCTGGTTGTAGAATCTGCTTGCGTGATAACATGTCCAGGTTTACTTCGAGGGTTATGGCCCGTTTCATGAAATGAGTCCTTCTTTTTTTCTTTCTTTATTGTGTCATGGTTTCAAAACTCATATATAAATTAAAATCTTTCACAAGTATTTATAAAATCAAAACAAAATCACATTAATACATCACAATACAAAGCTTACAATGATCTATAAATATGATTAATTTCATATTTCCCCACTTTCTCCGGGCTACCACTCCAAAAAAACAGACATTTCAAAAACTCATATTCTTATACCTAATTTTAACTGTCTGCCTGCATAACATTCTTTCATTTCAAACTTCATCTATTTTGTCATCGCTTAAACACTCCCTCAAAATCAGGTTCTGAACCTCTTACAGTTGCAGACGTTCTATCAATAAATGTCTTAATGTCTCTTCTATACAGTCTGTTTTGCAGAAATAGCAAAACACGGATTAGGGTGGGTACTAGTATCTCTGATATTGCAGTTTGCCCGTCAGGATAAGATTTAAACAGAATCTCAAGTGCGGTGTTCTTAATCAAGCATTCAGGAATGTATTTAAGTACTTTAGTAAATAACCTTGTTTCTCATGTTCTCTAGCGAGATCCTGATATAATCTGAATTCCTTCAGGTGTGTACAAGTATTAATCCAATCACAGTCCCAAAGGTGTTTTTTTTTGTTTTTCTTTTACCCAGTAGGGCTTTCTTTCAAATGTTGATGAGTAAATGCGGTCCTACCTCCTCCACCATGGATTTACAATTCTTATCCCAAGTTACCAAACTGTCACACGATTTTCCCAGTAATAAATCCCTAATATTCAAGAAAAGGGATTTGAAAGATGACAAATCATCTTCATATAGAGAAATAATATATTCCATTTCACACTGGCTTCTAGCGATAAAAGACCCAATTCATAAAAATGGCCATAAGTGGTGCACAATTTGGAAAACTGAGTACTCTTCTTGATAGATTTGCTTATAGGCCACTAACAAGTTTTTTTTTATGAAGACATACCATTGTTTCCAGTCCAAAAGGTCATTTTGAGACAACTTCAATTGTGTAATATTTAACTATAGGTAGAAGTGAATACCTTCCATACTTCTTGTTGATTTTCTTGTTGATTTTCTTCATTTTTGGCATAAAGCTATCAGCTGTTATTCTTAGCCACTTTAAAATATCTCCTGATCCCCATCTACAATGTCTCAGGGTTCCAGGTTATGTGAAGTTCTCGGTGTAATCAATACAGGTTTCATCAAACATCCACGTACAACCTGCCATTGTTCTATTCTTGGAAAGGCTCATAATTGTGGTCTTGGTTTTATTTATTACCAGCCCTTGATTGTTGTATAAAAATGTAAGCTCACCAGCATTTTCTGCAAACCTCTCGGGGTGTGGTCTAGCAGTAAAATGTTGTTTCGATGCTCTAGCCACCTTATTCTCTTTCCACCCAAAGACGGTGAGTCGAGGGCTAAGTCCTCAATGGCTTCGCCCAGGACTAAGATATAAATGTTGAAGAAAGGGGTAAGGGGGCGAGACACACCCCTGCCTCAACCCGTTATCCATAGGAATCAATTCTGTTACACTCCCAGCTAAGTCTAATTTAAATTGCATGAAGGTGTTAGAATGCAAGTAGATCAACATACTTAGCAAGCCTAAAGTAAGGCCCCATTTTTCTAACTTGGCCCAGAACCTCGATTTACTAGGTCAAAAGAAATAGAAAAGCAACAAAACTCAAGTAGAGATCCGAGGAGCCAGGAGTCGTATGTGGGTTTTGGAATATACTTAAGTCAAATGAGTTTAGGGAGGTTTCAACCATTCTACGAAAGCCTGTTTGATTTCTCATAAGACGTCTGGCCGGAATTGCCTAAACCTCTTTGTCCTTTAAAATGAAAGAGGATGCGATCTTACACATCTAACAATGTAATTGGGTGATAGTTAAGTGGATCCAAATGGTTTCCCTTTTTATAAATGTGCCCCACAAATGACAGCTTCCAAGAATCAGGAGTCCTGCCCTTGCAAATGATATTGCAGAATAGCAAGTATAATATATAGGTCTTGAGTTTCGGATTGGCTTTTAATGTATGATTAGGCAAGCCATTTCATATGCCTGCTTGTGAATTACTAGCACACATGATTAGGAACAGGATATCTTCACAGTCACATTTTAATTCCCATTTTACATTCAGTTCCTTCAATTCCCAACTGTTATTCATCACTTTTTTCTTACGTACATTATTGAAGTTGGAAAACCATTTTTCTTGCGAGGGTGATCACTGCTAACATTGTTTCCACGTCCCTCTACAAAATATGATGCTGGTGCTGAGTCAGCCAATTTTTATAACGCAGTTTACATTGTTTAACCAATTGTATTTTTTCAGTTTGTGAAACAGAGGATGGTAATCTGCTCCTCAACACTCTCCACATTCCCCTTCTTTTCCCTACTACCTGTACATTATAAGTATGCAGGTGGGATCTAGCATTTGGCTTCTTCTGTCAGTAATGTTGTCCATCTTTTCTTTTGAAAAGATGATCAACACACCCAGCGTGCATACCTCCTCAAATTCTTCCCGACCCATTAAATTTTTTGACCTGGTTCCAATTCCAGATTATAAGATTTTCCGCAGGGTTATGTTATGTTATGTTGATTTATGCAGCACACTGATGCCACCTATAGGCAGTCTCCAGGCGCTCGTGTGGTCCTACAAGAGAGGAGTGTGGTGAGGTTAGTGGGGATAGGGTAAGAAGATAGGTTCAGAACCAGGAGGACTGGCATCTGTGAGTGTTATTTTGCATGTGGTTGTTTGTGCGGGAGGCCTCATGTATTTATTTATTTGTATTTGTATAGCGCATTTGCAGTCCAGAGGCCTAGAGGCGCTGTTACAGGAAAGTGTATGTAAGTTTGATTAAAAGGTTACATATGACAAAGTGGTCCCTTCATTGCAGATGCATTGGTGACAAGAAACAGAAGTGAAAAAGGAATTTCATAGTTAGCCTACATTAGTCAGCATTACAATAGTGTGTGAGAGCGTTCTCAGAAGGGGCTCGCATTCTCAGAAGGGGCTAGCATCAGGCCACAATACGGCAAGATGTACAGGGTACACAATCAAACAAAAAGCTTTGTTTGATAGCTTTGCGGAATGCTAAGTGGGAATCGATCATCCGTAGGTGAGTGGGAAGAGCATTCCAGTGTGAAGCGGCCAAGTGAGGAAGCAAGTGTCCACAGCACGAACTCTTCGTGTCTTGGGAGTTGTGATCATGTTGGTGTTGCCCTTTCTCAAAGGCCTAGCAGAGGTATGCTTAGCAATTAATTGGACTAAGTACGGGGGTGGCAGATCATGAAGGCATTTATGTGTCAGGGATAAGGTTTTAAAAACAATTCTCTCTTTGACGGGGAGCCAGTGAGCCTTCCTTCTCACTTCAGAAATGTGGTCTTTCCTTGATGTTCCTGTGGCCTCCCTAAGGGCGTTGTTCTGAACAAGTTGGAGTTTAGCCAAGTTTTTACAGGAGGTCCCTACAAGGAGGGCATTGCAGTAATCAAGTCTTGATCTGGTTACTGCCCTAGCAATGGTGAGGCAGTTCTGTCGAGATAAGAAGGGTCTAGCTGCATTTTGTACTTTGGAGTAATAGGCCGATGAGGAGGCAATAGCATTGACCTGTCTATCCATAGTCAAATCCGAGTCAAGGTAGACGCGCAGGGTCTTGACATTAAGGGATATCATGATGGGTATATTATCGACAGTGAAGGACATGTACTGCTTTTCAAGATTGCCCAAAGTGGTGGGTGATCGGATGACTGGATCGTGGAATAAATAGTAGTCAGGGTGTTCATGTCTGCATCATAGTCACCAGTAAGTGGGATAAGCACCTGTGTGTCATCTGCATAGTTGGTATATGAGATACACAGGGCATCAAGGATGCTGAACAGGGACTTCGTGAACAGGTTATAGAGAGTGGGTGCAATGCAGGAGCCCTGTGGGACTCCGCATTTGATGTGCCTTGGCGTGCCACATGCGGATCCGAGAAGACTTTCATGGGCCTCTCTTGAAGAAAGGATGTGATCCAGGCACATGCCTTAGGGGAGAAGTTAGCCGCAGTAGAAAGATGGAGAGAGAGTGTGTTGTGGTCCACCAGGTAGAATGCTGCGGATAAATCGAGGAGCAAAAGGAGCGCTGGTTTGCCTGCGTCTCTAAGGTTGTCCATTTGGTTTTTAAGGTCAAGGAGAGCCGTTTCAGCGCCATGTCGTGGGTGGAAACCAGACTGACGAAGGCTGAGGAGACAGTTGTCTTCTAGGAATATTTGGACTTGCAGGCAGGCTGCTTTGTCCAGAATTTTTTAGTAAAAATGGGACAGTGGTGATGGGCCTGTAGTTCCCGGGAACTGTTGGGTCAAGGGACGTTTTTTAAGGAGCATGTGTACCCAGGCTTCCTTATGTCCAGTTAGGACATGGCCAGACTGGAAGGATGCATTAATGAATGTTGTTAGGAAGGGGGCAAGGATGCGGGCAGAATCTTTAATAAGTTGGGCTGGACAGGCATCACCCTTGCAGTTGGAGGGTTTAATTGATTTGAGCAGGACAATGACTTCTAGCTCACTCATATCATTAAAGTCGAAAGACGTGGAAGGATTCGACTTGGTGGCCATAGGCGAGTTTCTGTGCAAGTTGGCTATGAGGTGTGTCAGCGCTTTTTGATGGCCAAGGATTTTAGTTTGCAGGGTATTAAGCTTATCTAGCATAGCAGACTGAATGCTATTGCACCACTTTTTATCCTTCAGTAGAGCAGGGGGAGGTGTGGATGGTTTTTCCAACTCTCTAAAGATAGTGAAGATTTCTTTTGACCCTGGTTTAACATTGTCAATCCTCGAATTGAATGAAGTGGCTTTAGCCTGGTTTATGTTGGCTTTGTATTCTTTGAAGATAGCCTTAAAGGCACTCCTGTTTTCGTCAGAGCGGTCCATTTTCCAGGCTGAGAGTGCAAGCCTTTTCTTAGAGCATAGTTCCAGTATCTCATGGGAGAACCAGGCGTTGGAATGTTTAACTTTTTTAGATTTCTTTAGTGTTGAGAGGAGCGATAGTGTCTACAGCTTGGGTGATGGTAAGTTTAAAAGCACTAGCAAGAATGTCAGGGTCTTTGAAAAATAGAGGCTGGAGAGCAGGCACCATGAGGAAAGGTGCAATCTTTTCCGAGGTAAGGTGACGTGACCTTCTAGCGAGTGCTGCTGGACACAGGATTATAGGCTTAGGGGGCACTTTATTAGTATTGAGGTCAAATTGAATATAGTGGTGATCAGACCATGAAATAGGAGTGTTTGCAGTGATTTGGACAGCACAATTGTGGTCACTGATCCAATCCGGGGTGCATCCTTTGATGTGAATAGGCCCAGAGATGATTTGAGAGAACTCTAGGGTGGATAGTACTTTATTTACGGTAGTGGCATGGTGATCTTTAGGGTCATTAAGGCCTAGATTTAGATCACCCAAGAGCAGGACTTGAGAGGTCTTTTTGAGATTGTCAGACAGGGAGAGGATGAGGGTCTCATGGAATTCAGCGATGGGACACAGGGGTCAATAGACAATATGTATGGTAATGTTGCAGTTATGGGAGAAGTTGATTTTGAGTAGGAGGTACTCACAGTTGTGACCGTGCTCCCCTTCGACCTCCCTAATAGCAAAGGTTTCTCTGGCGATAAGGGCCAGTCCACCACCTCTCTGGTGAGAACGGTCTTGTCTGAAGATCGTGTACCCAGCTAGGATGGCGAGTGAGCGTACAGGGCCCGAGGCTTCATTCAGCCAGGTTTCCGTAATTATCAGGAGGTCAATTTTATCCTTGACAATGAGGTCATGGACATCTAGGGCATGGGCTGGTAGCGAGCAGGCGTTGAGTGGCTGTCGGCCAGGGTGTACCCCGGAGAGTCTCAGGTGACGTGCGCACCTCTGGGCTATTGGCAACCGAGGTTTGCTGCTGTGAAGCAGATGCAGGCATAGATGTGTTGTTATGGGAAGGAGAAGGGAATGGACCAGCAAGAGACACAGGCGCAGGCACAGTGTACGTAATATCAACATCACAAGCATGTAGTGGCATAAGCGCACCACTGGCCACCAGCACACTAGGCATAGTATCAGCGTCACAGGCAGGTACGGGCATGGGCGCATTAATGAGCACAAGCGCAAGCATAGCAGGTGAAATATCAACCACAGACTTATAAGGACATAAGCAAGCACAGGAGGTGAAATATAAGGCGCAAGCACAGGAGGTGAAATATCAACATCACAGGTAGGTAGTGGCATAGGCGCAATAACAGTACAGTAGGCATGGTGTCCACATCACTGGCTTATAAGGACATGGGTGCACAAATGGGCACAGGCGCAAGCACAGAAGGCGAAATATCAACTTCACAGGTAGGTAGTGGTGTATGCACAGCACTGGGCACAGGCACAGGCACAGTAAGCATAGTATCACCATCACACGCAGGAAGGGGTGTGGGCGCGCCAAAGGGCATAGGCAAAATTGGCATAATATCAGCATCACAGGCAAGTAATGGCACAGGTGCAGCAGTAGGCATAGGTGCAGGCATAATTGGCATAATATCACCATCAGATGTAGGTAAGGGCATGGGCGCAACAATGGGTACAGGCGCAGACACAATACTAGCTTCAGAGGCATGAGCGAGCGTGCGTGCAATATGTGATGCAGGCAATGATATACAAGTAGTAATCATTAATGGCAGGCAATGATTGTCAATTGTAGGAGAGCCAGCGCCTTTGTTCCAGAAAGTATACAGGTAAGTGATATTGTTAGTGGGTAGGGTCATAGTACGGGGTCTCTCGGTGAATAAACTGGGGTGTCACACGGGCATCCGACTTTAGTAGGTCGGAGCAAGCACTCAGTATGGGTTGTTGCAGAGCAGCCGTTGATCTAGTGGGTGGCGTTGACACAATTAGATGCGGGCAGCCAGCTTGGGTGAACGAAGCAGGTACGGCAGAGGTAAGGGGGAGAGGGGCTGATGACAAGGTGATGGTGGGGGTAGCATAATTGAAGGGTGCACACACACCGCAATAACTGGTGGCCTTACTCTGGGGATGGTGAACGCTTTGCGCGCATCTGACTCCCATGCACCTGTTGCGGTGGTAGGAGTTTTGAGCATAGGAGAGGGGGGGGGGCTGGCCGGGTGCGTGAGCGAAGTCAAGAGTTTCTAGCATAGCATGGTGGGGCTAGTGGAGTGTATGAGACAGCCCTGGTGTCTGCGACATGATTTCCCTGTATCGTGACGATCTGGCTTGAAGTGAGAGCCTTACCTTGTGAGGCTGGGCGGGTGCACGATCCCGCACCTTGGAGCAGCAGAGAGCTGCAGAGAGGGAGAAAGACCTTTTCCCCCAGCCATCTCCCTGCGGCTTTGCCTGCCGGTCTCCTCCTCCCCCATTTAAGTCAGATGGGGAGGAGCTGGCAGGATGTGGGAGCCTATCGGACTCCGGGCCAGCGGCAGTAATTTTCGCGGGCATGTTCCTGCTTCCTGGACAACAAGAGTGGTTGCCTGGGCAACAGACACGGCCTCCTCATGGCCTGGTAGTGCGATCCTTAATGTGGGCAGCAATGTTGATAGTAGATGAAGCTGCTGTCTGGATCTCCTGTCTGGGGTGGCATTTCCTTGGTGCATGGGCATTATCACTCGCAGCAGAGCTGCAGAGAGGGAGAAAGTCCTTTTCCCCCGGCCTTCTCCCTGCGGCTTCGCCTGCCGGTCTCCTCCTCCTCCATTTAAGGCAGGAGGGGAGGAGCTGGCAGGATGTGGTAGCCTATCGACCTCTGGGCCGTTGGCGGTGATTTTCGCAGGCAAGTTCCGGCTTCCCGGAACAACAAGGATGGTTGCCTGGGCAACAGACACAGCCTCCTCACGGTCTGGTAGTGCGAGCCTCGATGCGGGCAGCAATGTTCATTGTAGAGGAAGCTGCTGTCTGGATCTCCTCACGGGGGTGGCACTTCCTTGGTGCATGGGCATGTTCCCTCACAGCAGAGCAGCAGAGAGGGAGAATGGCCTTTTCCCCCCGCCTTCTCCCTGCAGCTTTGCCTGCCGGTCTCCTCCTCTTCCATTTAAGGCAGGAGAGGAGGAGCTGGCAGGATGTGGGAGCCTTTCGGACTCCTGGCCAGTGGTGGTGATTTTCGCGGTCATGTTCCAGCTTCCTGTAACAACAAGGGTGGTTGCTGGGCAACAGACACGGCCCCCTCACAGCTTGGTAGTGTGATCCTCGATTTGGGCAGCAATGCTGATTGTAGATGAAGCTGCTGTCTGGATCTCCTCACGGGGTTGGTGCTTCCTTGATGCATAGTCATGTTCCCTCGGAGCGGAGCTACAGAGAGGGAGGAAGGCCTTTTCGTATTGTAAGCGTATGGGTAAGATTCAGTGACTCAGGTGGTGTCTTGTGTTGTGTGGGTTACGGTGGGTTTGGTCATGCGCAATGGTTAGATAGTGTTAATAAGGCATCCAGCATCACAGGTGGCCGTAGCTGTAAAATAATATGGTATCTTGGTTTGGAGTATCGTTTTTGATGGTTTTATGGACTTTGTGGGTGGTTCATTCTATGTGAGCTTCAGCATGTGGAGATGCTGGGTGTGAACATAATATTTAGTATCTATTTGTTTATGTGTTGTGTGGTTAGTTCGATGTCTGGAGTGTTGGTATCAGTTATGGTGGAGGAGCAGAGATGGGAAAATGGGTTAGTAAGTCAGCCAGTTTGTTGGAGCCACTGGCGCAGCTCTTTGGTTGCCGCTTGACGTTATCTTGTCGGTTCTTGTTTGTGGTTCTTTTACCCATCTCATCTCCTTTTCAGTCATTTGCCTGTGGTGGTGGTGTTGTTGCTGGTGTCCCTTAGACGTTGTCATTGTCTGCTGAATAGCCAGGTTTTGAGCAATTTCCTGAAAGTGATATGGTCTTCTGTGGTTCTAATTTCTTTGGACATGCTCTTCCAGGTATTAGCAATTAGACATGAGAACCCTATTCTGCCAAATTTCTTTTTTTCGTAGTGATTTGCCTCTATTTGTATGTTTTTTCTGGATCTTAGTTCCCTTCCTGGGTGATACTGGCTAATCTTGTCTCGGAGGAATTCCGCTCCTTGTCTATGCAAGGCTTTGTGGGCAATTCAAAGTGCTTTGAATTTGATGCACTTTTAACTGGTAATGAGTGTAGGCTTTTCAGTACTGGAGTGATGTGGTCTCTACTGTCTAGTCTTAATAGGATCCTGGCTGCTGTATTTTGCACTCTTTGGAGTTTCTTGGAAAGTCTTTGAAGCATTCCTAGGTAGAGACTGTTTGCATAGTCAATTCTTGTGAGTATCAGGGATATGATTATCAGGGTTCCGTGGGGGAAAGTGAGGTAGGGGAGTAATCCTCTGCACAGTCGTAGGAGGAAGAAGCATTTTTTGGTGATTGCATTGACTTGCAGTTCCAGTGATAGTCTGTTGTCCATGAGTATTCCTAGGTTGTTTACTACATTGGTAGTCTTTGGTTGCATTCCCATGCCAATAGCCCAGTCCAGTTGTGAGTTCCCTCCGTTGAATCCTGCGGGTGAGAGCATTATTTTCATTTTTGTTCGGTTCAATTTAAGGTTGTTCATTATCATCCAGATGTAGATGTCTCTGAGGCAGTTTTTGAGACTGTGATTTAGTTCCTGGGTTCTGTTTGTTTTCACAATTAATTGTGTGTTGTCTGTGTAGTTCTAGGCGGTAGATCTATGGTTTTGAATGGTTTTCATCAGTGGGCCCATGTAGTTGTTAAAAAGCAAAGGGGCAAGACTGGATCCCTGTGGGACTCTCCAGGATATATTGTTGGTGTTTCAGGTGAACTTTGGCAGGTAGGTTCTTTCAGTTCTGTTTGTTAGGAATTAGGTATGCCACTTTATTTCAGATTCCTGTATACCACATTCCATCAATCTTTTTATTAGTGTTGAGTGGCTGATTGTGTCAAAAGCTGCTGATATATCCAATAGTATGAGGGCCGATTGGGTGCCGTCATCTGCTTTTAATTTCAGGTCGTCCCATATCAATACAAGTGCTGATTCTGTTCCTCTCATTGATCTGAAGTCGACTTGTGACCGGTCAAGTATTCCTTTAATTATGATGTCTTTAAGAAGGATTCTGAACACGTGGTTCTCCAGTGTCTACTGCGCTTTTTGATTCCTTTTTTAATCAGATGCTTAATGTATGCTGATTTGAAGGAGGACAGTACTATTCCTCATTATGTTCCGGAAGTGTGTCGCCAGGGATCTGTGACTGAGGATTCCTTTGAAGATGTCACAGGGTCATGGGTCCCTTGGGGGATCCTGCAAGGTTGGTGTCCTTAATTAATGTGACAAATGTTTCCTTTGCAATTGGTCTAAGCAGGTGGGATTTTCTGTAATCTGTGTTTCGCCTGGTGTCAGTGGTCCGGTAGTCGTGGTTCTATTTGCCTGGGCTAGGTTGATGGTCTCCTTGATTGTGTCTATTTTTCCTCTCAGGTGGTTGGTGATGTTGTGACAAAGTGCTTGTGTCGGGGTTATGGAATTCTTGCAGGAAAAAGTTTTTTTATCTCTGATGATTTTGAAGAGTTCTTTCTGTGGATTGTTTGCCTGTTCTATTCTTGTGACGTAATAGAACTTTATTGCTTTGAGAAACTGTTGATTTGCATAGTTTAAGTTGCCTTTGGTATTTTATTTTGTCTCAGGTGTATTGTTCTCTCCATTTGTTTACCATTTTCCGATTGTGTTTTTTTAGTTCTTGCTTCTGTGAACCATTTTGCTGCCAGTTTTTTTGGTGTTGCTTTGAATGTTTTAGATAGTGCCAGTTGGTCAAAGACCTTGGTGATGCAATTGTTGAGTGTGTCTTTTGCTGTGTCTATGATTGTTTTGGTGGGTTCTGTTTCGCTCAGGAAGGTTGAGTTTAGAAGGTGTGTTAGCGCCTCTAGGTCTAGGATCTTCCAGTTTCTTTTCTTGCTTTTATGGAGTATTTTCTTTCCGGGCAGTAGGCAGGTTTTGGCATGTGATGTAGAAGGGCATTAAGTAGTGGTCGCTCCACACCATTGATGTCAGTGGGGCGGATGCACATAGTCCTTCCTTGCAGAACATTGCATCCAGGGTGTCATGGGTGGATCCATTTACTATTTGCTTGAAATGCAAGGTTTCCAGGAGTGCGCAGAGTGAGTTTGCTGTGGACTCGTTTTCTGTTTTGAACCGTATGTTGAAGTCTCCCAGTATGACTAGTTGGTCATGGTGAGTTGATAGGATGGCGGCCTCGTCTGCTAGATTCTTGCAAAGTTGGGGTTGTAAGAAGATGGTCTGTAGATCAGGAGGAATACTATGTTGGCTTTGTCATTGAGTTTAACTTTGATGAAGAGGGATTCATAGTATTCTGTGTTGTTTGCGACAAGTTGAGATGCTTGGATATATTCTTTGTGTATGATTGCAATTCTACCTCCTCTTTGGTTTTCTCTGTTGGTGTGTTTTAATTTATAATTGTCCGGTATTGCTTTGTTCGCAATGGCTTTGTAGTTGACTGATAACCAGGTTTTTGTGAGAAAGAGCACACTGGTGCCTCCGTTGCTTTGGAGGTCATCTATTTCTATTGAGTGTTTTGACATGGATCTAACATTGAGAAGGCTGCAGCGTAGTTTGTTTGATTCTCCTTTCGGGTTGTTGTTTGTATTGTTTGTCCAGCCCCGTGTGTTGTCAGTTGGGTTTCCGTTGCTTGTGGGTTTTTCCTGGTTGATCCTTTTGAGCGGTGTGGTTCTTTGGTGATCAGTCTCTTCGTTGTCTAGCCTGATAAGTTTTATGGCGGGGTTGGTTGGGTTTGATTCATTGTATAGGTACCGGTCCGTTGTTCCACTATTTCTTGATGTAGGGCAGGTAGAGGGTGATGGATTACACATTTTCCCTGATTCTGGTTGGGGTATTATTCATGGAATAGACCAGGTTGGGGATGTTTACTAGTTGTTCTGTTGAGTTTGGTATCCTGATGTGGTCTGTGCTCGTAACCCTTGTTGGCTGTCAGTTCATTGTTGCTGGGCCGTTTTTGCTTGCCCCACAGTCATATGTCGAGATTTAGCGAGCAATGTAGTTTGTCTTTGTTATGGTCTTGTGTCTCCTTGGGCTGTCTAGGCTGTTTATTGTCCAGTTTTTTAGAGTTGTGGGATCATGCTGTTTGGTACCTTCCCGAGCGGTTTGGGTTTTCTTATTATTTCTGTTGTCTGTTCTGGCTTCTTTGTCTATTTTGTGGCGAGGCATGCTGTTTCGATTGTGGGTTGTATTCCTTTGAGTGGGCGTCCTTTATGGATTGATGTCTTTCCTGGTCTTTGGGTTTAGTCTTTTTTGTTTGTGGTTAGTTGTTGCTTTTAGCTGCTGATGTTGTGAATAGTCAAGACCTCCTTTGAAAGAACTTTGTGGTTTGTTTTGTTTATTGTTCTTTCCTTTCTGGCACGTATCATTTTTTGTTGTTTATCTTGGTCTTTTGGTTATGGTGGCTGAACCAGGGGTAGGAAACCCTCACAGTTCCTTCGTTTTAGTTGTCTTTTCTTTCTGGCTCCGATGTACAAACCCACGGTGGGTGAGAATGTCTGGTTGCAGACCTAGCGATTGCTCACAAGACACTTGTGTCTGAGCTGCCGTGCCTGTGGGCACCTAAAACATAGCTATCAGGGTTTGTGTGGGGTCCAAACATCAGTGCAGTAACATCTAGACCAAGGAAACCTGGGTAGAAGGGGTGGGGCTTAAAGGGAGAACAGGCAACACAGTCACACCTATGCTTGGGACACCTGGACAGAGGGAGAAGCTTACAGAGGGGGTAGGACAGTCATTGCAGTACTACTTCGACTTGGAACAGCTGTCTAGAGGGAGAAGGGCCTAAAGAGGGCACAGCAGTCCATGCAGTCACACCTAGAATTTGGACAACTGGACAGAGGGAGAGTGCCTAAATAGGGGCACAACAGTCAGGTCAGTCACACCTATAATCCGGACACATGGGCAGAAGGAGAAGGTCCGTGGTGGACACAACATTCAATGCTACAACTCCTCGAAATGGGACTCCTGGGTAGAGGGTCACAGCAGTGAATGCAGCAACCCTAGACCTGGGAACCCCTGGATAACGTGAGAAAGGCCTGAGTAGGGGCACAGCAGTCAATGTGATAACTCTTTGATTTGGATAAGGGCACAATAGTAAATGCAGCAACCAATAGACAATGCAATAACACTTTGAGTTAGGACACCTGAGTTGAAGGTCACACCAGTAAATACGTTAGACCTGGGACTTCTGGGTAGCCAGAGACAGACCAAAGTAGAGGCTCAACAGTCAATGCAATAACTCTTTGATGTGGATAGGGTACAACAATGGATTCAGCATCCAATAACACAATGCAACAACAATTTGATTTGGGACACCTGGGTAGAGGCCAAAGGTAGGACACAGCAGCCAATGAAACAACCCTATTATTTGGATTGGGGCACAGCAGTGAATGCAGCAACCAATAGCATAATGCAATAATACTTTGATTCTGGACAACTGGGTAGAGTGTCACACCAGCAACTGCATCAACCCTAGAGCTGAGACACTTGGACAGTGGGAGAAAGGCCCAACAGTCAATGCAATAGATTTTGATTTGGATAAGGTACAACAATGGATGCAGGACCCAATAACACAGTGCAATAACAGTTTGATTTGGGATGCTCTGGCCCCAACAGCTAATGCAGCAACCTTAGACCTAGGCACCTGGACAGAGGGAGAAAGGCCTAATGAGGGACACAGCAGTCAATGGGATAATACTTTGAAATGATGTGTTACATAGACCATCTGTCTAAATGTGAGATATGGGTGGCTACCATAATCTGTCTAATTGTGTGAAATGCCTGGCTGACAAAATGTGTGTAAATGTGAGATATGGCTAACTTACACAATCAAGGTAAATGTGAGATATGGCTAACATACACAATTAGGCAAACTTGCACAGGGTAAACGTGAGAGATGGCTAACTTACACAATCAGGCTGAATGTGAGATATGATTTGATTATGATTTTTGAATTTATATTACGCTTAGCCACATGGAGCCGAGCAATGAATTGCATCGGATCGCAGGTGGTATTTAGCTAATAACCAGTAGGCCAGATTTATCTTGTACATTTTAGGCAGAAAGGTAAGTCTTCAACTTTTTCCTGAATTCACAGAAAGATTAAATTCTCCGGAGTTCATAGGGCATGGAATTCCACACTCGTGGACCTCAGCGTAATCTATCACCCCAGGACACAGATCCAGATTTTGGGATCATCAATAGATGTCCTACGGATCGTAGACAGCGATCGGGTCGGTAGATGGAAATTTTAGAGCAAAGGTATTTAGGCGCAGACCTCTGAAGGCACTTGAAGACCAGACAAAGGGTCTTAAACAGGACCCTCTGCTGTACTGGCAGCCAATGAAGGTCTCTGTGGAACTGTGAAATAGGCGAATGTCTGGGCAACAAGAAAAGCATCCTAATGGCTGCATTCTGAGCTACCTACAGACACTGGATTTGGCCCATTTAGGATCCCCATCAGTGGGGCATTACAATAATCTAACCTGGTATTCACTAATTTACCAAATACTGAGGGGAGATCTTTGTCCAAAATAAGCAGCAGCAGGGGTTTTAGCAGTTTAGTACGCTGATAATATACTGATTTGCCTAGTTCATCCAAGGTTGTTTACTATAGCTACAAATGATGTTGGAACCTCAAAAAGTGCTGGACATGATAATTGCTGCAACATTTTAGCCAGTTTAGTCTTTGATCCAAATAGTTTGATTTCTGTTGCATTTGGATTTAATTGGAGCTTGTTTGCCACCATCCAATCATTATCCTTTCAGCACATGCAAGTACACTCTCCATTGCTTCTACTGGTTCTTTTAGCCGCAGGTAGATCTGGGTAACATTAGCGTAAGAATGGTGTTGCACCCCAACATCCAAAATAATTCTCAACAGGGGAAGAATACAAATGCTAAATAGTAAAGGAGACAAAGAATTAGAAAATCTGAAATAAATGTCCCCAATTTAACCTGTTGGGTTCGATTTGACAAGAACGAAATGAACCGCTGCAAGGATTCATCAGAAACATGAGCCGTTGTTGAAAGTCTCGAGGCAAGAATCTCAAAATCGGCCGTATCGAAGGCTGCCGATAAGTCCAGCATAACTAGCATGCTAATGTCACCCTCATCCAGTAGCAGATCCAGTATCCCCTGAATTTTTGATGTCCAAGTTAGGCCTGCAATGGAAAGATAATTGGAAAGTATCTTATGATCCAATGTATCTTTCTTTAAAAGAGGTGTGAGGTGTGACTTCTTCAGTTCCATTGGGAAATGCCCCTGTTTAAGTGAGGCATTTACAACAGATAGAAGAGGCCCACATATAGCTGCCACATGCTTTCTGGCCAGATAAGCAGGTACAGGTTTGTAATTATGATTTGTAGGCTTTAGTGTGAGCAGAAACCATTTCCAAGACCACTGGTTTAAGAGTGAATTTAGGACATGTACAACCTTCATCACTAATTGACACTTTATCTATTGATGATGTGACAGTCTGAGAATCATTTTTTCCCTAATGTGGTCAATTTTATCTATGGAGAAGTTGTTAAATTAATTTGCCAAAGGTAAAGATGGAGTGAGCTGCGGCATCATACAAGCGGGGGATGCACATTTCTTTATTGTGGTAAAAAGGGCTTTTGGTCTGTTCTGGGCAAGATCAAACTGCTCTTTCAGACATGATGCCTTGGCCAAAACAATACCTCCCTTATAATCTTTCAGTGCACTTTTAGTCTCCTGGAGATCCACTGGAGACCTAGTCTTCGGCCAGAGCGTCTCTTTGTGACAACAGTCTTTTAGTACTCGCAATGAGTCATGAGTCTTTCTTCCACTGATTGTTCCTACTTTCAGGTTTGTTGATACTGCTCATGGGCGCAAAATCATCACAATTACCTTGAAGACATGACATTAGAGCCTGAAAAGATTCTTGGCATTTTGAGCTAGCCGAGGGCATAGTTAGTCTATTAAGCAATTGTGCACTTGTGATAGCATCCATTTTCTTTTTACTGTGTATTAGTTGGCCATTCAAAGTGTTATTTTTTTTGTTGCATTTGTTCGTTTGGGATAACAAATTTTACCACACAGTGATCAGACCATGTAACAGGAGTATTCTCCTGATGGCATACTTCTTTACCTCTAGACATAACAATGACTAAGCAATGGCCACCCACATGGGATATAGCTTTGGTCAATAGCCTACGGTCATGAGAATACATTATGTCCCTAGGCTGGACATATTCTGAGTTGCCCGATTCATTACACCCAAAATGATTACATTTAAATGGTGCACTGCTTCAGTTCCAAGATAGCTATCAAGCCCAAGTAGAAAAGGGCCGGCAGGGCCCGGAGGTCTATAGCACAATACTAAGTGATAAGCATGTTTGAATGGCATGAGTAGGGTACCGAAGATAACTTGGGAACTTGCTTCCCAAGTAAGTGTTTGAAAATTAACTATCTCCAATAGGACCTTGTGGTTTCCCTATGTGCCCACTTAATTTGGTAGTTCTCTGGCAGCAATAGAAAGAAATGTGCAACAGAGGTAGAAGTAAACCAGGCTTCAGTTATAAACAGAATATCCAGGTTTAATGAAGGAATCAAATCGTTAAGTGCCATGGTGTTTTTCATAGCCGACATAGCATTGATCAAGGCTACTTGTAGGGGTGATATACAATGTGCAACTGGGATCTGTTGGGTCTTCAGAATGCCCAATTGTCTCATTTTGTTCAATGCCCTCAATGTAATTGAGACACCGTTTTTAATTGCAGTTCTTGCAAAAACGTTGGCAGGTGATGATATATTGTGCACAACCTTGTTACCCAATGCAATTTGCCCAACAGCAGGGAATGAATCTCTATATAGTAATAGAATTCCCACTGTAAAGCGGTCTAACTATCCAATATATGGTATGTTTTAACTTAAAATATGGTTAACTTACACAGCCAGGCTGAATGAGAGATATGGCTAACGTACGCAGTCAGGTTAATTTATATAGTCAGGCTAAGTGTGAGATATGGTTAACTTAAACAATCAGGTTAACTTACACAGTCAGGTTAAATGTGAGATATGATTAACTTACAGAATTAGGCTGAATGTGAGATATGGTTAACTTACACAGCCGGGCTGAATGAGAGATATGGCTAACTTACACAATCAGGTTAATGTACGCAGTCAGGCTAAATGTGAAATATGGCTAACTTACACAATCGGGTGAATTTACACAGTCAGGCTCCATGTGAAGTATGGCTAACTTACACATTCAGGCTAAATGTGAGATATAGCTTTACACAATCAGGTTAACTTACACAGTCAGGCTAAATGTGAGGTATGGCTAACTTACACAATCAGGCTAAATATGAGATATGGCTAACTTACACAATCAGGTTAACTTACGCAGTCAGGCTAAATGTGAGGTATGGCTAACTTACACAGTCAGGCTAACTTCCACAATCAGGCTAAAGGCTATTGTAGAAATAACAAGATACGATTGGGTCAGACAATCTAATGGGGAACAGGGATTGCTCGTCCCTCTTTCCAGACATTGCCTACCTTATCTGTTGCTGCCAGTTGATGGTTACTGGCTCCCCAGCCTAACACGGCCAAACACAATCTGTTGCTGCTTCTGCTGGAGTTGCCCTTTGCCTCTGGGTCCTTAGCTGCAGGGGCTGCCAGGAAGGGGGCTGACGTGGGAGGGTGGCTTAAGGAGCAACCTGGGCCAATCAGAGGCTGGGGGTGGGCAGGTCAAGGGAAACGAGGAAACAGCTTACTCAGCCAGGAAAGGAAGCTATGTGCACACAATGTGAAAACAGATGCACAGGTCAAAATGGCCACACAAAATACTTACCTAGGGCGGATGGCTACTCAAGAGGGGTGCATGTGGAAATGCACGCTGGACCTCAGCCTTGGAAGCCCTTTGCAAAACCAGACACAGTTGAGCCGATCAGAAGGTCGGGTGGGCTTGGAGACGGGATGATGGGAAGGGAGAACAGGAAATGGCTCGCTGGGCCGGGCAAGGCGCTATGTGCACACAATGTGAAAACAGATGTGCAGGCCAAAATGGCCACACAAGACTCTTACCAGGGGCAGATGGCTATTCAAGGCAGCCACTGGTGGTAATGCATCCCGAACCTCAGCCCTGGAAGCCCTGTGCAAAACCAAACACATTTGGGTCAATCAGAGGGCAGGGGCAGGCTGAGAGGTGGGAGGACGGGAAGGAAGACCAGGAAACAGCTCACTCGGCAAAGCAAGGATGCTATGTGCACAAGATGTGAAAACAGATGCACAGGCTAAAATGGTCACACAAGATACTTAACAAGGGCAGATGGATACTCAAGGTGGCCGCAGTTGGAAATGTGCACCAGATTTCGACCCTGGAAGCCATTTTCAAAAACAAATAGAGTTGGGCCAACCATAGAGCTGGGCGGACTGGGAGGTGGGTCGAAGGGAAGGGAGGCAATGACATTTCTTGCTGGGCCTGGCAAGGATGCTCTGGGCATAGGATGCAAAGCCAGAAGCACAGGCCAAAATGGCCACAAAAGAAACTTACAAGGGCCAGATGGCGTCTCTAGATGGCCGCAGGTGGAAATACGCGCCAAACCTTGGCCATGGAATCCCTTTGCAAAAATAAATACAGTTGGGCCAATCAGAGGGTGGGGGCGGGCTGGGAGGTAGGAGTATGAGAAGGGAAACCAAGAAATGGCTCGCTGGGCCGGGCAAGGATGCTATGTGCACATGCTGTGAAAACAGATGCACAGGCCAAAATAGCCACACAAGACACATACCAGAGGCAGATGGCTACTCGAGGGGGTTGTAGGCGAAAATGCACGCCGGACATCAGCCCTGGAAGCCCTTTTCAAAACCAAACACAGTTGAGCCAATCAGAAGGTAAGGGTTGGGCTGGGAGGTGGGAGGACGGGAAGGGATATCAGGAAGCGGCTCGCTGGGCCGGGCCAGGACGCTATGTGCACATAATGTGAAAACAGATGTGCAGGCCAAAATGACCACACAAGACACTGACCAGTGGCAGATGACTACTCAAGGCAGCTGCAGGTGGAAATGTACCCCGGACCTAGGCCCTGGAAGCCCTTTGCAAAACCAAACACAGTTGGGCCAATCAGAGGGCGAGTGTGGGCTGGAAGTGGGAGGACGGGAAGGCAGACCAGGGTCTGGCTCGTTCGGCCAGGCAAGGGTGCTATGTGCACACAATGTGAAAACAGATGCACAGACCAAATGGTCACACAAGACACTTACCAGGGGCAGATGGACACTCCATACGACCGCAGGTGGAAATGCATGGATTCTGTGTGTATCTCTTTTCACATTGTTTGCAAATAAAATCCTTGCCCGACCCTGGAAGCCCTTTGCAAAACCAAACGCAGTTGGGAAAATCAGAGGGTGGGGCAGGCTGGGAGAAGGGAGGATGTGAAGGGAGACCACAAAACAGCTCACTGGGCCCCATCAAGGGCGCTATGTGCACACAATGTGAAAACAGAAGCACGGGCCAAAATGGCCACACAAGCCACTTACCAGGGGCAGATGGCTACTCGAGGCGGCCACAGGGTTAAAAGTGCATTAATTTCTATTTGTTTCAAATAAAATAAAACCTCAGTATTTATGGAAAAAGTTGCTGTGATTAAATCATGTTCACTAAGATCAGTTCATATTATCTGAAAAAGATCACACTTATTGAATAATTTAGGACTCACACATATATGGTCAATGCAAGAGAAGTATTGTCCTCTTCGCCAAGTTGGTGCATTCAAGTCTCCTCTAACATTACCATTTAAATACATGCAGTCCCAATTGCTTAAAAAATGCTGCCAGGTGTGACCATTGGCCTTATTTTTTCTTATCTTTGTCCCTAAACCAGACCCCTGTTCACTGTCCAAATCATGGCAAATTGAATTAAAATCACAAGCTGAAATCTCCTCACCCGTAGTATGTTGTAAAAATCAATCTTCCAAGATCCTACTCAGATTCTCACAGAATTTCAATAGATGTTTATAATTAGATGCTCTTAAACGTTATTTCTTCAGGAATTCCATATTCTACTGCTATTAGGTACGTACCATACCCAACCTACTTGTAAGGTGACTCTTTATAGCTGTTCAATGGCCAGATTATCAAACATTTGCACGAGTTCTAAAACGTGAGCAAATGCTTTGATAATATATAACGCAGAAAACAGGTTTTGTCACAAGTGGTATTATCTTTCAATGTTTGTACTTGGGCAAAAATAAATCATACTGTTGTTTGTACTCTGTTTGATGCATAACATAAAAATAAATATGTTTGCTACGTTTCTTTTCATGTTACTCATCAAACATAGTAAATAAGACAGTCTGTTTACATTTTGCCCTTGTGAAAACATGTTTAGGTAATACACATTAGGGCTAAACCTGTTTGCTCCTTTCCCAATTATCTAAGCAGTAAAATCGGTGTTAAACTAATTTGCTCAACTTTTTGCACCAATGCAAAGCTTTGATAATCGGCCCCCGACAGGCGATCAAACGCACCTCAGATTGCCGGTTTGGAGATGGTGTTGAATCCCTCTATGTATATATGTTCACATTATCCATGTTTCCTGGAAAAAGAGGATCTGGAAGTCCTTTGCTATTCACTAAGAGCCATGTTGTTCGTCATATGCCTAAGACCCCTTAAGTTCCATGAGAGCACCTTACACTTTTTGAAATTCGCTAAAGACATTTAACTCCCTGTGAGTTAGACCCATGTGAACTCTTAATGGCCTCTGAAGGCCAATGCCAATTCTTACAATATACACATTGATTGGTGCAGGTTTTTGCTGTTTTTCTGTGACTGTCCCCAATGATTCCTTAACACATGTAGGAAGAATACGAGCTCCCTGTATACTGCCTGCTAGTCCATTATCCTTATAAGTGGACAGTGTCAGATTTTGTCAACCCCCCCAAGTCCCCCCTTTGGGACAGAAGCAATATCATAGCAAATTGCCTTGAAACTTTTAACTTCAGACAAGAGCATTTCTCTAATCAATCTAGAAGGAATTCCTAGGGTAACCAGATCAGGGCGTTTATCATCTAGAACTCCACAAGTTCAATGTCACCTGAGGTGATCAGCCTTAATTGAGGCATATCATACCATAGGCCCAATATGTTGGAGTGATTCAATAAGGTCCTATTTACATTTACACCCTGTAAAGCAAATTCCACCATAATTTGCAGTACATTGTTTGTATTCACCTTTGAGCACCTCGAATTATTGTGGTGTAGTATTGGCCCATACTTCTGGGAGATTTAGAACTCAAAAAATGTCCAGGAGGATTTTTTATTAAGGTTCTTGTTTCTCTGTTTTTTTGTTTCCTGCTATGAGTCCCGTTTGTCCCTTGTTTTCTTAATGGTGCTCTACGGGAAGGAGCCTCCAAAGGTTGACAAAGATCCTCAATGGTTCCTTCATCTCTGAAACTGCACGCACTATTGGAATAAACCTCTTATGTGTCAAGTGTTGCAGCTGTTATCATTACCGTAAGGTTTATGGGGGTCATCATGAGTTGGGCGGTAAGGGATTACCGGCACCGGCACCGGTAAGGAGACCGGTGCCTGTAATCCCTTACCGCCCAATTCCGAGGGCCCTTAGCGGGAACTGTAAGGAACATGTGGTCTGACCACACGTCCCTTACGGGTCCCGGTAAAGGACCAGGGCGCTAATAACGTGCTTGCTAGTCGCAAACCCGTTATTAGAGCCCTCCCCATTCCCATTGAGCCCTGTGGGGGCTTAAATGGGAATGGGGAATGGTTTGTTCAATGGGGATTTACCGATCCCTCCAGGGTCGGAATGCACCAGTAAGTCCCCATTGAACAAGACCGGTGCCGGACCCGGTATTGGAGGCAGCCATGGCGCAAATAGCGCCATGGCTACCTCTAATCTCGGAATGAGGCCCATATCTTTTTTAGTAGTTCTGCATTACTTTCTTTGTTACAAATACCACATAGGTCTTTGACAAAAAACAGGGAATCCAGACTAGCTTGAATTGCCATAAGGCTAGCTGAGTGGCTTTTTACTTCCACCAGAATATTATCATAAAAAATACACTATAGGAATGAGGACTGATTTTAAAGCAGAGAGAAATGTTGGGACTAGGCTTGTTATTTTCCCTTTGAGAAGTACATCCGGGGAGCTCTGCTGGTGAACTTATTGGGAATGAGCTATATAATGGTGCAACATCGAGTCACCTAGGCATTCTATCAGACAAGGAGACAATGTGGTGGAGTAATATGCCTTACTATGGAGAGCAATGAACATGGTGTTCTCCCTCCCCCCTATCAAGGGTAAGATTTGTGCTTTGGAGGGAGTTGTTTCCCCGTCACCTGCAATTGAAAAAGTGCGAGAATACAAGTACCAGAATCCTTAGAGACATCAATGTGAATTAACCTGAAACACCTGAAAAGGAAATGTAACCAGACACGCCTGAAAAGGAAAAGAAACACAGCCTCCCTGATGACTGATGGAGTCAAGAAAACGTTTGGAGGAGAAGACAATTTGTTGCTACAGCAGGAAAACTTGACTGGGAACCAGAGTGCCTGCCTTGTCATCATTCTTTACATTAATATATTATGTATTTCCTTTTTTTAAAGAGAAGGGAGTGACAATTATTTTTGCTGCTTACACTATACTAGTGCCCCTAAACCTTCTTGTTACTTTGAGATTGTTTCTAGTTGTTTTCCTTAGAGTTGGATCACGCTGACTGCACCTGACACGTTTCTTTGCAAAACAACATTACACATTCTATGTATCTATAATAACTGCTTCCCAAAATGAGACCCAGTCCCCCAGCTTGAGGTGACATCCATTGCTATGACACTTTGTCCATCTTCACACTCACTCAACATGCTTAGCATACATGGAGCAACAAGAAACTGTTAGAACATTTACAATTGAGGCATTTTGTTATAGTGTACACTGCCAACGTAGTCACTTCTAGGTGATTCCAAGTAGATATATAGAGAAAATAATGCACAGTAGGGGGTCACACGATTCGGCTAGGATCACACAATCTGGCGAAGACTAGATTTTCTCCAAGATGTCCCTGTACACAAGGCCTGGCTTTCAAAGTGCAGACACTGCCTGAGATATCAGCATGACATTGTATATGAAATCCTCATGAAACCATATAAATTAACATGAGGATAAGTCAATCTCAAGAAGGGCCGCTACATGACATGTGTGCTCTTTTTCATATTAATGTCTAAAATAGGCAAGGGAAAACAATTGGGGCCTCATTACGACCCGTGCGGTAAACATGGCGATAAGAGCGCAATGGTTGCCGCCGGTATTTTACCGATTCCGCCATGGTGAATGGCGGAATTACCGCCCCATTCCAAGGTTGGTGGGGCGGTAATTTCCCATTTACCATTCGCCCTTCCCCATTCCCATTTTTGCCCCCATAGGGCTCAATGGAAATGGGGAGGGCAATAGTTACGGTACTGCAAATTGCGGTACCGTAATGACTTCCAAGGTCCCTTTGCGGGTTCAATCCTTAACGGCTGGTAAAACCAGCCATTAAGGTAGGGACCCGCAAAGGGACCTCGTAATTAGGCGGTAAGGGGTTAACGGCACCGCCACCTTTTACGGCACTGTTAACCCCTTACCGCCTGGGTCGTAATGAGGCCCTTGATGTATACTGTAATATCAGTAGGCCTCACTTAAGGCACACCCCTCCACTTCTTCCCACCAACTCACACCTGCTTGAAATTTGGATGGTACCACTCCTAAAGCTTGGTCTCTGACATGAGGGCTACCTGCATTTCGCTAGTTCAAACCCAGCAGCAGGGTCAACTTAACCTTTCATAAATTCTTTACTGTTCAAATGAGGGTAATAATAACTGCTATCATATTGCCTAGACGCATCTAGCATGAAGTGCTATAACCAAAGTGTTATTATATTCCATAAAACAACCGATTACCAGCACAGACCTGAACTCTGTCCCTGCCCACAATAAACCTTTGTTGGTGCCCACCCTGGGCATCTCTTAAAAGAAATCAAGTGCTAATTGTCTGTAGGTCTTGGCTAAGCCTGACCCTGTTTTATTCAGCCTGGCTGTTTCTGTTGGCGTACTTGAGTGGTCGCAGTGCAATCAGATTTTGGGGGTAGAGCCTTGGCAGTACGTTGATTTAGTGACATCTGTGTCTGTCCCCCCTTCCAAATATCCATGCTCCTGACTATTCCTTAAGAGTTAATGCTTACAGGTCATGGATCTGGCATGCCTGTACAATCTTATTCTGAGAAGCTATATGGAGTGGTTGGTCATGCAAAGCGTACAAGAGAAAACCTGGGAAATGTAAGCCAGGATATCGAAGGTGCTCTGAAGACTGAGGAGAAAGTGCTGAGTAAGTGTAGAATGAGAGTTGTGGGGTGCTGGCCATGGGGGAATGGGAGGCGAGGGACTGGGATGCACTAGAGTGTGGGACTGCAAAGAGAAAAGGGGTAGAAATGGTGCAGAGGCAAGAAAAAGAGAGGAGCAAGGGAGGGGAGAGATGGAAACAACAATGGAGTGCAGATGAAAGATAGGGATGGTTTGCAGCACAGGGTGACCAGTGTGTGCAGGGGAGGGAGGGGTGCAGGAAAGACCAGAACACAAGGAGAGTGGTGTAGGACAGAAATGGAATAGGAGGTGATTCGGGTTTTGTAAATGAGAGAGAAGTACAGACAAGTGATGCAGTGCAGAGGGCAGTCAGAGGAGTGACTTGGTGTGGGGTGCAGGGAAGGGACCTGGGAGGAAGTGGTGTACAGCAGATGATAATGTGGAGTAGAGAAGGGTACAGAGGGGAGATTTGTACAAGGATGAATGGTGCCTCGCCTCATGTTCCCAGATAAAGGGTTCAGTCATGAATGCGTCTTCTTCTAATGCTTGATTCACGCTCACGAGGCCTGCACGAGGACGATTAGAGATCATTTGTTAAAAAAAGATATATACACTACACACTACACCATATCTGTCTGCGCATTGGTTGGGCCTGAAAATACACACAGTGGCCCCCTCTCCAAGGTGCAGTCCGGCATGGGCCGGCATGGGGAGGATTTATTAGAGGGAACGTGGGAGCTTGGGCTCAGTGCTCTCCCACTGCCCCAGTGTCATATGTGCTCCTGTCTGGTTCCTCTCCAGGAAGAGACAGTCACAGCAGGCTGTTCCTGCATCAACTCCCTTTTCAGTCAATGCTACCTGCAGCCTAGTTCTGAAGTCAGGACTAAACTTAAATGAGGTATATTTTCACCTCTGACTTGTCCTGTAGTGGGAGCTGGTGCCAGGGTGCATGACATCTTGCCTTGCGACACAGCATCATGTTATTTGGGCTATTTTAGCAACTTCCATGGGTTTTTGGTGGATGGGTGCCAAGCGGGCTGCAGACTCATTTTATGCCATAGACCATTCCTTTTAAAAAAAAACACTAGAATGATCTATAAAGGGCACGTAAAGTGCCATTTCTGGTTTAGATAAAGCCACTGACTTAAGGATGTTTACTACCAAGCCATGTGTAGTTAATAACTTAAATGGAGCTGGGAACATACTACTGCTGTGAAACAAATGTCTTATCCAGGGATGCCTTCAGCCATTCTGTTAGCACTATGTATTTCCTTCACTGAAATCCTGCTAAAAGCCAGCAATGGCAAGTGTGTGCTTGTATATACATATTGGGAATTTGCCAGGGACTGCTATTAAATGACCAAGTAATTGGTGATTTGGTGAGGATGGATATAGGCCAGAACCAGACCAGACCACTACAAAATAATTGACAGATCATTTTACTTTGTGGTTGTGATATTTGTGGACAAGCCAGGAATGGTAGGTGGACACCCAATATTTTTGGGCCTACCTATGCTCAGGCCATGAAAGGCTTTTGACCTGGGAAGTGGTAACATTTTTACGTGAACTGAGCCTTCTGAAGTGCGACGTCAATTTGAAAGATTTTATACTCTGAACGGATTTTCTTTTCTTAATTTTCTTCTTGTTTTTCTTTTCTTTTCTCTTGTTTTATACAGTGATGGTGAAATGTAATTTAATACGTACTGCTATTTTATTTTTTAATTTTGTGAAAAGTCGAGTTCTTTGACTAAACCACAATAAAAAATTAAAAAAGCAAAGTCCCCAAGGTGTCCCCTGTCTTCCCCAGATTGTATGGGTCTCCTACGGCCCTGCCTCTGGCCTTTCCAAAATCTCTCTGTTTAGATATTCAAAGTCCATAGAGTCAGTCTAAACATGACTGCTGCACAAAGACAACCAGGCCCTAGAACGTAGATCTTCCTGCTATTTGAGCTTACCCAGTTGCAGCTGATAATGAAAAGAATCAGAGAATCTAAGCAATTTATTTGATACTGCCATTAAGCTTTTATTGTGTAGAATTTTCAAAAGCTACAGTCAAGCAGAGAAAGGAATTCCTTATGTTCTGACCAGCCTTGAAACAACTTAATGCTTGTTATGTTCTATTGCATCCTTGCAATTGCAAAGTCATTTCAGAGGATATTCAATGATTCCACAGTTCGTACATTTCAATCGCTCATGCAAGAGGGAAGGAATGGATGCTTCACAGTCATTGGATAATCAGTTAACTATATCGGATGTGAACACTTGAGACAAAGTTTACTTTCTTGGGGATAATCTAATATTTCCTGATGATCTTGCTACAGGTGGAGTGTTGTTGGCAGCTGATCCCTTTTGGTTTCCCACTCTCTGTCCTCATCATTTTTTATTTATTTTTTACTTGAACTTTTGTGACTATAGTGAATGCCACTTATTTTGTGATTATTTGTTACTTTTAGTGATGTTGATCAAAAGTTACTTTTTTGTTTGTACTCCCTTCTTTACCCTGTGTTTCATGCCTATCTGGGCCTATTTGCTTTACTATTGTCCGCCCCCTTGTTTACTTTGCTTTGACACCCCGTTATGCAACATGCGTGTTCAATGCTGTGCATACTGTAAGATCCGTCAAATATTTAACTCCTTGTATTCTTAATGCTGTTGACATGCATTGTTAAATGATTGAAAAAATCCCATTGAGAGACATCATATCTGTACAGGTCTAAACCAGCCATTGCACATCTGCGGAAAACACATTTTTTATTACATAAAACTGCTAAATTAATGAAATTGCGGTTTGGTACAGTTCAAGCCAGTGTAGCTGATGCTAAGAGAAATGACCAGCGGTGCATTCCTTGCTGCCACACATTTTCACGTGTGTGCCACCATCACTCTCCAACAATCCTCTTCTTTAGCTCCAAATACATCAACAGCCACAATGTAACAAATAGTGTTCCTCCTGCAGACTTCATTGTGGTGTTGTGTTTGGTTTCAATGTGACAATCTACCTTCTCCACTCACTTTCACAATGTGTTTCAATGCTATGTTATATGTTACTCTTGACCAACTGCTGCAACACATAGAATTAGTTTAGCTCATCAGGTCTACCCCAAAAAGCTCCAAACATCTTACTGACTTCATCAACATCAGTCACTCTTTATATCATACTAGGCTTGGTGTATAATTCAACGCCTTCCCTTTGCTTCCAGCATAATCATATGACAGTAGTGATGTCTTATACATGGATACAAGCTAACTGCAGCATAGGGCCTCATTACACGGTAGGCGGTGGACGAAGGTGCTAATAGCACCTTGGTCCATGCCGGTAAAATACCGGCACCGCCTTGGTGGAAAGGGGAATTACCGCCCTATTCCAAGGTTGGCGGGGTGGTAATTCCCCTTTCCACCATTGCCCTTCCCCATTCCCATGTTTGCCCCATAGGGCATAATGGGAATGGGGAAGGTGCTAATTACGGTACCGCAAATTTGCAGGCGTTAAAGTACCAAACCGTTAAGGGACCTCGTAGTAAGGCGGTAAGGGTTAACGGTCACCGGTACCATTACCGGTGACGGTTAACCCTTACCGCCTTCCGTGTAATGAGGCCCATAGACTCTGAAAACTCATTGTAAAATAGTATGTTGGGGTAATATCACATTACATGTTTGTCCAAATATGTCACCGTGGACAGAATGAATGCAATTCAATGAACAACTAAAATTGAAATATATAAATGATGTCTCAACAGTAAAACGTTTTGTAATTCGAATGTTAAGTTGTGGTGAAAGTGAAACTAAAGACTATTGCAATAGTGATGTCATTACAATTGAACTATGGGGTGTATTCTGTCGTGTTTCAAACGTCTCTAGCAATTAATAACTATACATCCAATTGTGTATGCAGATGAGCGTCATTATGTATGGAATATGGAACGGACATACAGAAGAAGCTGCAGTTGGACCGTTTAAGAACTTTGGGACAGACCGTCAGACAGACAGACGAAGAGATGTATTGTAATTAATTTGAAATATTCCCTATTGAATTCTAATGCTTGGATCATGAATTATACGAATGCCAGAAAAAGAAACCTGAATAGAAATGGGTTCATTACAATCCATTAATGTGAAATCCATGTGTGCAAACCCAGTCTGTATGATTGATGAGAAGTGGAACACATGGATATAAAGTGTAATAAGCCACCAATTAAAATTGAAAATCAGTGTCCTTCAAAATTCAGTCCAGGTTCCTTGGTGCATTTATTCGAGCTGTGAAACGTTTATAGATTAACCCAAGTGTATGGCAACGACATAACCCAAAATCGTTGTTGATTTTGTGGTTTTTCCTCTTGCCAGATACTGATGTTTGGAAGATGTGCAAACTGTTGGTGCTTGTAAAAAATTGAGCTAAAACGAAGTCTGGCGAAAAGAAATATTTGGTGAAAATGTCTTTCAATAAATTTCAATAACACAGACAGTAATCTCATTAATACATATTCTGTGTGTACTAATATTTTGCAGTCTCAGCCTCAACCTCTCTTTAATTTGCCTCACTCCAGTTATGCTGGCACATGTGACAGACACTTCTTCATCGATTTCCCCAAGTGCTGGAACTGGAGCCGTTGCTTGGGGAGAGGGGCTGAGGGGGGCGAAAACCCTGGGTCTTTTGGTTGTAGCCTCGGATAGAAGCTCAAGGGCTACAAGCAAAAGGCTAGCTAGCCCTGAGTCCCGACAGTCCCAAATTTCCATAGCCCCAAATCTTTTCCAGACCTAGCAACACCCCTGGCTGGAACCATCCTCTAAATTCCTCCCGTCTGATATTCGGGAAAGTCATGAAGACTTTATTCTTCTCCATTTACCAGAATCGACCAATCTTCACTACATTTGTTGCTCTGTGTCTGGTTCTGGACTAACCAGTGCCTTCATATGATTTCGTTTCTAGTGTGCACATTATAAATGGTATAAGTAAATAAGCATAATAACTTTGGGCCTCATTACACGGTAGGCGGTGGACCAAGGTGCTATTAGCACCTTGGTCCATGCCGGTAAAATACCGGCACCGCCTTGGAGGAAAGGGGAATTACTGCTCTATTCCAAGGTTGGCGGGGCGCTAATTCCCCCTTCCCCCATTGCCCTTCCCCATTCCCATTTTTGCCCCATAGGGCATAATGGGAATGGGGAAGGTGCTAATTACGGTACCGCAAATTGCGGTACCGTAATTAGCACCGTGGTCCCTTTGCGGGTTGGTTTTTAACGCCTGCTAAAAAGCAGGCGTTAAAGTACCAACCCGCAAAGGGACCTGGTAATCAGGCGGTAAGGGTTAACGGTCACCGGTACCATTACCGGTGACCGTTAACCCTTACCGCCTTCCGTGTTATGAGGCCCTTTGTTTTTAATGTCGTAGAGCTGCTATCCGACCCTGACCCTTCTCTGTTGAATAGCCAACTTGTACAGGTATTTCTTTAGGCAATAATTACCTCATATTTGGGCTATACTGGTTAGCAACTGCGTGCCAACCTAATGTAACACCTCGAGTGAAGGGGCAGCAGCAGTATTATCAGCCCGTATGGTCTGCCACTGAAATAATGTTTCCCATTACCAGCCTGGCAAACCATTTGGGTGGTAACCTTTTACGCAGGAAGCTCACATTTTATTTCCCTAGCCCAAAATAAAAGTACAAAGCAAAATGGACACTATGGAAGAGTTATTATATAGTACCGTTGTTTCTGGACTGGCACACTCCAAGTTATGTGAGCGGCTGCCGTCCCGCCCGGCAGATAAGACCTGGCGGGTGAGACGGCAGCCTCTAACAGTCTTTGACGGAAGCAACAGCACTTTTGTACACGGAGCCGGTGCTTCCGTCCCCCCCATTCCCTTTGAGTCCTATAGGACTCAATGGGAATGGGGAGTTACATTTTCCGGCGCCAGTGATTCCCTAAAGCCAGCTGCCGGAAAAAAACACAACTCTGGGCGGCAACCTGCTGTTTTTACCAGCACGGCTACCGCCAGAGTTGTAATGAGGCCCATTGTCTTGCTTCAAGAGAAACATTTGCAGTTAGAAAGTGCAGACTATATTCTAAATAGGTTGTATGTGAAGGAGATTTGCAGCACATTTGCCAGTAATTCCAGGGTGGGTGGCGATTCTGCTTAAGAGTGTCGTAAGGTTTACTGTGGATAGGTTGGAACTTGATCTGGAATGTAGGTATGTAGTGGTCAAGTTGCAGGTCGAGAATAGATGTGTAATTCTTTTGAATGTTTATGCCCCTAATGTGGCGCAGGCAGATTTTTTTGAAGCACTGGTACGTGCCTTGAGGAACATCGGTGATGGGGAAATTGTATTTGGTGATGATTTGAAACCTTTGTTGGATGAAGATAAGGACAAATCAGAGTTGTCTCATTCTTATGCAGATACCAGAGCCAGGAATGGTCTTCTGAGGCTTATGTGTTTAGTGGACCTGCATGATATTTGACATGATCTGAATCCAACAAAGAAGAGGCAGTATACTTTTAATTCAGCTCCTCATGGGACTTCTTCTCATATTGATTTCTTCCTGATGAGTAGGGACCTTTTGGTGATGTGAGTGCTGATAGTGTGGGTAGTTTTGTGATTTCGGATTATGCTTTCATGGAATTGGCTGTGGATAGGTCGCTGGGGAGGCAGAGGAATGGTGGAGAGTGGATGTTCAACACCTTTTTTCTTGTCAGACAGGGATTCTGTGAAGCACATTGACTGTGAGATCTCATTATTTTTCTCTGAAAACCTGTGTTTAGTTGGCAGATTATCCATTATCTGTGATGCTTTGAAGGCTTTATTGAGAGGTAAAATTATTAGTTATGCATCCTATAAAAAGAAAGCAGTTGAAGCTGAGGTTGTGTGGTTGGAGTTTGCTTACAAGCTATCTGAGGAGTGCTATAACAATTCCATGTCTGTTTCCAACATGACTACAATGCTGAGTGCCAAGTTTTTGCTTGATGGTGTGCTGCATTCTAGAGTGTAGATGGAGTTATTCTACATCTGGCAGTCATTCTGGGAGTGGGGCGAGGGGTCTGGTGCACTGCTGGCTAGCCGATTGAAGGTGAGGGAGAAAGAATTGCAGGTGCTTTTTTATAGTGGATGATGATGATGGATCTATTACCTAAACTGGTTCACAAAATCAGATAGGGTTTGTTTATGGCAGAAACACCTATGACAATGTGAGAGAACTGCTGGCTATTATTTATCTCAAGGGATATTCATCTGGAATTTATGCAGATATTAGTATTGATTCAGAGAAGGCTTTTGATAGGGTTAGTTGGGCATTCATCCATCAGGTTTTGATCAAGGTAAATTGTGTCCTGTTGTCAAACTGGATATTAAATTATAGCTCCTTTTGTAACGATTGTATGTATATTGGCCTACGCCAAGTTGCTTAAAACTGTACGCGAATAACTCTCTATGGCAAGGTCTTGACCTTAGAAATTGATGTAAGCCGCCATCTTTAATCAAGCCGCCATTTTAGGTTCTCTTGCTGTGTAAAAATCAACCTGTACATCAAAATGGCGGAAGATGCCATTCCGAACAGGATCTGGTCGTCATGACCTCGTACAGCTAATGTATAACTTGCCTACAGGCCACTTGTTAGGGTTGTGAACTGAGACCTTGTCCTTCTGTTGACCTGTGTGTAAATGGATTACCTGTATCAACGGAACTGATCTATGCACATACTGATGAATATATTAAAAGTTGACCTGGCAGATACCCTAGACCAGTAATACCTTCATGGAATGGTTAACCCGCAAAGGGGTTGGACAAAAGGCTGGAGAAATGTATAAAAGCCTGATTGTCCCAATGTATAGTCTCTCACTGAATACATCGAACCCCGTTGAAGTTCGTTGTGTCGTACTGAGGGCCGATAGCTATCCGATCTGTCATTGACTTTGTCACTGCTTGAGCTTAAAATAAAGTACTTTGCATGTTCCTTTGTAACCAATGTTTGGTGTGTTTCCTTTGGGCTTCCCGGCCTCATATTATTTTTCTGTTTTCACACTGTGATTTCCGAAGCTTTTTAGTGCTATATATAATGGTGTTGAGGTTGTGGTCATGGTTAATGGGTGTACCTCGGAGAGTTTTCCTCTCCAGACGGGTCTTCTCCATCAATAACCACACTATCTCCTGGATTTCATGGCAAACGGCAGGCATCTGCAGATTGGGGCAGGTGGATGATGGTGTCTCCATGCTTGGCTTTGCATTTTTGCAGTGTAAAAACAATCTGTGACCTTCAGAAGCTTCTCGTTATTAGGCATTCTGTGACCTTTTTGGAATTTTATTTTCACCGCTTGCATAATGTGCCTGAGGTTATACAATTGGCTAAAAGTATGCCGCATTCCATCTCGTTTTTGAATAAGCTCCTCACACCGAAAGGGCTTGGAACTGAGCATGGTAGGGCTACATGGTGTTCAGATTTGGGATGTGTATTTTCTGATGGTGAGTGGGAACGTATATGTGCGGGTACTTCCAGGTTTAAGGTTGATTTGGACTTCAGATACACCCAGCAGAGGAACTCACTGTATTTACTGGTCTCCCTGGGGAATGAAGCATTGTAAGCATAGCCATGATGACACTTATTGGAACTCCAAGAGGGAGGTGGGCACCTTTCTGCCTATGTTTTGGTTGTGTCGCAAAGCCCAGAACTTTTGGGTGGAAGTCCTCCAACTGTTGTATCTTGTGTTAGGCTTTTCTCTCCCCAGTAACCGCATGATATATGTGCAGGTGTTGTTCCCGATTGGCTGAGAACTGCCCGTTGGTTTACTTTTTGGGTTTACAGAGCCCTCTTTGCTGCCACAAAACAAATCTTGAAATTTGGGAAAATTGATTTTTGGCCCTCTGTGGATTGCTGGTTGCATGATTTGTCAGTTCTTTCGAGCAGGGAGAAGGTATCTTTTCAGGTTAAGAAAAAGCTGGATAAATATTCAGACATTCGGGGTGTTTTTAATGAGCTGTGTATTTAATGTCAATTTCCCCTCTTCTCCTCTCTTTAATTTCTCTCTACATACAGGTTATTTTCTCTTGACAATACATAGTTGTTGTATTTTTTATTGCTTATTGGATGATTCCTTTTTGCTGTTTGTATTTGAAAATCTAATAAACAAAGTTTACAAAAATAAAGCTGGTATTTCTTTGTAAAGGATCCCTTTGTAGGAGGCAGGGGTCAATAGGAGAGCTGGATTTGTCGCAAAATTTCAAAATATCAGTGTTTCTAAAGCGTGATTTGGATATTGGTTTTATATCTGTTGTAAACTGAAGTCATTGGGCCTCATTATGACCCTGGCGCTAAGTGTTTAACGGTGCCGTAAAAGGCTGCGGCGCCGTTAAACACTTAGTGCCTAATTACGAGGTCCCTTTGCAGGAACCGACCTTAATGGCTGTTTTTTCCAGCCGTTAAAGTAGGGACCCGCAAAGGGACTTTGGTGCTAATAACGGTACCGCAATTTGCGGTACCGTTATTAGCGCCTTCCCCATTCCCATTGAGCTCTATGGGGCAAAAATGGGAATGGGGAAGGGCCATGGCGGCATGGGGAATTACCGCCCCACCAACCTCGGAATGGGGTGGTAATTCCCCATTCCGCCATGGCGGACACCGGCATGGACCATGGTGCTAATAGCACCATGGTCCTCCGCCTGGGTCGTAATGAGGCCCATTGACCAAGGTATCAATGTTGCTTTCAATTAAGTTTATTATTGAGGTGTTGATGGCTTTTTGTATGTTTAGAAATTAGCTTCTGAAAAAGTTGGTGATATTACATATTTTCCTGATTGGTAATGATACTTTGCTGCAGGAAGTACAGTTTTGCATCTCATTAATTATTTGGTCAAGTTATTTCTCTGGATGATGTGCATCATTGATTCATTCAGATTAGTAATGCTTCTTTGCTTTAAGGATTTCTTCTTTGTGGTTGTGAATCTGTCTTTGAAAGTGACCTTTACTTGTGACCTTTGGTGTTTGATCTATGTTTGTTCGAGCATTAGATTTATTGTTTTCAGTGTTCATAGATGAGATGCAAACCATCTTGCTGAAGAATTTTTCTCTGTGAGGGTGATGCACTTTAGTGGGGTGAGGGCATCCAGTAATTGGGATATCAGGTTTTGTAGTGTTGATAAAATTCCATCCAGTAGTAAGATTTTTGGTTAGTTTGGGTTGGGTATGGTCTTCCATAAAATATATGAGTACCTCCAAGTTTAGAAATGTCCGGCTTCTCTGGTGGTAGTTGTTTGTCCTTTGTGAGTCAGGAATTAACGCATTGGCCTGTTGATCATTCGATAGTTTCTCCTTAGTGCCTGAATGGGGGCTGGGGTATCATTAGGCCTTCTTCATAAAAGATTGCATCGAGGGTGAGGCCTGCAGCTTATGTGGTTCTTTTGACCATTTGTTTGAGGTAAAATCTGGCCATGTAGGGGCTCAAAATTTTGGGAGCTGACCCTGTTTCCACCTCCAAACAAACGTTGAGGTTGCCTAGGGCTGTTAGATGTTTGTATTGTTTTGCTAGGTTATCAATAATGTCTGAAATGTTTTCTGCAAAGGGTTAGTTGTATGATAGTGGCCTGTAAATAAGTAGGAAGGAGAGGTTGGTTTGATGGTTAAGTGTGAGGTGGATCAGGTGTCCCTCACAGTCCTTGAAATCCTTGTCCTATAAAGTAATGATTTTGAGGTGTTCCTTTTGTGTCACCGCAATACCTCCTCCTCTATTGCCAGTCTGGTTGACTTGCATGAGTTTGAGGTTGGTGGGAATGGATTTGAGATCTATTACCTTGTACTCGTATGGCAAAAGAGCATGTCAGTTTCTCCTTCAAACAGTATTTTACGAATCTCAGTTCTGTGGAGCAGGAATTTGTTAGTTTGGCATGTTTCATGCCTCCTGCCTTTGGATCATATGTCGGTTGTCTGAGGTGAGGTCTAAGTTGTTAGATGGTAAAAGGGTGGTCAGCTGCACAGAGTTTGAAGTTTTATTTTAAAGACAGTCTGTTAGGTTATGGGTTTGGTTGATTATTTTTTCTGAATGCAGCAACAATATGGATTCTGGGTGTTCCGTGATGAGGGGAGTGTGTGGGTTGGGGTCTGTGCCATGATGAGTGGCCAAGGTTTCAAAGTTGGTGTTCTAATATAGTTTTCTTGAGTTAGTCACACATAAGGTTGGTTGTGGGGGGGTTCCAAGTTTCTTGTCCTAACCATCCAGGTTCCTGAGTTGTTTCTCATGCTGTGCACAGTGAATGAAGCAAGGCATATCAGTAGGTAAAACAAAGCAGGTTTTTTATCTGACTTGCAGTCTTTCTCCTGCAAGGCATTGGTGTTCAGTGTTGTATATCCCGGCCAGTCAGTGGAAGGTTGGGCAGTGTTTGTTGTGTTGGTGGAGTGCCTGTAGGCTAGTTCACTTGTGACTCGGCTATCCTTCCAAGTCTGTCCCATTTTCACTGAGCAGTGCCATACCCTTTGGTCTGGGAAAACTAAAGATGGTGATGCTGACAGTATTTTGCTATTGTTGGCTATCTCTTATCTGACAGTGCCTGAAATAATTAGCTTGCAGCATGCTTTTACTCAAAGGAACTCTAGTTAAAATTATACAGAAATGCAGTGCACATTTTAGTGACTTCTATAGGTGAACATAGAATGTGACCTAGAAAAAATGCAGCATGACCTCCCAGATATAGTTGAACGGGTCACTGGGTGTAAAAATAATGCAAGGCCTTCCCTTAGTGGTATCTAGGTGTGGGCAAGAATGAGCACAATATGTGGCAACAGGGTGTCCAGTTAAAGGATCGATTACAAAAGGTTCAAATGCAAATGGTGAGTCAATAGGATCGAAAACCACAGGTTCGATTTTTTTTTAAATTGTATATATATATATATATATATAAAAAGTGTTTTTTTACCACAAAAACAGGGGTTGGGGGGGGGGACCCCCCAAAAAAAATAATACATTTTAAAAATACACTTTTTTCAAACCTTTTGTTTTCGGTCCTTTTGATTCAAACCTATTGTAATTCGAACCTTTTGATTCGAACCTTTGACCTATAACCGTACAACAGTACATAAAAGGAGCAATTAAAGTGCCATCACAGAGACACCCAGTAGTGGAAGACAACAGAGCAAAGTTCACAGAATTGCAATGTGCTTTTTTAGACGAGCTTATGTGTGAGCTTAACAGAGTACACTTTAGAAACTGTGCAGTACACTGTCTAAGCAATGGTTAGATTTGTGACAGTATATAAGACAATATAAGGGATATCAAGGTGTGAACAACATGGAGCATCACATGTCTCAAAGTAATTTCACGGGGAGGCACCAAAATATACAAAAGCAATAGTAAAGGAAATTAAATAAGCCTATGCATCCTCTATGGAACAATGTTTGAGACTGACACAGATTGCCCTCCAAACACATACCACATCCTCTGCTCCAAATCAACACAGTTCTTACACTTCTGGCACCTCTCGTTCTTTTCACGGTTGCACACTATGAGAAAGACATGCTTCTGTTGTCTAAATGGGACATTGATGTCTTCCAGAATATATCATTACTAAGGTCCATTACCAAGGGCAGCAGCAGTGTTGCCAGCCAGTGTGCCCTGTCACTGAATTCATTATTGCCATTGACCCCCTGGAACAATATCTGGAATGTAAGGTTTCACACATGGAGCACACATTTCCTGCACCACCCTTCCACACCCGCCAAAAGAGAGAGGAGCCAAGAGAGGCTGAGAACCTTTCACTTGACATGGTATACAATGAAAACGAATAAAAGATGCTGGGCCTGGTGTCAACTGTCTGAATAATGGTGGTTGCAGGAAATTCATTTTGATATTTTGAGTGTGGTAAGCAGGGATCAGACGAAATTGGCAGAGGACAGAACGGCAGAATCAGTGTTATGGTTATCCTTATTCCAAGCAACTGCAAAGGATGCCACGCCTGATGAGTACCGATGAACCTATCATTTCATGTTGAGGAGCACTTAAAACAAAATAATAATTCACAAGTAGGCCTTGGAACCTGATAAACATGTACAGTAACACGTACATCACATTGTCATCTGACAGATTGGAGAAAAAAAAACACTCCCATAGCTATATTTGGGATAGGGCCTATGCACAAGCCTAGAAAGGCAGTTCATTTTAACAGTAAAAGGAGACCCACTTCATATCCAAATGTATCAGTCTGCCATCTATTACCTATTTATCCTGTGCTTCATTCATTTGCTACCACTGTATTGCTATAGGTAGCTGTAATATATAATCCACACAGAGCCTGCAGCTACCAACACATGTTGATGGCTAACAATCATGGCAATATATTCCTGCTCAGAGTGATACAATGAAAACAAATCTCAAGTTGTCAATGATACCACTATGAACCCTGAGCTCAAAATTAGCCAGATGTTGGTAGGTGTCTACCTACAATTTTATGTTGTGTATGACCTTCATACCTCAGATCATTCCTTTCACACTACCTGTAAGGTCCACATGAGCATAAGCATAGGGGGCGGCTAAGGGAGGCTTTTCACTCTCCCCGACTTCCCTCAAGTTTCATCCGTCATTTTATTTCTCTCCCTGCAGTGCAGTCATTCGTGATGAAGATAAATTGCTGTATTTGTTCAGATTTTAGATCATGTCAGTGTAATAAGACTTATTCCACTCTAATGATATCATAGGAGGAGGAGACAGGATTAAGAAACAAAGGTATGCACTAATAGTTCCCATAGTAAATCATACACAACAGCCTTATTCATGCAGTTATTCCAGATCTAAAGTCAATCAAACCACAATATATAACATAACGTGCACTAGAACATTTACTCAGAAAAATAACATCTGATAAAATCAGAAAAGAACTACAACAAATATCCAAATCCAAATCTTACAAGGATTAAGTATATTCTCAAAAAGCTAACTCCCTCAGTTGTCAATGCTGCTTCCAACAGTAAGGAAATATTCGCCATCATTAAGAAACTAGAAACTCCCTTCCATCCCCCCAGCACAGTGATAGTAAATAAAGCATGGTGCTCTACCATCCAAGACGCTCTAGCTGCTAAAATTAACACACTCCAAAACAAAAGTGATTCACAAAGAAAAGTACTGGGTACCGCCACCAAAGTTGCTGTATTAGTAGACATCACTCCCTCCAATGATATACCTGAATTCCACTTTGCTGCAGTAACTGCAGAACAAGTATCTAAATCTATAGCATCACTTAAACTGTCAAACTGTAAAGGAGATAGCTTCCCCGCCAAACTAGTCAAAGACTGTGCACCTATTCTAGTACCCACAATAACACATTTTGTAAATGCATCCTTCAAAGCTAATTCCATCCTGTCAGACATTAAAGAAGCATGGTCACCCCCCTACTTAAAAAAACCCACATTAGACACCACCATACCCACTAACTACAGACCAATGACCACAGTCCCCTTCCTACTCAAAATCATAGACAAATTTGCCTACATCAAAATTCAAGTCCACCTCGAAAACAACCATCTTCTAGGAGAGAGACAATCAGGCTTTCACCCTGGTCACAGTACCGAAACCGCATTGTTGGATCTAAAAAATCAAATAGACGCAGTCAGGGACTCAGGTAAACTTTGCTTACTATTACTACTGGACCTGTCTGTGGCATTTGATTTAGTAGATCACAGCAAATTGTGCCAAACATTAGCAGATAACTTCCATTTCTCAAAGGAAGCAGCCACCTGGATTAACTCATTCCTCTCAGACTGCACTTCCAGAGTAGCTATAGGAGACATAGCAGCTGATACCATACCAGTGCCACTTGGAGTACCACAAGGATCATGCCTCTCACCAACACTATATAATGCATATAGCAAACTACTCTTTGCAGCCTCAGATGCAATGGTAGTAATTTACACAAACTTTGCTGACAATACGCACATACTCATTCCTATCTCAGGCAACCTGGAACAAGACACCTGCACCGTGAATAAAATATATGCCATCATCCAAAATTGGATGGCAGTAAATAGTCTTTGTCTCAATGGAGAAAAAACTGAGATCCTCATAGTAGGCTCTCCCACCAAACTAGCCAATCTACATCCACAATATAAAAATATTATCATTGATAATACCCCCATTCCCATATCACACCATGTGAAAACCCTAGGGGTCTACTTAGACTTAAGTCTCACCATGAATAAACATATCAGCGCTCTCGCCTCTTCTACAGCTTACACCACTAAGCTGATCGCACTAAGTCGCCCTTTCCTCACTCAGCAAAATTGCATTACACTAGCAAGAGCCATGATCCTAACCAAACTAGACTACTGCAATATACTCCTACTAGGCACCCCCCAAAAAAACATTAATAAAATGCACCTACTTCAGAATAAAGCAGTAAGATCGGTGCTAGGCATAAAAAAAAGGAACACATAACACACCTCAGAAGAGAAGCACACTGGTTGCCCATCCAAGCAAGTATCCTTCATAAAACACTTCTCTTACACACAAATGTCTCACAGGCCATGCACCAATCTACCTTAATAAATGCCTCATCCGGAAAGAATCCTCTAGAACTCTGAGATCCACTGCCAAATTACACCTGCACATACCAAGATTTAAAAGTACCAGAACGGGTAACACTAGCTTCATGGTAGCAGCCCCCAGAACTTGGAATTCCCTACCGGCTAATATCATCAATAAGCCCTCTTTGACTGTCTTTAAGAAACTCCTCAAAACCTGGCTCTTTAATAAATACTATTGTAACTGTCCTTTCTTCATTGCAAATATACTGTAACCATCAAGACAATCTGTAAGTACTATATGATCTGTAACCACAATACTGTATACTTTTGCAAACGTTGTACACTCTTTCCTCCATGTCTTAAGTATGCCTGTATATATCACTGTAATCTAAGTTTAAGCATCCTTCTAATACGCTGTGGTACCGAAGGGTTTGGGCGTACAATAAATGTTATAAATAAATAAGTAAAACCTTTTTCATAAACCTGTACCTCACATCACCCCCGAAGACAAATCTTTGTATTTAACAGGTAATACAAAGGAGTGCATCCCAGGGTCACATGTACGATGGTGAATGGTGAATCTTTGAGCTGAATGAACTGGTATAGCTTGCAGATGAAACATTTCATGAAAGAATAGATTGAAAATACATATGGGATTACATACATGTAGTACATAAAGGTTTATACATGAAAGTACATGGGTAAAGACAGGTGTGGAAGTGTCTGGAGTCTAGCTCAGGGAGCTTTAAGCGACAAGCTACTTTTTAAAGTTTTTTCGAAAGGTCCAATAGGAGAGTTCCTTTCTCAGGGTGATGGGGAGACTGTTCCAGAGTTTAACAGCAATGACTGGAAAGCTTGTATCTCTTGCAGTCTTTCCGGTGAAGTTAGACACTTTGTGGAAGTGGCAGTTCATGGATCTTAGTGGGCGAGGAGGAGGAGTGTATTTTTCCACCCGGCATGAGAGGGGTATGCTGGGGCCGTGTTGTTGGTGCACTTGTATGCAAACAAGAGGGTTTTGAATTTCATCCACTCATTGATTGAAAGCCAGGGGCCATCTTTTTTGGCATCTGAGACATGAACGTACTTGGACAAGCCTAGAGCAGACCGCAGGACATTGTTTTGGATCATTTATAACTTGCCAAATTCACGCTCAGAGGTGCGTGCAAAGACGGTGTTGCATTAGTCCAATTTGGCTCCGGTGATGGCTCTGGCAATGGTGAGGGGTTGGATGTGGTGAGGAAGGGCTTGCTGGCTTTAAGAAGTTTGGCTGTGTAGGCTGCAGATGAGGCAATGGCGTTGACATGGTAAAGTCAAGGGTAGTGTCTGGGTAGATGCCCTGGGTCTTGGCTGTAGGAGAGTTTTGGATCATGTTACTGTCAATGTTAAAGGCATTGTAAGATGGATCCATGTTGCAGAGAGTGATGTTCAATGAGGATCTCAGTTTTGTCATTGTTTAGACATAACTGGTGTAATGCCATCCAGTTCTGGAAAATGTCACAGACTGAGTTGATGGCTGTGACATCTAGGAGGTAGGTGCCTGAGACAGGGAGGAGGATTTGGATTTCATCGGCTTAATTTGTGTAAAATATGCCAAAGATATCCAGGGAATCAAAGATGGGCTCAGTATAAATGTTATACAAGGTGGGGGAGATGTATGTTCCATGTGGCACTCCGCAGGTTAATGGCGTAGGTGGGGAAACTTGCTCTTCCATGAAGACCCGGGAGGATCTGCCTGCCAAAAAGGATCAGATCGAGTCTAAGGCTGCAGGGGAGAGGTTTGCTGTGGTGGTGCTTTGGTGGTGAGGTGGTTGCAGAGTGTCTGGTGGTTGACAAGGCAAAACACTGCTGATAAGTCTATCATGAGAAGCAGGGAGAGTTTACCCGTGTCTTTGACATTAACCAGATGGTTTTTCAGGTCCAACAAGGCAGTTTCAGTTCTGTGCCCTGGTCGGAAGCCTGACTGACTGGTGCCCAGGATGTGGTTGTCCTCAAGTTATTATTGGACCTGGATGTAGGCTATGCAGTCGAGAATTTTCAGGATGAAAGGTACGGTGGTGATGGGGCAGCAGTTTGTGTGGATGTTTTTTTCAGCAGCAGGGGTATTCATGCATCTTTCAAGGAAATTGGCACCGTTATTTTGGCGAAGGATGAGTTCATTATAGCTGTGATAATGGGGGTGAGAATCTCAGCATAGTATTTGATGATGGGCAATGGGCAGACATAACCTTGCAGCGGGAGGGCTTGAGGTCTTTGATGGTGTTGGCAACTTTGAGTTCAAATACTGAGTGGAAGTAGAATTGGGTGGTAGGTAGACTGGTGGTGGCCGTGGGGGTGGCTAGTGGTGGTTTGGCGATAATGGCTAGTTGCTTGGCCAGGGTTTTCCCTTGGAGGTAGAGGATGTTTCCCATGAGGACTTGTATATAAACATACAATTCCTGTACACTGCTGGATTATATGTAGGTACACTAATTAAAAGATAGACCAATACCACGAGGCTCTTTGGGCAGTATGGGCAAACATTCACACATCTACTAAATGGGGCAGTTAGTTATATTACATTAAACAAATGCGTAATTATCTATTTCACTTAACATCCTATTTCCCTTTTTGAAAACCATTGCTACTAAAAAACGAGTGCAGGGATCATAATAGATAGATAGGGCTATAATTGCATGTCATAGATTGCATAATGGACCTGTACACCTTGTTAAACACCTTACTTAACTTCAGAGACCATTATGGCTCTTGGTCTGGGTCTTTAAAGCTTGAGGCATCTCCCTCAGGGATCCCACAATCAGGCCACAAATATAGGTGAGTAATTTCTATCCATTTGTTAAATGTAGCTACACAGTGTGGAACAAAGTAATGAGAGGGGGAGTGGTAATCTACTACTAAAATGTTCGGCATGTTTAGGTAAATAGCAAGTTAATTATGAATTGAGGAATAACTAAACGTTCAGATCACAGTTTTTCAGTTCAGAGATTCTCCCAGGCATGGGAGATGCCTTGTAGCACAGTCTCTTTGGGTGATCTCTGTTTTTATTGTTTAAACAAAGGGTCCTGCCCCTTTCAGTGCTCTTTGGAGATCACAATTCTGCACAAGGTGATGTTCTTCCCTGTGTTACCTTTTTTATATGTGATTTGGTTTCTCATCTCAGAAGTCTCGTCTCTTGGGCAAGATGTAGGGAAACTGCATCAATCTTCTGCTAAATTTGAATAATACCATGCCTAGGCAGTGTAATGTGGTCCTGTGGGGATTGTAGGGTAGCTTACCCAGTCCTGGATTCAGACCATTAGTGTCTAGCAGGTTTTCAGTGTGGTCAACTTCCCTGCCTCTTTTTGCTCCTAGTGGTAACCTAGATCATAGGGCCAGCTGCTTATTCTCACTGGCCCCTTTTTCCTAGATCCCTTTTAGCACTTTCAGATCATTTTAGCCTATGACAAATGTCTCCTTGTTCCGCTCCATAGCTGGGTCTACACTCACTACGTCTCCTGAACTCCCATGTTGGGTATCAGTTCTTCAACTGTGACCTCCATCTCCTTCTCCTTTCCCTTACATATCGTGTCAATTTGTATCCCATTTTCCTGTTCTTCTGTTCATGCCATTCTACTTTATTTTTTTTATTTATTTTATTTTGTGTATTGATCAAATTTGATTTTTAGAAAAGAAGTTACAAATAAACTGTTTAATCTCTAAAAGTCTTTCCATATTTTAGAAAAAGAAGAAGAAAAGGCTTGCGAAAAGTGTGAAGAGTTCAGACGAAGTTCTGAAGAAAATCAAACACAGTTCAGGCACTTGGGTGTGTTGTCTGTGGACCCTGATTTATTAGAAGGAGAGACTTTTCTATGTGTTGCAAAAGTTTGTAGGTGGCTACCAGCCATGAGGTCTTGTCTCCCATCATCATGCGTGACCAACATAGGTCTTCGTCCCTTAATACAAAGTCTGAAAATAGATTTTTCATGTAGTGGGCTCTCATAGTTGAAGTACCTGAACAAGAAAGAAGGAGATGACGGATCGACTGCACCAAGTCTGGTGAGTCGCAAAATCTGCATCCTATGACGGTCGCTTGCCCTCGAATAGTCAGGATTTCGTTTGTGTGTAATAAGTTGAACCTTGCTCTCAGTAGTAGGTTCCTTTCCTTTTTTGATGGGAACTGCTTTAAGAATGGTTGAGTCTTGTTCAGTTTCCTCGGATTGTGCGGAAGGTGACGCATTAATTTGTTTGCTGCAGCTAGTTCACCTGTCACAATCCAGTCAAGCTCCTTGATCTTATTCAGAACTTTCACCGGATTTGTTTTAAGAGTTTCTTCGTCCATCCCCACCTCTTGCAGAGTTTCCAGGTTTTGTTTTGTCCACTGGTTCAAATCTTACATCTTGCTCCCGAAATTTCTTGTAAGATAAAGTTGTAAGTTGAGGGTTCTTCCGAGAGATGGCATTCCGGAACTGCATCAGGGTATTGCATTTAACAGTAGCCGCAAGTGATAGGAGGCTTAGTTCTTTCCTGATACAGGCGATCGCAGTGCTGTTTGGCAGGCCCAACACCTTTCTCCAGAATTTGGCCTCCAATCTAGGCCACAGTGTCTTCGGGATGTTTGGCATTGCCTCTGCCCCGTAGGTCAATAGGTCAAGGATGGCACTACTTTCATCTTATAGAAGTTTAAGACAGGAATCAATGAGAATCGGCCAAATTTTATATCGATGGCGCGTCCTTGGCCCGCTAGTTTTCCAGTTTTTTCGTTCAGGAACTTGTGAATTGCTTGCTCGTTTTTTGCATTGTCGAGTGTTACTCCAAGGTTTTTAAATTCGCATACTTTTTCAATTGCTTTCTCATCCAGGCTCAATGTGATGTTTTCCTTCCTTTTCGTGCCTTTCGACAGAATCATAAATTTAGTTTTGTCGTTGTTGATCTCCAAGGTGTTTGTTGAGATGTAATTCTGAAGGCTGCTGAGCTTGTGTGGCAAACCTATTGATGTATAGTCAAGGAGAATCAGATCGTTGGCATATAAGAGTCTATTGATGGGAGTTCTACCCATCTTGGGAGGAAAGAAACGTACCTCTTTCTCTGTCTTTGATGTCTCCTATAAATGCCAAAAACAGTGCCGGCTCCAACGGGCACCCCTGCTTAACTCCTCTATAGGTGAACATTTCTGATGATAGTGAGCCTTGTTGGTCCAGTTGCACCCGCATGTTAGTGTCTGAGTATAAGGCTCTGATAGGTGCCAGTATTGAGGCAGGACAGTTCCATCTCTCTAGTTTGTTCCGGGTCCCCCTCAAGGACTTTGTTTTTTAAGATGTTTAGCGTCAAGATGTTGGCTGCTGTTCCTTTGTTTTTCTTAAACCCTGTTTGCAGGAAGTCCTCGCACGGCGCCCCTTTAGCCCAGACCTTGAAGTTGTTTAGAAGCATAGTTCAGAAAACCTTACCAATGCAGTCTAATTAGGTGATTGGCCTATAGTTGGCCGGATCGCTCTTATTTCCTTTTTTGTAGAGCGGAACTACATTGGCCGTTTTCCATGGTGGTGGGATCGATTTTAACTCCGCGCCTCTTTGAAATATTTTGCTTAGAAGATCTGCCCATTCTTCCGGGTGTGCCTTAGGTCCATGTTTGTAATTCCATCGGGCCCAGGGGCCCTGGAGTTCTTAAGGGACTTAATCGTCCGGACGATCTCGTCTATGTTGTCAAGGCAAACCCACTCAACCTCAGTTGGAAATTGTTTCAAATAAAAAGTGGTCACTGGACACTGAAACAGTGCACTGAAGAAGTTTACCCAGGTAGATTCACCTATGTTGTTTAGGATCGAAACTTCTTCTGACTGAGTAACTGAATTCAAGAGGGACCAACATTCTCTGCTTTTATTCCCGCTTATGGCTCTTTGGATTGTTTCTGCATCATTTTGATATAGCGTCATTCGGTGGTTTCTGAGCCATGATTTGTACCTCTGCAGGGTTTCTTTGACAAGCGGGTTTGTCTTCACAGGAACCAAGGTTTTTGCTTCTCTTTTTATTTTCCTTAGTTCTTTTCTTTTTTTCACCAAGGCTTTGTCGTATGCATGTTTTCGAGTACCTTCTCGGTTGAGTTTGGTCTGCTTCTTTTTGTAAATGGAGAGGAGCGGTAAATAGTCAGTCTGTCTTGCATTTTCTGAATGGTTTTGGGCCATGTATTTAGACTTCACATCACTTATTGCTTCAACTGACATTTTCAGTCTGAATCCCTGGTTGTTTGGCTCCAGGTGCATTATGGTTCTTGTTGGTGTACCTAGCTTTGTTGGCCAAGAAACACATAATAAGTTGTGGTCACTAGCGTCCGAACGAATCACCTCAAATGTGGTTATTGTTTGTGCCAGCTTGCGTGTTGCAAAGATGTAGTCGATGGTTGCTGCTGATGACTTTCGCTCCCACGTCGGCAGGGTTTTTGCGTTTGGTAGCACCTCATCCATATCAAGGAGCTCTGGTGATGTCATTAAATTAGACCAAGATGTTCCTCTTGTATCCACCGCCGAAAACTTTTTAGCTGGCAACAAAGTTCCGGCTTTCTTTTTGCAAGTAGAATTAAGGTCATCGCATATGAGCATGCGTGGAACTAGATGTACATCTGTAGCTTTGTCTATGGCGTTTTCGACCATGTCCAGAAATTGGTTTGTTTCACTTGTTGCTGGTATCCAATAAATATTTATGACAACAATCGCTGTCTTTGTGTCCTTGTCGTTGGCTTTATCTAGATGTAACCAGTCTGCCTTGATCATCAGTAGAGCTTCATTGCAGATTACTTTCGCTGATGAAATTCCACAGCCATTACGTATAGCGGTCACCATTCCTGATGAAGGACGACCTATAGGGCCCCTTTTTGCTGGCGATAAAAATATTTCATAGCCTTCTAGCGTCAGAGCTTCAGTCAACCAAGTCTCTTGAAGACGAAGGACGTCGTAGTTCCCAAGGTTTATGTCGCTAGTGGCTGTCAGGTGACCGTGACCCCTTGTGTTCCACGAGCAAAGCTTTATTTGTTTAGTTTTTTCCTCAGGGTTAATCTTTACTGACTTGCTTTGCTCGGGAGTCAGGAATTGCTATTTTTTCTGCTGTGTTGATAAGACTTTCGGAAGCCAAGACCACAGACTTTGTATTGAGGATTTCTTGCCACTGTTGCCCCGATGGAGCATTTTGTCCCAGTGGCTTGGGGCATTGTTCTAATATTTTTTTTCTGGCTCGTGGAGGATGCCCTGTTGGTGTGTTTTTCCGAGGCGTGCCTGTTGTTGTTGGAAGCTGGTTTAGCCCAACTGTGCCTTCCGTTTGATCGGGATCTTGAGACTTTAGTTTTACGGTGTTCTGTTAACGATTCTGCGACTCTACTTATTTCAGTTTGTCTGACGTGGTTCCTTTGTCTCTTCTCTCCTCTGTCATTACCGTGCCAGTTGTCCATGGAAGGGTAGGGTTGAGGAGTTTGCGCTATGCCGCTCACTGAGGATGGTCCATTCGTTTTTCTGGTTGATTCGGTCAGATCGTAGCCCATTTTCAACAAGCTTCTAATTTCATTTCTTAGCTGTCGCTGCACTGTCGATGAACTTATGTATAAATGAGCTATTGCTTTCTGATTCCTGTGGCTGGGGTCCACAATAAGTAGGTCCTCTGTTCTTATTCGCTGAAGATTCGGAATATAACTAAAAAGGGCTAAGACCGAATTTTGATTTATGATGATGTCGTCGTCGTTTCCCTCGATTTGCTCCAACTTTAGAATCCATCTGGCTAAATCTTTTTTCTTTGTTATTTTGTTATAGATTGCTGTTTTTGTGATATAGTGAGGGTAGTTTGTGTTGTGTGCGTTCTGATCGTTGGGTACCTCTCTGAGAATGTTTCTTTTTTTAATGTGATCAGGGTACTGCAAAGAAGGTTTGTCGGAGCTCTCTGGCGATTTTCTTGAATTTTCCCTCCAATGTTGTCCCGGATCGGAATCTCTTGGATCCTTCTGTGACCTAATGCATTCCGCTCGATTGTTTGAAGTTTTCGTACTGGACCGACTCTCCTTTAGTTCACACTCTTCAGGGTCCCGTGAGTTTTTTCTGTTTACTTGATTCTTCTGGTTATTCCTGGTCAGGTTGTTGATCTGACTTTCTTGGTCTTTCGATGGTCTTTTCTTGTTTACTGCCTTTTGTTCTGGGGAGTACGAGGCTTTCCTGAGTTCGTAATCTAGTGTACCCCTTTGAGGCCTGTGTCGTTCCCTGCGCCGTCCTGGCAAGGTTTTACTTGGCCACCTCCTTTTTGATTCATTCGTTGTTGTTTCACGTGGGTCGTTAGTTTTTTCCTTGTTTCTTTCGTTGCCCCGAGTTGGGCTGTCGGTCGACCATACTTGTACTTTCCGTGGTCATTGGTCATTTATTGCCCTCTGTACTGGGGACTGGGATTCATCCAGGTGCACACTTATGTTCATCAACTCGTCCCTCTCCAGGAAGTCTTCAATTGTTTTTGGTGAATGAGACTCCGCTGAAGTTATCCGTGGTGGAGTCGATCCTTCTCATACTCTTTTCTGTTGTTTTGGCTTGGATTCATTTACCACTTCTCTTGGGCATTTGGTGGGACCTTTCGGGGGCGATTTGAAATGAAAACTGGTTCCAGTATCTTTGGGTTAGTGGGCTCGTCTGTTGTCACCGAGGGGAGCTTCTTGGGCATTGAAGGTAGTTTTTCATTAGAAGTCTGAGTTAAGTCGATCATGATTGATGTTTGACTCTCAGTTTCTTTTGTACCCACCAAATTGGGCCGAAGGTTCTGTGCTGTCGACGTTTGTTGAAATAGTCATTGTTGTGCCTTTGGTTGAGTCTTTTCCTTGTTGTCTTGGGCCATAATGTAGGCTTCCAGAAAAGTTATCTTGCTGGACATTGTAGCCTGAATCGATGTATGATCCTTTAGGGTGTCACTAATCCCTTTGTACAATTTCATGAAGGGAGCTAGTGCTATTGTTACAGCCGACATTACCGATAACATGTCCGGTTTCTTTGATGGCGTAGCCCCTTGGTTTTGATCTAGGCTGTGACGATGTCTCCCTTTTGGGGGAGAATCCACCCAGAGCGAACTCATTGCTGGGCGTTGGGAACTAGTTCTTTGTGGTTCCATTGAGTTTCTTCGACTGGCTGCCACGTTTAAAGGGTCCCAGAGGGCTGGTTGGTTATGGTCACTCTGGGAGATTGTATTTCTAAGCAGTGGGTTGTCGCTTCTACTAGGTCTGGTGTTCTGTGACGGCACGCTGGTAGTAGCTCGTCCTGTCTCACCCTGGTCAATTGGTATGGCTGACCTTTCCGGTTGGGCTTCTGCTGGTATGCCCTGGCCTCCCGAAGACTGGGGATAAGTAGGATTATCTTGCCTCGGCACGCGTTCAGGCAGAGTGTCATCTTGAGGACTGCTGATGGTCCCTGTTTGTGCTGGCAGTTTTATGATCATTAGTTCCTTTAGTACGGGACATGTACTCAGTTGCTGTTCTTCCAACACTCTCGGCTCTACTTGAGGTGAATGCAGCTCCATTGGACCTGTCATTCCTGTGGTAGGACCAGTGCTGTCTCTTGAGGGTTCCAGTATATTAGAGCTTTGAATATTTTTTTCCGTAACCTTCAGTGTAGGCCCTACAACATTTGAGATGAGCTCAGCTTTAGTTTAAGGGGAGCCCATCTAATTGACGCTGCTTGGACACTGGTAAGCAGTCATTCAAAGCCTCCAAGATTTCTATGTCCGTTAGTTCCTCTCTATTTCTATTTTTCACCTGGGGTCTGAGGTTGAAGAAGTTCCTTAGGTTGCTGGGCCCTTCAGGAACTCTATTCCTCCCATTTCCCCCTTGTAGTTTTGTTTTTTTGTTTCTAGACACTGTTTGAATTCTTAATGTGTGGCTCTGGTTGCAGGGCTTGCTTTTCTTTTTTGCCCCTTTGTGAAGTTTAAGCAGGCTGTTGTTGATGGGGGCATCTGGCTTTATTAAGTCTGCATTTCTTTGTCTTTTTTGTGAATTCAATGTAATGTTTTCTATGCATGAGGGTGAATCTTCTGAGTTATTCTCCAAGTTAAGCGAGCCTTGGGCAGAGTGCAGACTCTGCTGTACATCTTGTGGCTCAGGCGCCGTGTGGATCAGTGCCTCAACAGTTAATGTTTTGCTCGGGGGCAGGGCCTCGTTCTCCCCCGACTGAGTCGCCGCTGGCTGGGCGAGCCGCACACCATCCGGCCCGGCATCTTCCACAACGCTCGTCTGGGACCGTGCCCCCAAAAGCTCCCCCCTCTCCCTCAGGCCACAGGAGACCAAAGGCGCCCCCACCAGGCCCCTGGGCCGCTCTCTCGGCAAAACTCCACAGGTTAGTGGTGGCGAGCAGTTAATGTCATTAGCAGTTTGTGGGGGCATGATGTTACCTTTAGGAGAGGATGTGGGGGCCAGATGTACGCCTTTCTTTGATAGTATAGTTGTGTGAGGCCGTTGTTAGCTTTAAGCGGGCACTTCGCAGCCGACTGCCTTCCTCCTCGTCCCGGGTCTAAACAGTGGAAGAAGCGTCCATTGTGACTCGTGCAGCCCGGCCAGCCCTGCCTGCAAGGACTGCAGGACTGTCACTCTCCGTCACTCCGCGGCCACTCTGTGGTTGCAGGCAGTATTAGTATTGTGGGTCCACCCACCAGTACAGAGCTGGAAGACAGATTCCAGCGAGACAGACTCCAGCGATGGCAGCAGGGAGTAGAGTGTCAGGAGACAAACTGAGCAGCAGGAGCAGGACTGTCACTCACCGTCATTCTACTTTCTTCTTCACCCCTTTGTATACCTCCCAATGCTTGGTATCCATTACTCCTTCATCATCCTTTTGGGTATTGACATGTTGCTCATATTTCTTGTTGTATATCTCTTCCACTGGTCTCCTGTCTCTCTATCATTCTTCAATCCTGTGTGCACCTCCACGTCCTAAACAATGGTCTCCCCCTTCACCAGTTTTGTTCTACTCTGACCTTCTTTACCCCAAGGATGCAGGGATGCTTTTCTCCTCCCATGTAATAACCTACAGATGTCTGCTGCCCTCTCCAACATCTTTCAGTATTATCATTTCCATCTTACATATTTACATATTTTTTAAGCACACAAATACATGATAGTCCGAATTTCTAAACACAGTTATACACTTCTTTGATTCCGCAAAGGAATGCTAACTGCAGCATTGTGGATGCCATAAGGGTTTAGCAGCATCATTAATAACCAATGAACATCGGCTCTGATGTCACAAGCAATGTGCGTGTGATGTCACATGTGCGCAATGCATCATAAATACACATTCAAAATGGAGCATGCGTGCCCAGCTCGCGCGAGGTGCTTGGGATTAATCATGTTGATTTGGAGAGAACAACCTTGAGGCAAGAAGGAGGGACACATGCTGGCTTTATACTACAGAAATGTCAACGTTACACATTTTTATAGTCGCATTGGGAGGTTAACTACCTTGAGATGTACAAGCTGTTAACCACATAAACTGGATTTAGAACTTTAGAGTATGCATCAATTTGTATACAGCTTGATAATATAGCATGCACTTGCTTTCAATACTAAGTGCAATATACCATGCCTATGGTTTCCTCTTCTTGCAGGACTATGTAAAGAGAGTAAAGGCTACAACCTTGCCACTATCCAATACAACCTAAATGGAATGAGACAGTATCTAAGTTAAGCCTGGCAGGACTTATCCTTTCACATATGTTAATCGGAACCAGTGTCCAATCCAAATTTAGTCCACTGTCATTAATCTTTTGTAGCGACAGATGAACAGACAATATTAGGAGACCAGTAATATACTTTTATCACCAGACAAGCCAGCTCACACCCAATGGGTAAGTGACAAATTAGCAGCATGCACATTATACGATTGGAATTGATCCACAGAATGATCGCTGAGACTTAACTGTCCACAGAAATTGCTCTATAGGTAATACTACTATGTTACCAGTGGTGAGTCTTTTAAAAATGTATCTCATGCCCATTTGGCGGCACAAGAACGGGCTTCACTGGGCATCATTAATTAGGTGGCACAAATAAATTGCGTAATTGCTTACCAGTGAGCTTTTGCATCTATAATATAACTAATGAGAATGATTTGGGAGCAACGCATGCACTAGCATGGTACCCTGGTCGTATAGACCTTGCATTGATGTTTGGGTGCTTCACACAATCAGCACAAATGTTTCTGATTGTCCATCCTCTAAAGGATGAGATGAGGACAAATGAGGTTAACGAAACACTTGTTAATTAGAAATGGGTTATTTCTGGTCTAATTCTAATATTTGATTGTCCTGTGTTTTTTCTAACTTTTTCTCTATGTTTCAACTAATTGCCTGCAAATCATGATTTTGGTATATAATGAAATTTTCTTCTGACAACGCTACATTTTGTGATGACTTTACCATAACGTTGTTTGAATTATTAGCCTTGAAGATGACCTAGTGTCGAAACACGTGTCGGCTGTTACTGAAAAATAAATCTGGATTAGAATACATTTAGTTTTTTGCAACATATGAACCATACAGAAGAATTTGTGAAATTCATTGAGAATCACCAGTTACTATTCGTAGGCAAAGCACACATCACTGGTACAATCAACTAGCTCTTACACAACACAGGAGGTTTAGGGTACAACCTCACACTACTGGAGACGCAGCTAACCACACTCTAAGTAAAAGGGCCTGAGCTCACTCATAAACGGTTATACCCTCACGTATTATATACCAAATATACCAGTGTTAAGGTGTGCCCAGGATCACACAACTAGTCAGAATAATGCACAATGATGGAGGACTCATGTGAACGTCATACTCCAGCTTTATTCAAACAATGAATCTTAGCTGGAGCAGCATACACACATCTTAGTTCTCATAATTCTCAGCTTTTTCAATGATTACCAGCAAGTTTTGTACCAAAACTGCTCCGGAAATTAAGTCAAATTACAATATCAATTTACACAATCTACAGGGAATTTGGATTGCTTAATAGTCCAAGCTATATATAGGATGTATGCGTTTGTTACTTTATTGATCAATGTCTATCTGATGGCTCTGCCTAGACCAATCTTATTGATATGATATGATATTTTATCTGTATCGCTCCCAATGTTTCAGAGCAAGGCGAGGCAAAGGGAGGGGAAACAAGGCAGGACAAAACAATGATCTAACTTGGCCCAGTGACATTGAGAACATGCATGTTCAGGGAGAACAAAGGGGGAAAGTGCAAGTGGCAGGGGAGGAGTGGAAAGTGCTGAACACATGATAGAACAACAACAGGTAGTGCGGCCAGCTGGTGGTAAGTGCAAGAATACGGTGTAGAAAATGGGTGTCTGATAAGTGCTGGAAGGGGACTGTAGGGTAGCAGATACAGACCCAAGTGCAAGGGTTGCCAGGAGGCAATGTGGGTGTGTGGCTGGGGGGGCAGGGATCTGGCCCTAAAACCATAGGGTAGCCAGGTGCCCAGCACCAAGGCAGACAGGTTAGCAAGGGAGAGGAAGAGCGAAGGAAGAAGCAAAGAGGTAGGTCTTGAGGTGCTTACACAACCGAAGATGGTTCTCCTCAAGTTTCAGAGAGGCAGGGAGGCTGTTCCAGAGGGAGGCCCCAGCAGAGGAAAGGGATCTACCACCAACTTGGAGAAGCACCTGAACCTGAGGGAGTTGAAGGTGAAGGAGGAAGAGCTTGAGTAGGAAGGTATTTACGGAGGGAGAGTTGAAGGTTTTGTGGACCCAGATCCAATGAAGAGATTTCAGGACTGGAGAGATGCAACCCCAGGGCTTGAGGCCAAGGACAAGTCTCGCAGTCCTATTCTGGATGAGCTGCAGAGAGTGGAAGTCCTATTCTGGATGAGCTGCAGAGAGTGGAGAGTGGTTGCAGGCAGATGTAGAAAGAGGCTGTTGCAATAGTCCAGCCTAGTCCAGCCTAAAGAGAACCATAGCTCTGGAGACAGTGAGTTTCTGGGAGAAGGAGAGGAAAGGAAGAATACCTCTGAGGAGGTGCAGTTGGTAGTTAGACTTTTTTGAGACATCAGTGATGTGTAGAGAAAAGGAAAACGTGGAGTTGAAGATGACCCTAAGGTTCTTAGCCCCGCAAGTGGGAGCAGGGAGAGGGCCAAAGGAAGCCGGCCAGATAGTGACAGGAAAGGAAGGTGCAGGTGTGCCGATGAGGAGGATCTCTGTGTTACTGGCATTAAGGCAGAGGTTGTTGGCAGCACACCACACCTGGATTGCAGACAGACAGCCAGAAATGAGAGAGGGAAAAGAGCTGGCAGAGTGGAGCCTGAAAAGAAGTTGGGTGTCATCCGCATAGCAGTGAAAGTTTGAGCAGAGAGCAGCAATGCAGTGGGCGAGCAGTGCCAGGTATTGGTTGAAAAGCCAGGTAGAGAGGTTAGACCCCTGAGGAACACCACAGGTAGAAAGTGAAATAGAGGAAAGGAAGGAACCTAGTTGGACCTGGGAGAGTCAGTTCGAGAGGAAGGATGTCAGCCAGGCCAGGGCCTGATCAGTGATATGCAGGTTATTACAGAGGCGATTGAGCAGGATGACATGGTTGACCGTTTCAAAGGCAGAAGAAAGATCGAGTAGGATGAGGATAGATGGGAAATTAGAATCAAGATTATAGATCAGGTCTTCACAGATGTTCAGGAGAGCAGTTTCTGTACTTTTGGCAATCTGAAGCCAGACTGATGGTCATGGAGCATTCCAGGTTGCTGCTCTTTTTCCCCACTTAACAAGCCCCACCCACCTGGTGCCTTCCTGGTTGCCGCTCTTTTTCCCTACTTAAGGAGTCCCCCAGCCTCTTTTCCTTTGCAGATGGGGAGCAGGTGCAAGTGGATATAGGTCACCTGGCCTAAGCCCCGCCTACCTTCTTAGCCCTGCCTCTTCCTTCATGCTCTTAACTCTTAGATCAAGGGTGAATCTCGCCCGTGTGTCTGAAACGACGGGCCAACAAAGAAAAGGGCAATTCTGGTTTGGACATGCTCAGACCAGGAGGACCCAGGGCCCGACCCCCTGCTCAGACAGCAGGTAAGAAAGCACCAACATGTGTTTACTCCCTCTGTGCCCACAGTTCATCCCCACCTCCTCTGATCCCCCCCATGATGTTCCCTTGTGTCCCCCCTTCCCGCACACAGGTGTTGCCTGTTCTGCTTGATTCTTTTATCCTGCCCCTCCTCCCCCACTCCAGTCTACTTCTGATGTCTTGTGGCCAATGCTGTATTTAACTTTTATGAACTTCATTGATTCACGATGCATCATCCTTTCTCACCTCTCATGCTGGACTTCCTTTGCATCCTGTACTCATGGTGTCCCTGAATCATGTTGTTCCCATCTTCATCTTGTATCCTGGCTTGCAACATTATGTGTTACTACTGACTTCTGCAATTGTATACGCTCTCCCCTCTTTCTTCATCACTCTTTTTGACTGCTTACTCTCTCTTCTCTCTTCCTCACCCTTTCTTCCTTTTCCTATCTCCTCCCCTTACTTTCTTCTATACACTTACTCTATCAGAATTGTCCCTCGACCTAGTATGATAGCAACCTCATCTGTCTCCTTCCCCCTCCCCTTACTTTTTTCCCTCCCGCCCAGCACTATCTGAAATGTTGTCAGGCCTAGTACGATAGTCTCTTGTTTTGTTACTCCCCTGCCTTTCTGCACCCCTCTCCCTCACCTTTTGTTTTTCTTTGGCCCTACCAGAAATGTCATCAGGCCTAGTATGGTAGTCACCTGTCCGTTTCCATTTCCTTCCCACTCTCCCCCTCACTTCCTTATCTAAGGCTTATCTTTTGCACCATCTGAAATGTTGTCAGGCCGAGTATGATAGTTCATTTCACATCCTTACTCTTCATGGCCTGTAAGAATGTAAGAATGTCATTGTATTTTCCCTTGTTCCCTCCCTTGCCTTGAAGCGCTTTGAAACACATTGTGTATAGGCGCTATATAAATAAACTATCATATCATATTATGGAGTCAAACCGACAGAATCAGTGTGAAGATTAAGCTGAGAGATGGCCAGCTTTTCCAGGAGTTTGCCCAGGAAAGGAGTGATAGAGATTGGGCGATAGTTAGCTCAGCAGGAAGGGTAGGCTGTGGGTTTCTTGAGACGAGGGTGCACAAGGGAGTGCTTCAGAGGGGATAGGAAGGCTCCAGAGGCAAAGGAGTGGTTGGAGAAATCAGCCAGAGCAAGGGTGTCGTTTTGGTCCTTGATGGTTTTTGACGAACAGGGAAGAACCTGTTTTGACGAGACTTTCATAGATCAGGATTGTCTGGATATCTTGTTGGGGGAGAACAGAGGACACAATGAGAAAGAAGGAGGAGAGGCGGCTGCAGGGGAGTCAGGGGTAGTGGAGAGAGAAGGGGGGAGGAGAGGACGAGAGGGTGGACAGGATGTCCTGGGTTTTTGAGTTGAAATGAGAGGCGAGGGCTGTGCAGAGGGCCTGGGAGGCGACAGGGGAGGTAAAGACTGCAGCAGGATTGGCCAGCTCCTTGCAGATTTTAAAGAGTTTGGCTGAGTTGTTAGATGCACAGAGACGCGGCGCTTGGATGTGGGCTCTTTTCTTAGTGCGAGCAAGGAGCCGGGTTTTGCCTTTGGAGCAGGCAGCAGGTCAGTTTATCAGAGGATACACATGAAGGCTGCCATTTCATCTCAGCAACCCTACACTTGCGTTCTAGGTCACAGTCAAAACAAGAGTTGCACTTGGCTTTCGACTTCAAGCGGTTCCTCATGCCATGGGCAAGAAAATCAAGAGTATCAGAGATAGAAGAGTAGAGAATGGAAAGGGAAGTGTCAGGATGTGAGTCAGCCAGAGGAGGAGGAGGGGGAGAGAAATTGGTAGTGAAAGCCTCAACTGACACACATTTCATGGGTCGGATGGCCGAGAAGGTAAGTGGCAGTGTTGGAGTTGGCTTGACCTGAGGGGTAGAGAGGGAGCAATGGGAGGAAAGGAGAGAGTGGTCACTCCAGGAGAGAGGAGTGGTCAGAGGGATAGAGAGGGGGAGGTCTGAGGAGATAAGAACATCCAGAGTGTGCCCTGCAGAGTGAGTCGGGCAAGAGGGGAGAATAGAAAGAGAGAGCGAGTCACAGAGGTCATGAAAGAGTCCAGAGGAGGGACAGGAAGCATCCAGATGGATGTTGAAGTCTATAAGAAGGAAGAGTTGAGTGGTCGAGGCCAGGAGGGAGGAGGAGAGGTCCACCCACTCAGAGAGGAAGGAGGTGATATGACCAGGTGGCCGATAGATAGTAGCCACTGTAAGAGGGTGTTCAAGAAAGAGAGAATGGCTGCAGAAAAGGCATTTGAATGAGGAGTAGGCTTGCGTAGGAATGACAGAGGCAGGAATCCACTCCGGGAAGATCAAGGCTACACCCGCTCCGGAACGGTTAGATCTGGGCACGGACAGGTCCTTGTAGCCATTAGGGAGGAGAGTGTCAAGGCTTGTGACAGTTCTGCCCGTGAACCATGTCTCGGTGCGACCGAGGACATCGAGGTCAAGTTCTTCTAGGAGGCGGCAGATGTCAGAGGAGTGTTTAACAACTGAGCAAGAGTTGAGAGTGGCAATATGGAGAAGGTTGCCATCCTTGAAGGGCTTCCGAGGGGGTACAAATCAGAGGTATGTCATGTGGAGGTGTAGAAGGAGGCCGAGGGGGGTCAGAAGAGGAAGGAGGAGAGGCAAGGTAGCCAAGGGGGAGGCAGAGGTGGAGGCAAAGAAGCTGAGGAAGGGAGAGAAGGGACAGTAGGGGAAGAAAGGAAATTTATGAGGTATGAGAAGCATCTATCAAAGAGGAGAAGGTTGGCCTGAGGGCCTTGGACCAAGATGGTGCTATTCAGGTAAACAGTAAGAATGACCTTAGAGGAGTGGAAGGTGGCCAGGAGGGCCTCACACTGGGTGCCACTATTAATGAGAGAAGAAGAGAAAGGAGAGAGCATAGAGACCATATTAAGAGTCCACAGGTCTGGTGACGGAACGACAAAGAGGATGTCATTGAGGATCTGTCTGGAGGATGGGCTGCTGTAGGTGTCAGCAATAAGGATGCCAGGGTTGGAGACCAAGATATCCTTTATGAGCTTCTATTGAGCACCTACTACTGATAATATTTCTAATACATCATTACAGGAACAGATAATTGGTTGGCATTGTCCATCACAGGTGGTGGACAAAGGGACTTCTCATTGGTTGATATCTAGCTTACCAAACGTGGACATTTTGACAAGGCATCAAGATATGTGTGAGACACAAGTGGGGAGCTCAAACTTCATTGTCTGTCATAATCTCCTTCATGTTCATTTCTAGGTTTTTATGATACAGTACATGAGAAATGATACACAACTAGACTGCACAACACTTTTCATGTCTCTGGAGATTGTTCACTTTACCTTTGCTACATTCATTTAGTAGGACTTTGGCACAACAGGGCTCATTACAAGTTGGGCGGTGGAGTAAAATGAGGTGGTAATATGTGGTGGTAATACCTTGCACATTCCCCGCACTTCCACCCTGGTTTTGCTTGCAGCAGCATGTCCCTGACTGTGTGGTTCCTCGCAATCCCCTTAGCATGTGTTCCTCGCAACTCATGATCGCATTTCCTCACACTTCCATCTTTGGTTTGTCACAGCTGCAAGTCCCTTACCGCGTGGTCCCTTGCAACTCCCAATCACGCTTGCCTCGCGCCCTTCCTTAGCCTCCTGTACCCTCACGCCCCCCCGTGTGTCGACTGCTCTGTTCTTTGGATATTGTACTGTGTTTTTTCCCTCATTGACTGCCCTGTTTTGCATTGTATTGCTTGTGTTCTGCTGCATTCTTCCTTCTTCTAGGTTTTCATTTGTAGACTGCTCTGTCCTTCTGTAGATTTGCTGTGTTCTGTTGCGCTCCACCCTCCTCTAATTTTTTTTCTTTTTCACAGTGACTGTTCTGCTCTTGATGCCCTGGTAACCTGTTTGTTTACCAGACTGCCTTGTCTGCCTTTCTCTTCCAGCTGAGCTCTTGTCTACTTAGGTTAAACTGTCTACTATCTGTCTTGTCCCTTTCTGTTTTGTCTGCTTGCACCCTCCTTGTGTCTGTCCCCATTGTCTCCCCCCTACCTTTCCCCTCCACCCCTCTTCCTCTCTCCTCTTTCCCCCACCTACTCTATGGTGCTCTCTGTTTCTCCTATCTTTTCAAACCGCATCTCTATTGACTATCCTGCTCTCCTCACTAAGTCTAGTAGGGGGAAGTTCAAAAAGGATATCCTGGTCTCCACCCCAGGCCTCCATATCGCTGATACCTATACCATTGCTCTCTCCAGACAAACCCTCACTGACGTCCTCTTTGTAGTTCCCTCGCCAGACCTATGGACTCTTCATATGGTCCCTTGCCTCATCAATTTCCTTTCTTCTCCTTTCTTCTCCTGCTGTCCCTTCCCTCCCTCATTCGGCTTCCTTGCCTCGCCCTCTGCTTTCTCCTTGGCCCTCAGCCTCTCCTCCTTCCTCTTCTGCCCTCCCTCGGCTCCTTCTACACCTCTGCAGGGCGTACCTCTGATTTGTACCCCTCCCGGAAGTCTTTGAAGGCTGGCATCCTTCTCCATATTGCCACTCTCAACTCTTGCTCACAGAGACACGGTTCACGGCCAGCTCTGTCATGAGCTTTGGCACACTCCTCCCTAATGGCTACAAGATCCTCTCTGTGCCCAGACCCTGCCGTTCCTCAGGAGGTGTAGCCTTGATCTTCCTGGAGTGGTTTCCTGCCTCTGTCATTCCTATGCAGGCCTACTCTTCTTGAGAATGCCTTGTCTGCAGGCTCTCTCTCTCTCCCCTGGTCACTCTCTTACCATACTATTGATTACTACTATCGATTGGCTACTATCGATTGGCCACTTGGCCAGATCACCTCCTTCTTCTCCGACTGGGTGCACCTCTCCTCCTCCCTCCTGGCCTCAACCACTCAACTCCTCCTCCTTGGAGACTTCAACATCCACATGCTTACATCCTGTCTCTCCTCAGGACTCTTTCACAACCTCCGCGACTCTCTCTCTCTTTCTATTCTCCCCTCTGGACCGACTCTCTCTGCAGGGATCACTCTGGATGTTCTGATCTCCTCAGACCTCTCCCTCTCTATCCCTCTCACCACTCCTCTCTCCTTTCCTCCCATCTCTCCCTCACTATCCCTCAGGTCAAGCCAACCCCAGCACTGCTACCTACCTTTTCGGACATCCGACCCATGAAGCGTGTGTCAGTTGAGGCTTTCACCACCACTTTCTCTCCTCCACCTCTGGCTGACTCACATCCTGACACAGCCCTTTCCATGCTCCAGCCTGCAATCTCTCCTACTCTCAATGTTCTTGCCCCTGTCATGAGGATCTGCTTGAAGCCTAAAGCCAAGTGCAACTCCTGGTATGATTCTGACCTCGTCACCCTTCAATGCAAGTGCAGGGTGGCTGAGAAGAAATGGCAAACATCCTGTGCATCCTCTGACTAAATGGCCTGCCGCCTGCTTCAAACGCAACATCGGCTCTTTGTCTGCACTAAGAAGAGAGCCCACATATGATATGATATGATAGTTTATTTATATAGCGCCACAATGCATTTCAAATCGCTTCATGGCAAAGGAGGCAACAAGGGAAAATAAAACAATGACGTTCTTAAACGGCCATGAACAACAAGAATGTGAAATTAACTAACGTACTCAGCCTGGCGACTTTTCAGATAGTGCAAGAGCTAAGACACAGATAGGAAGGACATGGGAAACAGACAGGCGACTACAGTACTAGGCCTGACAACATTTCTGGTAGAGCCGAATATTTACAAGAGGTGAGGGGGAGGAGAAAGGAGGGAGAGGAACAAAGCAAGCCACTATCGTACTAGGCCTGATGACATTTCAGCTAGTGCTGGAGGTGGGAAGGGGGGGAACAAGTAAGGAAGGGGGGAGGAGACAAACATTTGTTGCTATCATACTAAGACCGGGGACAATTCTGATAGATTAAGTGCATAGAGCAAAGTAAGGTAGGATGAGAGGAGAGAGAGAGAGAAGGGAGAGGAGGAGAAAACAGGATAAAACAGTGAAAAAGAATAGAGAGGAAGAGGGGAGAGCAAATACAGTTGTAGTGGTCAGTAAAACACATAATGTTGCAGGGAACAGAACATGTAAGCAAGGATTCAGGGTGACAATGGACACAGCATGATTCAGGGCCACCCTGAGTACGAGATCTAGGGGAGGTCCAGCATGAGAGTTGTGAAGGTGAAGCACTAAGAGTCAATGTGTGCATAAAGTCAAATCCACCCATTGGCAACAGGTTGGTGATGGTAAATCCATAGTAAATCGAGACAACTCCTGCAGTGAAGAATGAAGGGGGGTGTTTCGAAGTAGGGATAGGGGAAGCAGGGCAAGCAGGGGGGACAACACAGGGGACCAGAGGTGTGGGGGGGGCACAGAGAGACATCACATGGGACCAGCGGGGGGGGTGGGTGGCACAGAGAGACATCATGGGGGACCAAAGGGTGTTGGGGGGCACAGAGAGACATCACGGTGGACCAAAAGGTGGTGGGGGCACTGAGACATCACGGGGAAGGACTTTTGGGAAGGACTTCAAGTTAGACATTTTAGCTTAAGGGAGTTATCGTCCTCGTTTCACCATGCTGACAACTCTCTATTTAGAAACATTTGATTAAGGAAAACTTTAAATGAAGTTGCGGATTTGTCGTGACATGTGAATTTACTTTAGGGCTTTTAGTACTTTTGGGCACCCTCTTGCCTTCATAGGTGAAGTGCGCCTTTTGTTATTCACACAGGGATGGACTAAATGTGAGTTCACAATGTATTGCTTAAATCCTGTTTCGTCTTAGTTGCTTAAAGTTCTCTTTTGAAAAGACCCAAAGCCTGAGACCCTTCTGTTGGCCATGTCACTACACAGAGAAACATGTTTATTTATTGTTTGCTTTTTAGGCAATTCTACATAAGAAAATACTGTTTCAGAGCGCCAGCAGAGCAGGGAGAGAGCAAAGGTGGGGAGTAAATCTTTAAAATCTGCAAGGAGCTGGCCAATCCTGCTGCAGTCTCTACTTCTCCTGTCCCCTCCCAGGCCCTCTGCACGACCCTGGCTTCTCATTTCATCTCTAAAACCCTGGATATCCTGTCCACCCTCCCGTCCTCTCCTCCTCCTCCTCCTTCTACTCTCTCCTCTACCTCTGGCCCCTCTGTGGCCTCCTCTCCTCCTTCTTTCTCTTCCTTTCCTCCCTCTGTTCTCCCCATCTGAGGTTTCTGGACAAGTCAGAACTATCAAAGTCTCATCAAAACAGGTTCTTTCCTGTATGATTTTATTTTATTTTATTTATTCCGCACTCCACTAACCCTGAGGCTTAAGGACGCTGACATACAAACAAATACGATAACAAAATAAATATACTGTTAGCAATAGAAATTCACCTTAAGTACTCCATTTGATTATAAAAGGAGGTCTTAAACTAATTTAATTTCTTGATTGTTAGTTAATGCTATGTTAATTTGCAACTAACATTTTGTTATCATTTATCAGCACTGACTCTGTAAATTGTTTTTTTTGTAAAATTCAATGTGATTGCATTAGGACAGATCTCTCTTAATGAAATATAATGTTTTACTGATGTGAAAGGTTTGAAATAAACCATATACACTTAAAAAAAAAAATAAATAAAAAAAAATAAATATCCCAGGAACTGGGCACACAAGCTATAATACATAAACAGGTGAAAACAGCCTCCAGGGACGAGATAGAAAACCAAATATGTTCAACAATAACATTCATAGGAAATGAACAGGTACATTCAAGACAATTCTTAAATTATTAGAGGAGACATTTGTGTGCAAGTTTGTGATTCTATTCAGAAACAAAGGTAGGCTACTTAGGCCACACCCAATAACAATACAGTCAGTGTTGTCAGTGGAACACCAATTGTTTAACTGTATTCTCCGAAGGACTTTCAGGTCTTGAGTCCTGATACCATTAGAGCCCACTTTGTGATTGAGCCAAGATAGAATTTTATTCTTGAGTGCCTCCCTAGATTCAAATTCCCTGGGCTTGTCAAAATATGTGAATATATTGCTAGGGTCCAAAACAAAACTCATTATCTTGGGGTCCACAATTTTAGACATTATTGATTTTCTTTAGGGAGTATCCTTTGATATTAATGGTGCAGAGGATGAGGCATGCTTAACTGAGCTCAGGGTATTCTCCACCGGGACTATCCCCAGGAGTCCGGACCAGGATGGACTACCTTAGCCTGCAACGGCCGTTCTTTATAGGAAGCCTCTGTACAGTCCGTTTGGCAGACTTGATGGAGCCCTCTCTGAGAGCGGGTTTGAGAGGACTTTTCAGATCTTTTAGATTCCATTTGTCCAGGCTTCTGCCCATTTACCGGATATGAGATAAGCATTGTGGGACCAACAGAAGCCACCCAGGCTTGGAAATCCTCAATGTTAATACAAGAAGCGAGGACCTGCTGCATACATTCTTTAAAGAACAGCCAATTTGCTGGGGTCTTGGGGACACCCACCCCGCTGAAATTACTTTCCATGGCCCCTTCACCTGACCCGTCCCCTGTGTTTTTTGGCAGGGCTGGCATAGCCTGGGCCTCTGTTGACACCCCCGTTACAACTCCATGGACCTCATATAAATTCAACACCTTTATTGGAGAATTCGTGAAGTTAGAGGAAGGGGTGCTGGCGACATTCATGCAGGCTTTGTTACTGAGTAGGAGACTGGCAAGCAAGAGACGTTATTTCTGTAGCTTTAGCCTCCTTATAGCACTAAGTGCTAAAACTTCCAGTAGGCGGCTGTCCCTTCTATGAAGAGTCAGAGGGGGTGATATTGGAGAGGGTTGCACCTTGTCCAGGGCATCAGACTGATTGATAGGGGGCACAAAGCCAACACCAACAACACTTTCAATTGCCAATTCATTAGACATGACTGTATCCTTATCCTCTCTATCCATGATATAATACCTTGAATTGAAGTAGGACACTGAGCCAAAAGAGGTCTAAGCCAGCACAAACAAAACGCCATAGGGCACCCCGGAACGGACAAGACTATCAGGAGTTTACCAGCATAAGCAGTGCGATAGCCCACCAGGACTCTGGGTGTGTGCACAGTAAAAGGCACAAAAGGAAACTTCTACGCTCAGGAATGCTTTGGACACTCCCTCTGGTACAGACAACAGGGCTGACCCCGGACGCAGCTCAGACCTTGACAGCAAGCACTAGCCTGTGCCGATGCCACCACAGAGCACTGACTCCTGGTTGCAGCCTGGGCCCCGACAGTGAGCACCAGCCTTCTGTCCTCATCTTACTCAATCTCTCTTCCGCCTTTGACACGGTCAACCATGCCATCCTGCTCAATCGTCTGTGTGATAACCAGGGAATCATCGATCAGGCCCAGGCCTGGCTGACCTCATTCCTCTCTGATCGACCCTCGCAGGTCCAACTTGGATCCTTCCATTGCTCTATCCTTCCATTCCTCCCATGGGTCTAACCTCTCTCCAGGGCACTTAAACTAATGCCTGGCACCCCTCGCCCACCGCATTGCTACCCTCTGCTCCAACTTTCAGTGCTATGTGTATGACACTCCGCTTGTTTTCAGGCTTCCCTCTGCCACCTCTTCTCCTTCTCTTCTCTTATCTCTGACTTGTTGTCTGCTATTCAGGAGTGGTGTGCAACAAATGATCTCTGTCTTAATTCCAGTAAGACAGAGATTCTCCTCATCGGCACACCTGCACCCTCCTTTCCTATCACTCTCTGGCCGACCACCCTTGGCTCTCTTCCTGCTCCCACCTGTGAGACTCAGAAATTCAGGGTCATCTTTTGACTCCACACTCTCCTTTTCTCCTCACATCTCTGATGTCTCTAAGAAGTCAAACTAACAACTGCGCCTCCTCAGAGGTATTCTTCCTTTCCTCTCCTTCCCCAGTAGCTCACTGTCTCTAGAGCTCTGGTTCCCTCTAGGATGGACTACTGCAACAGCCTCTTTCTAAATCTGCCTGCTTCTACTCTCCGCCCTCTGCAACTCATCCAGAAGAGGACTGCAAGACTTGTTCTTGACCTCAAGCCCAGGGATCGTATCTCTCCATCACTGACACCTCTTAATTGGCTCCCAGTATCTGCAAGGATTAAGTTCAAGACCCTCTGCATTGTCCACAAAGCCTTCTGGGGCCTGCGTCCTCAATATCCCACACTCGCTCTTCGTAAATACGCTACTCCAAGCAACGAGTTGGGGGTAGATCTCTTTCTTCTGCTAGGACCTCCCTCTGGGACAGCATCCCTGCCTCTCTGAAACTTGAGGGGGAACAATCTCCAGTTCCTGAAGCACCTCAGGACCTTCCTCTTTGCTTCTGCCTTCTCTCTTCCTCTCCCCTGCTGATCTCCTGTCTGATACTGCACTGATCACCTGGCTACTCTCTGATTTCTGGTCCAGGTCCCTGCCCGCCCAGTTGCACACCCACACTGCCTTCTGGCAACCCTTGCACTTGGGTCTGTATATGTAACCTTAGAGTCCCCCTACCTGCACTTATTGGTCATCCACTGTCTGCATTTACCCTTGCACCTTCCACCTGCTGGCCGCACTTCTTGTTATTGTTTGATCCCATGTACATCACTGCTCCCCTCCCCCTTCCCCTGGCACTTTTCCCCTCCCCTCCCCCCTGCACTTGCTCGATCTCAATGTCACTTGGCCTAGTAAGATATGTGTCTCTGTCCTCCCTCTGTTCCCTTTCGCTTGCCTCGTTGCGCCTTGAAACACTAGTGTATAGGTGTGTTATAAATGCCATATCATATCATTTCATACTGTTACTGCCGCATCATGACCCACCCAAATACAGGCATGGTGGTAAGCTGGATGTAAATCCGCCATTTTACCGCCATAATAAAGCTATTTTGTTGGTATTACTGCTGGTGGTATTACCACCAGCGGTAATATTGCTGAAATACCCATGAAATCCTATGAACTCCATAAATGGGACATACACCACCATACCACCAATTGTAATCTGGCAGTAATGCCGTCAGACTAATTGGCAGTAATGGTATCTCTGCATATTTACCGCTGGGATACCACCAAACTTGTAATGAGCCCCAAGGCAGATAGACGTGTTGATTGCTTCATCACGTGATTATAGATTGCTCAGCCTGTTTTGTGCATCTCTTAAATTAATTTCCATTTGTTGCATCACTATCAATTTAATTTGCAATTAGTACTTCTCATGCATAATTAGCCATGCTTGTAAACAGCTGTGAAGAAAAAACGTGCAGTTGTCTTCTTTTCAAGTTGCAATTGCTTTGCATGCATCTCAAGTGAGTGATGTTAGTTGTGATGTTGTAAAGGGCTCCTGCCGGTTTGCGCTTTTAATGTCTAATGAAGGCCGCTCCTTGATCCTTTTTGGACAGCATTGATATGGTGTTCACTCGTATGCATATGAGATTCAGCTTTATTTTAGGATCAATGATGCATCTGATAAGTAAAGCTCCTGATCAGTATGCTTGGAGGGCACTGGGATATACATAAAGCCAGTTCATTGATGAAATTGGAATTTAGACATTTCTTCCAGAGAGCTCTCTTGCTTTTGATTTGGCCTTTGCAGATAAAATCACTGTGAGAGAGAAAGCTCGGAGTTGTGTATGGAAAATAATCTACAGGTCTGCATACGGCAACAGTGTTCTAAAGTTGCCATGTTCAGCAACACTTTTGACGCATATAGGGTCATTTTCCTTCCGGAATAACATACAAATGATGCATGAACGAATGTGTACAACATTTACAAATTTGTTGCTGCATTGTATTTGATTTGTATGGCGTGTCGGAGTTGAAGGACCACTTTTGCAATGGCCATCAGCTCTGCCATAGAAGTCTGATTACGTTGCTGCAGAATCTGATTTTGATTTGGGATGGGCTAGCCTGTAAGAGCTTAAGTCGAATGCCTGTTTGAGTGATGCAAAAATCATTCAACTCAGCTCTACCCATTGAAGCCTTCATAGGATGGCTCATAACTGGAATCCAGATGGATTGGTAAATGTCCGATTCAACGCATGCACAGTTTGAATCCGCTTGATCTAGTTCAACCCAATCACTTTCAATAGTATCATTTGAATTGGGTCAAACCATAGGCACATATTGATTCATTTTTGCTTAATATTTTTTGAACCATAGGAAACATTAGATCCAAACTGTGTCACACTGTCTCTAACTAGCAAGAAAAGCTGAAAGTGAACATTACACTTCCTGTTTCCTTTTGTTGCCTTCCTATGGAGACTGAGAGAAGCAGACAGAGAGGAAAGGAGTGAGGCTGTGTGTGTTTTGTTTTGCAAAATGGAGACAGGGGAAGTGACAGGAAGAGCAGCAGAAGAAGGGGATAGAGAACATTTAATCTGCAGAGGAAGGTGCTTTCACCCACTGCCCCAAAATAGGAGACCTGAGGTAGGGCTCTGCAGCAGCCACCCCAGGCTCCTAATGTGCGGTAGCAGGAAAAGCAGCAGGCAACAAAGGTACTGTGCAGCCGTTGTGGGGAGGTTGCAGGCCATGGAAAAGGCCTCCATGTTGACACACCAATAACGCTATGTCTCCTGGCTAGGAGGCATGATGTCAATATCACTGCAGGTGACACATGTCTAATCTCATTAAAATTACTCTTCAAGTTTTCATTTTTAATCAGCACATCATGTACATAAACTATTGTCTCCCTGTCTGCTGCATCGGGGAGCCACTTCCTCAAAAATATCCCAAATTCACTCAGACTGTTGACATATCCGAAAGGTGTTCGGGACCAGGCGTATTGGGTTGTATCGAATGAAAATGCGAACACATTTTGTATGTCTTCACCCAGTGGCACACACCAGTATCCAGCTGTAAGATCTAATGTGGTAACAACTTTGACCCGTGGACCTGTGCGAGACCCTGATCAATAAGTGAAAGTGGCCACCTTAAAACAGACACTCTTTGTTTAATTCTCGTACGTCTGCACAGAAACACCATTGACCATTTGGTTTCAGCACACCCAAAATGGAAGTGTTTGAAGTGCTATGAATGGGCCTAATAATTCCCCTGGATTCTAAATTCTTAATTATCTCAGCTATTGATTCCAAGCATGCCATTGGCACCCTATATTGATGCACAAATACTGGCTCCCTACTATGCCCCTCTGGTAATGTGGCAATATACAAATCAGTTAGGCCACAATCATATGCATCTTTGGCAAAAACCTCTTTAAACGCAATGAATATTTTTCTCAAATCATTCCTTTCCTCTTCATTTGTGCATGAATCTGCAGCATGAACCTGTTCCACTACCATTTTTGAAAGTTCTGGGAAATCCTCCAATGGCGGAACCTGTGTGCTCTCCTCCAACCATGGGCTGTATCTCTTTGTAGAGTTAAATATTTTGGAATATAAGCTTCCATTTCAATTTGCTATTTCTCTGTTTCATTTTTGTTTAAGCCAAATATGCAATTCTCTTGGTGGCGGCACACCGTCTCATTTCAATCATAAGGAACCACAGACTGAACTTTCAATATTCCTTTAGGTTGTGAGTCCAGAGACTCGGGCAGCTCCCCTGCGCATTCACATATCTCTCAGGAATGTTCCCAATGACTGCATTACTGAAATCCACAGTATAATGAAATTTTTGTATTGCCATTCCTAATGCTGAATTGTCTTTTAAATGAACATCCTGAGATCCTTTGTTATCCACGAGTATCTTAATGGGTCCATCTCCAATCTCAACCAATGGCATATATTCACTTTCTAGCCCTTGCTGCCTCATGGATTCATTTAGGCACACAAGGGCTTCATTACACGGTAGGAGGTAACCATGCCGCTATTAGCGGCATGGATACTCCCTTACCGCATACCGGTCCGGGTAGGCGGTATGGGGACTTAACGGGCCATTCTTACCCTGGAGGACCCGGTAAGTCCCCATTCCAAATACCATTCCCCATTCCCATTTGAGCCCCCACAGGGCCCAATGGGAATGGGGTAGTAGCTAATAACGGTACCGCAATTTGCGGTACCGTTATTAGCTCTGAAGTCCCTCAGCGGGTCCCGTCCTTAACGCTTGGTCAGACCAGGCGTTAAGGACGGGACCCGCTGAGGGACCTCGTAGTAGGGCGCTAAGGGGTAAGGGGTACCGGTGACCTTCCGGTGCCGGTAATCCCTTAGCGCCTACCGTGTAATGAAGCCCAAATGCATCAGAATCTTTCATCCTCTGTTGTTATCTGTGTTTTAGAATTATAAACTCCTCTGGTGAATGCAGGAATGGTAACATCTTTCCTCACCTGTAGCTCAATTGCATATGGCACCAATTGTGCACAATGATAAGCCTGTCTCTTGTCTTCAAACTCAGGTGCAGGTCGCCCTAACCTGGACCACACTTTTTGATTAAGGTAGTCGAACACCATACACATTCTGTGCATAATGTAATTTCACAAATAAAAGTTATTCTGTGTCCCACTCACTATCCATACATTGTGACAGATAGTTTTCAGACCAATGGTAATTTTTAGCATGCATCTTCCTACAACTCTGTTCCCTGAGTTCGGATCATCCAACCCAATAACATGTTGTTTTTTTATTCTGAATTTTGGGATCTACTCCTGGTCAATTGTCCGTTGGAGTATTTTCTCATTAATGAAGCTTCTTTCCTGCTCAAGTGCTAAAGTGACCTTTATCATTTCAGCATGACCATTCACACAGATACAGATTCATGGCTGCCCATCTCCCATGTGTATTTCAGAAAGGGCTGAAATGTGTTTCTCTATGTTCATCTTTGGAGTGACACATTGTTTGCACTTTTCATCTTTTAAATAAAAGCATAATGTTTTTTCATCTATTTCTGTTTGCCATTTTTTCTTGGGGTCCAAATAAATCTCTAGAGTCTGTTTCTCTTCATCACCTCGCATTTCACCCTGACACATTAGAATGACAGTAACACTAGGCACACAGCCATTCTGAAGATACACTTCCACTGCTTCATCTGATTTAGCCACAGTAAGGCATTATTTTATACTGCTGTTTTGTGACCTCACTTTTTTAGGCCTCAATGGCTTTTTGGCTAGGGACCACAAGACCCCATTTACCCCATCAATGGGGGCGACAATCTCTTTAGACAATCTGTCCCCATCAGAAACAGAATTTCACTGTGAGATGTGATCAACACTTCCTGTCTCATACAGTGTTTTCCTGTCTTTATGTCAACCTCAGTGACACCTTTGATAGGTACCTCCTCACCATTAAAATTGTGCACCGGGCCTTCACTTTGTCTCACTTTGATATGACTTTGTGGTGATCTCCCTTCATTGATACTTTTCACCAACTCGTTGGACATGAGCGTGGCCTGTGCACCTGTGTCAATCATTGCAAATGCATTGCACTTCTTTTCCACAATGACAGGTGCATAATATATGTCCTCAACTTCTTCCAGCACACACAAAAAGTGTGAATTTTTACTGATATCAGGACTCACCTTTCTCAGGCCCTTTTCACATTTTGCCAAACACATGGGCAAGTGAAATGATACATTTTGGGAATCTTTGTCTATTTTTCCATGTTCCGAACCCATCTGGAGTGTAGCCACTTGTCGCCCCTCTGTTTGCGAATCATCAGTGTTCACACTGCAGTTCTTTGACTGAACATCCTCACAAAAATCATGTGGTAGCTTGTTATTTTCTGGCTGAGAACACTTATTTGCATCTTGCATAGTTCCTGTCCTCTCAGACTCTTGGAATATGTGTGTCTCAAAGTACTCTTCAGGTGACTGGTCTGTACCCTCCTTTTGAGCACTAATTTTCCCTGTCTGCATTTCATCAGAATCCTGACTATCCTGACTATCAAGGGAGGATGTTTTAACAATCAATCCTAAATCTTTATCAGGTGTTTTCTCATAGCATTTGATGTCCTTTCTGAATCTGTCTCTCTGTTCTTTTGGATTTTCTTTTTTATTTTCTCCTTTCTGTCTTTCATTTGTATACACCTCAGTGGTTTTATTCAACTCCAAATTGAACCACACTCCCTTTTTGTGTGGGTGTGTACAACTTACTTCACTTTCATTGGTGGGTATTTTCATGTTTGAATCAGTAAGCAATTGAGGACCATTAAACAAAACGGGTTCATTGGATTCTGTAGTCACTTGCTGTCAGAACGGACAAGATCATCTCTGTGTCCTTCTGCACCCTCATGTTGTGACTGTTTTTGAACTGCACAGAGTTTTCTATCTGCTCTGATAACATTTTAACCTGGGCCTGAAGGCATTGAAATCTGTTCATTTGACTGGATTCCTCTCTTGGCGGCCTAGGCCGGTACTGGTTAAAATCACCCTGGTTGGATCTGTTCTGGTATCTCTCAGGAGATTGATTTCTATTTGAGTTGTTCTTGAATTCTTGGTTCATAGGAGGTGGAGAGTGCAGTGTGACCATCCCTTGGCTGTGGTCGACTGGTGGTGATGACTGATTATAATGGTGCTGGACATATTTCATGTTTTGTCTTTCATTTTGTGGGAATTGTCCCCTATGCTGATTTCCATTTTCAATGAACCGATCCACATATTGTGGTTTGTCTTGATTGCCATACACCTTAGTATTTGGGTCATATCTGCTCTGTGCCCCCAGCGTCTGGTATGGGCCATTGTGTCTTTCATTTTTATTGTTATTCCTGCCTGACATATGGGGTTGGTACCCGAGCAATAAAGAAAATTACACAGATCCTAGATATTCGGGTGACTGGCCTAGGGTGTGAGTCAGTCACTCAAATATCTAAGACTTATGTAATTTTCTCTATTGCTCGAGTCATGTGATTGGAACATAGGTGTTTGGGGTGGCGTCCTCTGTGGTAGTGCACCCTTTTGATCATGTGTCACATTATTCCTTGTCTGATTTTGGGCTGATTCAAGTGGCATTCTGGCAGATTTTATCTCCATTACCGTTGGGGTGGAATCTTTAGATTTTGATTTTGTAGATTACCTCATATAATTTAGTCCCCTGTTCAACAATCCACTCTATCGATTTCTCCCAGTCAAATTCGCAAATTAACTGGGATATAATGTCTTTTTGCAGACCATAAAAGTATGCAGTCTTGAATTCTACAGAATTAGGATCAAAAGAAACATCAAAACGGCAAAAGGCTATTTTTAAATCTTGGAGAAATCGGCCAGGTGACATATCTGGCCGTGCCGTCATTCTATACACTGCTTTCTTGGTGTCTTGCATTGATTGGTATGGTGAAAAAGGTGTCTGACCTGTTTTTCAAAGTCTGCCCATGACAGGTTTTCTTGTTCATTGAGGCCTCTAATAATAATCGCAGTTGCCGAATCAAGAGTTAGGTGAACGTACTGTCTATACTGTTTCCTAGGTACTTGAATGACTTTAAATATATCATGCACTGACTCTAAGTGATCTTTTATACAATAATCACCTCCCTTTTTAAACGGTTTAATCAAAGCTTTGATGGATTTCATTATTTTGATGGGGTTACTTGGCACAATATTTGGGGATGCATTATTCTGTGGCTCATTTCTTTTCTCAGGTGGACAAGGATGATGGCAATCAGTGGCAGGTGAATCAAACCCCCCAAATGGGCTACAATCAGGCCTAGTCATGGGTATAGGCATTGGTATATTGTTCCCTCGTGCAGAGTTGGGACTAATCTGAATCCCATTAAAGGTAGTGCCTTGTTGTTTTCCTTGAGATTTAAAATTAGATATTTGCTATTCCAAATCTTTGCACCTTCTGTGAAGTCAGTCTATCTCCTGACAAAGGTTAGAGTTCTCACTTTTAATCTTATTAATCACAGCTTTCATTTAATTTTATTTGTATTTGGCACTGATTAAACTCTCTATCCTTCTGGTCATTTTCATCTAGCATTTTGGTCGTTTCTTGTTCAATAGCGTGACATTAATTTTCTCTCTCCATGTTAGTCTTTTGGAGCATTTGCATCTCCAGAATGGTGTCCGCTTTGTCCTGTCGGATTGCGTCTATAACTCATTTTAATTGTTTCAGTTCCTGTTCAGTCTCCTCAAACTGTCTCCTTCTCTGAGACAGCAGTTTCTCTAATTTGCAGCATTTGGACTACATCTCTGTGTTACATCTCTCCAATTCCGATTTTAAACTTTTTGCCTGATCACTTGCCTCATCCAAACTGATCTGTAATTTGTTAATTACCTCAGCGTCATTATCCTGTAGTTTTAAAGACCGATTCAAGAGGAACCAAATCTTTGTGCATAGCCTTATTAAGCAATCTTTTTCAGCATTTTTGTCTGAAGCTCTAAAAAGTCTCTGAAGGCAAACTTGGATAATGCTTGGAATTTAATGGCCCTTTTTACACCTCCCCACAAATGCGATCTCGCAAAAGGACAGCATTTTCTGATGACCATACCCCATTGGCAAATAGCTTTGACTCAAGGTAATTCACCAGCTCAGAAAATGTGGTCCCTATTTGGGACATGGTGATACACCTCAGAGAATTAGTTCCCTTTTAAATGCACAAATGGCTGTGTTGAATGCACTTGCCACGCCCAGTTACTACCTTACAGTCTGTTCCCAGAAGGCCAACGTACCAAAATATATTAGGGGTTTTGTCTGAGGGCTGTTACATAATTTGGGTGACATTTGGACTTGTGGTAAAATGGCTGTATTTTAGTATTGTGGTATAATAGGGATGAGCATATTTATGGTATCTGTTACACTTGCCGTGTCTCCGCGGAGGCATTGGGGCAGGGTCGTAGCCCTCCCAGGGATGAAACTCCTCTTGTCTGTTCCTCCCTCTGCGTCTGTGTGGGGAACTGTGGTGATGAGCAGTGCAGTACCTGCGTGAGTATAAGGGGGGTCGTATGAATATGCAGACTGTGGTCTCTGACCCCTTCTGCAGACCTCTTCTCCCTGGATGTGTCTTCCCTGGGGTTGCACTACTCTTGAGGCTCGCCTGCTGAATGATGATGATGAGCTCTCTGTCCTGCTGCTTCTGGTGTGGTATAATAGTGATGAGCATATTTGTGCTATCTGTTACGCTTGCCGTGTCTCCGCGGAGGAAATGGGGCACGGTCGTAGCCCTCCCAGGGATGAAACTCCTCTTGTCTGTTCCTCCCTCTGCATCTGTGTCGGGAACTGTGGTGATGAGCAGTGCAGTTCCGAAGTGAATATGAGGGGGGGTCGTAGGAATATGCAGACTGTGGACCCTGACCCCTTCTGCAGACCTCTTCTCCCTAGATGTGGCTTCCCTGGGGTTGCACTACTCTTGAGGCTCACCTGCTGAATGATGATGATGATGAGCTCTCCGTCCTGCTGCTTCTGGCAGGGGTGCTTGTTGAAGGGAACTTAGTTCCTTCACTGGTCCCTTGTCATGGAAGTCCAGGCCAGCTGCGACTAGTCCACTTCTCTTGTAGGTAAGTGCTTCCCTTGTTTCCACTTGCCCGCTTGTCTTCCAACTGTTGTAATTGTATTTGTAAACTTTGTTCTCTGTCCTTTGTATGCAATGTCTCTTCTCTCCTCTGGCAGGTGGTGTAGCAGTGCCGGCAGTAGCTGTGGTAGAAGAAGTGGAGCCGGAGGTACGGAGAAGCAGGGTTGAGATGGTCTGACAGCTGGTAAGTAGCCTTTAATGGTGCCTTAGGGTGCGCGTTGGGTTTTAAATGCGGCGCGACCCTGGGTTGGGTGTTTCGGGAGTTCTAACCTTTTCTGGTCTTCTTTTCTCGTTTCAGGACTTCAGCTTCATGGGACAGAGAGCGCAGGTGCTGCAGCGTCGCTTTGGGATCTGCCAAGAAGATGGAGCTTTGCCGCGAGAGGCGAGCCAGGGTCCAGGTAAGGATGCTGTTGTTGCAGGATCACAAGGTAAGTAGCTGGTCCAGGTGGTGGTGAGCGGCACGTTGCACGGAGGTGCAAAGTGACGCAAAGCATTTGCTGAAGGGATTGGTGGGTTTATATAGTATTGTCCCTGGCCACACCCACTAACTCTGGTCTGCCTGCTGCAATGCCCTTCCACACCCGATGAGTCAGCACCTGAAGACCAAGCCTAGGGAGCCACGCACGATGAGTCAGCACATGGGGATGTTCTCTGGAATAATGGCTATCAGCACCTGGAAAGTTCTTGTAAAATAAAAGCAATCCAGCACTGGAGTAAAATAAAAGCACTCCTGCCCTGAAATAAAGTGTTCCTGCTCACGTCTCTATATGAGCCTGGTGTCAAAGGAGCCAGGACTGAGTCCAGCTAGGGCCCCTGTTTTTATGAGTCCCAAAGGGATATAAGGGAGTCAAGTGACCCATTGCCCTCGTCACTAGATGGTGTGGTTTTTGTGTTCTGGGGCCTGTGCTCATAACAGTAATGCCCTATATGATAAGACAAGTCTCACCTCCCTTATATTTATATTCTGTTTAGGGTTGACTGTAAGTGCAGACTAATGGACTTTGCACTTAGAGGGACAGAGCAGCATCAGCTGTTTTTCCGGTTACTTATTTACGAAACCGGACTACCGTTTCGGACGTATCGGCTCAGCTATCAGCATGCACAGCTGACACACACACATGCATCATAGGTTTTCTAGCTTGCTAGCTGGTTCTCCAACTTTTACATCCCGCTTTACCACATGAGGTAAATATTTTACTGCTTTTACGGTGCACTATGACACTTTCTTATTATTTCCCCTCTTTTCAAATAATTCACATAGACACAAGAATGCAATCCCACTGATTCAGTTTTTGCAATATTTGTGTACATATCATAATGTAAAAATAGGTTTTGCAATGCACATAGTAAAACCAGTTACAATAGATACATGTCATATTTATCTTTCCAAGACCATGAAGTCCGAGGCTGTTACAAAATGTAATCTAAGAGAAGAGACAGAAAGCACATAGCGCGAATAATAGCACAATAGCATGTGAACCTTCCCTCCGTCAGTAATTCCCACTTACACATGGGAGAAAGAAAAACAACATCTTTGTTTAAAAATAACAACAGTCTAATTCTAACTGACTGACTGAAAGACAACACGATCTCCACTCACCCCTCAATTTCTACAGATACTCACATCCAATTGTGGAGCCTTGGTGCTATTATCAGGAAACCCCCTCTCTGAAATGTTTTTATCAGCAACAGGTGTGTTGCATATTTTTCCACCTTGGCAGCCAAGTTAGAAGTTGGTGACCTCACCCGATCTCTTTCGGACTGCTGCCTGGTATCTTGCTCTCTCGTGCACAGCCTGGCTATGCCCACAGCCCAGCTGTAGTCTTGATCTCTTCTCCCTGCAAACTGATGAATGAATCTCCAATACCATTGTAGCTAGATTTATACCATAGGCCTGTCAATATTTACTGACCTTGCCTCTCTCCTGACGTCTCTTGTCACCACAGCATAATCCTTCTAGAATCATGGCATTTCTCTCTCCAAGCCCCATCCCTCGAGCACATTTTGTGTCAACCTGCTTCCTGCAAGGCACAACTTTTATTCAAACTGAACACAAACCTTTAACTCCAAGAAAGATTCTCTGCAGTTGTTTAGAAAACTAGCTTCTCTTCACTTCCAGAAGCTGTGCCAGAATCAGTCTCTCAACTTGTCACTTAGACTGAACTTTTCTTATGTACTAAATTTAACTTGAACGTTCTCCAGCCACTTTCAATCACATCTTAAAAGTCTTTGCATTCTTTATGTTTTTGTTTTTATTTTTATCGCCGTCCACTTTGCACTCTATTTCTTATTATTAAAGTCTGACTTTCTCTTTATCCTTTTATTTCTCATTCATCTCTTTTCCATGCTGCAGTTCCACTTATGGCTCCTAGAGGTCCTTGGAGAAGGCTTAACATTAATTCTGGGTACCTGCAGTTCCACTGATGGCTCCTAGAGGTCCTCGCTACCCGGCCTTTCCTTTCTCTACATTCAGGAAGAGAGATCAGCTGTTTCAGCTCCCCCCATCTCCTCTCCGCTTCACTTCTCTCAGCACTCCTGCAAACTCAGCTGTCAGTTATCAGCTGTTCGTGGAGCTTCTCCTTTCACGGACCTCACACTCCAATCAATGTTTCTTCCTCTAACTATTTAAAAAAAAACTATTTAACTGAAGATAATTTTCAGGGATACTTTCTAATAAACCCAGGCATAACTGCTCTCTCTTTCTTCCTCTGTAACCTAGCAACCAGAACACACGGGAGTCTAGCTTAGATAAAAGCAACTACAAAGATAATCTCTTTTCTCATACACCAGTTAAAATGTCCTTTATCATGTATATGTCCCGCCCTCGTTCACTCCTTCCTTCATAATCAGAATAATGCTGCAAGGTGCTGTGAGGCCGGATGTTATCAGATAACATCCCCTGGTTTCACATGCTTCAACCCCTCATGTCATTGACCCTTTCAAATGGCCGGGGCTTCAACAATGCATATTACCTATACATGTAAAAGAGTGGAGATTTAACCATAAAATAAGTGGTTCCTGGTCCTTACAACCGAACACCTATCACTTTCAGTCTTGTAGTAGCAGTCCATTAAGTGTTGGAATCTGTGCCACATTGATTTAATAATAATTGTTCTCTGAATTCGAGCGTTCCAAAAGGCTCCGGATCAGCGTCTCCTGGCCAAACTGCTACCATATACGTAATATCTTTAGATATATATATATATCATTTATCGACCTTTGCAATCATATTGGGGTTTTATCTAAAATCACTGTGTTATCAGCTAACATCATCCAGCTGATGACAAGCTCCCCAACTTTGGGTGGATGGTTATTAATGTTCTCGAACCTCTTCCACCTATCTGCCAGATAAAGATTATACAGGACTGGAGATGTTACACAGCCCTGTTTTAACCCCAAATTAGTTTTAATAGCTGGTGAGATATTAATACCCTTATCTAGGCATATGGTCACCATAGTTTCCTGATACATTTCTCTGAGAAAGTGGAGTATTATTGGACATATTTCCCAATCTGCCAATTTACTGCAGAGCGTATCTCAAGCAACACAGTCGAATGCGCTTGAGTAGTCAACAAAGCATACACATAGTTTTACATCCTTTTTATTTACGGTGTCAGCAATGATGTGACTCAGCATAACCAAATTATCTATGTTAGCAATTACCACACTCGAACTGAGCTGTGGACATTAGCAGGTACACTTGACATATGAGTGGAAAAGGAAGGTGGGTAAGGTTATGTAGGAAGTTGATGGAAGTGAAGGTCAGATGTGAAAGGGTCTGTGTATACCGGACAAGCCCAGATCAGGACAGAGGCGCAGAAATGCCCCCACAACCCATCCAGGGAGATTACACAAATGCAGCCCCTCACTTCGAGACAGAAAAGCCAACCCACCAGCCCACTTACAATTTCTTCCTCTGCATACCTGATTCAACATGGATTTGCACTCTTCTTGTTGCTCGGGTGTCAGATTGGAGGAGAGATTTACTCCTTCAATTTTTTCGTCTAAAGGTAAGCCTCTGAGGAGATCCGGAAGAGCTTCACTCTCTTCTTCTTCCTCGGATGATGCTAGAAGCAACGCTTCTACATCGGGTCTTGAGACATACGCTTTGATTCGGTTGGTGTGAAAGACAGTCGGAGCCTCCTTGGGATTGCCCAAGTCCACCAGATAGTTGACATCTCCGAGTTTACCCACAACTCTGAAGGGTCCCATCCACTTATCTTGCAAGGCCCTCTGCCTTGTTGGGATCATAACGAGAACGAGCTGGTCTTGAGCGAACTCAACCATGTTAGCCGTTTGATCGTGCCAGTGCTTGACCAATGCTTGTCCAGCTTTCAAGTTATCGTTTGCTTCCGTCATCATGTGCGACATTCTCCTCCGGAGACCTATCACGTAGTCAGTCACTCTGACTGGCTTGGGGAAGGAGCACTCTCCAGCCCCTCCTTAATCAGGGCCAATGGACCTCTGACGGGATGACCATAGAGTAGTTCGAAGGGAGAGTAACCTAATCCCTCCTGAGGGACTTCTCTATAAGCAAAGAGAAGGCATGGCAGTAGAAGGTCCCACTTACGCTTAAGGGGTTCTTCTAAAGCACCTATCATGCTCTTCATGGTTCGGTTGAACCGTTCTACCAACCCATTGGTTTGTGGGTGGTAAGCTGTTGAGAACTTGTAAGTAACTCCACAGGTTTTCCACATGGCTTTCATGTAGTGGGACATAAAGGTTGACCCCCTGTCAGAGATTACTTCCTTAGGAAACCCGACCCTAGTAAAAATACCAAGGAGGGCCTTAGCCACAGCCGGAGCTCTAACAGTCCTCATAGGAATTGCCTCAGGATACCTAGTAGCATGGTCTACTACAACAAGTATAAACCTGTTGCCTGAGGAGGTTGGAGGATCAAGGGGACCAACAATGTCAATCCCTACTCTCTCAAACGGGACTCCCACAACTGGGAGAGGCACTAAAGGCGCCACATTCTTGGAGCCAACCTTACCAGAGGTCTGGCAGGTGTGGCAGCTCCTGCAGTGTGTTTCTACTTCGGCCCCCATCTTCGGCCAATAGAAGTAGAGAGAGAGCCTTTCCTTAGTCTTCTTGAAACTCAAGTGACCAGCCAAAGGAATCTCGTGGGCTAACTGCAAGAACTGTGGTCTGTTCCCTTGGGGTACTACAAGTCGTTTGTAGTCCCCAGGTGCAGACTTGGTCGGTTCACTGTAGAATAGGCCAGCTTCCCAGTGCAACCTGTATTTTCCAGGCTCTTGTCCTTCAGCCTGAGCTTCTGCCTGGTGGCGAAGACCTTCCAGAGTTGGACATTCTCTCTGTCCCTTATTGAAGTCTGCCCTGCTGGGTCCACCTTCTGCCAGTAAAGATTGCAGCTCAGGATGGTCAACAGGATCCAGATCTCCAATGAGTTCCTGGCCTTCCATTAGCTCTTCCTCAGAGTCTAATTCTACCACACAGGGTTGTACCTCCCACCCAGCCTCAGCTGGAGGTGGAGTTACGGGTGTAACTTTGGACAACCGCGGGGAACTCTGTGTTGGCTGCACTGAAATGCTGGCTGCTGGTTTTGGGATAGAAGTCTTAGGTTTCCCTTTCGCTTCTGATTTCTTGGAGACAGCTGCCGGCAATTCCAGTGGAGCAGGAGTGATCTCTTTCTTCATCATCTCCTGGAGAGTACCGCGCATGGTCCTCTCTCTTGCGGGTCTAGTTAGCTCCTGTAACCGTTTACTAGGAGGTTTGGGAGTATGCGATACAACTCTGAGAGTTTTCAAATCGTTACCCAACAGTACGCGTCCTGGTACCTCACTCTGTATGCTGACAGGTATGTTCACAGTCATGTCGTTACACTGGATGAGAACTGGTAATTGGGGAAGCATCTGCACAGGCCCTCCAGCTAACTTGGTGAGGCGTTTGGGTGCCTTAGCAACATCCTCAGCCTGAAAAAACGATGTATCCACCACAGTTATGCTGGCCCCAGTGTCCCTAATGGCAGGAGTTCCTGACCATTCAACTGGACACTGTCCTTATAATACTCTTTAGTATTATCGGGGATAGAATTATAGACATCTAAATTCTGTTGTTCCCACAACCCCAGAGATACTAAAGAAACGCTGGCTGAGACTCCAATGGGTTCGTCAGCTAGCAGTAGAAAGTTTCCACTTGCCATTTGGACTTCCTCCTCTGGAGCGAAGGCTTAGTAGACAAGCTGGACCCCTGAAGGTTTACCCTTACATCTGGGATCTCTTTTCACGTGGTCAGTCGAGCCACAAACAAAGCATTTACCGAATGCTTTTTGGAATGGTGGCTTGTTCTGACCTCCTTCCGGTTTGGCACCAGAAGACACACTATGCTGCTGTGGTTTTCCCGGTGGCTTATCCTTCTGGTTTTGTTTGGGGCCCTCTTTGGAATTTGAGTTATTCAAATTCTCTTTTGAGTCTTTTTTAGGCTGTTTTCCCTCATCCTTTTTCTGAGTTGCCCCAGAATCCTTATGAGTAGCCCTGTTGGCAACCCACAAGTCAGCAGCCTTAGCTAGCTTCCGGGAATCCAATTCCTTCGAATCAGCCAAGTGCTGTCTGAGCTCAGGAGAACAGGCATCATAAATAGACTCCAACATAAAAAGATTCCTCATACCCTCATAAGTGTTCACTTTGTAACCCTTAATCCATCCCTCTAAGTTTTTCCACCCCTCACTCACCCAGGTAGCCCAAGGGGTACCATCATGCTTTTTGAGGGTTCTAAACCTCTTAAGATACTGGGAAGGGGTCTTCCCGAATCTAGCTATCAAAGCTAGTTTCACACTTTCGTAATCCGTCTTATCCGCCTCCCCCACCTCCATTACAACATCAGATGCAACAGGAGGGAGTCTAGAGTACAACCAGGGAAGTAAATCATTCCCGGTGATGTCCTGGAGCCCATGATTGTATTCAAACAGTTTTAACCAATCCAACACATCCAATCTCGGTTCATACATACCCACTAATTCCTTCGGCATCCGGGGTCTTTTGGGACTGGAGCTTCTAGAGGAACCAGAGGAGAGAGAAGCATTTTCTATAGACAACTTTTTCATCTCTAACTCGTGATTAAGTTCTATTTCCCTGAGTCTTAACTCAGCTTGCTTCTGCTCAGCCTGGGCATTCATCCGTCTGAACTCGAGCTCTTGGTTTCGTTCAGATTGAGCCAAGAACCGTTTGTATTCTAATTCGAGCTTCATTTTTTCAAGTTCAAAATAAGCAGGGTTGCATGTGGGACCTGGTATGGGCCCCGTAGGTACGGCTGGTAAGGCAGGTAGAGGAGCACGGGAGACAGTTTCGTTAGCCTCTCCGTCCTCGTCAGCCTCTTCATTGCTATCATCAGAATTACGATTTAGATCAACACCCTCACTGTTATCTACAGTTGCTGGAGAACTTGGTTCCTCTGAACCAGTACCCAGACTTTGGTTCGCCAGCAATCTCTCTATTAGTTCTAACTTCTTGCCTCTTACAGAAAGATTCTCTTGCCTACAGAGGGCTCGCAAACTCTCAGTATTTTCACCTGACAAGGATTCTTAACTGTAAGTTTCCATCGTAGAAAATTTTTTGAAAGTTGCTTTTTAGTGCTAAGCTTCGTGGTTAGTTATCCTAAAGTGTCGAAAAGCACTCTAAACTGTATACTTGATACAAATCCCACCGCTGTACACCAGTGTTAGGCGGAAACCTGTGCAGTTCCCTCTGGGACCACTGCAAAAGGCTTAGGACTACAGGTGTTTGGCAGTAAACCCACTTGGTAGCAGTCTGTACCACACAGATTCACTTGGTAGCTGTGGCTGAGCAGTCAGACTTCCCTCAAGAAGAGTCAAGCAGTATGTGGAGTATACAATATAGGGCAATTCTTCAAAATAAAATAACCAAACCCGCAACGAGGCTCAGTGTAAAGATATTAAGGTATTTATTTATAACGGAACATCTATGGCAAACACTATGGCACTATCACGGCAAACACTTCAATCACAAATACTCTACGAAGAAGAAACGATCAATCCCCCTAACAATATTTCGACAAGTCTAGGTTCTACCAGCATCACTTATTTACAGACAGAGGTGTATGCCTCAACCTAGATGGCACTCTAATATTAGTTAGGACGGGAGAGACAAATAAGCAGGTTACGAAATCAACACAGTTCAATACTTCATGGAAAAAATGCAAGGCAAGAAGGCAAGAACCACAATAGATCATAAAGTTCAGAGGCCAGGTACACTCGGAGAGAGGCAAGGCGATATGTCCCAAAAAGTCTCTTAGTGCTAATGCGTTCGAGTCTTTGTAGCAAATTGTTATCGGCAGATTGAACCAGTTCAGAACAATACGTGAGAAAGCTTGGAGGCAACCCAACGGAAAGGAGAGGATTAAGACACCTCACTCGAACCGAACGAAAGGGAAGCCAGGCGGACACGCTACCTTGTTTGTGGAGAGACAGCTCCGGCGGGGGCAGTTGTTCCTGGTGGTGGATGCACGTCGGGTCTTTGCCAAGCGTAGAGATGATCTCGTCGTCGAAGGAAAGTGAAGTCCTGTGCACCACCAGGGAAGAGACAAGCCACAGAGTGCTCCGTCACAAGGCACCACCTTTTGATAGCGGTACAGGGGTAGTGGCTATCCGGTTGCCGAGGTGCTCTGCACGGGCAATTCGACCACTGCGTCCTGAGGCGAAGAAAAAGCAAAGGGGACTGGTTGTTCCCACCAGTCAGGGGAAGAGACTCTCCGGCAGGGAGATCTCCTCTGACGTCAGAAAATGGTGAGTCGGTTCCGCAGGGCTCCACCAGGGGTGTCGTCGTGCAGGTCGGCTCAGCGTTACCCTCGTCGGATTCTTAGGTCCTGTGGCGACTTCTGAAGATCCAGTCCCAAAAGCCCTGCTTTTATGCAGAAAACCCCCATTCATTCAGCCTAGCTGTCAATCAACACACACTAAGAGGTGAACGGGGAGGCTCACCACTTGGGCCAATCACTCCAGAGTGCGACCGGAGTTGGCAAGGCAACTCGGTCCAGGGTGCTTAAACCCCCTCCCACCCCCTGTGGTAACCCAGAAAGAATGGCACCACTTTGGAGGGTCTCTGTACAGAGGCCCGCCAAAAGTGGAACAAAGGGCTCGACCTTTGGTTTTAGGAGTCACAGAGACGAACACAGACGCCATTTTACAAACCGAGTTCTGGCAGAAAATACCATCCGATAAACTTATTTAGGATAAGTAGACCGGTGGTACGTTAGAGATTGAGGAGAAAAAGTATCAATCTCTAACGATGGGACGAATCGCTTAGGGTTATGTTCGGGGTCGAACATAACAAGTAGTTTCCACTGCCATCAGCCAAAACTCGACGAGGGGGGACGGGACAGTGCCCCCTCGAATAACAGACCCAGGAGTAATCGAATTACCCCAACTAGTACATCCACAATAAGATGGTTTGTACTAGTTCTGTTAGTAAATTTAGGTCTAGTAAAGCCAATGGTGACTTTACATGCCTGGGAAGACAGTAGTCAGTCCCTGGGTATGGAGTCTATGACGGAGGTCCGCTAGGACGCACCAGTGTTACGGCATGTAGGGTGCGGTGTAACACACACAGAAAAACATATGAGACCCTATGGAGTAAAGGACCCCATAGCCCATAGAACACATTGACATTCAAAGGAATTACACACATACATGTCCAAGAGTGGGAGAAAAAGAGTCACACTCTTGGCAGGATGGAAAAAACAAGCTCCAGAAATCCAGCAAAGCTGCTGGGGGGCTCACTAGGTTAGGAAATTCAGCCTAAACAGAGAATCCTCCCTAACACCTGTAACTTAGCCTTCATCAAATTGAGATCCGGCTCAGTCTGATTCACCAGCTGAAGCAGCACCCACCTGGTGATCTGCAGCCAAATGGCGTTTGCTGTGGTCTGGGTACCGGGCACCAGGAAGGAAATGAAAAATGTCTCTGTTTTAGTAAATAGTCTATATTGATTCGGGATCATTTTAGTTTATAGGAGGAGTCTTTGAACAGGTAATTTGATATGTCTGATGATGAAGTCTTAGTGAGTGATAGTCATGCTTGTCGGGTGGGGGCTTAGTTGGTTCATGGGTGGCACATTTATAAGAGTCAGATGGTTATCAGGCACTACCAAAATTGCTGAGTGCAGAGTGCTTTGTGAACATACGCCCCTCCATGATGGCAGGAGATGTAGGTGCGCGTATTGCCACACACACAGTTCACAACCATCAATGCCACTGTGCCTTCGGTCAGGACAAGGATGAAAAGTGCCTCATTACATTGAATGTTCGTTCCTATAAGTATAGTGCCATTTCTTCAGAAGCAAAAGGAATACTCTGCTGGCCTCTGTACATTTGCTGATGTTTCATTTTACACGATAATTTCCCCATGTCCTGCCACAGTTCTGTTCACACGTTCCATTGCAACTTCCAAAAAACCCTGTAAGCCCCCCGCTGCACAGCCCACTCCTTCTGCCATTCATCTATTACTAGAAATAGCGCTCCTTCCATCCTCAGCAATGGTCTTATTTTACAAGAGGCTTGTTCTGTTTTCTTTGCACAATTTTCATCATCTCTGGCCATTATCACTGCTTGGACAGTGTGCCCTTGGAAAAGATGTCATGCTGTGTACAGGGCCAAGAGTACCAAATGGTTTGGGGTTGTTCTGTAATTGTTTTTATTTTTATTGCAGCAAACTGCCCGCTGTATAACTGCTAAGGCCGCCTTTTGTGTTGTTTTTTGTCCCCTGCTGCTAATTCTAAGGAAATGGGGGACACCCCTGAACCCCTAAACTAAAATCCCAAAATACTGGACATGGGGGTTAGGGGACACCTACCAGCAACACTCACTCTCCCTGTTCAGTACTTCAGAAAGCATGCAGGCAAACTGCACCGCAGTTCGATCAAGTATGCTAATACCTGCAAACACTGGGTTATTAGAGGCAGCAATTCTTGAGGTATTAACAACTTGGGTGCGCTGTCACATGAGGTATCAAAAATTATACATTGCAGCTTTCATTTGACCTCTCCTCACCATTTTACGCATGTGATTATACAACATGTTGTGCGATTCGGGCACATTATCAAGGATTACACTGTTATATTGATTATATTCTATCTCTGTCTCAGTTTCACTCCTGGTTTGTGTTATCCCCAAAGATACATCTGTTTTATTCCCATACCCCCTTTGTATGCCTCAACCATATAAAATAACTACACGAAACACTAAAACTACTCCAAAAGGAAAACCATGTATACAACATGACATATATATCACAGCGCTTGTAGTGTTGAGCCTGCAGAGGGAGAGAAAAAAAAAGACTACCATGCAGAAAAACTGAGACTCTTCATCATTGTATAAGGACTGATTAACTGTAATATCATAGGGAAACATGATGCATGGTATATTTTAATATCACTTAGAAATGTGATAATTCTCGTAAGAAGGTTTGGGTGGTGCCAGGTGTGTTACGACCATCAGATAAGTGGACACAGTACAATAACATCTTCACACTAACTTCAAAGGGCAAAGTAAAGACAATGGTATAAGGCCCCTGGAACTTCTGCTAGTTCCAGCAGCAGATATAACTCACTGTGCAGCATCATACAATGTGAATGGATGGGCTTGACAAAATCACTTCATATGCAGAGGCCCTTTGTGCAATTAATGTGGATTTAGATCTCTCAAGATTTGTGAAAACTATGTGCTCTACATATTGCGTTACTGATCAACCCATAGTGATTGTTGATGATTTTTCAATGGCAAAGGCTGCAACAGGTAGTGCCTGTTCACAATGGAATTGACACTGCAACACTGAATCTAATATGCCACTGCAATATGCTAGGGGTTTGTGTCCTATGGATGTTTGCTGAGCCAACACAGTAGCCATCCCTTGTTCATTCGACTGTGAGAACATTTAAAATAATTGTGTGCAATTAGGGGTTGCCAGGTTTGGTCATTACTTATGGTGTTTTAAAATTCCTGAAAACATGTTATCATTTCTCTTGTCCTTGCAAGTGATTGGTTCCTTCTCTGTGCTTCTTTGAGTCCCTACAGTAAAGGTTTTGTGTAACTTGAACAGTCAAACCTCCATGTTGTACAATAGTTACACAAACCCAAGAAATGCTGCATTTCTTTGACTGTAGGTGGTTGTGGTATGTTCTGTACTGTAGCTTCTCTTTCTCATGCTACTCTTTTCCCTGCAGATTATATAATGTTTTCCCAAGTACACTACCTCTTTCTGACAGTATTGCATGTTGTCCTCATCTACTTTGTAGCCTACATAGGTCTTCTGTTGTGCTGAACACTTGGAGGTTATCTACATACTGAATGGCCATACTCAGTACAGGCATATTGCCCACATCCATGTGTATTACTTTGTTACAAATACTGGGGGACTTGCAGTACTGATGAGTAAGTTTGGTGTGTTGGAACCTTTGTGTGCAATAGGTCAATGCTGTGAGACAGTTTGAATCTGCGTGCAATAGAAAAAAAAACAATGCATTGTTCAAATCAATGACCTTAAAATATGATGCCTCAGTTTGTATATTGCAGGGGATTGTATCAGGGTTTAGATCAACTGGGAACTCAACGTCAACAATGTTATTCAATGGGCATAGGTCCTGTATCATCATTCAACTTCACCCTTTTGTATTTTTGACAGGGTATATCACTGTTTTATATGGGGATTCTGAGGTAACTATAATGCCCTGCTACCCAAAACAATTGTCTCATATAGTTCCTCATCTACTTCCCTTGAAAATGGATACTGTTTCACTCTAGGTCACATTGTGCCTTGCTTCAGCTTGATACATACTTCTCCTTTGCTCTTCAAGAGCCCTACATCATGGTGGTTGTCAGTCCATGAAGTGATTGGGACCTATAACAAGTTGTTCTGTAGTTGTGCAGGCATGCATTGGGCAGTAAGTATAGGCCAAGCGATATTCATATGCTGGATCATTATTTGACATGGTATACAAACCTCCAGTATTATTTCACCATCATTGTAGGCATCTTCAAATAGCTGTCCATCTGCCACCCTACTCAAGGGTTGAGCCGGATCAATACACAAAACTGTTTGCCACTCATCTCCTCCCTCTTCATCAGTCCCTAGGAGCACTATGTTGTAATCCGCAATCAGTACCCCCTCCAAATCTAGCATAATAATATTACCTGGAGCATGATCTTGGGGCAATGGTGTCCTAAACCAAAATTCTGATGGCACCCTCCATGGATTGTTTCTGATACTTGGCACCCAACTCAACAGCACCGTCTCTCCAAACATAAACAAAACGGATGCAAAGGTTTTCCTCTAGTGGTACCATCACTGTACAATGCTTGTGTTTTCGCCAGGAACCTAGGATAACAAATTCCTGGTGTGGAGCACCCTTTCTTCAGAGAATGTGATTGTTATATTCAGCTTGCCTTACAGATCCCTTCCAAACAAGTTCACCGGTGTTGCAGTTGAAAACAGTAATGGATGTCTACTGCCCCAAATAACCATTGCATGTTCTTTACCTTTCTTGTTAAGGTGAATATCCCTTCATTTGTGCATGATTTTGTTGCATCTATGTCATCCATGAAAAAAAAATGATTTGTTGCCATTCTTCACACCAACCAGCAGTGACTCTTCCAGGTCAGCAGTGACTGATAGGAATCAGCATCCCAGAGCTCTCTGTGGGCTGTCCTAATCTGGGTATGTGTTCAACCCTGGGAACACAAAGGGATCACCGCCCATCACACTCGCACCTGTATACTGTGTCTCAGTGCCAAGTGGCAAAGCATTTTTGTTCCATACTTGTGGTTCTTGCTGTTGTGGCTGTAGCTGTGCATACAGTGGTGTGCATTGAGTGCAATAAGTTTCATCTCTGGTGTTACTGGTGCCTGATATTGATATTGGGGCTACTGGCGCTGATGGGGCAGCAGCATGGGTGCCACACCATACGGGGCACTTGGAGGCATCATTCCATTATGCTGTGGATATGTGACTGGGGCCACTGGGCCGCTGGTTTATGCATGGGGATCATGCAGAGCCACTTGCCTACTCCTACAGTCTCAGACAAAATGGACCATTCTCCCTCATGACCAACTCCATCCTGGTCCATCAAACCTTGGACCCATCACTCCACATCCTCCTTTACCACCTCAGAATCCAACTCACCCTCTTTGATAACCTTCCTTATACCCCCCTGGTAACCTCCATGATAACCTCCCTGATAACCTCCCTGGTACACTCCGTTATTTGGATAGCCTTCATACACTCTTGCCACTGCCATTTGTGGTTCTACCTGCCCTACAGGTGGGCCCATAATCACTGCTCCTTCAATGCTCATCTTCAGTAATTTCTTCTGTGCTAACTGTGCTTCAGCCTTCTGCGCATTGTCCACCACTTCCTTCTCTTGCTCTTGCCTTGTCCTGCAATTATGTTCTATAATTGCCTGAATCTCTTCCCTTCCATTAGTTTCAATCCCCACTACCTTATCCAAATCTTTCTGCACCTCTTGTGGAAGTCCTTTCTTTAACATGTGATAGAATATTGCTGTAGTTTTATTCCATGGTTCTCCTGTCTCAGCTCTCTACATCTTTTGTATCTGTAGTATATATTGTGCCGGGTCGTTGTCCTCTTTCATAGACTGTGCCATTATCGGATGTATGTCCGGTGTATCGGGATATGCTGCTCTTAAGGCAGCCCACACTTTAGCCCAACAATCATTAAAATACACTCCATCATGTTGTCATCAACCATTCGTAGCCCTGGATAACCCCCTCTTTGCAAAATATCATCTGCTTTGTCTCCTAACAATGCGGTGAAAAAACATTTAATGTCGCCTATCTCTAGTGCAATGCCAGCGGGCTGTTTTTCAAGTGCATATATCGATTTGCCTGCTCCTGATGCGAGTGATAGCAGTGCCTTCATCAAATTGTTTCTATCCATGTGTGGCCAGGGCACATAATGTGCCATCCCGGGTCCTTTTTGTAACGTCACCTCAGCATTCGTGATGCATTCACAGTTGGAGCAATTGTGGTCACAAGTAGGAGTGGGTGTTTGTAATAATATGCATTTTAAAAGTGGTGATCTCTTGTGTAAATGCACAGCATACAAGCCAAGTGTATGGGGCAATTCCTCCATGATGCATGTTGCTCTGATTCAAGGCCATGCAGTCATGTGTGAAGGCATTACATCTTGCTCAAGTGTGTGAAGAGCAAGTCTGCATCACAAACCAACTGCATATTGATGAGCTGTTGCCTGCTGCTGTTGATGAAGATCTGGTCTCTTACCTTGTGTGATACAAGGCCCATGGACTTCATATTGCTGCAGGCCATGGGATTGGTAGGGGGGAATATGCGTTAGGCCACCCAGGTCATCATGGATGTCAACATCTGTTAGACAACATGGGTAAATAATGATTGGGTAATACTATTCACCAGGGCCAAAGTCTGCTGGAAACGGAATTAAACCGAAAGGTCGCCCCCACAATTACGACGGGCGAAAATGGCAACTTATTTTTTTTTTGATCGCCCTTACACCACATATATATGTGGGGGGTATAGAATATAGTATTAATATAGAGAGACTGAGAGGGGTATCCCCCCACATATATATGTGGTGTAAAGGGGTTTAAAATAAGTTGGCATATTCGGCCATCGCAATAATCACATAGATCCATGGAAACTGCCTGTGGGACAGATAAGGAGCATTGTAAGGAGCGGCAATGGGTGCTTTTACTGTCTCTCTGTCAGGCTGTATTTAGCAGTCTTTTCTGCTAAGAGGATGAAGATGGTGGGTATGTCCTGGAGGTAGGTTGCACATACCTGCTGGTCTGTGTATGCATGGTTGTATAGCCTGACCCTCTACACCTTCTGTTGGTAAGGAAATTGAGTACTCCTACCCTTCTTCTTGTAATGTGTCTGCTGCAAGCTGCTGCATCCTCTGTGAAGGCTGATGTGCTGCAAAGGCTTGAGGCCTGAGATCAAGATGAAAACCAGCTTGGAGTGGGGGTTGGAAGGCTAATAGAATGGCTTGGTGCATGCTGCTGGCCTGTCTGAGGTGGAGTTCTGGCTGATTGGCCACCTGAGGTGGGGTTGGGCAAGAGCTCTGGTGGCAGGCTGATGACCTGACAGAAGTGGGGGTTGGAGTACAGGCAGATAAGGTGCCAGGTCTGGAAGCCTACATACATGCTGATGTCCCACCTGGGGTGTTGGCTTACATGCTGGCTGATGGGCTTCCTGGGTTGGAGGCATGGCTTTGGGGTTTCCGGGAATGGGTCTTGGGGTGCAGCCTATGGGCTACCTGGAGAGGAGGTCTGGGGGAAAGGCTGATAACCTGTTTGGGTTGGGGGTCGGTTCCAGCTCAGCTGCCTGAGGTGGGGTTGCTGCTGGTCCGGGCTAGGGAGTCTCTGTAGTTGGCTCTGTTATAGGGAGAAATAATATTCCCTTCCATGGTGCTGAAAAGGTGCACTATGTTAAAACTATTATTTAGGCTCCCCTCACACCCTAATTACTGATGTCTTCTTTGCGTTGCTTGTTGTAGGTACAGCCGTTGCTTATTTGGCTGATGTGTCCCACCTGAGTTAGTAAATAATTTTTTTGTGTTAAAAGCACGTTGTAAAGATGTACGTTACAGCGATGCAGTTCATCCACCTTGGCAGAACAAGATTCATTAGCGCCATTCAGATGAGCATGTAGTGGAGCATAAAGGTCAGGTGAGAACCAGTTCTGTCTTACTTTTTTATGCTCCATGGAAACACTGAAAATGACCCCTGTGTATTTTCCCCTTCCTAATCACTTGAAGTTTGACCGTTTTCTGAGTTTGCGTTATTCTTTCTCCTTCCCGTGCATCTGTACTTTGTAGTATGTATCATTTTCAAAGGTTTGTATAAACCATAACATGTTTAATAAAAAAAAAAAAAAACACATATATATATATATATATATATATATATATATATATATATATATATATATATATATATATATAAAGTAAAAACACTTTGTTAAAAGGACGTTATGGTTAAGTTGCACTACTAAAAACCCATGAAATTCAATGAAAAAACGTTGTTAAAGGGGCGTTATGGTTCCAAGTAAAAGCCCTGAAATTCGCCAATTATGGTAAGCTAAGCAACCATAACTCGCGCCACCACCGTGCACTGCTAAGACTAACACCCACAAATTCAAAGATGACATTACAAATGTCATTGATGACATCCCTGATGACATCACATGTCTGTCTCCCTCTTTTTTCCTTTACTGACACATCTAGGTCACATGGTTTTCTTCAGTAACAGTCAGTAACTAAAAATTGTAAACGTACTATATTTGTAGACTTATCCTTCAAGTATGTTCTTACAGTAATTCTCTTAGGGTCCACTCATATCATATGAAACACATACAGAGGGAAGACACAAGCTTGAAAGACAGCAATCCTTTCTGTGCATGAAAATAATCAGTAGAGTTATCAGCACTTTCTGATAGTTCTGTTGTTTTTTTATTACTGTACTATACTTTCCCTGTATATGTTCATATTTGTAGACATTGTACTCACACTACTTTCCTTAGGGTCCCGTCACATCATATGATACATAGACATAGGGTAAATAGCAGCTTTGCAACAGAGCAATCATTTATTAGCATAAAGATAATCAGTTAGGTTATGAATTGTTTCTGCTACTACTTCTGCTTTGTTTGCTTACTTCACTTTCCCTGTATATACACATATTTGTATGCGTTATTGTGTCTTTGTGTTTTGTCAGTAATAATGCAATTATGTAATACATGGGTTTTATTAGCTACTTATTACATATTTCACAGTAGACAAAACTCTAATAAGAAAACATTTATCATTTCATTATTCAACGTATCAACATTATGAATATTATATCTTCATCATGTATGTTGCACGCAATGCCTAGGTTTCTACATGAGTAGCTTAGTATAATCGATAGAAATTCATAATAGAATGCTATTCATATCAATGCATTGCTTAATGCACTAATTAGCTCATGATATTTATTCCAATGATCCTTGACACTTTTTTCTCAACATTATAATAAGAATTCCTTATAAAGACATTTCATGAAAAGTAAATTCATATGTGATGTCATCAGTGATGTCATCAATGACATTTGTGATGTCACCTTTGATGTCGTGGGTGTTAGTCTTAGCAGTGCACGGTGGTGGCGCGAGTTATGGTTGCTTACCTTACAACATAACTGGCAAATTTCAGGGTTTTTTTCAGTTATACTTGGAACCAAAACGTCCCTTTAACAAAGTTTTTTCATTGAATATCATAGGTTTTTTGTAGCGCAACTTAACCATAAAGTCCCTTTAACAAAGTTTTTTACTGAATTTCATAGGTTTTTAGTAGCGCAACTTAACAATAACTCTGACTTTATGTACAAGTAACATAGAACATACTGAACCCCCTCTACTTAATTTGATGTTCGTGAACTCTTTTAATGTCTGCAGACAGATGCGGACAACAGCACCACTACCCAAAAAGTCTGGGGGGTATGTTTAATTGTTATATCATAACATATGAACATTTTACAAATTCACAAACCAGCACACATACACATTATATGTAGTAATAAATAAGAATTGTAAGCCATATATATAACACACTAACCATTCATTTAAAATCAATATGTTCTAAAATGGAATATACCAAAAGAAGAAAGATTGATTCGAACATGATTACCTCACAGAAACTCCACAACTAAGAGCAACAGCAGATCTACAGACCACTCAGCACACACCTTACCAGAAGCTAGTAAGTGTACTGCATTTTACTCATATATTTGTAAACTTTCTGTATTAGATACAAAAAAATGATATTATGTTTTTTTCTCACAGAAATGTCTAGTACTCTGGAGTGGCTAGAGGAGCATTTCCCACGTGAAGAAATGTCAGAAGATAGTGAACCTAATGGTAGACACTTTACTATATAAACCAATTAATAAATATCATTTTAGATATAATAACATATATATATTTTTTTGTACAGACCATACAAAAATTGAAAATACTAAAGAAAAAGCAGTATTGGATAAGACTCTTCAGCACATAGAAGAAAAAATTGACCTACTCTTGGCAAATTTTAATAATTTAAAAAACGTTGTGGAGGATCACTTGAAACAAACAACTACATACCATTGTCCCACATGTACCTGTCCCCCCTCACCATGTCCCACTCAATTATCCCCAAAACCTCTCCATGAACCAAAACGTTTTGATGAGACTTCCATCCCTTCTTCACCACATGTAAATCCTATTGAAACCCCCAATTCTCCTGTTTTTGTTTCAGTTTCTGCCTCACCTTCTCTGTCATAAATTTAACATCCATGTAAAATAAAGTAAAATTATTATATTGTGCCCTAATTCATTTCTTGTCTTTTTTTAAAAAGCAGTTCAGGTGTCCGCGAACAGCGCGGGTGTCCAGAATGTCCGTGAAGAAACAAAAATGGAGGTGTCCTAAGAAGACTATGGGGGTAATTCATAGAATTCAGTGCACAAGTGGCGCACGCAGCTGGCGCACAGTGTGCGCGTGCGAATCCCTGCGCCAGCCGAGTGCGCCAAAACCCATTTCCGCGCACAGCGTATTCAAGGATTCCAGCTACCAAAACCAGCCGTGGCGCACAGTGGCGCAGCGACCCTGCAGCAGCGCCAGTTACTCCCCCAAGAACGCCTCTCGCGCAGCGAAAAGCCATCAAAATCCCCAATCCAGCGCAAAGGGCTGCGCTAACCCTGTACCAGCACGGCAAGCATGCTACGTATATCACTGGGGTGCGCGGGAAGTACCTCACGTCATTTCAACGCGATATCAGCAGGGTACGTGTATTCCAGGGGTGCGCGGGAAGTTCCACACGCGAATGTCCAGGCTACGTGTATTTCGGGGTGCTCGGGAAGTTTCACACGCGATATCAGCATGGTACGTGTATTCCAGGGGTGCACGGGAAGTTCCACACGCGAATGTCCAGGCTACGTGTATTTCAGGGTGCGCGGGAAGTTTCACGCGCGATATCAGCAGGGTACGTGTATTCCAGGGGTGCGCGGGAAGTTCCACACGCGAATGTCCAGGCTACGTGTATTTCGGGGTGCGCAGGAAGTTTCATACGCGATAACAGCAAGGTACGTGTATTCCAGGGGTGTGCGGGAAGTTCCACACGCGATTTCAGCAGGGTACGTGTATTACAGGGGTGCGCTTGAAGTTCCACACGCGATTCCATCAACGTACGTGTACATCAGGGTTGCGTGGGAATTTTCACACGTGAATTCAGCAGAGTACGTGTATATCAGGGGAGCGCGGGAAGTTCCACACGTGAATGTCCAGGCTACGTGTATTTCGGGGTCCGCGGGAAGTTTCACACGCGAATGTCCAGGCTACCTGTATTTCGGGGTGCGCGGGAAGTTTCACACGCGATATCAGCAGGGTACGTGTATTCCAGGGGTGCGCGGGGAGCACTACACGTGAATTGCACATGTGGGTCCTCCCAGGTGTTCCCTCTACACCCTCCACGGCCCCTGCAGGTGGCTCACACCACAGGGGCCTACCCTGCACATGTCCTGCAGGCACCCCATCCACCATGGCCATGCCCCCCAGCCAACCCACATGTCAACTTGCACTACTGCCCACCAACGCATGTCCCCCTGCACCCGCAGCCACCAGGGGCACCCTCCACCAGGCCCCCGCCCATGTCCAACTCATGTTCCCCCTCCCCCACCCCCCAGCACTGTGGGGCATCTGCCAGCAGGCCCCCACCCATGTCCAACTCATGTTCCCCACCACCCCCACCCCCCAGCACTGTGGGGCACCTGTCAGCAAGCCCCCACCCATTTCCAACTCATGTCCCCACCCCCCAGCACTGTGGGGCACCTGCCAGCAGGCCCCCACCCATGTCCAACTCATGTCCCCACCACCCCCACCCCCCAGCAGTGCAGGGGCACCCTCCACCAGGCCCCCACCCATGTCCCCACCACCCCCACCCCCCAGTAGTGCAGGGGCACCGTCCACCAGGCCCCCACCCATGTCTCCCACCACCCCCACCCCGCAGCAGTGCAGGGGCACCCTCCACCAGGCCCCCACCCATGTCTCCCACCACCCCCACCCCCCAGCACTGTGGGGCACCTGCCAGCAGGCCCCCACCCATGTCCAACTCATGTTCCCCACCACCACCACCCCCCAGCACTGTGGGGCACCTGTCAGCAGGCCCCCACCCATGTCCAACTCATGTCCCCACCACCCCCACCCCCCAGCACTGTGGGGCATCTGCCAGCAGGCCCCCACCCATGTCCAACTCATGTCCCCACCACCCCCACCCCCCAGCACTGTGGGGCACCTGCCAGCAGGCCCCCACCCATATCCAACTCATGTCTCCCACCACCCCCAGCCCCCAGCAGTGCAGGGGCACCCTCCACCAGGCCCCCACCCATATCCCCACCACCCCGACCCCCAGCAGTGCAGGGGCACCCTCCACCAGGCCCCCACCCATGTCTCCCACCACTCTCACCCCCCAGCAGTGCAGGGGAACCCTCCACCAGGCCCCCACCCATGTCTCCCACCACCCCCACCCCCAGCACTGTGGTGCACCTGCCAGCAGGCCCCCACCCATGTCCAACTCATGTCCCCACCACCCCCACCCCCCAGCACTGTGGTGCACCTGCCAGCAGGCCCCCACCCATGTCCAACTCATGTTCCCCACCACCCCCACACCCAATCTCTGTGGGGCACCTGCCAGCAGGCCCCCACCCATGTCCAACTCATGTTCCCCACAACCCCACCCCCCAGCACTGTGGGGCACCTGCCAGCAGGCCCCCACCCATGTCCAACTCATGTCCCCACCACCCCCACCCCCCAGCACTGTGGAGCACCTGCCAGCAGGCCCCCACCCATGTCCAACTCATGTCCCCACCACCTCCACACCCCAGCACTGTGGGGCACCTGCTAGCAGGCCCCCACCCATGTCCAACTCATGTCCCCACCACCCCCACCCCCCAGCACTGTGGGGCACACTCCACCAGGCCCCCGCTCATGTCCCCAACACCCCCACCCCACAGCAGTGCAGGGGCACCCTGCACCAGGCCCACACCCATGTCCCCACCACCCCCACCCCACAGCAGTGCAGGGGCACCCTCCACCAGGCCCCCACCCATGTCTCCCACCACCCCCACCCCCCAGCAGTGCAGGGGCACCCTCCACCAGGCCTCCACCCATGTCTCCCACCACCCCCACCCCCCAGCACTGTGGGGCACCTGCCAGCAGGCCCCAACGCATGTTCACCAGCCAACATGTCATCACAATCTAGATCCCTGGTCCCTATGGTCAGCCTCCAAATGCAAAACACCCACCTGAGTATTGCATCCACCCACTCAGAAATGGCAATTACATGACAGAACACCAATTGCAAGTTTCGAAACAAACACATGTCCCTCACATACACCCAATGGGTGTCAGTGAATCTTAAAACCCATATCATGATATGCATGAAACCAATGAGATGATACTACACATTGAAGTTCGATAAAGAAATATGTTTTAAAGGAAACATAAAAAGATTCAAAAATAAAGAAACAGAAATGTGAATGTACAAAAATGAAAAGAAGCATGTCGGTGAAAAAAAGCAAAACCAAAAATCATAATCCAAAGTAATGGTGTCCAAAGTCACTATCCACAAAAGAAAATCCAATGGGAAATAATATTTGAAAGCCATTGCTCCATGGGTAAATTGTGAAAGTAAAATAAAATCCAACAGTGAACTATATACAGATGAACAAGCCAGGGTCCATTATCCCAACAAAAGAAATGAACCCTATCTAACAACACTAACTAATAAAATAAACTATATACAAAAATGTGGCCAATGTCCAAAAGGTCCAAAATAAATCAAAAAACAAAGGAAACCTAACACTACCTACATAACTATGTACAAGGGCAGCGGGCTAGTCTGACGGCTCACTTTTGGATGTCCCGGGCCAGGGCATCATCGAACTCCTGCTCAATGTCCCGGAGGCGGTCCTCCTCCATGGCCCCAAGGGTATGCAGGGCCGTCGACGTGTCCACCTCCAACCCCCTGTGGATTGCCTCGAGGCACTCGGCCCACCTCAGGGCCCTCCTCATGGAGTTCTCCGCCCTGACCATTGTGAGCCGTGCCTCTTCCGCCCGCTGCGCTCCGCATCTATGGCGTGGCCCAACCGCTGCCACACGGAAGACACTCTCTGTCCTGGGTCCTCCTGCCCTCCGGCCGATGCCTGCCCCTCTGATGTTGAAGGCCCCGAGCCTTCATGGCTCCCACCACGTTGCTGCTGCTGCTGTGCCTCTGCCCGGGCACTGCCTCCTGCTGCCTGCACATCCTCCGCCGGCTGGGGTACAGTCGTTGATGTGGCCACCCCTGCTGGACGTCCCACTCCCGACTGTGGCAGGGATGCCTCCTCCACCAGCCTAGCCGCACCGTCAGAGGCAGCTCCACAGGGCACCCAGGTGACTGATGGGTGGGGAGATGGCACGGAGGACGACTGGCGCTTAGGGGGATCAGTTGAGGAGGGGGTCGTAGCAAGCCCCATCAAACGGAGGAATCCGGCCTGGGTGACCTGTCCCAGCAGGCTGACGTGGTCAATGAGCCATTCGAGATGACGTGCAGTCTCCTCATGAAAAGACTGCAGGTCACCTCACATGGCCCGTTGACGCAACGCCACATCAGTCAGGACAGGCTCAACTCGGACCCAGATAGCCACGTCCGCAGGCAGAGGAAGGCCAGTTGTCGTTTGCTCATCCCCTGCCTGAAAACGGGTCTGGACGTAGGCATCCCTGCTGGTGCAAGATGATGCAGGGACAGGATCAGGGACAGGATTGCACACAGGCACCTCCGCGGCGGCCTGTGCTGCCTCCTGTCCCTGGTCCTGCACTGCACCACTAGCACCAGTGGGATCCCCACCTCCAGACCCCGTCTCTGTTGCTTGCACGGCCTCCTCCTCCACCAAACCCCCCACCAACCTGGATGACTCCGTGCCATCATCCCCCGTTGGGCCCTGTGGGGTCCCAGCTGCCCCTTCTGCTGCAGAGGAGTCCAACTCCAACCTCTGCCTCTTGGACCTCCCCCCGGGAGCTGCGGCCTGGGATGCGGGACCGGACTACTCACTCCCCGATGAGATGACAACATGGGAGGGGAGCCGGGCCTTGCGTCTCCGGCTGGCGGTGGGATCCCCGCCGCTGTGCTCCACAGCACCTTCTCCGCCCTCTTCATCAGTTGACACTGCAGACAGTGAGAAATAAAATACAGGCATCAGGGCACTGTTTAATGGACACATACACACATGACAGTTGTACATGAGTGGCATTGTCAAACCTCAGACATGCCATCACAATCCCAAACACACATGTCATTTCAACTTGCACACATGAGCCATACCACAGCCATATCGCAACTGCCAGCACCATCCATACACATACAACAGCATGAGCAGGCAAAGCTGAGCCAGACATCACATGCAACACAGGAAGTGTACCAAACATGTACACACACCACCACACTTGCATGCATGTGTACACCTCTGCCAAGTGTCGCAGTGTTCAGATGGGCATCCATGTCACATCTGCCAATCAGGCTTCCACATCCCGCTGTCACATGCATCCAAGTTGCATCACTGTTGCACCCTTGTGAAATACACACAATTGCACATGCACACAGTGCTGATACTTGCAGCTGAAAACAACATACATGCGTGACATCACGGACATGTCTACTTACATACACATTCATCCAAACATGTGTGCCCACACAACTGCATTTGGCATGCAAGCCTACACACACAAGCACCATCCATGTCTCACACATTACAGCCCTCGCATGTGTTAGCCCCACGGCCCTGTGCACCCCCACCCATACTCGACCCCATACAAACAGATGTGCAACCTGCACACTACTGAAACATCACCACACGCACAGCTCACAATCAGGATGCATGTACACTTACCGCTCGACTCCAGACGGGTCTGCCTCTCAAGGACCTGGACGTGGAGCGCTGGGGATATGCGTTCCAGGACCCTCATCTGATCTTCCAACAAGTGGCCCCGGCGCCCCTTGGCATCTGCTGCCTTCAAGACGCGCCGGGCATTGTTCAGGGTCCTGGACCTGAAGTCCTCCCAGCGCTTCTGGACATGTTGGAAGTCGCAGACTGCCACCCCCTCCGCGTTGATGGCAGTCACGATGTCAGTCCAGATCCAAGTCCGTCCTTCCTTGTCGGCGCGGGAACCTCCGAAGAGGGCATCATACTGCCCCAGGACTTGCTCCACCAGGACACCAACTTCAGTGGCACTGAAGCTGGTGCCCCTCTGCCTCTCTGGCCGGGGGTTGTCAGTGGTGCCAGATGTTGCAGTGCCCGACATGACAACCCCAGAGGCAGGAGTGGGTGGGCAACTGGGTCCTGGGGCTGGGCTGTGGAGCAATGGAATCCCAGTTGGTTGTCCAGCCAGGCCTTGCAGGAGGAACTCTGTGTTACACGTGCTACCTTGCAAGAGGAAGCACGTGTATCACGTGAGGTTCTGCATGCAGACCTACGTCACATCGCCACACAGAACTAGGCTCACCCGTCCGGCAGACTTGCTGCTGACGAGGGGCAAGCTGGGGCTAGGCGTGGCCAGGCTACTGTGCCACGTCCTCCTTTCCAGGATGAGCCATACTGGGACGACCTTCTTTCTCCCACATAGGTCCGGCTGTGCAGGCGTTGAGCCCATGGAGGTTTTTATTTTGGCTCAGCATCATCGCATATGGATGTTGAGCAGCACCCTGTACCTCCCCCCTCCTGGGTGCCTCCCCCCCGGGTCGTATGTGGCCATTTTTGATTTTTCTTTTAGTTTAGTTAGTTACGTTTCTGTTTGATAGTTAGTTTAATTAGGTAATGTAGGTTTTCCATAGTTAGTGTAATTAGTTAATAGTTAATATAGTTTAAAATTGCTTTTCTATTGTGCTTTCATGTGACGGTGCGGTGCTTTGTGGCTTTTGAAGGCATCCACTGTCTGTTCCAGCTGGACCCTTCAGGCTTGTCTTGTGTATATGTTTGCTGCTTGGGGACCTTGACTCACATATGCCACTCCTGCCTCCGTTATCCATGGGCTCGCAAGGATGGTTCGGTGTCACAAACATTTACACAAGGGCTTTGGACTGTCATATCTGTGGCATGTATGGTGCTGTGTGACTTGTGTTTACACCCCTAGTGGGGATTATTTTGGTGTTATTGTCCACTGTTCAGCTTTTGCTAGATTGGGTGTTTCATGATTAATGTGTACATTAATTTCTATGCATTGTGTAGTATGTTTCTTATCTTTACTGTACACGTGCTTGTTGCAATTCATGCTGTAGATAGTGTTCCACACTTTGGATGTGAAAGACGGACTGATGGTGTGATTTATGATGTGACTCTCTGACATGGTCAAGTAATGGGATGCCTGAAGAGACACACAGATGACTTTGAAGCATTAATCATGTGTTTCATGCCCTTTCTGCAGGGGGATGAGCCTCCAGAGCACCTTTGCCAGCAGACATGGCCCATTGGACGTCGGAATTCTGGACACGTTTGTTGGTGCCCACATGCACATGTGTGCACAAGCAGAGGCACAGGGATTGCAGACCTACATCCTAGAACTGCTGACGTGTTCCAAGGACCTCCAGGCAAGGTGAGCAGCACAGGGGGGCCACAACACAGCAAAGCTTGCACCAGGCGAGTTGCACATGCAGGCTTAGTCACAGCACTGAGGGCGAGCTTGGACGAATATTGGTGTTGAAGCGCACAATGCAGCTCAGATGTGTTGGTGGACTGATGGCTGTTGATTGTAAGGTTGTCTGGGACACCTGCAGGGGCAGTGGCACATACCCTCCGATACACCAAGGTCCATTGAGGCACTTGTATCAACCATGTAGCCTTCCGAGACATGGAAAGGGGCAGCTCACAGGGACATACAGCAAGGGACATACTCGGGTGCAGTGCATTTAATTTCCATGTACATTTTGATACATGCACTGCCAACTTTGTTTCGGTCATGGTGGTACGCAACTTGCTCTGAAGTCATGGCTTGCTATATGGGTCTGCCTGCTTACCCAGGGAACATTGCATGTTGTGTGAATTCTATGACAAGACTGGAGGCGAGCATTATGCTTCACTTCTTTAATTCACTACTCTTCACAGCAGTTTCAACAAACTCAAACATATAACAAAACGCTGAAAAACAGTCTGAACAGACTTTTTCTTCCTTGAACTACAATCCCCATAGTCTCTGTAGTCCAACCTACTCCAGCTCAGCTATGACCATATCCTGTCCCTGAGCTCCTCCTCTTCTTTTACTGCTCTTCAAGCAGATAAGTGGCTTTCTGTTTACCTCTAACCTAATGTGGGTTTATTTACTTTAGCGCAGGATTTAGGTTATCTAGTGGGTTGCAAAAGGCCCAGGGCAAGTTTACGCGGAGTAGCAGTGTTTAGCACAGTAATTATAAAGGCTTTTCTTTTTATTGCGAGTATAACGGAACGGCGTTTCGGATCCGGAACTCCGCTTTCGTCGCGCCTTCGCGGAGCGATCCGCATAGCTGCTTCACAGCAGCTTCGGGAGCCCCGGCGTCCACCAGCCCCGTGCCGCATTACCAGCACTCGAGGGGTATCCCGCCGGGCTCCGGGGCTCCCCGAACCTCCCTTTCACGCTGCGGGGAGCGGGCAGCGAGCCCCCTCCCTTGTAAGGGAGGAGCCGAACGCCGAACGCGGCGAGCCCTCGCAGAGGGCCAAGAGGAGTTTCTCCCCCCCCACCCTTGGGGGGGCGGAGCTCGAGAAGCGCTGAGCCGCGTCGCTCCCATTACGCGACGCGGCTGCAGCACGAAGAGTTCGAACAGTCGGAGCGATTAGAGCTCCGGGAGCCTAACTTCCCCACGCGCGCGTGAAGCGCTCAGCAAGCGGGGGCCTGCATTACCTCAGAAGAGGCAGCAGGTTCGAGCCCTTACAAAATAAAAGTTACAAAAAAAAAAAAAAAAAAAAAAGAAAAGAAGTGCTCCATACAACCTCTTTGCAAGGCTAGCAAGCCACCACAGGCATATTATTCAAGAAGAGTCCGGTGCAGCCACATATATAAAAAAAAAAAAAAAAAAAAAAAGAAAAGAAAGAAGATCTGAGATATCTGGAGACTTGGAAGAGGTCTCAGAGGAGCATCTATCAGGAAGTGGGCAGCAGAAGACAGGTACCGAGGCACGCAGCACCCCTTATCATGTCTGAATATGAATGGAGTGAGGAAGAGCAGTCCCTAGATTTGGCTGCAAGCTTCAAGGAGGTGCTGGGGAATTCCCTGATAGATGCAGTGGCTCAAGGGGTGAGACCCTTGCAGGAAAGGCTAGAGACACTAGAAGCTATGCTTCACCAGCCTAAGGAAAGCACCAAGACGACTCGTAGCCTGCCCATGGAACCCTCTCGAGCAGGGTCTAAGGGGAGTACTCAGGCCCGCAAGAGGAAAGCCTCTGCAGACCCCCAGGGCCCATCGGATGGGGCAGAAGACAAGGCCCCGGAGGTCGCCGACGCCTTCGCGAAGCTTAAGAGAGCATATTTGCAGCGTCAGGCCGTGCCGGACCTCATGACCCCCTCTCCTGGGGAAGATAATAGGGGAGATGATGACCCAGGCTCGGAAGAGGAGCCAGAGGAGGAAGAATTTTCCCCTCAAGAGCCGGAGGAACCAGTCGAGGAGCAGTGGGCAACGCCCAGCGGGGGAAAGAAAGCCCGCAAAGAGAAGCACCTCGACGAGGAGCAAGATGACATGTTCGATCCGGACGCCATCAGGAATCCGAGATCTTCCGACTGGCAGCCTTCTCCGAGAGTGGCTCAGTACATGACAGCAAGGCTCAGGAAAGCCTTGGATAAGGAAGTCCGCCAGCGACTTCGTGCGGAATGTCCCAGGCCGGACCTACCGGGGAAGGTGGCAGAAGCCCCCGAATTGGATCCAAAGATGCTCACTTTTGTTTCAAAGACCAGTAAGGACCCCCGTAAAGGGATTGATAGATCATGGAAGAGTTGCCAGAAGAAGGTCCTGGACTTGGCCGGTCCGCTCGCTAAGATCATGGACTTGGCGGAAAGAGCGAAAGACACAGGCGAGGAGGTGGACCCGGAGGCCCTAGCTGGATGGGCGCAAAGGGCGGTCTGCCTCCTAGGTAACGCGAATTGCGCTATAGCCTCCGAGAGGAGAAGAGGATTACTTCTGAAGATAGACTCAAAGCTCAGCGACCTGGCATCCTACGAGGCCGGGGAGACAGCGCAAGGCCTCTTGTTTGGAGAGACTTTCGGGAAGGAGATGGGCCGATTCGTAGGCACATACACATCACTGGAGAAGGCGCAAGCGTCAATCCGTAAGATCTTCCCGCAGAGAGTTTTTGCCGGGACCGGTCGTTACAGGGGTCGCTCGACCGGTCGCCAACAAGGAGGCAGAAGACCCCCGAATCACAGGGCCCAATACTGGGAGAACAGGCAACAAGACACGTTCTTCCCGGCCAGAGGTCGTTATAACAGAGGACGACGTGGAAGAGGCTTCGGACGAGGCCAGGGGTTCACACCAGGTAAGAACGGTAACGTACCCTCCGGTGGGAGGGAGAACAAAGATGTTCTGGGGAAGCTGGTGCGCGCTTTCCAGCGATGCCTGGATTTTGCAAACCGTCAGAGGTCTGCAGCTAGAGTTCATCCAAGACCCAGTGCAGACAAGAGCCCCCCCACGCCAGCAGCTAGCGAGAGGGGAGCAGGCGGCCCTCGATACCGAGTTGGAGCTCCTAGTGAGGAAGAGAGCCATAGAGAGATGCCACGGGTCCCAAGCTTTCTCAGCAACATGTTTCTCGTTCACAGGAAGGAGAAAGTACGCCCGGTAATAAATCTGAAGGAGCTGAACGGATGGGTAGTTTACCATCATTTCAAGATGGAAGGAATCCATCAGCTCAGAGACTCCCTGAGGGAGGGAGACTGGCTAACCAGGCTAGACCTAAAGGATGCCTACCTTACAGTCCCAGTACAGGAGCAGTTCAGGGGATTTCTAGCTTTTCGCTGGAAGGGACAATTCGGGCAATTCAGGACTATGCCATTCGGGCTTGCGTCAGCGCCTTGGGCGTTCACGAAGTTGATGAAACCAGTAGCCGCAGCCATCAGAGAAAAAGGAATCCGGCTGATCATATACATAGACGATCTATTGCTGCTAGCGGAAGATCAGAAGGCACTGGAATATCAGACGCAGTGGGTCCTGGATCTCTTGCAGTCACTGGGGTTTCTAGTGAACACAGAGAAGTCAGATACGAAGCCGGCTCAGAGGTTGGATTTCCTCGGTTTCATCCTGGACACGAGGAAAGCCACTCTAGAACTCCCAGCAAGGAAGATCCGAGATATCAAGAGAGAGATCAGAGCATGCCTAGAGAAGAGAGTTATATCTCTGAGGATCCTAGCGAGGATTGTGGGACTCCTCGCAGCCTCAATACAAGCTATCTTTCCAGGTCCTTTACACTATCGAGCTTTACAAAGATTGAAAATCAGACACCTGCAACAGGGGCTGAGATATCATCAATCGATACCGCTAGATCAGGAATCGATCACGGAACTGGAATGGTGGTTACAGAATATGGACGCCTGGAATGGGCGTGCCATATTCGGAGACCGGCGGGACCTCGTGATAGAGTCAGACGCCAGCCGTATAGGATGGGGAGCGCGATGCGGAGAGTTGCAAACTGGTGGGAGATGGAGCGCAGAGGAGCTGAACCTGCACATAAACTGTTTAGAGCTCCTAGCAGGCTCCTTCGCGATAAAGACATTCACGAGAGACAAAGTGAAGTCTTGCGTCCTACTGAAGATGGACAACATATCGGCAGTGCGTTACATAAACAACTTAGGAGGGACGAAGTCCAGGATGCTAGCCGAACTAGCGAAAGATTTCTGGCACTATTGCCTGAGGACGGGGACATCAGTGACAGCGGAGTACTTACCCGGCACACTGAATGTGATAGCAGATTGGAACTCCCGGTACCTCACAGACTCCAGCGATTGGAAGTTAGATCCATCAGTGTTTCAGATGATAGCTCAGAAATGGGGCCCGTTGCACACGGATCTATTTGCGTCCCGTCTCAACGCCCAGTTATCCAGCTACTTCAGCTGGAGACTGGACCCAGACGCAAGAGGTACGGACGCATTCCTGCAAGACTGGACAGGCGGCACTCACTACGCTTTTCCCCCGTTCATGATGCTGAGCAGAGTGCTGGCGAAGTGTCGGAGGGTGAGAGCAGAGTTAGTGCTGATAGCACCGTTGTGGAAAGCCCAAGTGTGGTTCCCGACGCTGATAGAGCGGTTGATAGACCTGCCGAGGATCCTCCCGGAAGGGGATCAATTGCTCACGGACCCAGCTGGGCAGTGTCATCCTCTGAGAATGAAGAAGACACTCCCGCTCATCGCGTGCAGGATATCAGGAGACGATGGGAACTGCCAGGCATTTCGATGCAAGCAGCAGAACTTATTGCCGAATCCTGGGCTCCATCGACTCGGAGGAGCTACGACGCGGCTTGGGCCAGGTGGACGAGTTGGTGTAGAGGGAGAGGTTTTCATCCCATTTCTGCGCCTATAGTAGCCATACTGAATTTTCTAGCACACCTGCTGCAAGATGGGAAAGCTTTCCGCACTATTGGAGTGTACAGATCAGCGATTTCCGCTGGTCATATGCCAATTGAGGGTACTCCAGCGGGTGAACACCCAGCAGTGTGTAGGCTCATTCGAGGAGCTAAATTTAAGGTGCCACCGGTTCCCAGATATACAGTGTTATGGGACGTTACAAGGGTTTTGAAATTATTAGAGAGTTGGCCAGTGAATAGATTTTTGTCGCTCAAGCAGTTATCAGGCAAATTGGCTATGCTGTTATGTCTCATATCCTGCAAGAGGGTGTCGGACGTTAGGGCTTTGGAAATCAGTAGGAGGAGGTTCGGTCCTGAAGGAGTGACCTTCGTAGTAGTACAAAGGACGAAATCTGGCACATCCGCAGTGCACTATCCCTATTTCCCCAGTAATGTCAAATGGTGCGTAGCTAGTTGCATTAAGGAATACGAGGCCAGAACGGCAGAAAATAGAGCGAGTAGTACAAGTCAGTTGCTGATAGCGCGTAGGAAGCCCTTTCAGGGAGTAAAGACAGCTACCATAGCAAGATGGGTCAGAGAAGTAATGCTAGCAGCAGGGATCGATTTGCGGCAATTCGGTGCACATTCAGTGAGGGGGGCCATGGCGTCCAAAGCATATAAGACAGGGGTTCCCTTGCAAGATATTATGGCAGCAGCAGACTGGGCAAATGATCGCACATTTAGAGAGTTTTATTTTAAACCAACAGAAAGTATGGCGAGTACAGTATTGGGACAGCTTTGAACAAGCATAATGCTCGCCTCCAGTCTTGTCATAGAATAAAGATTACCCCTGCTAACTGCGCAGGGAGTATTAATTCTATTAAAGACTAGGAGGCGAGCATTAAATTCCCACCCGAGAAATGTATTGTATATATTATTGAATGTTGCATGTGATAATATTATGAGGATAATAGCAATACATGGACACCTCCCTGATTTTCTGCTTTCTATTATTTCTAGGAGAGGAGCAGAAGAATAACTGAAGTGAGAGACTAGTAGGAGTCGTTGTCGGAGTTGAAAGAGGGCGACTTTCGTTTGGAATGGTTCGAGTCATTGCCGGTTGCAGGGCTAAGTGTGGAGTTTTCTCTGGGACTTTCAGAGCGAGTAAAAGAGAGGAGGAGCTCAGGGACAGGATATGGTCATAGCTGAGCTGGAGTAGGTTGGACTACAGAGACTATGGGGATTGTAGTTCAAGGAAGAAAAAGTCTGTTCAGACTGTTTTTCAGCGTTTGTTATATGTTTGAGTTTGTTGAAACTGCTGTGAAGAGTAGTGAATTAAAGAAGTGAAGCATAATGCTCGCCTCCTAGTCTTTAATAGAATTAATACTCCCTGCGCAGTTAGCAGGGGTAATCTTTATTGTGACACATTGGTGTTCCATTTGCCACGCACCCACCGGCGGCTGACTTACTGCATTGACTGTGTATGACCCGTCACAGGGGTAATATTATATATGGGTACGAAGCATCTACACCAGATTGCCTGTTTGTAGAGTAGTTTGTTGCTATGGGGCATGTTTGGTGGTGTGTTTTTGTGTAATTGGCACGTACAGGTTGTTGACTGTGGCTCCATTTGCAGCATTGTAGGCTCCTGTAACCGGACCTGAGAGTGCGCAGGCAGGAGGCCAGCACTCAAAACCAGAGCTAAGTGTCTTGTTGTTTTTCTTTCAAACTGCTCTGCATAGGGTTGCTGGGGGGTGCACTAATGCATGGATGTATGTGTGATTCAATTTGGTATGTTTTTTTTCCCCCTAATCACCTGGAATCCTATGCTATTTTGAACCCTGTACCCTCTACCCGGTGTTCCTGCTTCCCGTACCTATCCAAGCAACGTTCCCTAACCCTCTTTCCACGCTGGGGTTGCGGATGCCTGTGTAAGCCCCGAACTTGAAGGCGCCAAAACCCTAGAGGGGGTGGTTGGTTCGTACCACTCCTAAGCCTGGACTACAGAAGGCCATGACAATGATGTCCAAGTTTGTTTGGATTGTGTATGTGTTCATGCAGGTAGTACATTTTCGTGCATTCCCTACTTTCATGTGTCATTCCTCCTCCCCTCTCCTGCCACTCATTCCAGTTATCCAGTGTGCCAACACCTGTCCCGACTGCATATCCCTGAACCTCCTTCCCCACCAGGGTCTCAGGGGCCTGTGTGAGTTTGACCTTGCAGGCACCTGGGACACGGTGGGGGTGGTTGTTTCGTGACACTCCCGCGCCTGTACACGGGACCTGTGACAATACACATCCGTTCATGGTGCATCATCCTATGTTATGTACCACACATGGTTCACATCCTGTTGTGACATTGTTTTACTGTGCTACCTTGGTTGTTGCATCATTGTGGTAGTACTTGGCCTTTGTGAGGTACTGCTACGTCAAGTCATCTACTGGAGGGTGTTCGGGTTCGTTTTTATGCCTTGGATTTTGTGATTTTGGAAATGAGTGTGGATTCTGAGGGTGCAGGCACCTTTTTACACACAAGGTGGGAGATGGTGACGAAGGGTAAAGGTGATCCTGTGGCCGGGTGGAATTGAGGGTTGAAGGCTCCATGACCCAGGTGCAGTTTTTCAGTGGGTCATGGTCATTTGTGAGGGAGGGGGGGGTTGTTGTTGATAGTTGCCTTGCCCTGCAGTGTGATGGGAACCCTGACATTGTAATGGTGGTATCCTATGTTCATGTTGTGTTCTGCTGATCAATGCCTGTTCATGTGTTGTGTTTACCTTTCAGGTGCGAGGGGATAGTTGTGGTTTGACATGCTGGGGTGTACACATGGTGAATGTTCACATGTGGTGTGTAGAGAACACTGATGGTCACTTGAGTGCACATGCATATGTTGAGTGCATGTCCTTGCAGACCCACACACTTGCACTCTGATGCGCTACATGTACTCCCACCCTTGCATATCCACGTGTACACTGTTTGCCTTCTGGTGGCCACTCTGTCCCTGCAGCACATGTTCTGTGACCAATTATGGATCCTGTACATGCCTAATTTGCTTTTTGATGTGGTCTGTCGCTTAGATGTGATGCTCAGGGTGTGCATCACACACAATGGCTGTTCACTGTGCTGTGCGCTGAGCAGTGTGTTGCAGGAGTAGGACACAGCACACAGAAGCTGCAGTGTTGATTTTGCAATGCACAATGTGCATGTAGACAGGCATTTATTGTTATGTTATGTCTACAACTCTTGTAATGCATTTGGAAATGACTTATTTTGGGTGGGAGGTTGTTGGTCTGTCATTTCATCTGATTCCTGGTCAGGCATCATTGTCTGATGCCACTGTACATTTTGGACATGGCAATGTGTACCTTATTGTTACTGTGTTGGTGTATGGGTATTGCTTGCCATGTCATGTTGTGGTTTAGGAGGGTTTGAGTGACATGACAGTGATGGCCATGGCCTGTTTTGCAGGTGTGTGTGATGCACACCTTGCATGTCAGGGTCATCCGCTTCTCAGAGCAAGTAGCTGAGGGTAGATCTCTCTCCGGCGGCAGGGCCCTCCCTCTGGAACAGCCTTCCTGCCTCACTTGAACTTGAGGGGAACCATCTCCAGTTCGGGAAGCACGTCAAGACCTTCCTCTTTGCTTCTGCTTTCTCTCTGCCTCTCCCTTGCGGAATTCTTCACTTGAACTGCACTGGATCTGCAACTGGGCCACTCTCACCGACCTCGGTCCCTGGCCCAGCCACTCTCCACTTGCACTGGCTCCCTGGCAACCCCTGCACTGCGGTACTGTCTCTCTATCCCTACAGCCCCCCCTTCCCAGCACTTGTCTGCACTTACCTTTGCAGTTGCCACTAGCTGACCTATGTATTTGTTTTTTGGTCTACTTCCCCTGTACTGCACTCTCCCCCTCTCCTTCCCCTTGCACTTTTCCCTCCCCCCTACCCCTGCACTTGCACAATCTTAATGACACCTGGCCTAGTTGTACCGTTGTCTGTCTTCCCTTGTTCCCCCCTCCCTGCCTCATCTCACCTTGAAATACTTGTGTATAGGCCATATCATGTCAAATGTCTTATGTGTGGCTTTTGGTCACACAGGATAGCTTGTGTTTAAGTAGCTAGGGATTCAGACGATGTGGCACTTCCATGGCAACTATCTCAGGGTGGTAGGGTTGTGACAGTTGACTGTCTCTTTGTCATCATCGATTGTCACCTGGTATGTGCCAGGCCTGTGTGCACTCCGCAGGGGTGGGAGTTTAGGTGAAAAATGTGGCCACAAGCTGGGTCCGGGCTTCCTCGCCACGTGCCCTGTCCCCTCCCATGGGCAGCGCCTGTGGTTGGGGATGTGGGGGCACCACCATGTCCACCGGGACGCCCTGCCGTGTTGCAACATTGTACAGGACACATGCTGCCACAATGATCCTGCACACTACTGGTGGTGCATAGAGTAGTTGCCCGCCAGAGCGGTCAAGGGAGCGGAACCATGACTTGAGCACTCCGAATGTGCGCTCCACTATGGCCCTGGTTGCAATATGGGTGGCATTGTATCTTACCTGGGGTGGTGTGGTGGGGTTCCGGATTGGCGTCATCATGTGGTTGCTCAGAGGGCAGGCACTGTCCCCTGGGGAGGTGATAATAGTTGAGATTATTAGGGTTTGGGTATTTGTCTGTGTGTGACTTGCATGCATGTGCAAGGGCATTTGTACTCACCTACGAGCCATGTGTCGCCATGCTGCCCAGCTTCCAGGGCCCGGCTCAGGGCAGACATTCTGTATATGAAACTGTCATGGGTGGAGCCAGGGTAGTTTGCATAGACAGAGGTGATGATTCCCTTTGCATCGCATACCACCTGCACATTGATGGAAGGCCAGTGCTTGCGGTTTCTGTAGATGTGCTCAGTGTCCCTAGGTGGACGTAGGGCAACATGGGTGCAATCTATGGCACTGAGAACTTTGGGGAGGTGTGCCACCCTGAAAAAATCCAGGACAACGGTCTGCCTTTCTGCGGGTGATCTGGGCATGTATATGTGCCTACGGACTGAGGGGCGCGCTGTCATGATTGCCAGTACCTGGTGTAGGCAGCGTGACTGCGTGGCCTGTGAAACCCCCCCAATAAGGCAGTAGTCTGCTGAAATGACCCAGTGGCCAAAAAATGCAGGACATTGAGCACCTTCTCCAAGGGGCTCAATGCTTAGGAGCAAAGGGTGGGGGATGTAAGGTCATCTTCCCACTCCCTGACCAGGTCTAGGATGATGTGGGGTGGAAACCTATACCTGCCATAGACCTGGTCGTCAGGCATCCCAAAAAGGCTTGTCTGTGGTGCAAAAATGCGTGCCCTGGCTATTCTCCTCCTCCTGCGGTGTCCCACGATCAGTGCTGCGACAAATGGGGCATTCATCGTAGCTGTATATACGTGTTTGTTGTTTGCGCGCACTTTTATACTGTGCGCGGGGACGCTTCCGCCTGCCTTCGTGTGGTGGACGCGTTGACGCCTGTGTGCGTCTTTTGCCATGCGCGGGTTTCCCCTATTCGGATCCATGAATATGGGTTTTTCGTGTGCGTGTGGGCGTTCCGTGTAGTTCCCTGCAGTACTTCCCCAGTTACGCCTTCTTTTTCACGCGTTGTTCCCCGTTCCGCATGTATGCCGTGTATGCCTGAGTGCGCCATGGCTGGATTGGGCGCACGGACAGCGGGAAACACGCGCAGCATCTTCCTTGAATCGCACGCGTGCGCGTGCGCTGCATTTCTTACGCTTGCGCTCCCTTGCGCCTGCTTGCGCATGGATTTTCGGCGCACGTTTGTTCCATGAATCGCCCCCTAAATCTGTCCGTACTGTTCACTAGCAAGTTGAAACTGTTCTAAGAACACACATGGTGTCCTGAAATGTTCGTAAAGAAAGAAAATGGGTGTGTCCTGAGGACACTATGTCTGTCCGTATTGTTCGCGGGCAAGTTGAAACTGTTCTAAGAACACAGGCTATATCCTGAAATGTTCGTAAATAAACGGAATGGGGGTGTCCTGAGGACACTATACCTGCCCTTACTGTTCATAGACAGGTTGAAACTGTTCTAAGAACACATCAAGTGTCCTGGGATGTTCGTAAATAAACAAAATGGGGGTGTCCAGAGTACACTATGCCTGTCCGTATTGTTTGCAAGCAAGTTGAAACTGTTCTAAGAACACAGGCTGTGTCCTGAAATGTTCGTAAATAAACAAAATGGGGATGTCCTGAGGACACTATACCTGTCCGTACTGCTCGTAGGCAGGTTGAAACTGTTCTAAGAACACATCAAGTGTCCTGGGATGTTCGTAAATAAGCAAAATGGAGGTGTCCTGAGGACGCTATGCCTGTCCGTATTGTTCGCAGCCAAGTTGAAACTGTTATAAGAACAAATGCCTGTCTGTAACTGTTAGTTTTACTTGTGACGCACTTTTAATCACTTCAGGACCCAAACAGTGTCCGTAGAACACCAACGCGCATGCGCAATACAGTTTCAATGCATTTGGTGTCCTGTGGACACCCGCTCCCTTCGCGAACATGTTTGCGAACCTATCATGTGACCGCACCCATGATGAGCGTATGTTCTGATTGCGAACACTGTTCGTGTCCCCGAACAATTCAAAACTACATTTTCAAGTCATCTACAATATTTTTCAATAAAAACTCTCCATAGAACAAGTCCGACATAGTAATCCTGAGTTTCTACATACTTTTTGTGACTTTTTAAACCCTTTTTTTACTGTTTGAACTGTCCGCGGACAGCGCGCATGTCCGCGAACCACGCACAAGCACCCCTATAAAAGACCACGCTCTAGAGCTCATTCTCAATGTGTTTCTGGCTATCCTACAGAACACAGCGAATTTTGCTGCCAATTTGCAGATTTTCATCTCCAAGCTGATGGCTTCCATGGCTCCACTCATGCCACCTGGTGCTGCAACTGCCTCAGCACCACCCCACCACCTCCACCAACACCACCTCCCCAAGGGCCTGGTGAGGAGAACAGGAGTGAGGATGCACAGGAGGATGAAGAGGATGACGAAAATGAGGTAGTGGAAGTCCCTACTACTAGAACTCGGTGTGAGTCTTGGGTGTGGCGGTTATTTACCATTCGGGGTAATGGTCCTAAGGGGCGTGCGAACAAAGTCACCTGCAACGAGTGCAAAATGCTACTCAGTCGCGGGAGGCATGGTTCATACAGCTTTGGGACAACTACCATGAAGCGACACCTAAAGTCATTCCACACTGGGGCCATTCGCAAGGTTGTACCTTGCGAGGAGCGTAGCAAGTTGACTTCCTCTACTTCATCCTCCGTTTCCGATCCTATCACCACAAGGAACACTCCTGTGGGACAGCGTATTCCTCAAGCTGCCTCACAGGCCATACGCAAAACTGATGACCCTTACCTTTCGAGGTCACAGTTATGTGTATGTACTGCGATGCAGTACTGTGCGTGGGAGTGAGACTTCGTAGTGCTTTTGAGGCTATCGACTCAGAGCACGAGAAGATCTGCTCACTACCCAAGTAAAACCCACTCTACATCTTCCTCTCTCAGCTCGCCCTTTCTTATCCCCGTGGTTGGTGTCCCCCCTTACCCTCCTTCCCCTCCTCTCCTAGAGTGTTGTGTATAAAAAACCAAATAGACATTTTAAAAAAAAGACTCTTTTCAGAGCCGCCTTTCAAAGTTAAAAAATAGAAGTGAAAATAAATGAAGCAGGGCCCTGTGTATTTTTTAGAAGTCCGCGGACAGTCCGCGGACATCTAAAATTTTGGGGTGCTGCCCTATCATAACCATTGTAGTTTTGTCTGGGAGGAAGTAGTGGCTCTGAAAAGAGCCTTTTGGTGGTGTTTGTTTGTGTTTGAAACATTTGAAATGCTCAACACCTACTACAAAATGGATGCTGTAATTCCAAAAAAGGTCGCAATGCATTTTGTAAATTTCTCAGAAAAATCTGATTGCCAGCATAAGTAAGAAGGACTCCATCTCTGCGGAAAATGTATGTACTACGAAACATAATATTTTCATTGTGAAAAGAGGACATGACAAAAACTCTTAGAAAGGCACAAACAGCCTTACTGACATTGCGCCTTGCTTTCTCCATTTGTGGACCAAATGAAGAAGAACGAAGCCACATTTGTCTCTGCACAATCTGTGAAAAAATTACTTGAGAATTTGGAAACATTTCCATGACCTTCCCAAGTCCTTCTTTCATTGCAAATTGCAAAGAAATTCCAGACCATGTCCTAAACTGTTCCCTCCACAATGAATTACAATTATGTCTGGATGTTGCTATGTCTCATGAGCACAGAGAGGTGGCATGTCCAACCACTTCATTCCACGTACTCCATGCCAGTGCACTTCCACATGTGGGAATCCAAGATCTACAGTACTCCACAGTTTTCTGCATGCACCTTCAACCAATGTATCCACGAGTCTCCCAAAATCCAAACATCAAACAATCTGTTTTCTGAAACACACAGCCATAGCTATCTGTTCTTCTCCCAGCAAAAAGAGTATCTGAGAAACTCTCTCCTGGCACAACACACCCACTAAACTTTCCTGACCAATCCCTTTCTCTGCTTATTCTCATTTGCATGGCTCCCCAACCCAAAATCCACAGATGCAACACCCGAAGTCCACGGATAACCACCATGTCCGCAGACATATCGTAACATGGACAGTCCTTCTAGCATTTCCATTTCACTTTCTGTGCCATTCCCTCATTGGATAAGAAGTCACATGAACATCCACCAATCACACCCAAGTCCTCTACATCTAAATGCATCATCATAGATCAGCACTTCAAATGTACTGTTAATCTCTCTGAGTACAAGTGTCATGTCATTGGAAAGCACCTTCTACCAGAAATACTGTACAAGTCTCCAAGATGTCTACTTGCAGCTGCATGCATATCCATATGCATGAACACAAACTACAGGTATGCATCTTTTCTGTATAATACATGTACAATTCTTATAGATTCATATCAACAGATTAACTGACTTTTAGCTTGTATAATGTATGAAATGAATTTACTGTCATTTTTTCCATCTCCTAAAATCAAATGTCACTTCCAAACCTATCTGCTATTTAATTTCTTTTTACACACACATTTTCAAAGCATGTTGAACTAACATATTTAAAGTACAATATGAAGAGTTAACATACTCAATCAAAATTGCATGCACACAGTATGTTCAAATATCAAACAACAATACTTGTACAAAAACATAAACATTTATTTACTTATATTTATATACTGCGCAAGCAGCCCATGGCATTGAGCTGCTGTTATTTACAAGAGCTTAGTTAGAGAAATAGTGATATTCAGTGGTACATTATGAATTCCACAAGGCATACAAATGATATTTTGATTGGTACGGTTAGTCATTACAATACAGTTTATGCATTAAAAACATATGATATGTATTCAACTGGTGCAACGCATCTTATGTGAATAAGATAGTTTTCATGATTTTGAGGAAGGCGCTGAGGGTCAATGTCAATTAAAAATTCAATGTCTAAATTATAAACAGTGCTATATATAAACAAAATTACTCATTTGTTTTCTTTACAATTGCAGTGAAGACCATTCTCCTGAAAAGAAGCAGCCGAATTTGAAGTACAGAGAACAACTAAGAAGAAACCTGCTCATTGCAGAAGAAAAGTAAGTTGAATACCACCATATTATTTGTACTATTATTCAAACACATTGTAAGGTTAATTCATAATATTTCTGTTCCTAAAAATAGTGATTGTGCACCATTCTATCTACTAATACCAGTTTCTTAAACAGAGATTTATAGGCAGAATGGTGCACAATTTCATATTTTTTGACACACAAATGACCCAACTCAGCCCCTAGAATTTTGATATTAAAGAACAAACAACTGTTTTAATTGTATACCATTAGATTTACTATTTCTACTACTCCACACCGCCAGCTTACTTTCTACTGTCATCTGAACCCCAGTTTAGTAGCACGCACATTCAAGAATACCCATCCCAACTAGTTGTAGTTGCCCAATGCACAATCACACACCATTATATACATCTTTATCATCTTACTCAGACACTTATGCACACAGCACACATACATTAAGAACACCCCAACCCATACCTTCTTTATTTTTTTCAACAGACCCTAAAGAATGCCTACCAAAAATCAAGTCCGTAGAAAGCAACGGAGAAGCAGAGCAAATGAAAATAGAAGTGTCCAAAACAAGCATCTATCTCTAGTCGAATTTGTAAAAAAAAAGTTAAAACAAAACAGCTAATACAGTTATTTAGCAAAACAAAGCAAGCTTCAACTACAGAAACTTTGCATCCTCTATCAAAATGTAAAACAAACCACAAAACAATTAACAAAAAAATCAGCTAACACTACAGATATAATTGCTCCTATAAATCCTGATATAGTGCAAAGTAAGCATACCAAAAAAAGTATTTTAGCAAAAATGTTCCGTCACAGAGACCTGCAAAATCTTATAAAAACAGGAGAGAAATCAGGCTCAACACTTAAAACCTATCGTAGGAAATTAATTTTTAGAAGCGTTGATAGACAGTGCAATCCTTATCAAAAGAAATGTATTTATTTTAGTGTTAAACAAAATGAAACCACTAACAAAACTAATGACTAAATTACAAAAAAGACTTCTCAATAAACGAAATGTCAACAGAAATAACTTCTTAAGTATCTGTGGAGGTGAATGGAGTCACACTACGAGCACAGAACCATACTTTAATGAAGAAGCATACAAACAAAAGCAAACAAATAAAATTGCCATACATAGCAGTGGACGAGGTTATGAAAAACTTAATAATACCATAATGGAACAAGAAATACTGCTTACAACAATATCCCCAGAAAACCTCTCCATTCAGAACGTCTAGTATACAAATGGCCATGCACGTCAGTGTGTAACATTCCTAAAAAATCTTTCAAGTCTTTACGCCAATTCCTCAATTAATATAATATGTGAAAGGCAAAGACAAAATCAAAATTAAACTACTGCAAAATATGGATACCTGTCCAGTGCGCAAGTACACATGACTACAAGGACATTCATTGGCCTGCATTTCAGGACCTACTTGCAAAACCACCTTCCATTATATCAAAATGATATCAACACATCATTCAACTATAAGAAATCTAGTCTATAAACTGTACTATGCAAAAAGTCCTTCTTTAGCCCTAGCCAATTTAGATAACATTCTTCTACATGGTACAGCAAAAGACCTACTTGAAGAAATCGACTATATCCAGAAAAAATATTTTGGAAGTGAAAGCTACTTACAGAATGAAATAGCTTTAAAGCAAATTAGCAACAATTCTATGCATGGCAACCTTCTACTACACACACTGAGCCGTCTTCCGTCCTGAGTGTGCCTGGTGAGTAGACCCCTGCCCAGCGACCCCATTTCCGCGCAGCCGAATCGAAAATTACCAAAAACCAGCCTAGTTGCAGCCCCGTTCCCCCCGCATCCATTTCACTCCCCGCTTCCTGATTCAAAGAAATCCCGCCTCCCTGAGCCCGCCCCGCGACCCGATTGGCCCTCCTGCCCCCTGTGCTCTACTGTAGTGCGGCGCTCTCATCTCTGAGCCGTCTTCTGTCCTGAGTGTGCCTGGTGAGTAGACCCCTGCCCAGCGACCCCATTTCCACGCAGCCGAATCGAAAATTACCAAAACCAGCCTAGTTGCAGCCCCATTCCCCCTGCATCAATTTCGCTCCCCGCTTCCTGATTCAAAGAAATCCCGCCTCCCTGAGCCTGCCCCGCGACCCGATTGGCCCTTCTGCCCCCTGTGCTCTACTGTAGTGCGGTGCTCTCATCTCTGAGCCGTCTTCCGTCCTGAGTGTGCCGGGTGAGTAGAGCCCTGCCCAGCGACCCCATTTCCACGCAGCCGAATCGAAAATTACCAAAATCAGCCAAGTTGCAGCCCCGTTCACCCCGCATCCATTTCACTCCCTGCTTCCTGATTCAAAGAAATCCCGCCTCCCTGAGCCGGCCCCCGACCCGATTGGCACTTCTGCCCCCTGTGGACTACTGTAGTGCGGCGCTCTCATCTCTGAGCCGTCTTCCGTCCTGAGTGTGCCTGGTGAGTAGACCCCTGCCCAGCGACCCCATTTCCACGCAGCCGAATCGAAAATTACCAAAACCAGCCTAGTTGCAGCCCCGTTCCCCCCGCATCCATTTCACTCCCCGCTTCCTGATTCAAAGAAATCCCGCCTCCCTGAGCCCGCCCCGCGACCCGATTGGCCCTCCTGCCCCCTGTGCTCTACTGTAGTGCGGCGCTCTCATCTCTGAGCCGTCTTCCGTCCTGAGTGTGCCTGGTGAGTAGACCCCTGCCCAGCGACCCCATTTCCGCACAGCCGAATCGAAAATTACCAAAAACCAGCCTAGTTGCAGCCCTGTTCCCCCCGCATCCATATCGCTCCCCGCTTCCTGATTCAAAGAAATCCTGCCTCCCTGAGCCCGCCCGCGACCCAATTGGCTGAGACGAAAGACTCCCCTCCATTACCAGAACTCCCAGGGCAGCCCTCTGCCCGGCAGCCCATCGGCTAAGGACCAGAGGCGAAGGACGGCTCCTACAAAGACCGCTCCAGGACGTATCTGCAGGTATCCGCAGGAGAAGCAAGAAGCCATCATCAAGTAAGTGTGGAAAGGGCGGAGCCAGAAGCCATTACTTCACGCCATACTACCCTACCACCCAACTAAGGAAGCCTCACCCCTGTAAACTCGTTATTCTGCGGCATTTACATTTAGATACTCTGTTTTATACATGTGGAAAGCTGAACCTAGTAGTGCGCCCAACAGCCTCTCTGAGAAAGCTGCATTTAGAAGTGTACCCAATAGCCACTCTGAGAAAGGTTGAATTTAGAAGTTGTACCCAATTGCATCTAGAAGTGTACCCAATTGCATCTAGAAGTTGTGACCAACAACCTCTCTGAGAAAGTTGCATTTAGAAGTGTACCCAATTGCATTTAGAAGCTGCATTTAGAAGTGTACCCAATTGCATCTAGAAGTGCACCCAATTGCATCTAGAAGTTGTGACCAATAACCTCTCTGAGAAAAGTTGAATTTAGAAGTGTACCCAATTGCATCTAGAAGTTGTGACCACTAGCCACTCTGAGAAAGTTGCATTTAGTAGTGTACCCAATTGCATCTAGAAGTTGTGACCAATAGCCTCTCTAAGAAAGCTGCATTTAGAAGTGTACCCGATTGCATTAGAAGTGTACCCAATTGCATTTAGAATTGTACCCAATTGCACCTAGACGTTGTGACCATTAACCTCTCTGAGAAAGTTGCATTTAGAAGTGTACCCAATTGCATCTAGAAGTTGTGACCAATAACCTCTCTGAGAAAGTTGCATTTAGAAGTGTACCCGATTGCATTAGAAGTGTACCCAATTGCATATAGAACTGTACCCAATTGCACCTAGAAGTTGTGACCATTAACCTCTCTGAGAAAGTTGCATTTAGAAGTGTACCCAATTGCATCTAGAAGTTGTGACCAATAACCTCTCTGAGAAAGTTGCATTTAGAAGTGTACCCAATTGCATTTAGAAGCTGCATTTAGAAGTGTACCCAATTTCATCTAGAAGTTGTGACCTTAGCCTCCCTGAGAAAAGTTGAATTTAGAATTGTACCCAATTGCACTCAGAAGTTGTGACCTTAGCCTCCCTGAGAAAAGTTGAATTTAGAATTGTATCCAATTGCACTCAGAAGTTGTGACCTTAGCCTCTCTGAGAAAGCTGCATTTAGAAGTGTACCCAATAGCCACTCTGAGAAAGGTTGAATTTAGAAGTTGTACCCAATTGCATCTAGAAGTGTACCCAATTGCATCTAGAAGTTGTGACCAACAACCTCTCTGAGAAAGTTGCATTTAGAAGTGTACCCAATTGCATTTAGAAGCTGCATTTAGAAGTGTACCCAATTGCATCTAGAAGTGCACCCAATTGCATCTAGAAGTTGTGACCAATAACCTCTCTGAGAAAAGTTGAATTTAGAAGTGTACCCAATTGCATCTAGAAGTTGTGACCACTAGCCACTCTGAGAAAGTTGCATTTAGTAGTGTACCCAATTGCATCTAGAAGTTGTGACCAATAGCCTCTCTAAGAAAGCTGCATTTAGAAGTGTACCCGATTGCATTAGAAGTGTACCCAATTGCATTTAGAATTGTACCCAATTGCACCTAGACGTTGTGACCATTAACCTCTCTGAGAAAGTTGCATTTAGAAGTGTACCCAATTGCATCTAGAAGTTGTGACCAATAACCTCTCTGAGAAAGTTGCATTTAGAAGTGTACCCGATTGCATTAGAAGTGTACCCAATTGCATATAGAACTGTACCCAATTGCACCTAGAAGTTGTGACCATTAACCTCTCTGAGAAAGTTGCATTTAGAAGTGTACCCAATTGCATCTAGAAGTTGTGACCAATAACCTCTCTGAGAAAGTTGCATTTAGAAGTGTACCCAATTGCATTTAGAAGCTGCATTTAGAAGTGTACCCAATTTCATCTAGAAGTTGTGACCTTAGCCTCCCTGAGAAAAGTTGAATTTAGAATTGTACCCAATTGCACTCAGAAGTTGTGACCTTAGCCTCCCTGAGAAAAGTTGAATTTAGAATTGTATCCAATTGCACTCAGAAGTTGTGACCTTAGCCTCTCTGAGAAAGCTGCATTTAGAAGTTTACCCAATTACATTTAGAAGTTTACCCAATTACATTTAGAAGTGTACCCATTTGCATTTAGAAGTGTACCCAATTGCATCTAGAAGCTGTGACCAATAGCCACTCTGAGAAAGTTGCATTTAGAAGTGTACCCAATTGCATCTAGAAGTTGTGACCAATAGCCACTTTGAGAAAGTTGCATTTAGAATCTAGAAGTTGTGACCAATAGCCACTCTGAGAAAGTTGCATTTAGAAGTGTACCCAATTGCATCTAAAAGTTGTGACCAATATCCTCTCTAAGAAAGTTGCATTTAGAAGTGTACCCAATTGCACTCAGAAGTTGTGACCTTAGCCTCTCTGAGAAAGCTGCATTTAGAAGTGTACCCAATTGCATTTGTAGTGTACCCAATTGCATCTAGAAGTTGTGACCAATAGCCACTCTGAGAAAGTTGCATTTAGAAGTGTACCCAATTGCATCTAAAAGTTGTGACCAATATCCTCTCTGAGAAAGTTACATTTAGAAGTGTACACAATTTCACTCAGAAGTTGTGACCTTAGCCTCTCTGAGAAAGCTGCATTTAGAAGTGTACCCAATTTGCATTTGTAGTGTACCCAATTACATCTAGAAGTTGTGACCAATAGCCACTCAGAGAAAAATTGAATTTAGAAGTTGTACCCAATTGCATTTAGAAGTTGTGACCAATAACCTCTCTGGGAAAGTTCCATTTAGAAGTTGTCCCCAATTGCATCTAGAATTGTACCCAATTGCACCTAGAAGTTGTGACCAGTAGCCTCTCTGAGAAAGTTGCATTTAGAAGTGTACTCAATTGCATGTATAGTGTACCCAATTGCATCTAGAAGTTGTGCCCAATAGCCACTCTGAGAAAAGTTGAATTTAGAAGTTGTACCCAATTGCATTTAGAAGTGTACCCAATTGCATCTAGAACTTGTGACCAATAACCTCTCTGGGAAAGTTGCATTTAAAAGCTACGAAAAGTTGAATTTAGAAATGTGCCCAATTGTATTTAGAAGTATACCCAACTGCACTCAGAAGCTGTAACCAGTAGCCTTACCTCATAACTACAATCAGAAAACCCTCCCAAATCAACCCAAAAGCTCCCAAAAGCTCGCACCAATCATGAGTGCACCCACGCTACCAGAGTCTGTAAGAAACGACCACCGTGGACCTCCTCCAATCCCCGATCTGCCTGCCCTCCCGCCCCACCCCTCCCAAATCACCCCACCCTCCGCCGCACTCGCTGCCACTCCCCTATCCAAACACCAAGCCAGGGGGGCACGATGGCGAGCCGCTCACCCTAAGACCGCCCGGCCCCCCCTTAGCCCCACCCCCGACCCGCCAGCATTGCCCATACCCGCTCCCCTCACTATCACACCTGGCACACCTCACCCAGCAACCACCCTCCCCCTGCCATGCCCTCATACCCCTACCACCTTCCCCCTTCGACCGCACCCTTTCCCCTCCCTAAAAACGGCGCGCCTAGCCCTAGCACGAACCAAAGCTGCTTCCCTCTCCCCCTCTAACCCCCCTACCCTCTCTCACACTCCAGTTACAGCAAAGAAACTAAAGAGGAACCGCTCCTGGTCTCCCTCAATCACTCAGCACTCCTCGCCTCCCCTGTCTCGACCCACCACCTCCCACCCGCAATCTCCTCCTTCCCCCGTGGCCTCTCCCTTCCTGAAACCCCTCTCCATTGATTTCTCATCAACTACAACTGAAACTCCCATCCGTCCACACCCCTCCCTCAAATCCCCGACCCAAACCTGATCATCCTATCACATCCAGCCACCCAACCCCGTCCGAAACGTGCCAAATTCTCTGCCCGCCCACTATTCCCCTCTAGCATCACGCTCCTTACCCCTCCCCCTCCACTCTCTCCACCTCCGCCCCATCCCGCCCCAGCTCCGAGACCTACCTTGCCTGCCGATCTGAACTGTATCCTATTTAACGCCCGATCTGTAGCAAAAAACAGACATTGCATCTTTGACCTCCTCGCATCTGTCAAACCTGACCTAGTCTTCATCACTGAAACCTGGTTCTCTAATGACTTCGGCCCAATCGCCTATGAAGCCTTTCCCCCTGACTACTCCCTCATCCCACTGAACCGTCCGTCCAGAGGAGGGGGGGTAGCATTCGTCTTCAAATCTCTCTTCCGCGCCTCAATCATTGACAACCAACCTACCATCCCATCCTGCAAATCTCTCCTCGTTAAACTATCCCTCTCCCCGTCGCTCTCACACAGCTTCCTAATAATCTACAGGCCCCCTGGCTACGATAGACAATTCGCAAACAACCTCTGCGATTCTTTCACAACCCTCCAACTAAACCATCCCAACCTCACCCTCCTTGGAGACTTCAACATATGGCTCGACATCCCGCCAACCCTTTGACACACTCCCTGGTTGACAGCTTAGATGCAATTAATCTCCAACCTCACATAAGCGGCCCGACTCACTACAAAGGACACACTCTCGATGCCATCTTTAGCTCCAAAACCCTAATTCATTTAAGCCCGCCCACCCGCATCATCTGGTCCGATCACTTCATTCTCTCATTCGCCATCCACTCACCCGACCCCCTTCCCCTACCCGCATCCGAACCCCCGAATTTACGTAAATGCTGGAAAAAACTAATGATCACCCCGGACCTAGCTGAGGCACTCCGACAATCCCCACCACCCACCTGCCGTCCCGACTACCAACTAACCCCTGAGGCCTTTGACTCATGGCTCAACGCATCCCTACTGTGACTCACACCCCCGTGCAAACCATCAACCTGCCGTGGCCCTTTCCCCAGATGGTTCACTCCCGAATTGAAGACCACTAAACGACATTACAAATACCTAGAACGCAAATGGCAGAACGAAAAAACCCACGAGAGCAGGATCACCTTGGACCGACACCTAGATCAGTACAAGGCTGAAATCCGGAAAGCAAAAAAAGCCCACTACAACACCCGAATCCTAAACTGCAAAAACCCAAGCAAAGAACTCCACAAAATCATCGACGAATTTACCAATCCGGCTTGCAATACAACCGTCCCGACCCCCTCACAATCACTGTGTGACTCACTCTCCCTCCACTTTTACAAGACGGCTAGCGAAAGGACAAAACTCTAAACTCCAAACTGGCTCTATTACAGCCACCAGGCAATCCTCCACCCGTACCGCCCAGGCCATCAGCTGCGACCTCTACGCAACCAACGTTCGAAGCCTTTAGTCCATTATCCCCAGAACAATTTCACAAACTTCTATCTGCCCGCAAACCATCTGGCTCACCACTGGACCCTTGCCCAGCCACAACCCTTAACAAAATCTTTGCTTCCACCTGCGCAGGAGAACACGCAAGATCTATCATAAATGCCTCCCTCTCCTCCGGTGTCTTTCCCGACGCATTCAAAATAGTGCACGTCAAACCTCTAATTAAAAAACCTTCCCTCGACCCTCTCGAACCCAAAAACTACCGCCCAATTTCAAACACCAGGTTCCTTGCCAAACTCATTGACCGAACCGCCTACTCTCAACTAAATGCCTTTGTCGAAGCCAACAATCTCCTAGACCCCGCCCAATCAGGTTTCAGAACTCGTCACGGAACCGAAACCACCCTAACATCGATCTGGGACGACCTTAAAATGACAGCAGACTCCGAGGGATGCGCCGCACTAATGCTGCTCGACCTCTCGGCCGCCTTTGACACGATCAATCACTCAATCCTCCTAGACCGCCTCCACTCCCTGGGAATTCGTGGAACCGCCCTTAAATGGATAACCTCATTCCTCAAAGACAGGCACCAAATAACGACACTCTCCAACTTTACCTCACAAGCCCGACCAGTCAACACGGGAGTCCCTCATGGAGCATGTCTATCCGCCCTCCTGTTCAATCTCTACCTGACCACCCTCCCACCAATAATTCGTTCACACAACATCCTATGCTACAATTACGCCGACGACACTGAACTAATTATAAAATTCCTTAACTCGAAACCCAACGCCCAACCTGACCTGGCATCCTGCCTCCTTAACATAGAACGCTGGATGACCCAAAGCCACCTCCTGTTAAACCCCTCCAAAACAGAAATCATGGTCTGCGGCAACCCTGATCTCCTTCCGCACCCACTACACTGGCCACCCACCATGGGCAACTCACTGACACCCTCCAACACAGTAAAAAATCTTGGTTGCGCCCTGGACTCCGACCTAACACTCTCGCACCAAGTCAACAATGTCTCGAAATCCTGCCACTACCACCTTAAAACCCTTAAACGCATCTTTCCATACCTCTCATTTCCCAACAGAGTCTCTGTGGTCCAATCAATCGTCATATGAAGAGTAGAGTAAGGAAACCCCCTATACCTCGGAATTCAGGCCTACCAACTGAATAAACTCCAAAGAGCACAAAACGCGGCGGCCAAAATGCTACTTGCGCTCGGGCCAAGAGACCACGTATCCCCAGCCCTTAAGACACTTCACTGGCTTCCGGTAGCCCGTAGGGTGGCTTTCAAAACCCTATGCCTCTCCCATCGAGCACTGCATAAAACTGGACCTCAATATCTCCAAGGCAAGCTAATACCTTATCATCCCACTCGCACCCTAAGATCAAGCTGAGCTGGCCTCCTAGTAATTCCAAAGACAAACTGAGTCAGGTTAGGCGGATCATCATTCTCAGCCCTGGCCCCAACCCTGTGGAACTCGCTCTCACCCCACATCCGCCTAACTGAGGACTTAACGGCCTTCCGTAAACTACTGAAAACCTGGCTCTTCCCCTAAAATCAACCGGTTCCAAATTAGCATCATCACAATTACACCGACCCAGCAAACTACCTAGAACAAGAAATTGACAGCTAAATAAACTCAAATGTAAACTAGAAAGTCAAACAAAAACCGAGTAATGTAGATCGAAACAGTGAAGTGGATAATAGGAATAAATCATTGGGAAAATAGGAGATCTGAACCGATGAAATGCACATAATGAATGAGGAGGGAACGCAGTGAATGACATAGATGAAATAACTAGATTGGACGAAGCGTATAGAACGGGTGAATACACTAAGTCGAAAGGTGCATAAGTGGAAGAAAAGACGACTAGAAAGATGAATTGTGTATAGAGATTGAACGAAATAGATGAACATACTAAAACCAATGATTGTGCAGAATGGTCAGTGTATGTAGAGCACAATGAGTACGTGTAGAGTTGACGGGTAAGCGGAAACAGAGAAGCGAACAGAATGCAAGAGGATGTAGAACCGTCGTCTAGACTAAACGGACGAACATACAGACTGGATGAACGCCTGGCCAGACGAACGCGTAAGTGCTAACGAGTATGTAATGAAGATGAGCGTGGGGAGCTGAAGAGCATGGAGAGCGAATAAGCTGATAAGTGTGGAGAGCGGATGAATGCGGAGAACGGATGAGTGCGGAGAGCGGATGAGTGTGGAGACCGGAAGAGTGTGGAGACCGGAAGAGTGTGGAGAGCGGAAGAGTGTGAAGACTGGAAGAGTGTGGAGAGCAGATGAGTATGGAGAACGGATGAGTGTGGAGTGAGGATGAACGGACGCACGTATACACTGGACGAACGTTTGGCTAGATGAACATGCAATAACGAACGAGCATGCAGAGAGGACGAGTGAGTGGAGCGGATGAGCGTGGAGAGCGGATTAGGGTGGAGAACGGATAAGCGGATGAGTCTGGAAAGCAGATGAGTCTGGAGAACTGATGAGTCTGTAGACCTGATGAGTCTAGAGAGCACATGAATGTGGAGATCGGATGAGTGTGCAGAGCGGATGAGTGTGGAGAGCGAACGAGCATGTAGAGAGGATGAGTGTGTGGAGCGGATGAGCGTGGAGTGCGGATGAGGGTGGAGAACGGATGATCGGATGAGTCTGGAGAGCGATTGAGTTGGAGAGCAGATGAGACTGGAGAGCAGATGAGTATGGAGATCGGATGAGTGTGCAGAGCGGACGAGTGTGGAAAGCAGATGAATTTGGTGAGCGGATGATGTGGAGGACTGATGAGTGTGTAGGCCAGACGAGTGTGAAGGACAAGTGTGGATGAGTGTGGAGGATGAATGCCATGGCTGATGAGTGTGGAAGGCGGATGATTGTGGAGAGCGGATGAGTATAGAGAGCGGATGAGTATGGTGAGCGAATGAGTGTCGATGAGTGTGGAGGAGGGATGAGGGTGGGGGTCGGATGAGTGTGGAGAGCAGCTGAGTGTAGAGAGCGGTTAAGTGCAGAGAGCGGTTGAATGCAGAGGAGCATGGAGAGTGGAAGAGCGTGGAGAGCAGAGGAGCGTGGGGGGGCAGCTGAGTGTGGAGAGTGGATGAGTGTGGAGAGAGGCTGAGAGTGGAGAGCGGCTGAGAGTGGAGAGCGGCTGAGAGTGAAGAGCGGCTGAGTGTGGAGAGCGGCTGAGTGTGGAGAGCGGCTAGAGTGTGAAGAGTGGCTAGAGTGTGGAGAGCGGCTAGAGTGTGGAGAGCAGCTAGAGTGGAGGGAATTTTTACTTCATATCACACCCCATGCTTACTCTCTCCTTACACCACCACTCAACTAGAACACAGAGATATTATGACACCATTCGGTATAACTGTTCTCATATCAACATCTGCCGCTCACTCCTCATCACTCTAAGTAAACATTGCTGGCTTCACACCCCCAGCTAGGCGTTCCCCTCAGGCCTAACGCTGCCACACTCGGTCTGGATAACTCCAGCCAGAGCGAACACATACTCCTGATCTCTCAACCACCACACCTACCGCTAAGAAGCATCTACCATATGAATTCCGCACCAGCTGCACACATACCTTGTGCGCACACGCACCTTTTTTTTTTTTTTTTTAAAGATCAATGAAGAATTTATTTTATAAAGCGGAACACGTTATGTAAAACTAAATAAGAGTCTTTGGAATACAAAAGGAACGTTAAGAAATCTTTTGAAAATCACGAAAAGCAACGTTGGTTAAGAAACATCTACGTGAGCATCCTAAAAACATGTATTTCGATCTGCAGATGTGATTACCACACCTCCCAAGCTCACATATATCTCTTTATGGCAATAACACTAAAAGAGAAGTCTCACCTAGCATGTGCACAAGTCTAGTTTACACCTTTTCTACTGTTATCCACTGAGAAGATAGTTATCTTTAGAATATGGGTTTCCTTCTATGTTCTGTGTCCCAGGACCTCCTATTGTTTCCAGTGATGCACATCAAGCAATTGGCAGTTCCCACCCTACTGCTGCTTGCTGCTCCTTCGGATCCCCACCCTGCTTCCTTAATCAAATCCATCTTCCCTGCTTTTGCTTCTGCCTCATCTACTCTTTTCAATCTTTCTTTGCTATCGGGCAACTACCCCATATCCTTTAAAGTTCGTCCATTTTTCCCCTGCATAAAAAACGTTCCCTGGATCCAACAGAATCTTAAAATATTCACCCAAGTCTGTTTTCCCTTCTTTAACCAAATTCCTGGAACGCCTTGCATATTCTCAACTTATCTCTTATTTTAATACTTCTAATGTTTTCTTTTCCCATCAATCAGGCTTCTGCTGTGAGTTTTCAATCGAAACTGCTCTTCTATTCATCTCAAATTCAATTCTCCATGCCTAACATCTTAAACTTTCATCTATCTTCATCCTGCTCAACTTCAGTGGCCCTTTCAAAGCTGTCGATTATCCCACTTTTCTCTGCATCCTTTTCTGTATGGGTCTCTCTGATAATGCTCTCCTATGGCTTTCTTCCTATCTTTCTAATCGTTCCTTTGTCTTCTCATGAAAGGGTTTCTCCTCACGACCTTTCCCTCTTCCCTATAGTGTCCCTCATGGAACGGCTTTAGGTGCTCTTTTATTTACATTCTACCCGCCATCTTTGGCCTCTTTAATCTCTGACCACGGTTTTCAGGTTCATCTCTACGCTGACTATTTTTTTTTTTTTAAAGTATTTTATTGGCATTTATATGAATACAACACAACCATCAAACTGTAACACAACAAACAAACTAAAACAAATTAACTAACTACCACAGTCTTCATAGGCGAATATATTGTTCGTAATTGTGGCGGCGGGGGAGGGGCTGGTGTGCGGCACACCCAAGTTCACGGGGGCTTGATCATCAGGTTGACCATTCCTGGGGTAAGTCACAAGCAAGTCTCTAGTGAGGGTGAAAGCTCAGGGGGGTTTGTGGTCGGAGGCAAACTGGATGTCACGCACCAGGGCCTTCCATGAGTCTAAGGTGTCGTTGGAGTCATCATCGTTTGAGCGGGTTCCATCCTGCCAGGCCCTAGTTTCAGCCTCCGTCCACTTTTCCAGGTCCCTAAGCCAACGTCCGTGCCTTGGGCCCCTTGGGGATTTCCATGCCATTGCAATGGATCGTTTTGCAAGGATGCAGGCTAGGTCCATCAGTTTGACCAGGTGTTTGTATTTGCTAGGCCTGGGGTGAGCTCCCAATAAGCATTCCTTCGGGTTCCACTCATATCTTGTAAGTCCCGCTGCGGTGCAGGTACGTTCCACCATGGACCAGAAATTTGCTGTTTTGGTACAAGTCCAAAACATATGGACCATGTCCGCTTTGTCATTTCCGCACCAGGGGCAGTTCGGTGGTGCATGTTTGTTGAAAGTTGCAACTCTGAGTGGGGTCATGTATGTCCGGTACAGTACATTCAATTGAACCTGTTTAAATCTAATGTTCCTCGACACCTCCTTGGGGTATAGTAATATTCGCTCCAATTCACTGTCGGTTAGCGCAATCCCTAGTTCGGATTCCCATTTCTGTCTCAGGGACGCGCTTTTCGGGTTGGATCTATCATTTAGTTTGGTGTACAAGCGGGAGACCGGTTTCCAACCATCTGCTAGATCGTACATCTCCTGAAGGAGGGGGTCCGGTTGGGGTTCTTCTGGCCAGTCAGGCCACTGTGCCTATGCTGTCCGTTTGAGGCGGTGGTACCACAGGAACTGGGTGTTCGAGATGCCTTCATTGGCCTGTAGCGATTCGAGCTCTCTGAACTTGCCGTCTTCAAACAGATCTCCCCATGTATAAATTCCAGCTCTCTCCCACCTCCTGGTTGTCGCCAAGTCCGCCTGAGTTTTGCACACATCCACCAGGATGGGAGTATTGGGATTATAGGGGTGTTGCAGCTGTCGAAGAAAGCCAATTCTGGCCCATACCTGCCTGCCCAGGTTGACAATCATGGGGACTCCAGAAGTTTGTTTCGTCGGGTTCCAAAGCATTTCTTTAGGAAACAGTTTGGGGGACGGATGTCGCAGGAGCCCTACTTCCGCTGAGAGGTCGTCGGAGAGCCATTTGGTTGTGTGGCTGAGCTGCGCGGATAGGTAATACCTTTGCAAATCGGGTAGTTGTATCCCACCTTCTTTGTATGGAAGCGTGAGTGTGGGTAGGGAGATCTTGTGTCTAGACGACCCCCATATAAAGTCCTTGATCAAAGAGTCAAATTTTTTGAAGAAAGGAGGTCTGATGTAGAAGCATACATTCGTGAAGTGGTATAAGAGACGGGGGAGAACTATCATCTTGACTATTGCCGCTCTACCCATAACTGCCAGTGGTAACTTCGACCAGAAGTTCATAGATTTACGGAGGGCTCTTACTGCTTTTTCAGTGTTGTGATCGTGCGTGAGCGCTGGGGTATGGCGCACCTCGATTCCCAGGTATTTGAACTGCTCTGGTTGCCATTGTATCCCGACATCTGGGAGGTCGGGCGCATCCAGACTCCTGAGTCTGGCCAGTGGAAACGCACACGACTTTACTTTGCTGAATGTTATTCCAGAGTATCGAGCATAGTTGTCGAGGATGTCCAATGCGACTTGTGCATTGAGCTGGGGATTGTTCAGATATAGGAGGATGTCGTCTGCATACATGGATATTATGGCGTAATCACTGCCCAGCCCAATGCCCGCGTCGAAGTGTTGTGTCCTGAAATAAGCAGCCACTGGCTCCAGGCCCAGTATGTATAGCATTGGGGATAGGGGGCATCCCTGCCGCGTGCCCCGCTGTATCGGCCAGGCTTCGGACAATATCCTGCCAGTCTTCACTCTCGCTGTCGGTGCGTTATACAGTACCTCGACCCACTTTACAAAGCTCTCGCCAAAGCCGAATTCTTTTAACACTTCGATCAGCCACTCCCAGTAGATTGAATCGAAGGCCTTTATGGCATCCAAGGAGAGCACCGCTAGGTCCTCGTCCCGATCATAGGTCTCTGCCATGATGTGTTGGAGCCTCCTCAGGTTCGCAGTGGTGTTGCGTCCTGGCACAAAGCCGTTCTGGTCCTCATGAATCAAGGTTCCAATCACCCTCGCCAGCCTCTTGGCCAGGATTGTCGTCAGGATCTTGCAGTCGTAATTTAGCATGGCAATCGGGCGGTATGATTCGCAGTTATTAGCGGGTTTGTTGGGTTTGAGTATAGGGATGATAATCGTCTCTTTCATGGTGTTGGGTAAGTTTCTGTTTTCGTATGCCTCCATGTACACCTTGTGGAGGGTCGGGGCAAGGGTTACTTCGTAGGCTTTGTAAAATTCAGGCGGGAGCCCATCGCTTCCTGGGGTTTTGCAGGTGGTCAGCCATTTAATCGCGTCTGTCACGTCCTCTATAGTAATTTCCGCATCCAGTGACTCTCTTTGGGGTTCCGTAAGCTCAATTTCGGCCAGTGTGGCCTTTATGTCGTCCACTGGTATTTTGGTGTTGTGGGCGTACAATCTGGAGTAGAAGGCCGCAAAAGCTGAGTTGATGTCTAGCTGCGTCCGGTGAGTTATCCCCCTCTCATCGATTATTTCGGTTGGGAGATGTCTCGGGAACTCGCACCTACATAGCCAGGCCAACATTCTACCAGGCTTATCCGCTTCTTTGTGAGCTCTGGCCGTGTAGGTCGCGTAGTCAAATTTGGACAGTCTGTTCCAGGCCAAAAGGCACTCCTCCCGGGTGCTCTTTAATTCTATTTCAGCGTCCGGGTTAGTATTGATTCCGGATTCCAGGTGGGTGATCTTGTTCTCCAGTTCCTCCAGTTCCAGTCTCAGGAGCTTACGGATACCACCAGCTCCTGATATTACTTCACCCCTTGTCACAACCTTCATGGCCTCCCATAGTGTGTTCCAGCTTGACACTGAGCCTGTGTTAATGTCCAGGTATTCCTCAAGTTTGGTGCCAAGTTCCTCCCTGAATGCGTGGTCTGTGAGTGCTGCGGGTGGCATTCTCCATAGGGGGATAGGCGGTCTGGGACCTCTTGGGGTCCATTGCATGATCAGAGGAGAGTGATCGGATATGGTTCTGCCTAGGTAGAGTGTGTCATCCACCTGTTGAGCCAGCTCACGATCTATGAAGAGGTAGTCTATCCTCGTGTGGACACTGTGCAGGGCAGAGTAAAAGGAGTAGCACCTCTCGGTGCGATGTTGTTCCCTCCAAATGTCCACCAGGTCGAGCTGTTCTATTGCAGTATTTAGCGCGTTAGATGCAGGGCTGTTCGAGAGACGGGGGGGTCTGATCTGTCCACAGCGTCGTTTCTGATGGAATTGAAGTCGCCACCCCATATGAAGGCGCCCTCTCTCCGAGGAATCATTTTGGCACAGAGCATTGAGAGGCGTGAGGGTATTCCATGTTGCGGAAAGTATGAGTTCACCAGGCAGATTGGCGTGGATTCAATGGTACCCCATAATATTAGATATCTGCCCTCTTTATCTGCTTCGTAGCCCAACAGGTGGAAGGGCACAGTCGGACTCACCCACGTGAACACTCCTCTGGCGAATTTGGAGTATGGGGCTCCTTTCCCCATACCTCCCCATCTATCAGATAATTTAGCCATGGTTTCTTCTGTGAGGTGGGTTTCCTGAAGCATCGCTATTGACACCTTTTTCCTACGCAAGTAGGAGTGGATCCGGTTCCTTCTCAGATACGTGCCCATGCCCCTCACGTTCCACGTGATCACCTTAAGTTGGAGTGCCATTGGGCCTGCGTCTTGGTTTCATCTTCCCTGCCGCCCCCGTGTCCTGGTGGTGCGGCTTTCCCTCTAGGTTCTGATGTTTTCTCTTCCGCCTCTCCCAAGGGCCCCCGGCCCCATATTACTTTTCCGCTGATATTCTGAAGACTGTGGTGTGAACAAAAACAATTAACAAAACTATAACTGGTGCGCCCAGCAACAACGGGGTCTTGCTGGTGCTCAGGCGCTCTCGCGCCGTCAGGACCCATCTGGGTGTCGGGCACGAGGGGGGTCGGTCAGGCAACGGGCCTGACCTGTGCTGTTCGTGGGAGGCGGGGCCCTGTGCCCGGCGTGGGCCGAGCGAGGGCCGTATCATCATTGCTAGCTGTTGGGTGATTTTACCTTCTCTTAAGTCATTCACGTTACATCCAAGTGGGGTTTATGAGTCGGGGTATCTTCGATGTCTCAGGCTCGAAGGGTTCAACAATTTTCAGTAGGTTGAGGGTCATTATCTGCAGCTAAATTGTTGTCTTCTAGCCACATGTTTGCGGCTGCCGGGGATTCCAAGAAAATCGCCCTGCCCTTGTGGATCACTTTCAGTCTGGAGGGGTATAGTAACATATACTTGAGGTTCAGTTGCCTGAGTCGGGCCTTAATCGGGACAAATGAGTTCCTTTCCCGCTGGACTTTCGGGGTGTAGTCGGGGTAGATCGTAATCTTCGAGCTCCCACATTCGATGGGGCCCTCCTCTCTGGAGTGCCGGAGGATGGTCTCTCTGTCCTGGAAGTTGAGGACTTTGGCAATTATAGGGCGAGGGTGTGAGCCTGGCGGGGGTCTCTTCTGTAACAATCTGTGCGCCCTTTCACTCGAAAATCCTTGCGTCAGTTTTCCGGCGCCCACCTCCTGCTGTATCAAGGATTCTATGTAGGCCGTCGGGTTCGGGCCTTCAATTCCCTCCGGTACCCCCAATATTCTGATGTTGGCGCGTCTGGCTCGGCCCTCGGCCTCCTCAGCCCTGGCCTCGAGTGTGAGCACCTTCCGTTCTAAGTCCAGCACCTTGGCCTTCAGCTCCACCGTGTCTCCCGCCATCTCCTTTATGGTTGATTCGGCGGAGGTTACTCTTTCTGTCAGATTGCGGGCATCCTGGCGCATGAGTTGTAGCTCGGATTTGAACTCTCCGATTCTGGAGTCTATAAATGCGCGCATTGATGCAATTGCCTCCAGCACTTGGGCTTGATTTTCGGGAGGGTCTGCCGGATTTTTTCGGGGAAGTTCGGGAGTGGAAGCGCATGGCTGCGGAGGAGCTTTAGCTTTAGCGGACACATACGTGTCCATGGTGGTTGCCTTCTTCTTGTTCCTGGCCGCCATGATGGGCGTCACTCGGTCGTGTGGAGGCAAATGACGGCGGGCGAGGTTGGGGAGCTTATGGTTCCGAAAGCAGGGTGATCCGATTCGGGCAGAGTTAGTGATCAAGTTCTCGGAGAAATATACAATGGCACATGTTCAAATAGTTTATGCCCTCGCCCAGCACTCTCCTCACCTCCGCCTTCCTCCGCCGACGATGGCAGGGGTCCCCCGCACCGGGGGTCGGGGCGGCCCCACTCGATGCCGTAGTCCAGGGCACGGGCCCGGTCAGGAGCCCCCAGTTGGCTCCCCGCTGCAGAGGCGGAGGTTCTTCTTCCCCTCGGCCGCAGTTTACAAGTCGGTTTCGCTGCGACATCAGCCTCGGAAGATGGCCGCCATCTTAGGTCCCGCGATGGGGGGGGCCTTTATCTGGAAGAATCCGTGGGTCCGGAGGTCCCGGTCCAGGGGAGGACCACAGCAGCGTATTCGGGGTCGGTTCCCCTTCCCTTGGAATTGGTTCTTTCCGTCTCAGGTGCAATTTTAGTCAGGCAAAAGGATCAGGATACGGCGCCTCGGCCGGAGCACGGCGACTCAGCTCCCACTCGCCATGAGCTCCAGGCCACGCCCCCGTGCGTACACGCACCTTTTGACTCACTCTACTCTATCTACTGACCTGAACTTCGGTTCCCAAGGGCGTTCAAACTACCAGCGCCTTCAGACCATACCAATGCTATATAAGGCGCTATATAAATGCAAAATAACATAACATAACATAACATAACATAACATACAAAAAAGAAATACTGAAATTTAAAAGTACATCTGCTGAAATACCAAACCATGTGTGTCTATGTTGCCGTAGAACTTTTTATAAAAGTAACACAAAAACTAGACCTAACATACAAAATAGAAGACAATGAAGATTTGAAATGGTTTGAATTAGCTCTCTACCTTATATCAGAAAACAAATACGAAATAACTGACCCCTTAATACTTTGCAGTTACGGCACTACAAAACTTGACAACAACCAAACTCATGCACATGCTATCACAAATAATTTGGAATTATTTACACTACAAAACCCCTACAACAACTCAATCTATATGAGAGCATCAGAATTCAAACAGTGCACCCATTTCAAGCAATAATACGCTTTCAACCAAAAACAGCACAATTACCTCCCTCTGAATTAGTGAAAGGTATTCAGGGAAAAGTAGTGTATTTACCATTAGATATAAAAGAAAATGTGCACACTCTAGGAGTGCAACGTCCAATGGAGCAATCTTTAATTATCTTAGTAAATGGTGTACCTACAAAAGACAAAAGAAAATTGGCAACAACTGGTAGATTTACATAAAGTTAGACAAGCCTTGCAATATCTAAAAGACAATAATGAAAACTACAAAGAAATTAATATTGAAGAAAACTTGAAGGATACCACTGAAATAATTCAAGAGACACAAGAAGCTGGTGAATTTGAGCTACTAGATCCTGCAACAATATCCAATACTTTAGACCATTATACAATTCACCCATTGCACTCTAATGACACCATAGAAGATGCACTAGAAACGTACCAAATGCATCAAAAAAAAGGATCACCAATCAGAATATGGGAAAAAAGTATAGAATCACGTGCTTTTCCTCTACTCTTTCCTACTGGCATATGAGGAAGGTACGATGATAGACCTATTCAAATAAAAGCATCAGAATACCGCTCATTTTGGATGTATTCTGAAGACCCCAGATTTAGACAAAATATGGAATACATATTCCACCTACTCTTTGAACGTGAATTAGCACTAGACTTTCAAAATATGTCAGCTACACAATTATCACAAAAAGTGCAACAAAAAGATGAGGTTTTACAATCAAACATTACAAATCTATTAGCAAATATGCGTGGTACTGAAGAGTACTGGTTTCAACGTCATGGAAATGTACGTTGTATGATAAGAAACCTTGGCCCACCCACTTGGTTTTTTACATTAAGTTGTGCAGAATATGCATGGGAAGATTTACATGATTTCCTACGCATATCAAACAAAAACAAAACAAACATTGATATACTAACAACTGGGGAACTTTGTTCTCTAGATCCTGTTAATGTTTCAAGATATTTTCACCATCACTTCATTGCTATGCTACACTTTATTTGTAATAAAACTGCTCCTCCCCTCGGAGAAGTGCAACACTTCATTTGGAGAAAAGAATACCAAGCCAGAGGAGCATCACATATCCACATGCTTTTATGGATTAAAGGTTATCCTAAATTTGGTCAAGACAGTGATGCCACTGTTTTACAGTTTATTGAAAAATATGTCACTTGTGAAATTCCAGAATCAACAAATAGTGATCTTCATGCACAAAGTTTACAATTTCAAAGACACAAATGTGGCAAATATTATCGTTGCAAATACAAAAACAAAGGGATATACTACACCACAAGCCGCTTTGGTTTCCCTAGACCGGTTAGAAAAACCGGTCAAGTGATCAACTGCATGTCTTCAGTTAGACATAGTGTTAAAGGTAAATCACCTAAAAATACATATTAAATGAAAAGAACAGAAGAAGAAAAATATATCAATGATTGCAATGCAATCATTTCCCACTTATGGAATGCAAACATAGATGTGCAGTACATTGCAGACAATTCCACTGCAGTTGTATGATATGTTACAGCATACTTAACAAAAACAGAAAAAACAGAGCTCCAAGACCTCTGGAATTACATGTCATCAGACAAAACACTGTCTCTGAAATTATACAGCTTGGGCATAAAAATGCTCTCCCATAGAGAATGTGGCTCCTATGAAGCATAGGATTGTTTAATTAGTACTGCTTTGTATGGACAATCTGAAAATATAGTATGGCTAAGTCTTGGTCCTGCTAAATCTAGAAAAAGAGTTCTAAAATCATACGAAGATATAGAAACAATAGCCAAACATGATCCCAACAGCCAAGACATTTTAAAAAACAATGCACTGGACACATACTACCCAAACAGAAGTAACACTTTGGAAACCATGTGCCTATACCACATAGCCCAAAACTTCACATACAAAAATAATATAAAACCCTATGAAAAAAAGGTAAATACAGAGTGACAATTTGTGAAGGCAGCTTAGTAAAACTCACCGAACGAAATTTAATTAATCATATCAAATTGTCATTAAAGACTCCTAAACATAAAGAACTATATTATATGTCCCTGCCTCAACTCTTTAAACCATGGGAAAAAGAAGAAGAAATACTAGATAACTATGACTCATATGAGATGCTTTCAAAGCAAATGAAAGCACTATAACTGATGTAAACTTTACACAGTACAAAAGAATGTTGCACAATGAACAGCAACACAAAGAAGAACTCCAGGCCCTACTAGATAAGGACACTACTGACAGTAGTCAACCGTCTGTAACAGGAAGCCAAGAACCACAGGGAGAGCCACTAATAACAAATGAGGCAGAATTAGCTATGACAGAAGTAGAAAACACCATGTGTCAGTATGAAGATAAAGAAGACTTAACTCTACTACAATCAAAACTAAACAATGAGCAACATAGCATTTTTTAAGAAGTAACAAAAGAAATTGCACATGATGTACAACATGAAAACAAATAATGCATCTGTCAAAATTACAAACCTATACTATTGTACGTCAGTGGTGAAGCTGGTTCTGGCATAACATTCTTAATCAAAATCATCAGTAAGTTCCTTCAACAATTGACAAACAACAAACTGTCAGTTATTGTCAATGCCCCCACAGGTTTAGCTGCCTACAACATAGGCGGTGTCACTTTACACCGATTACTACTCCTGCCAGTAGAACACCAAAACAAATTAGACTATTAGAAACTTTCTACAGAAGCTGCAATGGAACTACGCAGAGTATTAAAACAAATGAAAATGCTACTAATAGATGAAATGAGCATGGTCTCCAACCTAATGTTGGCTTTGATTCACCTCAGATTACAAGAAGTACTCAAAACAAACTACGAAGAGCTTGTTGCAGGAAAACACATTATTGTTTTTGGAGATCCTCTTCAGTTGACACCCGTGAAAGGTTAGACTATTTTTAAAACCCTAGGACACAAACTCTGCCATAAAACTGTTGGCAGCATAGGAAATGTCAACCTTTGGCAACATTTCCAATACAGAGAATTAACAGAAAACATGCGGCAATCTGCAGATCTCACTTATGCTGACATCTTAAAAAGCATTAGAGTTGGTAGACTATCTCAAGAAGCACAATCAATATTGAAAACCCGGCACATTCATGTACTTTATGGTGATAATGCACGTGCTACAGATGTTATGGAACAATTAGCTCACAAAAATGTCAATTGTATGGCCTTAATGCCAATTCTTGCAAGCAGTTTCAAATTCAATGAAACAATGTTAAAAAAAGAAATGCAACCAATATTGGATATTTGCGCCACAGACAAACTAGACGTACATGGTATGACACCACCCATATGTGAACAAGCCACAACAAGACTAAATAGTTTAGAAAATTCAATCTCCAACACAGCTGGATTGGAAAAAATATTAAAATTATCCTTAAATTGCAGAGTAATGCTTAAAGGTAACCTTGACATGGACCAAGGACTAGTTAATGGAGCACTGGGTACAGTTGTTGGCTTTCAAACATACCCACGTGACAACAACATTCAGTTTGTCAATATTCTCTTTGACAAACTTTCAGAGTAAAAAGGATAGGACGCTCAACAGCTCAATTCCTTCTCTTCAAAGACATGTATGTACGCATAAAACAATTTTTTCTTACTCTTGCATACGGAGTCACCATTCATAAATCACAAGGTCTTACCCTAGACAAAGCATTAATAGACATTGGTAACACAGTCTTTAAAGAAGGCATGAGCTACGTAGCACTATCACGCTTACGTACACTCGACGGTCTTTTTTTAATCAACTTTGATGCAAGTCAAGTAAACGCTGATATTCCTTGCATTTTAGAATATAATAGACTTCGTTCATTATACACCGCAACTAAAAACATATCCTGTTCCACAAAAAGTAAAACGTAAAATAAAACTAAATCAAACAGAAATACAACAGGATATCACTGCAAATCCTGCAAAGAGAGTAAAAGAAACAAATATTTCATCAAGTACCACAAGCAAAAAAGAACCAATTGGGGAAAGTAAACAAGGTACTTATTCAAAGAAGGAAGACAAACTCAAAGAAAATCACTCAGATACAGAATTACCTGGTCCATTTAAACTCTCAAATATAATTGGTGTAAGTTGCTACGCAAATGTAGCAATGAATATTCTATTTCAATTACCACCAATTGTTGACAAACATATACTTACATAGTACAGAGCAATTGTGTTTGCAAATGTTAGTACTTCAGAGAAATGCAACAAACAATCCTAATAACACATATAGGCCCTCATTACGAGGTATGCCGGTAAGGGAAAAATGATGCCCGTATGTAAATACCGGCATCAATTAACGTTCCGTAGCATTCTGACCCACAAACCCGGTATTAACGGCACCGTTATTTACTGTGCCGCAAATAGCGGCATAGGCGCGTACACGCGCCTCTTCAGGCAGGAAATACCGGCATGCCGGTAATAGGTGCCAATTACAACCCACGCAAACATGCAAATACCGGCATTGCGAACCCGGTAATAATGGGCTGCATGATGCCGGCAAAACAGGCATTGGGGACCACCCGCAAACAGCAACCAAGATACAAGGTAGCTGCCACAGGTGCACACAATCCCCACAGGTGGAGTCAAAGGAGGCTGTGCCAGTATGAACTGAGCACACCCACACACCACAACCCCCCCACAGGTGTAGGCAATGTAGAGTGGCCCAGTACAAAAGGAGCACACCTACACACCAAATCCCTTCCTACACCAAAATGCTACCACTGGCATTTGCAATCATGGCGCAGGAGGACATGCCTATACTGCTACAACTACAGCAACAACAACAACAACTACAGCAGCAAGAACAGGCAGCACAGAGGAGACGCAGGAGGAGAAGGAGGGTGAGACAGGGCCAGCAATAACCACCAGCGCAGCCACCAACGCCTCGTAGGCAGCCACCAATCCCTAGCACCAGACCCAGCCCATTCAACCTAACCCCTGAGCAGATCCACACCCTGTACCGGTTGGACCGTGACACCATCACCACCATAGTGGACATGATACAGAACAACATTGCCAGCCACATACAAATACGCACTTCCATCCCCCCACTACTAAAGGTGGTGTCTGTGCTGCACTTCCTGGCCACAGGCACCTACCAACACACAGTGGGTCAGCTGCATGACATTTCACAACCACTATTCTCACGCATGCTGAACCAAGTGCTGGATGCCTTCCTGAAGCACGCAAGCACCCACATATCCCTACCACGGACTGCCCAGGAGATAGCCGAAACCAAAGTAGGCTTCCATGCACTGGCAGGCATGCCCAATTGTGTTGGTGCCATCGACTGCACCCATGTGGAATTGGTAGTCCCCCATGCCATAGAGGCGGTGTACCGCAATCGCAAGCAATACCACTCCATCAATGTGCAAATGGTATGTGACTCCACCAAGATCATCACCCATTGCTGCGCCCGATTTCCTGGATCCACACATGATGCCATGGTACTGCGCAACTCCACGCTACCCCGTCACATGGAGCAACATGCCGGACCACGTGCCTGGCTGTCGGTGAGTTGCACAACAGGCCCATGGCCATGCTGTGGGGTACTAATGTGTGCGATGCAGAAGGGGGGGCTACTGCACCCGGGTGGGAAAGGGAGCGTATACTTCACCAGGGTGGGAAAGGGGGGGATGCTTCACCAGAGTGGGAAAGGGGGGGTTAATAGTACACCAGGGTGGCAATAGCCAGTGAGTGGAGAATTAATGCAGAGCTAAACACTCCTCACCTGACCCAGCCAAACGGTACATGACACTTCACTGGCCACATATCACAAATAATGCATATCGATGATAACAAGTAAGAGGCACAACCAGGCGACCCTGGTGATGGCAAGCAATGCATGAAATGGATGAACCGGATGGCAAGTGTGGCAATGTGGGCAGTGTGATCATGCATAGTAAATAATGAACAGCATGAATTGGAGTCAAAACATTGTTGCACTACCACAGCATATCTGCCTCAGCATGCATGATTACACCATGCATCATCTATTGAACGCCATCCAGACTACGACACCTAATGACAGTATAGATTGCACCTAGATACAATTTTTTCATGCTTACAGGGACATGTGCATGGCCACACCAAATAGCTGCCGCCATGACTGTGCTGCCTGAATGTGCCAGTTCAGAGTGACACACACCTATTTGAATCTGCTTGCAGGTGATGGAGGATATCCCTTGAGGCCGTGGCTACTCACCCATGTGCGTAACCCACAGAACATCCATGAGGAGGAGTACAATCGTGTGCACACCCGTACCCGTGTTGTGATTGAGCAGACCTTTGGCCTGTTGAAGGGGCGGTTCTGCTGCCTCAGCAGGTCTGGTGGGGCACTCCTATATAGGCCGGAGAAGGTGGCACAGATCACCATGGCCTGTGTCATGCTGCACAATATGTGCGTCTGAAGGAATGTAACACTGCCACCTCACATTCACAGGCATGGCCTGGGTGAGGATGAAGGGGATGGAGACAGAGGCGAAGGAGTCCCCCTGCCAGTACGTGCTGCACGGGATAGACATGCTGTACGCCAATGCAAAATATATACAATCCATAGAACGCATGGACAATGTGAGTAATGTGTCTACAACACACTGAATCAGGACATGCACACCTTGATGTTCCCAATTGGCCCACTGTACACCAAACAAAATGAATGCACATGTCTGAAAAGAATGAAGTCCAAACAAGGATATGCTTGCACACTACGGTGTATTTCAATCAAACATGATGTGGCGGACATAATACCCTCAAAACACCCCTGTGAACTCCCTCTCCCACCCCACAAACCCTCAAAACACCCCTGTGAACTCCCTCTCCCACCCCACAAACCCTCAAAACACCCCTGTGAACTCCCTCTCCCACCCCACAAACCCTCAAAACACCCTTGTGAACTCCCTCTCCCACCCCACAAACCCTCAAAACACCCCTGTGAACTCCCTCTCCCACCCCACAAACCCTCAAAACACCCCTGTGAACTCCCTCCCCCACCCCACAGATGCAAAGTGTCCCCATATGTGCAACGAACAGTGCTCCCTTCCCCAATGTGGTTCTCCACAATATCATTGTCCGTGCATTCACTTCTTCAGAAGTTTTGGTTCGGCGGGTGGCATGGCCGACCGTCGTGCACTCCTCCTCATCAGACGCACTGGACTGGATTGCGACGAGGTGGTAGGGGTAGTTGGTGCGGAATTATCTATTGTCAATCCACTGTCTGTGGCAAGGTGTGGCCGCTGCATCTGAGCGTTACCTGCAAGGAGGGCCTCTGTCAGTGACCCCATGCACTCCCTGAAGGCATGCGTATGTGCCTCCACTGCAGCAGTATTGGCTGCAATAGCCGTTACAAAGGCACTCAAGGCCTCTTTCCCTGCTTCTACCTGCTAGTGCATGATTTGGAGCATGGACTCCTGCCGGGCCTCTACCCTTGTCAGGCGGGACTCCAACGAGGTGTCGTCCGCAGGTGTGCTGGTTGCTGGCCGGGTGGAGGAATGCAGAGTGGTGGCTTGCAGAGTGGTGGCTGGCAGGGTGGTGGCTGGCAGGGTGGTGGCTGGCAGGGTGGAGGAAGGCAGAGTGGTGGCTTGCAGAGTGTTGGCTGGCAAGGTGGTGGCTGGCAAGGTGGCGGCTGGCAAGGTGGCGGCTGGCAGGGTGGTTGCTGGCAGGGTGGTGGCTGGCAGGGTGGTGGAAGGCGCCTGTGCGGAGCCCTTGTCCAGGGCACTGTCCTCAAACAGCGCATAGTCTGATTCCCCGAGGTCGGAGTCATGTAGACAGGGATCATTGAGGCACTCAGACTCCGCAAGAGGTTGGGGGCTGGCAATGTGGCTTGTGGTGGGTGTGCCAGACGTCAAATCTGCATCATCTTCCACCTCTGTGGACACAACGTCCCTGGTGGCTGGCGGCACGGCTCCCGCTGTTGTGCTTCTCTGTTGTTGTACAGTGGGTGCAGGTGTCCCCTGCAGGGTTGGTGCCTTGCGTAGCACACTGGCTTTGGCAGATGTCATTTCCTTGGCCTGGTGGGTTGTGGTGGCCCTGGTCCCCTTGCGTGCACTGGACATGCTTGCACCCCTGTCCAGTGGTCCACCTTCATCATCTGTGCCTGGGGGATAGAAGAGATGCAGGTCATCAGTGATGTTGTCAAATGGAAGCTATGATGAATTGCGGTGGGATATGTTCATGCATTCAGCCATCATTTCATTTCTGGGTTGTTGCTTTAGGTATGTGTGGAATCAATGCATGGCTGGTGGGGTAGCATTAGTTTGGTTTCTGTGTGGTGGGTGCATGGGCAGGGTTGGGTCATGTGGCACCTCTGTTGGGATTGGGGTCGTCACTCAGCGTCCATGTGGTGAAGGGAGTGACAATGATTATTCTATGGATATGTTGATGCATCACCTTGCCCACTCTAACTTCCCCATCAGTTGGGCCACATCATGTGTCGTAATACGTGGTTGTGATGGTACACTCACCTTCCTCTGTGGTGTTTGCTGCGCCGGCCTCCTGATCTCCGATCCCTCAATGGATTCAGGGTCGATGAAACCACTTGCCGTCTCCTCCCATGGCATCAATTTGACTGGGGAGTGTGGGCCACCGCCTGTCGCCATTGCAGCATTCCGGTTCTCCGACAGGATCCTCCGGACACGGAGGCGGAGGTCGTCCCAGCGCTTCCGGCAGTCACGCATACTCCTTGGGGCGCTCCCCACTGCTGACACCCTCTGAGCAACCTCAAGCCAGACCTCATTTTTGCGGGTTTGGGCCGCATGCTTTAGGTCTGTGCTGCGGATTATGTCAGCATGCTCTTCCAGGGTGTTGGCGAGCATGGTGATCTCAGCGTCCGAGAAACGCTGCTTCCTCTTCCTCTGTGTGGATTTCCTGCTGGCCTTGGACATGATGATGCTATTCTGACACACGACGACACGGGAGGAGTGGTGGTTGTGGAGGATTGCAATGGATTGTGTTTTTAAAGATGGCTGCCGGCCCATTTCCCGTTCCTGCGCGATGACGTAATTTCCGGGTCCGGTTTTGCGAACACGGTGATTCTGTGCCGGAGTTACCATGCCGGTTTTTAGTGACATGCATGCTCGCGCACTCGTGATCGGCCGCTGTTAGCGGGTTCTTGAGTGCACGGACACGCACTTCCCGCCATGCCGGTAATTGAGCCGGATTTTAGTGTTTATGGAATAAGACAACAATTGGACTACTGTGCTGGAATGGTGAAATTCACTATAAACTCACATGAAGATCCACAAGAATTTCTAATGTACTTACAAGTACTGGAAAACAAAAACATACCTATAAATGAAATCTTCCAGATTTCATACATTTGGAAACATAGAGGCACTCTCTGCAACAATGTGACACAAGAACAAATCCCCAATGAACGCTTCGTAAATATCAATACCTAATTGTGAATCCATTCCATTTCAGCAACTTGTACAAAATGCAAACCATGGTAGATTATGTTCTACCTGCAATTCGGATAATCGATCCACCTTACTATTACAAACTCATGGTACATACGTAATACTAATGCTTTTACGTTACAATGCAGATGGTACCAAAAACAACTGCAAGCTGACTTGATTCACACATGGTCAAGTATCACTTGGTAAGAAAACCTTCACAACAATAGGTATAATCTACACGCAGGAGCCACAACCAATTCAGGTCACTACACTGCATATAAATTGTGGATGGTTCGAATGTAATGATAGTACCATTACTCTAAAGCAGAGATTACCAGCAAATCTTACAAATGCTTATTTAATCTTCTTAAAACCAAAATGTATTAACTAAACTATACTTAAACCTTAACTAAACTTCTATTAAAAAACTATAAACTGTTCGAATATGCCAACAGGTATCTAACTGCCCCAAGATTCTACAACAACTAAACCGATAAATGAATACTACTAAATTATATCAAAAAATAGATAGTTAGAATACGCCAACTGGTATCTAACTGTCCCAAGATTTTACAATAACCAAACAGATAAATCAATACCTCTTCATTATAAAAAAAACAAAAAACAGTTAGAATATGCCAAAAGGTATCTAACTGCCCCAAGATTATATAACAATTAAACAGATAAATGAATACCACTAAATTATATCAAAGAATAGACAGTTAGAATACACCAACTGGTATCTAACTGCCCCAAAACTTTACAATATCCAAACAGATAAATCAATGCCACTTCATTATAACAAAAAATAGACAGTTACAATATGTCAACAGGCATCTAACTGCTCCAAGAATCTGCAACAAGCCAATACTTAGAGCATTAGCCAGAAACAACAAGTGAACACTGAAAACAAACAAACAAATAGACTGTAGCATAACAAAAAAGTTTTTTTTTTAATCCAACATGGATTTTTTTTTCTCTCACAGACCCAATGATTTTAGCAACAAACACAGAAACTGAGCAAATTGCACAGTACACTGGTTTGTAATCTACTAAATATGAGGGTTAAAAAAAAATGATTATTCAATGTTATAAGTCATTACAAAATACCAATACTAACATGATCTTTTCTTTTATCAAAGAAATGAACAAGAAATACATGTACTCCAGTTACTAAACCAAACAGTAAGTATATTATAATAAGTACAACCATCGCAGCAAATCACACCCATATTGACTTATAACTTTGGTGCTTATAAATTTGGTCTTGTCCATGCACCCAAGACTATAGGCCCTACCCACAACCACCACAGCATATCACACCCATAGTGGCTAACAACTTTGTTGCTTATAAATTTGTTCTTGGATCCCAAAGTTATAAGTCACTATGGGTGAAATATGCTGCATTGGTTGTGGTCAGGGCATAGAGTCTTGCATGCATGGCAATATGGCCAGGCACCCAAGACTCTATGCCCTGGCCACAACCACTGCAGCATATCACACCCATAGAGCCAAACATTTTAACTATGCCATATGGGCACTTTTAATGTCCACGGACATGATGAGTGTTCTTAGAACAGATTCAACTTGCCAGCCAACAATACGGACAGATGTCCTCAGGACACTCCCATTTAGTTTATTTAAAAACATTTCAGAACACTGCAAGTGTTCTTAGGACAGTTTCAGTTTGATTGCAAACAATACGGACAGATGTACCGTCCTCAGAACACTCCCATTTTGTTTATTGACTAACATCCCAGGACACTTCATGTGTTCTTAGAACAGTTTCAACTTATTGCGAACATCCCAGGACACTTCATGTGTTCTTAGAACAGTTTCAACTTGATTGCGAACAGTACAAACAGTCATACCGTATTCAGGACACCCCCATTTTGTTTATTGACGAACATCCACCGTCCTCAGGACACCCCCATTTTGTTTATTGACAAACATCCCAGGCCACATGATATATACTTAGAACAGTTTCAACTTGCCTGCGAACCAAACAAACAGACATACCGTCCTCAGGACACCCCATTTTATTTATTTATGAACATCCTAGGACACATCATCTGTTATTAGAACAATTTCAACTTGCCAGCGAACCGAACAGACATACCGTCCTCAGAACACTCCCATTTTGTTTATTGATGAACAGCCCAGGACACTTCATGTGTTCTAAGAACAGCCTCAACTTGCTTGCGAACAGTACGGACAGTCATACCGTCCTCAGGACACCCCCATTTTGTTTATTAACGAACATACCGGGACACTTCATGTGTTCTTAGAACAGTTTCAACTTGCTTGCGAACAGTATGGACAGACATACCATCCTCAAGACACACCCATTTAGTTTATTTTCAAACATATCAGTACACCGTGTGTGTTCTTAGAACAGTTCAACTTGCTTACGAACCATACGTACGCACGGACGTACTGTCCTCAGAACACCCCCATTTCATTTATTTAGAACATTTCAGGACATCCGTGTTGTCTGCGGACAAATTGAACACAACAAGGAGATCTACCACCTAAATAAATACAACATTTAACCCACCTCTTACTCTCCCACCCTCCCCAAACAGTCTTACACACCAACACACTCTACTAAATAGCATTTCTCCACCAAGTTTAACCGCGCTGTCTGCGGACGTCCGCAAATCCAAGATGGCGGGCTTTCCCGAAAATCTGACGCGTTTCACACTCTTCACCAGCCAATCAACGAACAAGTTGCATGTCCGCAGACAGGACGCAAGCCGATTGGCCAATCAGGACACCGTCCGCGGACCGAACAGGGAAGTGTGTCCGTGGGCCGAACATAGATATCACTAATTTTTTAGTATCCTACTTTTTGGTCATTTAAAAAAAAAAATACTGGACAGATTTTCACAAAATATGCAAAAGAACGTTTTCTCCCAAAATGGTTTTTATTTTCTAATTTTGATCACCCATTATTGTAGTAAAGACCTGATGACAGAAATGTGTTTTATAAAGTGAAGTATACTGAACCAATGTCCTCTGAACCGCAACTTTACACAAAGGTTGTCACTGTTTAAAACGTGTAGGAATCGTTGTAGAAATGCTATCCAGTTAATCCAGCACTGACAGCTTTGTACCTTCATGAACACCAGAAGACATGCATGCTGTGACTCAGACCCAACTCCGGCCATCCTACTCCAGAGCTCTGCCAGTGCAATAAAACCTTTGCGTGTTGCTTAATTCTGCTAACCAGCAAATCACAGTCTGATTTTGTTTCTGTTTCATTATCAAGCAGAGGCAGAATCTCTCGACACTTTCTCATGACTGGGCCTCATCACGACTTCGGCGGTAACCCTTAAATCCGGCGGTAGCGCTATTACCGCCGGATTTAAGGGTCCGCCATAGCAGGACTTCGGCGGATTTCTCCCCAGCTCTGAGCTGGGGGGAAATCCGCCGAAAATGTGCGCTATTACCGCCGGCGGGAAATCCGCCGGTGGTATTAGCGCGAAATTTCCCCATTGAGCCCAATGGGCAATGGGGCATTCCCGAATGGGCTCAATGGGGAATGGGGATTGACATTACCGCCGAACTCGTGATCCGGCGCTATTAGCGCCGGGGAGTTCGGCAGTAGGGCTAATACCGCCCGCGCTAATAGCATTACCGTTACCGCCCAAGTCATGATGAGGCCCACTCTGTTGGAGGTGGTGGGGATGGAAACCATCTCAACACCTCATTCTTTTAATTTCACCTTCCTGCTTTAATTTCACAATTTCAAAAAGGAGAAGCATGCCTGCGAATACAGGAGAAAGTGTGTGTTGTGTGTGTGTGTGTGTGAGAGAGAGAGAGAGAGAGATAGAGAGAGAGAGAGAGCGAGAGAGAGAGAGAGAGAGAGAGAGAGAGAGAGAGAGAGAGAGAGAGCTATTAAAATCCCAGCGCTTGAGAAGATGAAGAAGGTGGCCTGCGGGAAGTGTCAGTCTCTCTGGTTCCTGTAAAATATTTAATACCAGAGAACTGACGTTGGTGTTTCTGAAGACAGCACTGATGGCTAATAGGTTTTTATTAAAAATGATACAGATACAATATAGTGCGATGGGAGACCTGCACGATCATATCCACAATGCATAAGCCTTAAAACACCTTCACATACTCTAATGTCCTAATTACTTTTCTGACAACTTTGTTACAATATCATTTTAAATACCATCCCTTATGTATTCTATATATACCATATAAACTAAAGATATACATTGTTAGCGCCCGTCTTGCTTCACGGGTTATCACAGTATCAGTGTTGAAGAATGGGACCATGTGCACATTTTTAAATAAGTAACTTATTATTAAGACTGCCATTAACATAGATAACCCAAATGCACTTATTAACTGAAAAAGTAATATACTATGCGCGCCTACTTATCAGCAAAGTTCCATCACACGGGGTCACTGTTTTATTCATCTTTTCATAGTTGCCACTTGTATGTAGCTTGCATTGACATGAATTAGATGGGGTTATCCCCCAATTCGAAAAGTCATGTCCTGCCGCTCCAGTGTCCTCATTCATCATGTTAAAGGCAGGTGCTACATGCTCTGCAAGACCCTGAGACTTATATTTGTCACTGGGCCGCATTACGAGTGTGCGGTCTGGTAACAATGTTGCTGGTAAGCCTACCGGCACCATTCTTACTGGTCCGGCACACTACGACTCTGCTGGCGGGTGCCATCCCACCCGCAAGGGTCCAACCTGGGCATCGGAACGGCACCCGCCCGCAGACTTTCACGGCACCGGCACCGTTTTTAACGTTGCCGGTGCTTCCATGATCCCCGACTCAAATGGGATTGGGGATTAACATTTACTGGCGTCTGATTTACCGGAACACTGGGGTCGTAATCCCCCGGTGATTCCGGCAAGTCAGGCACCGGTCAATATTGCAAGTCTGGTGGCAACCCACCGGCAGCACCAGCAGGGTTACCGCCGGACTATTATTGAGGCCCAACCTGTGTTCTTGGTTTATTTGTACAACTCCTTTGTTAGTCTAGGACTGCGTCAAACAGTGCACTGGAAAAAGGATACTTGTGGTCATTAGCTTTGGGAGGGGCTGGAATGTGACTGCAAAGAATCCACACAGACCCACTTAGCTATCCAATCCGTGACTGTTTTGAAGAAATCATAACCCGAGTCCTTTTCCATGACATTTGTTTTACATTTTTTGTGCAATCACACATAATTCATGCCATGCATAGCCACAAGTTGCATGCCTGGATGAACGAATTGTAGAAGTACAAGTGTCTATTAAACTGGATCGCTGAAGTCTGTCTTTAAGTTCAGAAAGTACAACCAAGAAGGGACTTTTCAGATACATCACATGTTCCCCTGTATGATCTGAGATGATCAACTAAGTCCTGGATTGTATGCTGTGATTATTTTTAATTCTCATATTTATAGTCCTATGTTTAAAGAGTGAATCTGTTGCAGAGGACGACAAATGGGTGGAGCAAGCCCTTCACACTGACTATTGATGTGAAGGGTTGGCTCCACCCAACTGTGTCCTACATCTCAACCAACCATTTTGATGGCTTTCTTCAGATGTTTTTCATCACATGTGCTTGATACATTTGCTCTTACCTCATGATTTCTCAATTTGCAATCAAGCAACTAGTATGTGAATTCAACCCATTATGTGAAAGTAGCTATTTGGGATATGGTTTTTGCTGCACAGATCTGAGAAGACTTAAGTGTGGACATGGTGTTGATTTATGTATGTGCAACATCATCTAAACACATTGAGGTGTAGTCCATCACCACTCATGCAAACATTTGCTCAGGAAGTAGGCTGCCGGGTGCTTCTCTGAAGTCCACTCCTACCATTTTCCACAATTTTACGGTCCGCCTGACACATTTTCTTGGATGTATCTTTATTGATAACCTCTTGTTTCTGTCTGCACATATATTATGTTTGCCCATGTGTAGCTCAACCACTCTGTCCAATGCCAGACACCAGTAGCTTTTTCTCACCCTGTGTTTGTAGAGAGTCATTCTTGTGTGTCTTCTTCAGCCAATATAATGAGTATGGTCCTTATTGGCCAAGATCATGCAAATATTCCATTATGCATACGTTTCCTGACTGCAAAATCAGTTAAACAGTCTGCATGACTTTCCAGTCATTGGTGAAATGTTGAATTCAATGGTTTGCTAACATTCCAACTTTCATTAGTGAAGTCTGTGACTTTGCATGGAATTGTCTCTTAGTCCAGTTGCAGTAGCCCTGGCTCTTGAGAAATGACTCCTTGTGTGACTTCTGTAGCATCCATTAAGCACGCTACCACACATTTGCCTTCACTGCAATCACGACGACTGGATCCCCTACGTAAATGCAAAAGGGGACATCTGAGTGCCTGCCTTTACAACCTACTTACTACACACTCAAAGTCATAGGGACATGTGTGCTGTTTTGCAGCCTGTCACGCAAAGATACACCCTTCTTTGAACCCCTGGGTTGAGGATGCAAACCAGTGAAGATGGTTCGAGGAGGTGTTTTAAACTGCAATTAATCCAGGCATGTCACATTCTCTCAAATGATGTATCCAAATATTCAACTGATCGCTGTATAACATGTTCCTTAGCCTCAATGAAGTGTATGTGATGTACGTCACTCATGTTTATTCTGTGCAAGACACATACTAGAGACATGTCATGTTGCTTCTGTGTATGGGCATAGACATGCACAGCTTCCGGAAAAACACTACACTGTGAATGTTCCTTAACAGGTGCACCTACTCTGGAAGATGTGGAATGGTTTTCTGATTAATTGTAATACCACAACCAGGGTCACAAATGCAGTGAAATGCTTGGAGTCAGGAAGTGGGCGTATCTGGTGATAGGCATTTTGTAAGTCCAACTTAGAGTAGTATTTATCTTCCCTCAATTGTAAGATGAAGTCTATATTGTTGGGAAGGAGAAAGTGGTTCACTACTTAATTTGTGCTGTGACTGCAGAGACCCTAACACAGTTGTTCCCGTTCAGTCACTTCTACTGCCTCAATCACCTCACGCTCTTTAAAGTTCATGCGGAAGGTGTGTACCGCCACTTGGGCTGTGAATGGTAGAGGCCAAATTTTGAGCGGAAATGGACACGCACTGTCACCATGTTTGTCCATACGCAGTTAGAACCCTGAAGTTGGTTGCAAAACTGTGTCATATTTGTGTAATAAATCTGTACATGAAGGCACTTGTACATCCAACACCAAGTCATCCTCCATACCTGGCCACACCACTACCTCCTGTGCCATCTGATAATGTAATATTTTATATTCGTACAGTACTCGTAGTTAGTTTAGAGCACTCAAGGTGAATATTACCTCTGTAATTCCACCATTTTCTTTTATTACACTGGTCTTTGTGCCACTGTGTTCACACCCTCAGAAATTGGCTCAACACGTATTTACGTCTTTGTGTTACTGTTTAGGCAACCTTCCTGGAAATGCCTCTGCATCTATACATGTGTTACTGTCAGTTATTTCCGATAGAAATCGATGTCTCTGTTTTTCAAATAAATCCAAATCTCTGCACAGATCGAAAGGCATGTACAGAGATATGGCCTTGCCACTGAAAGATCAATAGGGTCATTCTGCCCTCATGTGTTTTTCCTGCTGTGATAGAAGAAGAAAATCTGTATCTCAGGCCCATTAGACCCATCACAAATAACAATAAATAAATGAAATCACATTACATACATCTTAATAATAGCCATACATATAAAATGTGTACAAAGCCATGGTAAAACAACCTAACATGGTAAATTCCAATTTAAAACTGCTTACACTGTAATACATGAACTCACAGTTCCATCACACGTGTCATGAAAATATAGATTATAAGTGCACAATGTAGATCTTGAAGTGATACAATCTTATTAAAAGTGGCAGATAACTCTCTTATCCCCGAACTTCTTAGCATCAGATGGATATTTTTGCTCCTTAGATTCGGATTAACAGAGCATAAACTACGTGGAATTCTGTGCAGCGTTTGACCAAGTCAATCGTGGTTGACTGTGGAGAAAGCTAAGAGAGATGAACTGTCCGCTGTGGATGTTGGAAATAACCAGCGCACTCCACAGTAATACCACAGTTTGTATCCACCTGGGAAACGAAGGTAGTTTGTCAGATTCTATGATGCTAAACAGGGGAGTCAAGGAAGGTTGTGTGCTGGTTCCCCTGTTGTTTATCTTATATATTTCTGACCTCCTGATACATCAGGAGAGTCATGCTAAACGTCCCTCTAAAATAGGATCTACACCAGTAACCGTAATGTGTTATGCATTCGACCTAGCCATGGTAGATCTGACTTTCACAGGTAGGAAGGCTACGATAAATGAGCTTACTAGGTATGCAGTAACCAACGATTTATCTGTGAACCTGGGCAAGACTAAACCTATGCTCTCCTCTACAAGGAAGGTGAACCGGCCCGTTATATCCACTATATTATGCAAAATTGAATATACAGACTACTATAAGTATCTGGGTCTTGAACACTACGAATGGGCAAGTTGTTCCAGGATTATTGAATTTAAGACAAGAAATGCTAAACAATTAACCACACTTAGACGTAGATTTGCACATCAGCATGCCTGTTACAAAATGTAGTCCATAAATACTCTATATAAACAGTGGTTCTGTCCCGCTGTCCTATTTGGATTAGAGGGGCTGGCAATCTGCGAGTTGAGCTGGTTTAACAAGCTCGAGGGTTACAACTGACGGTGCATTCTGGGATTACCCAGTTTAATCCTAATGGAATTTTTGCAACTGGAATTAGGGCTCACCTCCTTACGTGGCATTGCCTTGAAAAGGAGAGGAGTGTTGTTTATAAAATCCATCACGACCCATAAGCGCCCCCCTTTTAGCACTATTGGGAAATTGTTTTCATAGGGAACCACTTTGAAAGGAGACGAATTATTGGAAGATTAATAAAAACCTGTTTGAAACTATAAATTGGTCACCCTATTTCAACCGCTGTGAGTCCTTTGAAGTCTTAAGGGGGCCTTCTAAAGGAGATTTGAAAGGTGGGATTGGGGTTCACTCTGTAATCCCAACCAAGCCTGTTTCTAGGGGCGGGAAAAATGGACGACAGCCCAGGCATGGCCCAGGCATGGTTGGGGGGAAGGGCACAGCAGAGGCATCCCTTTAAATATTCCACCTGGTAGAGAGGGTTACATTTTCACATAATTAGCCAGCAGCAACACTACATGGAGTGAGGCAGGAGACAAATACCTGCCCTGCCCACTTTCATCTACCTCCCTTGATGCATCCAATGGCTTAACACCCAACTCAAGTTTTCTATAGATGGACCCTGTCATCTAAATAAGCATCTCTTTGTTAAACTATTTAACATTAGACACTGTGATCATTTCTGCGTAGCACTGGTATGCCAGAATGGAGGGTTGGGGCTTTATGGTGGACTGACAGGATTTTTTGCTGGCTTAATCAAAAGGGCAGAGACTGTCTATGGACATAGACAGTTGTCAGGCAGGGGTGGGAGAACAAAGTAAATGGCCAAAGGAATCCATTCTTTCTGAGGATTCTTCCAACTTGTAGGGATCTAACGCTTATATACAAGTTGGAGGACTCCTCAGAAAGAATGTACACAAGGCTGAGAGAATAACTGTGGAATATGATTTATTTGGAAGGAGACTTATTGTTTTGCAAAAATTAAGACCGGTTTTGAGAAGGGTATTGATGGGCGACACACGCGTCAACATAGACGGGCACACGTATGAAATTGAATACAGTCCCTGAGATCCTATTTAAAAAAGGAATATTGATTCAAATTGAGCCTTGGAAATTCTTTTGAGGTGCCTGGCGCAATTTAAGAGTACACTACCTCAGAAATTGTTTAAAACATAAGGTGTGGGTGTACCTTGCCTACTCTACAGGTGCGACAATCATATTTTGTCTTTGAAGACTGAGATATCTATGTCACAGGGGGATAGTTTATATATCCATCTGCTTTTTGTGGTAAATTTAAGATTCTATCAGTTTGCTAATTTCTTGCCACTGTGCGTCAGTGTGCAGTCAGCATATTCCTGAGTGGAGCCAACTATTACAAAGTCCTGCTATATATATCATGTTGCTGATCAATGTGCCAGTCTGCTGCTGATTGAATAGAATATAGTGCTTTTCATATCAAAAAGGGTGCTATTAAAACATGGGAGAGATCTGCACTATGTGCCAGCCTCTTGGAAGAGGGTGCTTACTCACACAACGGACAGGATTCAGTGCAAATATGCTAGAATCCTTAGTGATGTACCAGCCTGTAGGGAGCTGCCCAAATAGGTAATGTTGATCAATTGGGTTGTGGTCCTTATCAAATATGCCAAGGCTGTTCAGTGTGCTCAGTGGATGCTCATTTTGGCCAGAACTGCTTAATGCAACAGGACTGCTCGGTGTGGGAGAGGCTGCCCTTTATGGCAGGGTGGTGTTCTTCCTTCTGCGGCCACTCATTTCAAGGGAAACGTCATTGCACCATGAGTTCTTTGTCATGTCAGTGGGTTCCCAGTGTGCAGGGGTGAACATTGTGGCAGGTTCTCTATTGCTGTTACTTGTGGTCTACAAATGGCCTGTGGTTCTCGAAGACCTCCTTGTTCAATTTCATGTGCATGGTTGTTACTTGTGCACACATGAACATTGTTCCATGACTGTGAGTTTGTGCTGTGTTGGTGATATACAAGTGCAGGGCTTAGGGTTATTAAATGGGTTGGAGGTGTTAATGTGCAAGGCTTGTTCTCATGTATATTGATATTGTGAGTGCACCAGAGCTGGTGGTGTGCGTTTGCCATGCTGGTGCTTAGATGCAAGATTGTTTCTTAGGTTCATGGGTGGCCTTCATGCACAGGGCTTGATATGATCATGAAGCTTGTGAGCAAGAAAGTGACACGTGTCCAGAGCCAGTGAATACATGCAGGTCTTATGTTTTTGTGTAGAGCTGGTTCCTATGTGTAGGATCCAGGCTGCCATTCACTACGGATATGGTGGGCATGGCTGATTAAATAAACATACACTTCCATTGAGTTTAGGGAATCAAAGCTGTCCCACAGTCTCCCCCATGTCTTGGGTGTTTCTTCACTGCACCATGAGAGGAAGCGGCTACAAAAGGCCCTAGGAAACGCAGTGACGGTGATGATGTCATCTCATAACGCAGTGGCATCACCACTCAGTTTATTAACTGAATGTGGCGGGAATTCTATTTTCCCGCGTTTTCAGTAAGGACATCACCCACAGAAGAGAAGGTAAGATTCCCACCAATAAATAGGGAAATATAAATCCAGATAGGCTATGAGCCCCAGATATATCTAACTAAAAGTATTGCTTTGTGGAAGATTGCAGGTCTACTAAGTAAACAAGTAATCTCATTTGGAACCTGACTTGTGACTAGGCGATTGTGCCCAGAAGTAAGTGATATATATATATATATATATATATATATATATATATACGGTTGGAATGGGAATAGATGGAAGATGTAGGACTTATCACATCTGGCTCCTCTCTGTATGTGTTTCAGCCCTAGACATTGGGAGTCACGACTAGAAGTGTTTAACCTCCATGTTGCTACTTTGATGCAACACTATCCTTCAGAATGTTCCTCTCAGTATGAGGTAAGGCTACAGACTTTTTTTTATGTTAATTAAGACAGACATAAGAGGGTCTAAAACAAAAGTTATACACTACTGTGGTGTAAGTGGGTGATGTTTCTATCCCTCTAGGTGAGGCCTCACAGGACAAGCTGATATCCATCCTGACATAGGAAAGACAGCTACAGCAACACATAGGGTTGCAGTGTGATCAGAAGTGCATATACAGCTCAGGTAGATAAATGTACATTTAACCTGATACCCCTGGTGGAGGGGTGGATGTAGGTCTAATTGTAAGACAATTCAGTTAGAATCTAGAATCTATTGTGTCTCTTACCCATAGGGAACCTCAGGATTACACAAAAATGTAGGTTTAGATACACAAAGTCTACCCCTCATGAATGTCCAGCAAATTCAATCCGTACAGGACAGAAACGTATAAGTTGGGCTAAGAGAAACATAGCGTTACTTAGGAGACGAGGTGACTGACACTATGCAGAACCAGGTCATATTGACTTACAAATCAACGGGGGAAAGTACATAGATTGTGTATCATTTTTATATGAATTGATGTTTAAAGTGCTTATATGGACTTTCAACAATGACAATTTTGTGAAGTAAGATCTGTATTATGTTTGTGTAAAAATGTTGATCTTGTTTTGTATTGAAGTGGGAGAATGGAAGAACAGGCTCCCGTCCTTCACCTCTCGCGCTTGGCCTAGAGGGTCACGGCCCAGACACCCGCCGCGAGAAGAGTTTGTCCATTTACCAGACGACCAGGTACCCTGGTACAGGAACATACGGATGTGTCCACCTGCCTGCCCAGCAGCCCGCACTGGCCATGCCGACACCTGCGGCTCGGATCAGCTAGACTAAAAACCACACGTCGTTAGAGATGCCATGACGACCTAGACAACGGGAAGCACATCTGTACAAGTATACACACTTAACATTTCCACACCAATCTACACGAAGAACATACTCAGTGCTCTGACGTAGGCGACAGGCATATTCACGGACGTGCATCTTTATTATTTTTACATAGGCTTTCAGAATGCAGAAACGCAAGATGCATCATGAACTCATCTATAACGCTTGCTCACGCTTCCCTTGAAACCCGTTACCACCATGAGAGGTATAATGGAAACACGATACTGGTCATGGAAATGTATGCTACTATAATCTAAAGCACCTATGCACCAAACAGACTACTTAAGCACCAGGCCCGAGTAGGCCTCAAACAAGAGCTCCCGTGGACATTAACAAAGCAAGAGTCAGGTTGCTGATCCTGCAGAAAGAACCCGATGGAGCAACCAGCCAAGGTCGCAATGTTGCAAGCCCACATCCAAGAACAAATCATCAAAGGCACGATGTTGCAACCTCGCACTCCGCGTACCAACGTTAAAGTCATATCTACAAATTAAACCAGACAAACAGTGGAAAAGCAATATTAATTGTGCAGAATTCTGCCTCAAACACGGTCCCGCCTCACGTGACCAAGCCGAATCTGACGAGATGCCAAAACCCAGGAGAGAAAAGGCGTCTGGGTCCCTCACTACGAGACACAGGCCGAGACACTTGAAAGGCTCAATGGACACCTGCTACAGTGGGAGCGGTCAGCCTTCCACCTATGAATAAATCCTCACATTGTCTGCACGTACCCATATTGAAACATTGTTGCAAACACAGGTACACCGAGAGCTGGGAACAACGGTGGTCCCAGGCTGGGGAGCTCACGGATGCACCAATCAGAACATGGGGCTCTTATCTCAGACGTCAGTAACATTAGCCAATCCTCAGGAGCCTTCATGTAACAATTCTTATGTATCCAATTATAGGGACAACCCAGATATACCACCTGACTACACCTTGTCCACTAATATCATTCTCTATATGTGTACTATACTAACCCTACCACTCGAGCAACCAATTAAGAGTGGCGATAGGTTTTTTGTTAACTTTCTGAAGTGACGCAAGTAGCGCGTCATAATGCAGTAAAAAGGGCCTGCGAGCCCCACGATTATGTGTGTGTCAGGACGGACGCGTACGCTCCTTGACCCATCCCTGCCGTTTTGTATAAATAAACAGCAGAGTCGCCTTGCTCCTTGTGTGTGTCTCATACTCTATCTCATCTGGGATATACGGGAGGAGTTGGGGCCTCCCTGCCCGGAGGTCTGCGGACGGCCCGGCCGACCCCGGCAGAATTTCCCCCCGACAAGTTGGAGGCACTGCTGAGATCTGTTTAAGATCAACTTTTATTTTTAGTTTTTCCAGGCACTCCCGTTGCGAGGAGGCCCGGCGGCGCGGCCCCCTCTGCCGTTGCCCCCTTCTGAGGACTACAGGACCATCGCGGAGCCGCGAGAAGACCGGACAGCGCAATCCGGATATTGGCCCTCGGGAGCCGGTTGAGAAGTATCCCGCCCGCGGTCGGCGAGTGTCCAGACGTGGTCCAGACGAGGGGAGGTGGCGAGCCGCTTGGAGGGTGCACGCAGTCGAGCGGCCCTGCATCGAGAGAACTTGGTGAGCATGACACGCACAACAAGCAATGCGAAACTGTGAGGGAGGGGGAGGAAGTAAATAAGGGAGGGGGGAGGTATTGTAGAGATGTGCGGCGAAGGTTTAACTGAGTGTTGCTAATGGAATGAATGGTAGCAAAACGAGTGCGAGAACAGTCGGCTAACGTTACGCGAAAGAGGGGGGCGGGGAACGAAAACATCACGTGCAGCCGCTCGTAACAGTCAGCTAACGTTACGCGAAAGAGGGGGGCGGGGCACGAAAACATCACGTGCAGCCGCTCGTAAGACACTGATGGTCTAAATTGCGACTAAGTGTGAGGGTGGGTGTGTGTGGTTTCCTACGACTTGACATTTATTGATCAATGAGTAGATGAGGTTCCCTATTGTTCGAGCAAGAAACTCGATAGGTAGATGACGTTTCCCTGTGGGCGGTAGCTAGTTACATAGTTGCCCAAAACGGAAGATAATTGGCTGGTTAAGCCCTCCTGTTAAGGGGCGTATCACACGCGAGGCGACGCAGCGTGCGCAGTCCGGTTATATTATTGATGAGATTACCTTGTTCCAGGAGAGACAGGAAGACAGCTGTAGGGTTAGCGGGGTAGATTGCAAGTGTATTTTGAACTTAAAAAACATAACAAGAATATACCAGTAGCTCGAAGAAATCGGTGACGTCACCAGTAGGGATTTAATAGGATATCGCGAGCACAAGGAATTTTGGGTTTGAGAGTGGTGGGGAAGAGAAGCATGATAAAGGAGCTGGTACGGAGATAAACTATAAACCAATGGATCGAAAAAAGGGGAAAGGGGCGTGGCTGCGCACGGAGAACGCCGGCCACGGCAAGTGTAAACGGGGGAGGAGAACGGAGAAACAGGACGACTGTATAAGATCATCGTAAGGGGTACGCAGCCGCAGGGGGCTGCGTGCGCTTCGGCCGCAGGGGGCCGTAGGGGAAGGAATATAATATAACATCATATTTATTATTATTGCATAATTTGTCAAAAGGATTGTCGAAAGTCCCCACACTTGCGGGGCGAGGTAAGCAATACAAGGTTGTATATCGTAAACTGCTAGTAAGGGGAAGGGTAACAAGGGGAGTGAATTTATGTCATACGGGAGAGGGTCGGGAGGGTGGGGGAACACCCTCACTACCCCACTACAGCACATATGCACCACACTGCCACCACATAGGGAGAAGTTAATTAAGTACAGCATAGAGTGGACCCAGGGGACAGATAACAAAATGTTAACACCATGGCCGCCTATTGGTAGTTTCGATCCATATGCCCAACATTCACTACTGAACCATCTGCACAATACATGCAAGGGGAAGAAGTTGGCAAACCATGTGGAGGTGTTTAACTTATGGAGGATGTTCCAGGGGTCTCGACCAGGACCAAATGGAATGTTCACTATGGGGGAAACACCGGAAGAAAAGGAGATTAAGAAAGAAGGAACGGGTGGGGAAAAGGAGTGCGAAAGCACAAAGAATACGGGGAACGAAAGACAGGGAGGAGAAAAGATTGATAAATCAGACGACATAAAAAAGGAACCGAGCAATGGGATACCCATAACACCGGGAGTGAAAACAGAGGGAGGAGGGTTGTACCCTTTAAGAGAATTAGGAGAAATAGCAGGACAGTTAAGGGCGGCTGAAGGATACTCAAACCCGGCATACAGCCCTCCACCATATGTGGCTCATGGGAAGATACCAATGGGGGACAGGAGGATTAGAGAAGAGCAGACTGTAGAGATAGGAAACGATGAGTGGGTAGCTGCACAGATATTGTTGAAATTACGAGGCTCACTAACTGGAGAAGAAAGGGAGGCGGTAAGGAGAACAAACGAGGATAGTGCCAGAGAGAGTGAAATGAGGGGAGAGGAGCTACTACGGCAGAAGGAAGAGATTTTGGAGGAAAGATTAGCAGAACTAAGGGATGAGCAGAATGAACTGATCAAACAACTTGAGCGGGAGGAAAGAGAGAGAGTGAGGAAAAGGAAAGAAGGTAAGGACGAATTGGAAAAATTAAGGGAACGAAGTGAGGAACAAAAGAGAGAAGCTGAAAGGGTAAAAGGAGCAGCAGATAGGGTATCAAGAGTAGTGCTGAGAGAGAAGAAGAAGGAAGAAGAAGAAAAGGAAAAAGAAATGGAAATATGGAGGAGGAGGATAATATCAGAGGCAACTAAGAAATATGAAGAGGGGAAGGTAATAGAGAGTATAGTAGAAAGAGAAAGGGTGAAATGGGAAAGGAAGAAAGAGGATGAAAGGATATTGGAACAGATGAGCAACGAAGTAATGGAGGAGTTGAAAAGGAAAAGGGAGGAAAATAGTAGGGAAATGGAGGAGAGGAGTGAAGGAGGAAGAGAAGAGAGGGGTTGGGAGAGTGAAAGATGGGGAGATGTATATAAAAGTAGAGAGGTAGCAACAACATCAGCACAAAGGGGGACAGTTGGTAACAACGGAAAGGGAGAAAGAGACCTAATAGACTTAAAAACAGTAACAATAAAAGGAAAAAAGGCAGAGTGGGGGGTGCCATTTATGAATGATTTTTGCAGTGAGGAGGAAGGAGGAGTGGAGAAGGATGGAAGGAAGAGTGAAAGGGAAAGCTTAGATAAACTATACCTTACTAGAACAAACATAGATTCGCCCTGGATGAGTAGAAGATGGGAGGAGCTGGAGAGAAGTAAGGAGGAAGTGAAAAGAATAGGGGAAACACAAACCAATGAAACCACGCCACCCACATCACCATCGCACCCTCCCACGTCACGCCCTACATGTTCAACTACCGCGCGCTCTCTGCACAGAATAAAGCTCGCGCCCTTCATGAATGAACTTACACCTTATGCATGTCGGCTTAGGGACCTCCCTAGTCGCAGGCAAGACAGACAAATAAACATACCCATATTGAACACAGGAAATGATGAAAAAAGGGGAAAGGAAGAAGAGGGAGGTAGGAGCAGAGGTAGTAAGGAAGAATTTGAAGTAGTAAAAGAAATGGGGGAAGAGGAGGGGTGTGAAGACTCAACATTATGGAGCGTAAAGGGTGACACAAGACAGAATTTAATGCCACTGCTGGAGAGAGGAGGGGTTAGACCACAGTATGTACCTTGGAAACATACGGATAAGGAAAATATAAAATGTAGGCTCCCATCACTAAGTGGAGGTGCAGGTAAGTGGATATATGAAATGGAAAAACACACCGCAGGACAGAAACTAGCAGTAGGAGATGTGAAGGGCCTGTTAATATCAATATTAGGGGATAGAGCGGATGACATTTGGAAAAGAGCGGGATTCCATGGGGTAACAATAACGAACACATCGCATGATGGGGCACCATTTGCAAACTGCAGACATGCGCTATGGCAGGCACTGAGAGTGCAGTACCCAGACACATCAGACATAGGAGCCATTACTTCCCGTAAGATGGGTGAAAATGAGGATCCTGTTGATTATATCCAGGATGTTCAAGAGAAGTGGCGCATGGAAACTAGAGAACAATGGGACAAAACACCAGCCATATTTTATCATATACTAGTACAAGGGCTCCCAGAAGGAGTTCAAAAACAACTAAAGAAAGTAGTGGGGATGGAAGCAAAACCATGGCCAGAAATACAACTGACTATAGTACATCACTGCAGAACATGGCAAGGAAAAATGAAACAAAAGGAAGAGGATAGGAAAACAGAAGAGGCCAAATTAGTACAGAAAAAACTTACTAAATACACAATGGAAGGGGCACTAATAACTACGCCCACACCAATGGCCCAAAGCCCAACGCAAGTAGTGGCTGCACAAGATCCCGCACAAATAACGCCTCCACAAGGTGTAATACAGCAAGTGCCGCCTCTGCAATTACACGCACCAAACATGGGAGGAGGGTACCCAATGCAAGGAACTGGGTATTATAGTTATAACAGAGGGAGAGGAGGGTTTATGAGGGGGAGAGGATATGGATATAATACCCAACAACAGGCTGGGGGACTAAGAAATAACTACCCCACAGGGCAACCCGTATACCAGGACAACACAGGGAGCTTCCCATGGCAAAACAGGGAACCACCCATGTGTTGGAGCTGCGGAGTATTAGGACACATGTCACGTACATGTAGGGTCAGGTCAGGAACACCAGCATGGAATGAACAAGCACAACCCAGGACATTACAAGAACAGCAGGGCATACAACAACAGCAGACGTCACAAAAAGGGAGTGACCCACAACAACAAACAACACAACAGCCACAAACCTATTCACTGCCACAACAACAAATAACACAGTACCTGCCACCGCCACAACAACAAGTAGCGTTAATACAACCACCACCCCAAAATGAACGAACACAATTGGGTGGGGTGACGGTGTTGGGACACAACCCTTACACAGGGAATGGCCAATCATTGTACCCCCAATAGGCCAGCCCACAGACGGCCTTGGTGTGTCCCATCCTGTCAGTAACACCTAATAGTGCGGAGGAACCACGCATAGAGGTAACGATAGGTGACAAAAAATTATCATTTCTTGTTGACACCGGGGCAACCCGGTCTTGCATAAGGGAAGGTAAATTTAAGATGTCAGGCGAAGCCATGAACACCCAAGGATTTTCTGGGGCTAAAGGGTTGGTTCCATTTACTGATAATGTTCCCTTATCTATTGGAGATTATGATCTGTCAGTTCCACTCTTGTATTATAGTGCCTCACCAGTAAATATACTGGGGAGGGACATAATGAACAGGTTGAACATGACGATCTCCTTTACAGAGGATGGCATAATTTGCTCTACTCCAGGGATTAACATGCTCGCAGCACGACAGATTTTGCAAGCATACTGTGGACAGACAGCGATTAGGGCGGAGCCAGTAGATGGCGAGATATTCCAATATGGCACTGACATGGCATTTGCATGGATGCCAGGGATAGAAGGGAAAATATGGAGGAGACCAGCAGCCTATCTATTCCGACCAGAAACACCAGTTAATGAACTAGAAGGGAAGGTGTTTGTAGTGGACATTGAGAGCATTATTGCAACAGCTGATTATGTTGCTGTGCACGCCCAAGATAAAGAAGGGAGAGCATGGAGGGCGGTGATAGCACTAGCAGAAGGATGTAGGCTGACCCAGGTGTCAGATGAAGAGCTGTTCTCAGAAGAAAAGGAAGAAAATGAAATGGTGTTCATGATGAGTGTAGAAATATGGCTAAGAGTGGCTCACAAACAAGTAGCACAGAAAATTGCAATGGCACTTGAGGCACCCGCAGGCACCCCAGTCCCATTATTTAAGGAGGATATGTCAAAGGTGCCCAAATCATTATGGACTATTAGCCCTTATGACGTGGGATGCATAAAAAGCATAGGGGGTGTAAGGATAAAATTGAAAAAAGGTGCCATACTACCAAGAGTTAAACAGTACCCATTGTCAAAAGAGGCAGATGAGGGCATATATGAAACCATAACGGCCCTTATAAACAATGGCATATTGGTCCCCTCAGAATCACCATGTAACACAGCTGTGTACCCGGTGCGCAAGGCTAAAGGGGGGTCTTGGCGCTTCATACAGGACCTCAGACCCTTGAACAACATAGTAGAAGCAGAGTATCCAGTAACAGCAAACCCGGCCACAATATTGTGTGGCATTCCAGCAGAAGCATCACGATTTACAGTGATTGACCTTAAAAATGCTTTTTTCTCAATACCATTACACCCAGACTCACAAGATTTGACAAGCTTCACTTACCGAAATACAAAGTGGAAACATACCAGATTACCACAGGGGTATTGTGAATCACCCTCAATTTTCAATAGAGTAATACAGATGGATTTGGGTAACGTTGAGGTGGAAAGCACAGTGTTACAGTATGTGGATGACATAATAATTTGCAGTACAAACGAAAGTAAATGTAGAGAGGACTCCTTAAAAATGTTGACGATACTGGCAGAAAAGGGGTACAAGGTAGACATGGAAAAGATACAATACTGTCAGGAACAGGTACTTTACATTGGTCAACTGATATCCCAACATGGAAGAAGGATTGCACCACAAAGAGCACAGGCCATCTCAAGCACTCCCGTGCCACAGACTGTGAGAGAACTGCAGCAATTTCTGGGGCTGTGCAACTACTGTAGAGCATGGGTATTTGATTACAGCTCATACATAGGACCCCTGCTTGAGGGTTTGAAGGAAGCAAATAAAGGGGAGAAAAAGTTGGGATGGACTATGGAAATGAGGGAGGCATTTGACGAATTAAAAGACGCGATATCAACTGCTCCAGTACTTGCATCCCCAGACTATGAGCGGCGCTTCTTTATATTTTCACATTGCGACTCAGCAGTGATGAAAGCAGTATTGGCCCAAAAAACTAGCATGGGCTATAAACCAGTAGCATTTTACAGCGGTCACTTAGACCCTATAATGTTAGGCCACTTCTCTTGTGAACAAGGTCTTGCTGCAGCTGCTTTTGCAGTAGAAAAAGCATCAGCAATAACTATGGGGTGTCCAACTACACTATTTGTGGAACATGCACTATTTGCGATATTGAATAAACCTAAGTCCACATTAACGACACAGAGGGCATCAGGTTATGAGATTATTTTGTCTAAAGCTGAACTGGCAATTGTTAGATGTAGCACGGTTAACCCTGCAAGGTTCCTAGCAGAAGTAATTGAAGAGGGAGATTACGCCCACGACTGCACCCAAGTAACTGAAATATACTCATGTACTAGGAAAGTTGAAGAAAACGCACTAGAGGGAGGTGAGCTTTTGTTTATTGATGGGTCATCAACTATTGATCAAGGAGATGGGATACGAAGGACTGGGGCAGCAGTAGTAAAAATGATGGAGGCGCCGGTGTGTGTGGCTATGAAGTGTGTACAATTACCACAGCACTACTCTGCTCAAGCGGCGGAACTCGTTGCACTAATATTGGCATTAAAGGAAAGTTTTAATAAAAGAGTAACTATATATTCCGACAGTGCATATGTTACATCCACTGTCCACTTAGGGCTATCAAAATGGAGAAGGAGAGGGTTTAGGAGAGCTGATGGCACTCCAGTACAACATGCCCTCTTGTTGGCTGAACTAATTGAAGTAATAAACGACCCCCAAGAACTAGCCCTAGTAAAATGCACCGCACACACCAATGGAGAAGACTACGTTTCAAAAGGAAATGCAGCAGCAGACGCACATGCGAAATATGCTGCATATTTTGGTGAGATATGGAACCCCACAGACTCACAGAGAGGGAGAGGGAGGGGAATAGCGAGGGAGATGTTAATAAGAGAAGGGTACACCCATCTCCCAGCCACACAGATTATGGAGCTACAAGCGGCTGCACCAATGGCCGAAAAAGAAGTATGGGTGAAAAGAGGATGCACAATGTCACCAACCGACGCACTATGGCGCCAGGGTGGCACTGGGAAAGTTGTAATACCGTTGGCACTGTTAAATACCGCCTTGAGCCAATTACATCACCCTGCCCATACAGGCAAGGAAATAATTGCAGCACGAATTAGAGAAGATTGGTTTTGTCCCGAGTTAACCTCCCATGTGTCAAATTTTATCAGCAATTGCCTCACATGTCAACAGTTTACGGCCGGTCATACTCTAAAAGTGATAAGAGGTACAATACCCCGGCCAGAAGGACCTTTTCGGCACCTTCACATTGACTATGTTGATATGATCAACATCTGTCAAGGCAATAGGTATATGATTGTAGTAGTATGTCCATTTTCTAGGTGGATTGAAGCAGGGCCCTGTTCACACCCTGATGCGTTTAGAGCAGCCAAATTCATAGTAAGGGAGGTCTTCCCCAGGTGGGGAGTGTGCGAGGTGTTAAGATCAGACAACGGCCCCCATTTCGCAAATGAAATGTTCCAGCATATTACATCCCTGCTGAACATTAAACACAAATTTGCATGTGCATACCACCCACAGGCTAATGGTGTATGTGAACGCCTGAATGGCCTATTGAAGGAGGCAATTGCTAAAATACAACAAACAACAAAGAAAAGTTGGTTGTATTGCCTTCCGTTAGCATTGTTTGAACTTAGAAACAGGCCAGGGTCCGACCACCACCTCACCCCTCACGAAGTGGTTACTGGACGTCAAATGCGCCTTCCCCTAACACCAACGTCAAGGGCATTCACCGATAACGAAAGTTCAGCGAATGTGTTAGGAGATGAAATGTATCAATATGTGTCTTCTTTGATTACTCGTGTCGTGTTTGTGTCTCAACAGCTCGAGCGCACACGGGGCGGGTCTACCAGCAATCAAGAAAAAGACGAAAGTACGGAATTGGGAAAGGAGAACTCGTGCAAACTTGCCAAAGGTGACCACGTACTACTTCGCAATTTCAATAGAAAGTGGAACGAGAAGAGGTTCACTGGCCCCCATCTGGTAGAGGACGTATCAACAAGAGCAGTAAAACTAAAGGATAAGCGCGCCTGGAACCACCTACATGACGTAAAGATCTACAAACTGCAGACCCGCCCCAGCGCCAACGACAGGTCCATTGGAAGAACAGCAACAACATCGCCGACAGCGGAAGAAAGTTCCACCACAGACAACGACCCAATTGTTCCCTCGGAGACAATAACTGACGAAGAAGGGGGTGACCCCCATACTGCCCACCCCATGATCACTCGCTCAAAGAGTAAAAATACTTCCGCCATCTGAGCGCAAACCCCCCCCATTGACTGCTAAGTACAGTTGTAACTAAAATTGAAGGACATTGCTTGCACCAATACACATGTAAACACGTGAATGATCTCTTTTTCTCTCGCACATACAGGAACTGCGTAATATTGTATTGTTAAGAAAAGCTAATTAACAAGTTCAGTGTGCAGGTGTAGATGGTGCTGCCAGACGATAACTACCCAGAAGAATTGTCACACCAATTTGTATACGAAATAAAGAGGCCAACATACTTAAAAAGGAGAAGGGTACGTGTATACTACACAGCCTTCCTCCTGGCCATAGAATATTACATGCCCCACCTCCGCCCATACTTGCCGGTCCTAAGAGACCCATCACTTAGAGTAGCGTGGGAGCAGCTCTTCGCCTGGGCACTGAATGACTACTTGATAGGGAGAGCTTAAAGGAAACAAAACTAACATTTAATAACGAACACTTTTGAGAATTTTTAGGCGGGCAACTGTAACGTCGCAAGAATAAGCTGCCAGGACCGCAGCAAGGTAAGAGCAAAATGCCGGTGAAATTAGCATATGTAATAAAAATAATAGGGATTTTTATGATCACCGGGTTCTTGGCTGCCTCTGTCTGGCAGTACAGCTATGTTATTGATTTTATTGCTGCACCCAAACTTAATATACCCCCGTCCCCTGCTGCAACAGGTGTTACGTCAGGTGGTAATCGTAATTTTGCACCCAAGCAAAATAGAGTTAAACGCAGCACATACTCAGACAATAAAGGTATTGATAATTATGTACAAGATTCAGCACACGTCACAAACAACATATGGTACCAACACATGACCCGCATTGGTAAGCAGACAACTGAGGATAGCTGTTACGTTTGCTCATTAATACCATACGCCATGAGCGCTTCACGAACATTTGTTGCCACAGAAATAGATGAAAAAACAGCACAGTGCATAATATATTTGGCCCTGTTCCAAACGAAAGGAAGATTTCAAGGAACAGTAGTGCACATGACATGGAAAACACGAGACTCATACCCATATGAAAACAACTTCCTCAAGACCTATCTGAGTTATCACAAGACCAGTTTACATGCTGAAGCATTCAGGTACATGACAAGTGGCCCTGCAAAAGGAGAAACAAAGAAGGTAACACTGCAGTATCTACCATGTGATTGGTACGCAACTGAAGTTCCGGGTAAACAAGGATGCTGGGAGAGGCCGCTACTGACGATAACAGGAAAGGTGTTCCTGGGCAACAGCTGGGAGATAGGAGTGATTGGCAGCAACATGGTAACAAAAGAAACTATCTCAACTATCGAGACACACAATCATCGATGTTGGACGACGTGGATCAAGTATGTACCAATGCTCACGTGGGTAGAAGAAGATGAAGACCCGATAACTATACTACCATTGACTGCGCCTAAAGTATGCTACCAGCATAAAGGAGAGGTGGACGTAGGATATAACACCAATTGTGCAAGCGTGATGGAGTTGCCTGAGGGGGGAGCGGGAACAGCAGTAATAATGGACCATTATTGGGCCTGTGGGGAAAAGGCATATCATACACTGCCTCCCCTGTGGAATGGTGTGTGCACAATGGTACACGTCAATGTACCATCACTAGTGGTACCTAAGAAGCATGTCGATGTGGCGAAATTTCCTAAAATGGATGAAGGGGATAAGAGAAGAAAGAGATCTGCACCACTTCAGAAGGAGCAAGGAAACAGGACCAACAGCAATGATACTGTCCTAAACAGGAGAAAAAGACAAGGAGAGCCATTGACAGGAAATTACCTGTGGGGAAGGTCGGAAACGGAACTAACATCAATACCGCCAGAACACAGACTATTCAGCAGAGCAGCAATGTTCTTCTCCTCAATAATACATCCGGGACTGCAGGCATACGCAAACGCAAAATGGCTCCAAATAACAAGGTGGGAACTAATGATGACCATCAATTCAACAGTAAATGGGTTCAACGCAATTAAAGAGGAGCTGCGAGCTGTAAGGATGGTAGCACTCCAGAACAGATATGTATTGGACCTTCTCACAGCAATGGAAGGAGGAGTTTGTGCAAAAATAGGACAATCTTGCTGCACGTTCATACCTGCCAACGATGCTGACAATGGTACACTGACAGAAGCAGTTTCACAATTGGCCCAGATGCACTCCAAAATGATGGACGAAAGTAACGGTGTAAACAAGGATAAGAGCTGGTTTTCACTATTATGGTCATGGATGCCATCTTGGCTGTCAGATGGACTGAAAATAATAGTGGGATGTGCTATTTTGGCTGGAGCTACCCTGATCATAATTAGATTTTGGAAGGCCCGGAAAGCACGCACGACTGACGAGTTGCTGGAAATGGTGGGAATGCACCCCTTAATGCCAGCAGATGACGGCCAGCATACAGGTGTGATAATACAAGGAAGGGAGAAGTTGCGCACCCAAATCATCACCAATCATCTAGACCCACCATCAGTGAAGATTGAGAACCCAAGGAACCCCAGGAGCTACATAGGAAGATGGGTATACTGTACTCCTGGAGGAACATGTGAATACATGTATTGGTCATTTGAAGATCATGTAAACCATTATGGACATCTCTGAGGGATAACTAAGATATGGAGGGTAAGAGGAGATAACGAGAAGGATATGTTTGTGGTCGACAGGTCGACCAGAGGGGGGACTGAAGTGGGAGAATGGAAGAACAGGCTCCCGTCCTTCACCTCTCGCGCTTGGCCTAGAGGGTCACGGCCCAGACACCCGCCGCGAGAAGAGTTTGTCCATTTACCAGACGACCAGGTACCCTGGTACAGGAACATACGGATGTGTCCACCTGCCTGCCCAGCAGCCCGCACTGGCCATGCCGACACCTGCGGCTCGGATCAGCTAGACTAAAAACCACACGTCGTTAGAGATGCCATGACGACCTAGACAACGGGAAGCACATCTGTACAAGTATACACACTTAACATTTCCACACCAATCTACACGAAGAACATACTCAATGCTCTGACGTAGGCGACAGGCATATTCACGGACGTGCATCTTTATTATTTTTACATAGGCTTTCAGAATGCAGAAACGCAAGATGCATCATGAACTCATCTATAACGCTTGCTCACGCTTCCCTTGAAACCCGTTACCACCATGAGAGGTATAATGGAAACACGATACTGGTCATGGAAATGTATGCTACTATAATCTAAAGCACCTATGCACCAAACAGACTACTTAAGCACCAGGCCCGAGTAGGCCTCAAACAAGAGCTCCCGTGGACATTAACAAAGCAAGAGTCAGGTTGCTGATCCTGCAGAAAGAACCCGATGGAGCAACCAGCCAAGGTCGCAATGTTGCAAGCCCACATCCAAGAACAAATCATCAAAGGCACGATGTTGCAACCTCGCACTCCGCGTACCAACGTTAAAGTCATATCTACAAATTAAACCAGACACACAGTGGAAAAGCAATATTAATTGTGCAGAATTCTGCCTCAAACACGGTCCCGCCTCACGTGACCAAGCCGAATCTGACGAGATGCCAAAACCCAGGAGAGAAAAGGCGTCTGGGTCCCTCACTACGAGACACAGGCCGAGACACTTGAAAGGCTCAATGGACACCTGCTACAGTGGGAGCGGTCAGCCTTCCACCTATGACTAAATCCTCACATTGTCTGCACGTACCCATATTGAAACATTGTTGCAAACACAGGTACACCGAGAGCTGGGAACAACGGTGGTCCCAGGCTGGGGAGCTCACGGATGCACCAATCAGAACATGGGGCTCTTATCTCAGACGTCAGTAACATTAGCCAATCCTCAGGAGCCTTCATGTAACAATTCTTATGTATCCAATTATAGGGACAACCCAGATATACCACCTGACTACACCTTGTCCACTAATATCATTCTCTATATGTGTACTATACTAACCCTACCACTCGAGCAACCAATTAAGAGTGGCGATAGGTTTTTTGTTAACTTTCTGAAGTGACGCAAGTAGCGCGTCATAATGCAGTAAAAAGGGCCTGTGAGCCCCACGATTATGTGTGTGTCAGGACGGACGCGTACGCTCCTTGACCCATCCCTGCCGTTTTGTATAAATAAACAGCAGAGTCGCCTTGCTCCTTGTGTGTGTCTCATACTCTATCTCATCTGGGATATACGGGAGGAGTTGGGGCCTCCCTGCCCGGAGGTCTGCGGACGGCCCGGCCGACCCCGGCAGAATTTCCCCCCGACAGTATAATAATGTTTGGTTTTGTACTTTGTAAGAAATTAGCTCCCATTTGGAAGAGTAGTTATTTGTTCCAAACTCTTCTAAGAGGGACGTGAGGCCACTAGTAGTGACAATTGCCCTAGGACCGTTTTTGCGTTATTCAAAATATATATATTCCCACATAGCAGGAAGGTCCATCACACCATAGTGGGTTCAGCCATTGTGAAAATAGGGGCATGACTAATGCTCATGTTTAGATCTGGTACACATATCCAGTGATATTGCTTATGTGCATGGCTTGTACACCCCATGTGCACTTATCTGTGTGCTCTTATCCTTGATCCGCCACAGAGAATTGAGCTACAGTGCTTCTGGTTTACCACCAAATGGAGGGTAAATGAGGATGAACGAGCAGCCCCCCAGGCAACACAAAATAACGATCCTAAGTCCCTCTACGGAGTCCCGGGTGAATAGGCAGTGTCTTTCATCTGCAGGACAGATGCAATTGTTTCCACTTCTGGGGGGGTGGGGAGCATGCCTTGAAGCCATGGCCACATGTCTTAGGGCCTCATTACACGTAGTGCGGTAAGGGTTTACCGGTGCCGATAAGGGCACCGGTACCGGTAAACCTTTACCGCCTTACTACGAGGTCCCTTTGCGGGTTGGTACTTTAACGCCTGCTTTTTAGCAGGCGTTAAAAACCAACCTGCAAAGGGACCAGGGTGCTAATTACGGTACCGCAATTTGCGGCACCGTAATTAGCGCCTTCCCCATTCCCATAGAGCCCTATGGGGAAAAATGGGAATGGGGAAGGGCAATGGGGGAAGGGCAATGGGGGAAGGGGGAATTACCGCCCCGCCGACCTTGGAATAGGGCAGTAATTTCCCTTTCCTCCAAGGGGGTGCCGGTATTTTACCGGCATGGACCAAGGTGCTAATAGCACCTTGGTCCACAGCCTACCGTGTAATGAGGCCCTTAGGCTGCTTTTGAGCTTGAAGATGGAATAGAAGACAAGATAAATGGCTCTTATAGCCACCTCAGCTCCCTCCAGAAAGAGATTGAAGCACAGTGATGGTGTGCTCAAGTCCCAACATAGTACATATACCACACATCACTCAATCTGTATTGCTACTGATTAATGCATCAATAAATATAACTGAGCAAAAAAAACACAGTTCCCTTAACCCTGACCGAGTCTTGCTCAAATTGGAAAACACGTATGCACCATTCTACTTGATCACCGAGTTCATTGCATGTGAAAAGAGCAAATAGGAACTGACAGATTGTCTGCCTCAAGAACAGATATCCCGCTACCACATTATTTATAAACTTGAACTGGGCATCTAGTACTGCCAGGATGTCAGAGAAAACCCTATGCTCGACCTACAACTATTCACAGTACAGGAATTACGTACCTCATATCCATACACTAAATGCTCTATACTGTGGAGACTAACTGACTCAATGGAATAGAACAAAATGACTGGGGGCAAAAAGTCTGAAGCCCAAAAGTCTGACACCTATTTGTTTGTATATATGTGGAGGGGTAAAGTTAATAAAAATGTATAGGGGTAAGGTGGGGAGCTGTGGGGGGTCTATATATATGCAAACAAATAGGGGGAAAAAACGGAATTTTGGGACTCAGACTTTTACATTCGGTAATTTCACGCAGATCCGTTGGTATACAATGTGAAGAGAAAGACAGTGTATGTTTTAGATGTGTGCCCTCATTCTGCACGCTCCTTGTCCGCTGATTTGTTAGAATTATTTGTATGCCAATTCATTGCATGTCGCTTTTCATATTTGTGGGTCTTGTCAATATTTTTTCAAGAATTGCCATGCGCTTTAGTTCATCTTTTCATGTGTTCATTGTGAATGGCAGGCTTTCTTAGGTGATATTTAGGATGCCATTTTCTGTAATTCGCCATTCCCCTCACTGTGAACTGACCGTTACACTATTTTCAATTGACAGTAAAGGTGTGCGTTGAACAAAACTCACTGTGACCTATTTTTGACCTATTATATAACATTTTTTTCACTTGTGTAAAAACACTGAATTGTTCGCAGGTGGAGCGGAAAGGTATTGCCCTGGAACGTTGCCAATATATAACGTATTTATAGTTTAATTAAAAAAACACACGTATTGCAGTCTAATAACAGTTACTTATATTGTGAATTTAACATGTTCAGAAAGACAATGTCACATGCTATTATTCTCTCTGAAAGGCTTGTGACAGGGTAGTGTCTTGCCAACTTTGTGCCCAGATCGAAACACTAGAATGTGCCCTCCCCCCACTGGCACTCATCAATCCAGAACTACAACTCTATGTCGTGCGTCAAAACCCCTCCTCAATATCAATAAATCATTGCTATACCATTGAAGCTGGCTTCATTACATTGCAATTCAACAACTTTACAGAACAAATCTACTGTGAAAACACAGCTGTTGCTGCCCAAGTAAATTGTTCTTCTGTCACCTGCTCGCAGGGAAGGCTTTGCCTGAATGCTGTTTCAAACTGTCCATACTGGCACACTGCGGTGGAACCAGCCTATCGTGCCTGAGGTCCCACTGACCCCAGGCCAAGTGTTGCAGGAATTATATCTGTACCACCTCACTTGTATTTCTCAAGGGGCAATATTAGGCTAACCATTTAAATAATGTTCTGATGCAAGGTTATAATTCCAAGAGGAATAGTCTGGTACACTCATGTTGTACTCTTTCAAAGCACCTCTATGAGAGTGGAAAAGGGGACAAACAGCACCAATGAGTGTCCCTGTTTGCTTTGCATTAAATCACAAGAGCGCTTCAGGAATATAACAGTGATCAGAGATCTCTAAATTTGATAAACAAGTCTGTGATAAAAGGGTTGTATGTGTGAATCTCTAAATACGTAAAATACACATGGCTTAGTATTCACATCACTGTTCACAATGCACACCCTAACATTACAATGTTTGTAACCATGAACCATACATACTCATTCTGACAGTTTACCTTTTAAAATGGCTGTAACATCAGCCACTCAAATGCAGTACAAGGGCATTTTGCTTCTTGTTTCTGTAGAATTTTAGATGAGCGGGGCTGGGTCTCAGTTTACGCATGCCCATTCACCAATACAGAAACATCCTAGTACTGGCGTGCAGATAGTGAAAATCATGGGGCCTCATTACGACTTTGGAGGTAGAAATGGCGCTATTAGCGCCATGACTGCCTCCAAAAACGTTTCCGGGTCCGGGTTCCCTGAATGAGGAATTACCGAGCCATTCCGAGTGTGGAAGGCCCGGTATTTCCTCCTTCAGGGAACCCCGGCCCGGTCCTTCCCCATTCCCATTTGAGCCCAATGGGGCTCAATGGGAATGGGGAGGGAGCTAACAACGGGCCCGTCAATTACAAAAACCAGACATCCACAGCGGGTCCCGCGAGGGGACCTCGTAATAGTGCAGAGTGGATTTAACAGCGCTGGAACCATTAACCAGTGCCGTTAAACCCATTCCGCACTACTCGTAATAAGGCCCATGGTGTAGCAGTGTAGAAAGGGTGTTCGGCCTAGTGGATGTAAAACTTGAGTCAACTTCCTTGATTGCTTTTTGTGTTTAAGTCTGGGCACAATATGGCATACTTGCCAGATCCACATACACAAAATATTCTTGTGTGCTATTGTATGGACATGGGACACATCATAGAAAAACAGGCATATGTGCTGTTAGATAGAGGAGTACCACATAGACACCATCAATCAACAGGGGGTGACTTGAGCAGCACACAAATCATTGCTGCATACATAGAACAGCATTGATTTGCCATGGACTATTGTCTTCATGGTGACATACAATGAACCCTGCTTTCCTAATCAAGGTGCCATGTCACATTGAGGTGCCATCTGGTGTGCACTAGGCAGTGGTTGGCTTGTTAAGAAAATGAAGAGCTTTGATGCTGAGCAGATGCATTTAGTCTATGTCCCAAAGAAGTCACTAGAATATCTTAAAAGTAATAAACACAAATAAAAAACGTGTTGATGTGTCAAATAAAAAGACATGAAAATGGAGAATATAGTTTAAAACTTTCTAAGAGTGACATGTTAATTCTCTTAGCAGAATGCGTAAGCTTGGTCAGCTATCGGATGCTTTGTGCTGGCCTTCAGAATAAAAATGCCCCATGTTCAGTTCTTAACAATGAAATTGTACAAAAACAATGGCTCGTTAAATGAGCCATCAGTTACAAATTACCCCCACTTTAAAGGCTCTGTCAACACAAAGGGCAAGGGGCACATGGTGTGTGTCACTAAAGCATCTCAGAGGTTGGGTTCGCAGTATGCATTCCTTTACTTGTAACAAAGAAATGCTTAACTTCATCTCCAGCGGCTCAGAGGCAGCAATCTGGGTCGGCCCCTTCCTGCATCCCTTACTGAGCTATTTAGCTGTGCTCCCCTGATAGTTGCCTGCTTCGCCCGCCCCAGGAAATGAGTCTCGCTGGTGGAGTTGGGGCAAACTGAGTCAGATGTCAGGCCGGTGACTGAAACATTTGTCAGGCTTGACTATTCTCGGTTACAAGCCAGCATCATCTCACAAAGGTTGCCGGGCATAGAGCAGAGTCTGTCACAAAGCAAACTGTAGTGATTAGATACACACAAATAGCCGTATATATATTAACAAGTTGTTTATTTCATTACACGCTAAGTGAAGGTGAACAGGCCCCACCGACTGCGGGCAGCAACTGACAAATGCAGGTTTGAACCTCGCATTCTACGTGCTAGTCACCACATTCCATTCATCCTTCTGTCACGAGGAAAGCTCACGCGGAGCCTCGTGATGAAAGGATAATGGATAATACACATCTCCCCTCCTTAGTCTCTTGTTGTTTATGTGACACAGACTGGTGTGTATACTTCTTCCGTGTCTTCTGCATCCTTAGACAAAATCCTTCATGTGATCTGGTTTGCGGATTATTCTCCCTGTTCTTGTCATACGCGAGGAATCTGGTTTAGGTTTTGGCAAGGAAATTTTCGACATCACATTCTTTTTTAACATTGGTTTCCCACACTCACCACTTCTCTCTATATTTCCATTACTGCTCCTACTCAGTTGCTCTTTGCATTCCTACACGACTTCATCACAAAGACTCTCTCCATATTCCAGACTCTACCATCTTGTACTCTCACCGCATGTCTAAAGACTTCAATCACACCCACTGGTTTGGACCATTTGCAGGGTCCATCTCTTAGTGCAGGGGGCAGTTTAATTCTCACTAGACTTCCCACTCTAGGAACCTCCTTCCCTTTCTCATTGCTTATTTGACTGTCGTGAGCTGCTTTATTCTTTAGTTGAATGTCCCTGATACTCTCCACTGCCTCTCCAAAATCCTTTCTCATAACAGTTTCTCTCTCCAACCAGGATGGGGTCAATTTGGTGTTTGCTCTGCGTCCTCTACTCAATTCAAAAGGTAATAAACCTGTTGTACTGTGTGGAGTAAAACGGTGAGCAATTATTTTCCTTTTTACTACTTCCTCCCAGCTAAGCCCATTGGCCCAAGCCCAGCGAATGGCATCTTTGAGTACCTTGTTGAATTTCTCAACTACTCCATTTGTTTGAGGGTGGTATATTGTGCTAGTTTTGTGTACAATGAAATTACCAGTACAGAACCTTTCCATTTCCTTTGACTTGAATTGAACACGATTGTCCGTTAGTATACTTCTTGAAAAACCCTCTCTGGCACATATTTCTGAAAAAAAATCTACCACTACCTTAGCATTCATATGATGTTTAATTAAGACTTCTACCCACCTGGTCAGAAGGTCAATAACCACTAAGCAAAATTGCTGCTTACCATCACAATAAATGGGCCCCAAGATATCGATACCAATCTCATCCCATACTTTTCTTGGAATGTTCCTTATTGCCATCGGGTACCTCACACTCACACATGCTCTGTCACTCTGATTACAAAGGATACATTCTCTGATGGTTCTTTCTATTTGCAGGTCACATCCCAGCCAGAAAAAATCATCACGTATTCTTTGTTTAGTCTTCACTATTCCTTGATGGCCTTCGTGACCCAAATTGATGATTCTTTGTCGTAGGCTCTCAGGTGGAATTATACGATCTCCTCTCATGATCCTGTCATTAAATATATTGAGTTCATCTGCAACTCTCCAGTATTCCACAAGACCAGATTCTTCAAATTTAACCTTCCTTAAACTTCCGTTGTTTTGTATAATTTGTTTCAATTGACTCATATTATTATCTTGTTTCTCTGCTTCTTCCCACTCATTGTTTGATATAGAGAGTGCTTCTATGCTCAAAACAACTTCCGGATCATTTTCACTTTCATAATCTGTTTCAGAATTCTTTGTGAGCCGCGACAGACAGTCCACAGCACGATTTTTCACTCCTGGTACATATCGTACCGTACAGTTGTATTCCTGCAAAAGTACAACCCATCTTTTGATCCTGTTAGATACATTGTCCAAACCTTTATTCATAATGACATGTATCAACGGCTTGTGGTCAGTACGAATCTCCACTTCCACTCCCCAAAGTAAATTTCTGAAATTTTCTTTCCCGTCGCCCATTTGATGGCCAATATTTCCTTTTCAATTGCAGCGTATGATCTTTCTGCACCTTTTAACAATCTTGATGCAAATGCAATGAGAATCTCTTTCCCATCAATTTCTTGGGTGACAACAGCCCCTAACCCCAAGTTGCTTGCGTCTGTTGTCATTATGGTCTTTTTCCCACTCTTGAAGTTCTTTAATGATGGTGCTCTGTTTAATTCTGATTTAATATTTTCAAATTCCTTTTCGCATTCCCTGTTCCACTCGAACGACTTCTTCTTCAAAAGTTCACGGAGGGGAACAGTATGTATAGCGAAATCTCTTATAAATTTAGATTAGTACTCTGCCATTCCAATGAACGTATGCACTCCTTCCTTTGTCTCCGGTCTCGGCATGTTCATTATGGCATCAGCTAGTTGCTTCTTTGGCCTTATGCCGCCAGCAGAAATCGTGTGTCCTAGATATTCAATCTCACTGCGATTGATGTTACATTTGTCTCTACTGAGAGTCATACCTGCTTCATATAAGCTTTTGTAGACATGTTGCAATCTTTCATTATGTTGTTTTTGATCAACAGCATGTACTAGTATATCATCCTGCAAACAGATGATCCCTTCCTCACCTTCAAACAACCTGTGCATGATTCTTTGAAATACTGAAGCAGCTGATACCAGCCCAAACGGTAGCCTTCTATATTGATATAATCCATCTGGCGTAATTAATGCTGTTAATTTCCTAGATTCTTTGTGGAGCTTAACTTGATGGTACGCTGATGTTAGATCCAGGGTAGAAAAATACTTTGAGGGTCCAATAGTGGACACAATCTCTTGTATATTAGGGAGTGGATGTCTGTCCGAGATCACACTCTTATTTAATTCTCTCATGTCTACACATATTCTCAGTTTCCCAGACTTTTTTCTCAGTACAACTAATGGCAAAACCCATTCACTGGCATCTATTCTTTCAATGATCTTCTGATCTTCTAACGATTTGATCTCTTTTCTCACTTCTTCTCTCATCGAGAGTGGGATGTTGCGCAACTTCTGCGCTACGGGAACGTGCCCTGGTCTCATTTTGATCTCATGAACAAACCCACGCAGACATCCAATTTCCTTCCTGAAAATGTTTCCCATCATGTCAACATCTCTGGTGGTTTCTTTAATTTCTTGAATTCTCCCAGCATTACTTTCAATAGAATACACAGACTCTTCCGATGCAGCATCCAACTTCACTTTGAGTTTGCTTTGGTGGGTCCAGCTTAATAACGGCGTTCTACCCTTTTTTTGTTATGTATATTTTCCCATTGGCTTTCCTCTCCTTGAATTTGAGTGCTCCCCAAAACCATCCAATGACATCTATTTTGACCTCGCCATACGCTCTGGGTTTTATGTCTGGCTCATGCAGATATTTGTGTTTCTTCCTATCCCAGAAAGTCTGTGGTATCAAAGTATACTTAGCTCCCGAATCAATCATCATATGCATGTCAGTTCCATCTACACACACTACTGCTTTGGGACTTTCCATTTCTTGTTCATTTTCCTCGTCAATTACAACAAACACGCATTCTTCTCCATCTTCATCACTATACTCATCATTTCCTATCCAATTAGTGGAAGCGTTCTGCATTCTTCAGCAACGGGCATAATGTCCCTTGCCTTTGCATTTCCCACATATGATTTTCAGAGCAGGACATTCCGGGTTATCTGCTCAATGATCCACGCTATCACATCTAAAACATCTCCCTGTACTCTTCTTTCTGGCGTCATCTCCTCTCCTGCGTGGACTTTTCTTCCTTCCCTCACTGTTGTTAGCTCTGAAATTAAGTTTCTTCCTTTTATCATCATTCCAAGATAATCTCCCACCTCTTTCCGACTTGTACTTCCTACTGGGATTTCATATTACTTGAGCTATGGATTCATTATCCTTGCTTGCAGTAATTGTTACATTCTTGTCTTTGGAAATTTCATGTTTGATATCAATTCTTTGACACATTTTTCAGTGTGCTCCACTTCCTTGGCCACACGTAAGACAGTGTCAAGGTTGGGGTCATCTTCAGCCCATAACCTTTCTCTTATTTTACTACTCCTACACTCCAACATGAACTGATCTCTTAATCTCTCGTCTAATTGAGCATTGAAATTACATGTTCTGGCGAGTTTCCTCAAATTGGTGATGTATTGTTCAACACTCTCGCCCTCGCCTTGAATTCTCTTTCCAAACTTATACCGTTCCAAAATAGTGCTCAATTTTTTTTCGTAATGTTTGCTCATCTTCTTCACTGATCGCTCATATTCATTTAGATCATCACCTTCGTCAGGCAGTAGATCTGGTAGGTCTTCGAATTTTTCCTGCTCAGCTGGGCCTAAACAATGCATTAAAAGGGACTTCCTCTTCGCCACACTGCAATTCTGACCACACACAACGCCAGCGCAATGTTCAAACAATTTAATCCATCGTTTCCATGGAATAGCTGGCTCGCCAACATCAGATAGAAAGAACATGGGTGGCGGTACACCGTTGAAAGACATGACAATTGAAATAGGGTAGATGTCACACAGCTGGAAAGTAGTGATTAAAAATTGCAATTGCAGATCTTTTGCTGCCCCTTTAAATTTAAATTGCACAGGATAAAAATTCCAATACAATACGATATGCTCAGTCAAATATGTGACTCGCTGCAGTACACATGAACTGTTTGTTTAATATTTTGTATACTTTCACTTCCCATGCACCTGCACTCATATATTGAGATTACGGTAGGAAACTTGGAAATTGGCAGTTGTAATCCTACCTTTTTCCATTTACATGTAGTGGATATGTGTCCCAAACATTAATATATGTTCAGTTAAGCAGATGACTGCTTCAGTACAAATGAGCTGTAGACTTGATATCTTGTATGCATACACTTCCCATTCTTTTGCACTATATGCTGAGAAATACTGCTGAAGATTTTGTTTAAACAAAAATGTTGCTTGTACATTGATTAAATGTTTGCTAGCGTTGCCGGAGATCGAGCTGACTGCAGGAGGAGCGGAGCGGCCACAGCTTTTGGAACAGCTGCACGGCCTGCTCACACTTACAGAATTTCAGCCGATCAGACGAACGGAGCGGTCACAGCTTTTGTCACAGCTGCACGGCCTGCTACGCGTTCGTAGCTCTGACGGTCACAGAGGCAGGTAAACCCGATTGTTCGGAACGAAATGGGCAGTGGGGCCTGGAGATCCTCGTCGCTACTTGTAGTGATTAGATACACACAAATAGCCGTATATATATTAACAAGTTGTTTATTTCATTGCACGCTTAGTGAAGGTGAAGAGGCCCCACCGACTGCGGGCAGCAACTGACAAATGCAGGTTTGAACCTCGCATTCTACGTGCTAGTCACCACATTCCATTCATCCTTCTGTCACGAGGAAAGCTCACGCGGAGCCTCGTGATGAAAGGATAATGGATACTACACAAACATACCTGAAAGCTTAATATGGTTGTGACTGATTGAGACACTCCTTAGAGACCTAAAATTGTTAGTGGTTCATCTTCAGAACTTCTGAACTAAAGTCAACAATTATTTGAAATACATTTCTAGCAAGTTGTACTTATTTAATTTGCCTGTATCTGAATTTCTAATGCCACTGAAAGTTGTTACTTTCAAAAACATGAAATAAAAACCACTTTGCATGTTTGCATTCTGAAGCCTTTATCGCATACTCTCAGTGTCCAAGAGGTGCATAGGAAAGTTCAGATCCATATGTTACTTGCAAAAAGGTAATTGCACGGGAAAATCGATAAAAAACAAACCACAGAGAGATAGCTGGTAGAAACTGCCTGGAGGGCAAGCCGCCTAGAGCCATATGTCAGAGTAAGTTCCATGCCAGTAAACCACATTTCTGTGCTGTGTAAGTTGGGAGGAGTTTGGAAATTCTGCATATATTCAGGAATATAATGTTAGAGCAACGCCGTAGCTGGAGACTAATCGGCATACGGTTTTGAAGTAGGCAAACAATTGCACTGTTCAGGTGTTCTTTCCCCATGCCTGCCATAAATATCTCTGAAGCAATAAATACTGAACATATTAAAGACCTAGAATTCTAATTCATCTTTATTTCGCAGCGAGAACACTCCATAAAAGTACTCATATTAAACACAGAATTTAAAACGATAAGAATCTTCCTATGCAGTGTAAAAGCTTATTAGCGCTGATATATAACTGACACTATACAATAAAGTACAGGTTTCACACAAAATCAACCTATTAGCATAAATAAATTGTTGGAATAAAAAAACAGCAATTACGATCAAGTAAAAGAGAGAGCGTCACAGTTCACGGAGTCTCATAGCATTAACTAAATAGAATTTCAGAGCAAGGTATACTGATGGTTCCTTGCACAGTATGAGAAACAATAGTGCTGGTCGAAAGCCTGGTATGCCCATGCCCTTTAAAATTGGCAAAATGGTGTTTGCCCGAATAGTCCTTTAAAGAGGCCAGAAAAACATGACATGTGCCGCAATCTCCATAGCCGTGTCATTGCACATGCACCCGCATGAGTTGTTGGCCAGTTTACTCCATTTGCTTGTTACATGTTTTAGTGAGGGCATACTGAGTATAAATGTCTTAATCACCGAACGTCCATAACTTTCTTTGACCAATAATAAGTAGGGTTTACAAGATCTATTATACATCAAAATTGCATGACATTGAACTCTTGGATTCACAAGCTACTGTTCTTCTCTCTGGGTGCTGTGGAATACAAAACATCTCTTTTGAGTGAGTTTGAATTCAATAACCTTGGGTTTTCGTACCAGCCCACCAGTCTCAGGATAGCTAGTTGTTTTTTAACATACCCAAGCCATCGGTTCCTATCTGCCACATCGCTCTTCCATGCATCCTACAACATGCTCTTTATTAGGGGAACCTGCAGGTTAGACAATACGGAAACCGATGGAAAGGGTGGTGTTAGACTCAGGTAATCTTTAAGGTGCATAACACCCAGTTCAAAATCTACAGAGAGAAATGGGGCCACCCTGGGATCCCAAGTGCTCTCTTTTAAAATTTGTTTTCGCACACTCACAGTGGGTTAAGATTTGAGTAGCCCCAGAAACCAGCCCCATGTACCACGTTATCCACAGATTTGGAGTGGATGTTCTTTTGATATGGATCCCTTATCCTTGAGATTTGGGCAAATTGATTCCAAGGTAACGTTCTCTACCCATTCCTTCTTTTCATTTTTACATCACATTCCCTCAGTCTTCGCTTTCCTCCTGCCCAACATCTTCAGTTTAGATTTGGCAGTATTCCAGTTAACTCACTTATGTCCATAAACTCCACAAGTGTGTTCACTAGACCAGTTGTGTCTTTGGGGTGTGTGGCAGCAGTGCTGTGTCATCTGCGTATAGAAATAGTGGCAGCGGGCGACCGGCAAACCTTAGCACGTGCCCTACTCCAGTCTCGTCTTAAATCATTGATGTAAAGATTCAAAAGAAGTGGAACTAAAACACAGCCTTGCCTCATTCCTGTCTCTGAGGGGAATGGAGCTTACAGCTCACCATTAGGGCCATATCTCACTTTAATCCCCAGGTCTGAGTGCCAACTCTTCAATACATTTAATAAAACCATTTATGTTCATAAATAATATCCATTGCTGTTCCCTATTCCCACAGTCAAAGGCTAATGATAGGTCCATGAAAACCAAATAGATTGGATTTTCATGTCCTCTTTTTGCCATGCTAGTAAGCAAAAGTAAGCTTAAGGCCTGCTCGCACATATTATCCCTTCCCTCAAACCATTTTGGGTGTCCATTATTGGGTAGTATGTCTTCGCCCAGTCCAATACCCGGTTGTAAATTAGCCTTCCAAATAATATGGCTGCTGCATCTAACAGAGATATTGGCCTGTAGCAGGAAGGGTCCCCTCTATTTGCCTTCTTAAAAATATGGACTAATGTTGCCTGCTTTCATGAATTGGGGACAACACTGCTCCTACCAATTGCATTATAAAGTACTGTGAGTAACGGTACCCAATACCCTGGTTCCATTTTATAGATATTGATGAGGGCCTGGGATTTTACCATTTGTGCCTTCAGGACTGCTTCACTAGCTGCCACATAGGAGAAGGTTATGTTTGGGTTGGTATTATATACTGGAATGGTAATTATTCCAAATGGAATCTCCCTCAGGTCTTTCATGTGGCTAGTTGCTCCCTATAGTGTGGAGAAATATTCTAGCCATGCGGTCTACAATATATTGCAGTGGGATGCAGATGTTTCTAAGGGATCTTTTGTATTCTCAGCAATGATGACGCAATATCTGCAGTGATTCCCCTCTATTGTTGCCTTGTTTATTGTATCCCATAATTTCTCTTTGTGTTTCTTATTCCCTGCATTTGGGCATACGTGTAGGCCTGTCCTTTGGCTGTTATTCTGAGCATGACACGGGTCTCCTTTTTCAGCTCTACTAGTAGTTCCCATTTGGGTATTCTGCATGATTTATTATACCAACGTGGTGCCCTCTGTTTCTTATTAAATTCTTAGATCTCCCTTGACAGAAAAGGTCTCAAACTGATCATCAGATATGAGAAAGAATGGGCCATCATTAAGGGATCAATTGGAAACCATGAAGTCTTCTGTGTAGCACATTCAGAAGATTTAAACAACGACCAGTTATGGCCAAAATGTGACACTGACCATTTTAACGCTTTCAATTGTCAGATGTGGAGTTTAGGTGCATTGAATCTGAAATTATCTTTGTACTTTCCAACAAATTAACATCATAGGACAGTTCAGTGGGATTGTGATTGCTTTCATGTCTCTCCACCACCCTCATAGATATTACCCTTTCTCGTCTTTGAGTCGCACCATAAAGTAATCAATAGCACTGCTTTTCTGCATAACCCCCTTATAGGTTACCCTCCCAGATACATCCAGGGCCGCCTTCTTATTCAGAGCTCTCCTCCCTTTCTCATACATGTGAGCGAGAAACCTTGCTCCTCGCCATCTCTTCTGGAATCAGACAGGGACGTATGCGGGATAGTGAACCTTCTATCCTCTTCCTCGTTAAAGGGGTCCGGATCAATATTTATGTTTAAGTCACCACCAGTGAAAAACCCCACCACATCCCTATCTTCCAAAATGGGTATTATACATTAATTTCAGACAGTCAAGTGATGTATCATCCTTTGAGCCCTTTGAGTGGTTATAGAAATTAATCCACTATAATCAGTACTCGAGAAGATACAAATGTAGTTTCTACAGCCAAAATTGAGCCAGTGTCTGCCAGTGTCATGATCGAAAGATATTTTTATGTTTCTGGAGACTCAGCTAACTAAACACCCCTTATTCCTCCCTCTTACAGATATCGTTGTGCTTGAGCAAATACAAATACAACTGCGAGTTCTATCAGAATTTCTGCTCATGTTTTTTGGAGGAGTACAATGTCGAGGGCGGTCACAAAAGGACAAGAGCTGAACATCCATCATTTTTGCTGCTAGACCAGCGATGTTCCAGCTTCCGAATCGGCAATGCTAATGAGCTGTCCTCCTTGCAGTTAGGGAATTAATTATTGGTGTTAGAGTCAATTAACCGAGACCAAATCACAAAATGTATCAAAATAATTCTTATGCAGGGATTCTATATGATGTTCATCTCAAGGATATTCTGTTTCGGCCGAGTCCATAGTCCTGTGATCACTCACGAGGTCTAGGGACCCAAATAGCCTCTCTCCGGGCTATGGACATCTCTATGGCCAACCCTAAAGCCACACCAATTCATGTAATCAGCATGTGCGATTTGGACCATTATTTGCTTCACCCTCACGTAATCTTGAACACCATCAACTGATTTGCCCATATTTTACTGATGACGTATTCCTTAATCGACTGTATAAGTACCCCAGAGGCTCTGCCTGGATTTTGTTCCTTTGTACTTGGGTAACATTCACGTCCTTTAGAATTTGTTCCGCAAATGTCCGAGAACTATATGTGCTTACTACGCATTCACCCTCTCTAGCCTTGTGTCTTCTTCAAACCCAAACCACTCTCGTTGCCATCAGAATATGATGATTTGGCTCCCATCTTGCTGCTCCTGTCATGATGTTAATATAATGGGTTGTCTTATAAATCAGGGAAGTAGTTTCCACAGTCCAGCCTTCCTTGAGGGGGGAATCCCTCTGTGTGCTACTACTAAGGGAGTGGCCTGTGGTGGAAGCTATAGCTTAGTGCCTTTCCATTTTAGCCCCCCTTTTGGGTTACGTGCTGTCAAATGTCGCAGGTGCTGTTGTTTTTACTCGTCTATTCATCAGGGTTAGGTATGTCCTAACGTCACTTGTCACAGGCTGCTTTTGCTCCACTATTGCCGGGGCTAGGTATGTCCCAGACCCGCAATGGTCCCTTTCACTGCCCTTCTCAGCTCTAACAGAGCAGGATACAATTTATTGGGTGCCTGCTATGGGCTGTAGGGTAGGACTGCCAAATTGGTTGTTAGGTCTTTTTCGAGATATTGAAGGTTGAGTAGTCCTTGTTGGAAAGGATTGTGTTGGCTTTGTCCTTCCTGGTTTGACAATTTGACCCTCTAGTTTCAGACATTTGTCCGTCAAACTGCATACTTCAGACTGCTGGGTTTGTACGTCCTCATTCACGTTATCTAATGCCAGTTTTATGACATTGATCACTGCTTTCCTCATGGAAAACTGATTGGCACATAGCCCCCGACTTTCCAGGCAATCAAATTTGCAGGAAAGTGTCGCTATCTGATGCAGATTCTCCTGGGATGGTGTAAGCAGGGAAGGAGCAATATGTTCGGCATTACCAAAGTCTCCACAATGCCTCTCGTCGCTCCCAGAGGCCAGTTCCTCGCCCCCTCGGATGCCCCGTTTTGAACCATCTCTGGCCGGCACATCCAGCTCCCAAGGGTCTATAGGTGCTTTCCTTGTGTCAATAAAGACTTGGAAGCAAATATGATGTGGAGACTAGATAGCATCGATGGTGTTGCAGCAGATCTGGAGATGATCAGACTAGATGGTTCTCTTTATCTGCGTGTCACTTACATATATGGTTAGCCTTCCCTTAATTTATATTCCTAAAGAAAAAGCTAAATAAGTAGAGTGGATGATGGCGTTTCACGTAAGGAACTAGCACATTGTGAAGAAAGTGATGGTTTGACTGCAGGTCGCAGACTCCAAGCTCGGTGAGATTACAATGGGTGGGTAACACAGCGAGATGAGAGCTATGTGACCATATCAAGTCATCGCATCACATTGTAGGAACAAGTTTTATTGTTCTTCCACTTAATGATAGAGTGTGCCAAGGAACCACCCAAGTGGCCACAGTGTGCAGTATAAGAACCTTTAACATAACATAATAACTGTAATGCCATTTAGTGAATATTAAGCAGTGTTGAACTGCTTGGGTTAGAAACTGTGGCCTTGCACCTACTACACACGTCTCTATGGTGCACTTCCTAGACTCAGAAATCTTAGCAGCTTGTAATGCTTAATGTTGCTGTCAACTTTTCTTATATATTGAGCAGCAAATATAGTTAGCCATTCATACATTAAGAGCAAAAACCACTTTGGAGCGTAGGTAGGACGTAATGTGTTATAGGATGGACAGGCATGCGCGGACTCGATGGAAATGTCTATGATTCATTTCTGAATATATGCAGTGGATGTGATGAATGCATACTATATCCATAGTGTTAAAAGAAAATAGAGAGTAGTAGATTAAGCTGAGTGGATGGAAGGGTTTCAGGCAAGGAATTGGGTGAACTATATTGGCTCCCATAAGGGTGCTTACAATGCTGAATCACATGTGCACCTGTATGCGTTTTGTTAAATGGTGTCTTGGCCCATCGATCCCACTGAGTCCCATGTACAAAATAATTCTCCTTTATTTCATTTACAGGATAGGTAAGATCAAGTTACAGGTTACAGGCCTCAAGTACATAGGGACACATCCACCGACCACCCTCTCTCTAAGCCGGCCTCTCACCAACTGTCATCAGAGAAAAAGGAGCAGAGAACGCGAACACAAAATCTACTTCCAGGCCCTCATGACATCACAGCCACACTGAGCAAAGCCCATAGGAATACGGTCAAATGCATGGCTCCTCCACTGCTAGTCCATTGAAGACCGACTTACCTGCAACCAAATCTGAGCTTAACTAATTACAAGAACATTATGCAGCATGTACATATCTATATAAAAAAAAAAGAGTTCATGTGAGTAGGAATGGCATTTGATGTCCTCCTTTCAAAAAACTTAACCCATGCGCTGATCATAAGCTCATTGATTGATGGGGCAGAGATCAGAGCTGCACATGTTGCCAACCCACTCCTTCTATCCCGGATGAACTTATTGTCACCGAAGGCAAGGGACCGACAAATGATATCAGAAGGGAAAAGCAGTACGTGCCAATGTGAGCTGCATTAACTTCTAATCAGCGTCAGTGGTAAACACATGAAACTAATTAGCAGCCCTGTGGTTTTGCATAACAAATCGTGAGGGGATAACGCTTCATGTTTACCTTGAATTAACTGATGAAGATGAAATATGCAGTTCGACATATTAAAATACCACATTGTGAAAAAGAAAGCACTTATCAGTTCCGAAACATAAACAACCACTGGCAAAACTAACAGTATTGGCTTTGGTGTAGACGCCCCAGAGGCATTTGCCAGGCAACCTCCATCATGTCACTGCCTGTGCATGAGAATGCAACAGCTGGAACATGGAGTGATTATCTGGGCACATGATAACTGTGCCAGACAAATGTCCCACTAGTACTTATACTATGCTGGTAAGATAGCTCAGTGGTTAGAGCGCTTGCTGCTGCATTCTGTATGTGATCTGCAGGTCACAGGTTAAAAACCAAACAAGGTCAACTGTCCTAGGTCGATACATCATTACCACGTTAAGTTGGGAGTGATTTTGGCGAAAGCGTGTGTAAATAACACAGCATTATCATTATAGGCAAGGCAGCTTGTTTTGTCAATGTTTGTTTTTAACATGACTTGACTGCAAGTAATGGCTCGGGATCACGAGGCTGAAGGCTCACTTGGTTAAGTCATTTTTAATACACCAGTAGAGTATTTACAGTTAAGCAATTAACTCTCAGCCAACAGCTTAACAAAGTTTGATGAACCTGGTTGATAGGTCAAAATTGGGCATGCTGTTGCAGGTAGTGGGTGTGAATGACCAATGAGATGAGCCTAGTCATGGTCAATCAATGGGTGGGAAAATAAATAAACAATACCCACATAGCTGTGTTCCCCTCCTCGCGTGTCATCTCGCTCATAGTTGTACTTCTGTGTAATACCTTTGGCTTATATATGGTGTTTAAGCAGCACCTAATAGCCATAACTGTCAAGGGCGAGCTGGGAACATACGTCTAGTGACTGTATTAAGTCACTTGACCTGTGGATAGTGATTTTTCAATCCCAAAATGTATTTCTTTATGTAACTTCCTCGATTTGTCTTCCATTAAAGAAGCTCTTTTCAGAAATGGATTTATGTTCAAATAAAGCTCTCCCAAGGAAGGGAAATAAAGAAAGACATTTGTCGAAAGGGGCTTACATATTTTCAACCACGTTAACGAAAGGCAGGGAAATGTAGAAATACCATTCTGAAATGTGTATCTTCATTTCGTTAGCACTAAAATGATTTGAACCTCTTGAAGATGAATTTAGCTCCTACAGAGCTACAATCTGTTTTCGTTGTCTTTAAGGGCTTTGTGTTGCCGCTAGTCATAGTATCTCCTCTAAGTATAATGGAACACTGGAAGTCAGTTAAAACATGTACAACGTCTTACAACCCCGTGGTGGGAGTCCATACCATCCGAGATGCTGCTATAATGTTGTAATTGCTGATTGATGTGCATTCTTAAATGTTGGTTGTGTGCACAAAACATGATTTCTATTTTTCTCAGTGCCCAACCAATATTGAAAAGTATTATTTTTCAGCACTTGTAACATTATTTTTAAGAATCTATTTGGAGATGGGTCTCACCAGTAGGCTGCAGCATCGTCTGTGTTGTTCCCCATTTGCCTTTATCCCGCCCCTGCTCAGGACTCTCCCCTCTCCCACCCACCCCTGTGATTGGTTGAGGCTTCCAGGAAGCCCATTCACACTGTGTGCGGTGCACAACAAGCTCCATTTGCATTGGAGCCCTTGTGGAAGGTAGCAGCACCCTCTAGCTGTGCCAGAATGGGTAGGACCTAATCTGAGGCCAAAATCCACTCAACCTCACCAGTAGGCCCCAGCCTCCTCCATGTTGTTCTCCATTCGCTGTTCATCCATCACCCTGCTTCCAACCCTCCCATCTCCTGCCTACCATTCTGTGATTGGTTGAGTTCTTCCTGGAAGCACACTCACACTGTGTGTGGTGCATGGCAAGGTCCTTTTTGCATCAGAAGCCTTGTGGAAGGACGCAGCATTCTCCAGCTGTGCTGGCAAGGGTAAGTCCCCATCTGAGGTCACACACCCACTCGGATTCATCAGTAGGCCCCAGCCCTCTCTGCATGGTTCCCCATTCACCTTTCATCCCTCTGCCTGCTCTCTACCCTCCCTTCTCCCACCCACCCCTTTGTGATTGTTTGAGACCTTACAGGAAGCCCTCTTGACCCAAATCCCCAGGACAGCCTTGCCCGGGCAGCGGCTAAGGGCCACTGCAAAGGGCACATTACCAGGGCCCCTCCCCTATCTGTTTGCCTGTTTAATCTGAGTACACTATGAAGCTGTCTACTGCAACAGTCAAGTAATGTGGTAAGAATTACGAACCCAGCCACCACTGTGTTCTGGAAATCCTGTCCCTACCTTATTACTACCATTTGATATTTGCCCTTGTATTGAACCCTGCTGCATAGGGGCTGCATAGGGGTATTGTATTGAATTTAGGTGCATTATGAGCATAATGATAATGATGTGTTATTTATATAGCGCCTTTATCCAAAGCGCTTTACAGAGCACATATATACATACAATATCACCCAAACGAAATTGGTACTCGTTTATCGACCTCGGAAGGATGAAAGGCTGAGTTGGCCTTGCTGGGATTCAAACCTGCGACCTGCAGATCACGCTCAGATAGCAGCAGCGAGCACTCATCCTGCTGAGCTATCTTACCACTTACAGTGTAGCCACTGAATTGAATTTAGGCACATTTAAGTATAGTCACTGTATTGAATGTAGGTGCATTTCTCAGTACAGCCAGTGTGCCAAATATGGGTGCATTTTGAGTGTAGTCACTGTACTGAATTTAGGTGCATTCCGATTATAGCTGCTGTATTGAATTTAGATGCATTTTTTAGTACAGCCACTGTACTGGATTTAGACACATTTTGAGTATAGCCACTGTATTGAATTTAGGTGCATTTTGAGAATAGCTGTCATGGTCATGAAGTCAGGGGCACAGGCATGCAGGGGTCGCATACACAGGAAACCTGGGTGGACACGGTCCTGGCGCCTTTGGCGCCGGGCTCATGAACAAAAGTACACAAGAACATCCATTTAACACCAAAAAGCTTTTATTATGGACATAGAACTTCAGATGCATTAACCTTGAACATTCCATCCATTAAGCATCCCCAAGTGCATTCTTGGGTGTGGCTGCTAATGGATTGCCTTTGCAAATGCTCACTCTCTAGGAGTGGCAGGGTGTGGCTGGTAAGCCAGCCCTAATGGGCGGCCCACAATCTCAGCTATATAAGCTGCCCTGATCCTCAAGACAGATGCTTCTCGTTATTCTGCACTTGCAAGCAGCGTAACGCTCACCGTCGCCTGAGGTCAGACTTACCTTTGAAGATCCTGCTTCCTGGACATTCTTCTTCCTGCCAGCATACTTACCAACTGGTGGAAGCTGTCCTTACCTGTACAAACAAGTGCAGGTAAGAACACTTCAGCTAACCAAGTATTAATCTTTACACTTCCGGAACACTGAAAACTTCATCTTGCCACCGCAGCACGACACGCTCCATCGTCGACAGCAGAGCCTGCAAGGGAAAATATAAGACAAGGTTAGACATCGAAAAAACAGTCAGTTCAAGGTTGCGCTTTGCCATACTTCACGCTTTTCCTTAAATCATCACTTACCTGCTGTCGAACATTGCGGTAGCATCCATCTTCCATCCGGCTGCGTTTTGCGTCTCACAGCTGCATTGAGGCAGCATTTCCATCTATGGGAAGAAAACAGAAGAGAGACATTATTGCAGGCATGAATAGGAGCAACATATAAAGACATTAAAACAGAACTAACAGCATCAGAAGAGCTCAAGAAAGACTTACCAATCATAAGGAGAAGCATAGTCACAGCTGGACTGGACTAATCCTTATCAGAGATCAATGAAGGAACATAATCCCATTTGATGCGCCCCTGCCAGAAGGAGCAGGACAGATAGATTATCTTCCATAATTAACAGGTGCGCTTTATGGGCTGGCGTATGCTCACAGAAACCGTACTTTGGGGTGAAGGGTTCGAGAGGTACAACAATCACAGATTGGCGCACTCACACACTCTTATCTCCACGCTGGAGCAGTATCACCACGTACCACCGCTCACAGCTTTTCTACTGCAATAAACCCCAGCTTTTGGGAATACAACCTCGTGTCTGGCGTATCAGTTCGTGTGTGGTGATTGTACCTTGTTTCCATACGCGAGGGTCCCCTAGGGGCCCCTTCAAGATGGCGCCCGAATAGGGACCCTCCCCCACTTGTTCCATCATGTATGTTGTAAAATAAGGAAGGCGGAGAGAACAGCGAGGATGGGACGATCGAGCCGGGATCAAGAGGTGTTCGGGGCACCCCTGTGAAAGTGATGAGAGACTTCTTTGCAGATCTGCACACAACTGATCCCTGATTGACGTGCCCAGCCAGAGAACAAGGAGGCAAGGGTCCCGAAACGAGGCAGAGTGAGCCAAGATCCGCAGACACGATGATTATTGGTTGCGTCAGTATACGGACAAATCACGTCTTGAAATACGATTTGATTGATCAGGTGAGTCATGCCCCGATTCAAAGTAACCCTGATATTGGTTGAGAGTTGATTTTGCAAAATCAAACACCCAGTGTAAGGTTGATTAGCCGAGGGTAAGGTTAAAACATGCCTGGGGTATTGTCCACCTTAGCAGGATTTTTCCGCTGCGGTAGACAATCTTTGGAAACTGGCCAGGTCGCGCCACCTGAGGGGTCACCGGCATATGAGATGTATGTGAAGTATGGTGTAGGGGCGATAATGTTTTGTGAGAGTTGGCATAGGCAAACCAGAAAAGAGGAAGATCTGCAGTGGCCGAATCACTGGAGTTTTGAGATTGTGAGGATTATTTGGAGAAGGTGTTGATGAAAAAGAGAACACGTCCTGTGGCATTTGATACCCTTAGGGACTGGAGAAGGGAAGCTATGCTTCGTTGGAAAAGTAGAGAGAAGAGCGCGCGCAGGCATATGTCGAAAGCAGAAAGAGTGAAAGAAAAGCAGGAGGCAGCGTGGGTTCATAGTTTGAGAAGATCGAATAAACGTGGTCAGTTGAGTATAGATAAAATATACCCACAACAAGAGTTGCATTCATCTGATGAATTGATAAACATAATATTAACTGATTCAAAGCGAGGCCCAAGGAGAGAGACTAAAAAGACAACGCCAGTAACTATTGCTCAGCCCCCTCCAGTTGCTCAGCCCCTCCCTATTGATCAAACCCGAGTGTAGCCACAGATCCTACAATCAGCGCCTCCCATTAGCCAGCCAGCGCTGCAACAGTCACTTCCCGTTCCCAATGTCCCATCTGCAACTCCCTCCCAAGAGATTGTTTCTGTCCCATCCGCCCCTCCAATAATTGAACTTGAACTCATGGAAAGGAGAGAGGGGACCGGGCAAAGTGAATGCGCTAGAGTGACCCGTAGTGCGATCAGCAAGGAGAGAAAATGAGAGTTGCAAGAACAGGCAGAGATGTATATAAATGGGAATGATGAAACGTCAACGCTAGCTTCGATGTATGATTTCAGGAGGAGCAATGAAAGACAGGTATTGTTGGAATGCATGGGGGAATATTTAACGGGGAGATGGAAACAGATAATTGAGAGGCTACTGGCACAACAATTGTTGTATCTGAATGCATTAGCACGTTGTAGAGAGAAAGATGAAGAAATAAGGGAGCATGTAGACAGACTTTTTGATTTTAAGAATGAACTTGATGATGAATTTGCTGAAATGTTTGCCACACCGGGAAAGAGGAATAAAGATATTAGGAAAGATAGGATGGAAGCGGCGATACCATATGTACAGCGGGGGTGTCTGCCGTCGCCAAGACAAGCGGGTGATAAACTAAAAGTATGTATACGAGAGGCGTTAAGATGGATTTCAGATCCTAGTATTCCCACAATGGAAATACATGAGATATTTGATGAGTACCCCATGCCCATGAAAAGAAAAGCACTGCAGACAATGGTTGAGTTTTGATAGATAAAGATATAGATGAGAAGAAAGCCAGCCCCCCCTGAAATGATGGCGGTATACAAGAGAGCACTAGAACGTGGAACAGGAGAAACAGCCTTATCACTTGATTTAGGAATAGTATTGCATATGAGAGAAGGGGGAGGAACAGTGAGTGTGGTATTTCCCATGAGAGAAGTCCCACCTACTTTTGTGCCTAAGGTGGAGATTCCTGCAGCAGGCGGCCAACCAGCGTGAGTAACGGAAGCACATTATACAGCACAATATGTGCATGTACCCTTCTATAGACAGGAAGTGAATAATATAAAACAGACGGTTCCTGCTACAAGAAAGAATCTGGCGGGATTCTATAAGGAAATAGAGTCCTATTTGAAATTGTCCATGTTCACTATGGATGTTATAGATCTAATATTCCCAGTAGTTCTTCCAGAAGACATATGGAAGCAAATAAGAAAAGTGGATGACGAGGCGGCCTACGGCGCCACTTGGGCGAATTTAGAAGCGGAGGATAAGAATAGAGGGGCGGTAGGAAAACCAGCGACAAATATGGCGGCGTTACCAGCACGGATAATACAAAAATTGAAAGAAATTGTTCCAGAAATAGAATTTTATGGGACAAATTGACTGCATGCATTCAGGGCAAGGATGAGGTAGCTACAGATTATTTTAATATATTTGAGGAAGTATTTACAGATTTCAGTGGACAGGGTGTAAGCACAGAAGCAGGTAAAAGACTATTTGTCAATAAGTATGTGAGAGGGTTAATACCTCCAATCCAAAACCTAATAATGACATCAGAAAGTGTAATGGAAGCAAAAAAGTTGAGCGAAGTATTGCATATGGCCCAATATTATGAGAAAAGAGTGAACACAGAGAAAGAGAAAGAGGTGAGGGATAGGGCGAATTTGAAAACAAGGGTGCTACTTCAGCAAGTGGCGGGACACAATAGAGGGAGAAGAAACGCACAAGGCAGAAGTAATTTGAACATGCATGGAGGGCCTCTGGGAATAAATCAGTTTGCGTACTGCAGAGAGGAAGGTCACTGACGAGCGCAATGTCCACATTTACAAAATAGAAATGGGTATGGCCAGAGAAGACAGCATAGGGGGCACCCAGGAACAACTGGGCAGAATAGAAGCCACATGCAGCAGCACCAAAATAGTCAAGGAAATGGTACCCAGAATCAGAGCCAAGCTCAAAATCAGACTGCTTATAGCAAGAATCAGAGCCATCTATACACGCAAAGTGGAAATAGAGGAAGGGGCGGGAGCATTTTTGATACCCAATCAAGTACCTACCATAGTAATAGTAGTGATTACACATCAGATGATGTGTTATTTCCTCAATAGGACAGCCCAAGACAGGGGTCGGAACCAGTGTCTATTCCCGTGAATCAAAAAAGACCCTACGTAGAAATGAAAGTCGGGAATAGAGAGTATAGCTTTCCCTTAGATAAAGGAGTGCAAAAGTGCTCAATAGACCATCACTTGGTTCCGGAAATACCTCTGTCAGGGCAAAGAAATATTTCAGTAGGGTTTGCAGGTACCCCAGTGATCAATCCAGTGTCCCAACCAGTAGCAGTGACATTAGGTCCATTCACTGAATATTGTCCATTTCTCTTAAGAGAAAATTGTGGGGAAAACCTTTTGGGGTTAAATCTATTGAAAAAACTGAGTGCAGTTATCGATTGCACTCCTGATGGAGTGTTCTTGACAATTTCGCCAAAGAATGTACCAGTATCTGAATTTCTGTCCAAACCTTTGCCAGGAGAATTGAGTGAAGTGCCAACTTGTATATGGGCGATGAATGACAATTATTTGGGATGTTTGAAAATAGAACCAGTAAAGATTGTTTTAAAAGAAGGAGTAACGTTACCACGTATTCCACAGTACAAAATTTCAGCAGAAGGAGAGAAAGAATTGAAAAGTATTGTTTCTGATTTGGGGGGTGATTGAAGAGATTACAGGCAATACATGTAACAGCCCCATTCTCCCAGTATATAAGAAAGGGGGTAATGAGGTACCATATTGTTTCATAATTGATCTGCGCGCATTAAACAAAGTAGTAGATCCTCAATTCCCATTGGTTCCAGACGTCAACCCAATTTTGACAATGATTCCTGCCTCGGCAGAGTACTTTAGTGTTATTGACTTGAAAAACGCCTTCTTCAGTATTCCAGTACACAAGGAAAGTAGATATCTCTTTGCCTTCACATTAGGAGGACGATCATTTACATTCACACGCATTCTACAGGGCTACACAGAGAGTCCGAGTATATACAGCACAGCATTGAAAGAACAGCTAGATATGCTACAATTACCGGCAGGTTGTGTATTGTTACAGTATATAGATGACCTACTAATCGCTGCTGATACAGAAAAGATTTGTAAAAAAGGACTGTTTTAATATTGACACATTTAGCAGCGCATGGCCACAAAGCGAGCTTAAAGAAATTCCAATATTGTCGAAAGGAGGTGGCTTATTTGGGCTACCTATTTTCGAGAGAAGGGAGAAGGCCTACCCCGGAAAGGATAGAGAGTATTTCTGGTATGCCTATTCCAAAGACACAGAAAGGAGTCAGAGTTATAATAGGGATGGCTTCATATTGCCGACAGTGGATTATGAAGTTTGCATTGATTGTGAAGCCAATGGTGGCATTGACGAAAAAGGATGCTGTGATGCCCTTGCAGTGGAATGAAGAATGTCAGAGAGCATTTGATCTGCTAAACACTGCATTGTGTTCTGCTTCAGTTTTGGGCACACCAAATTATGAGAACATTTTCAAATTGTTTGTACATGAAAGTGAGGGCTGCGCGTTGACTGTTTTGACACAGGAACAAGGTGAAAGAAATAGGCCATGTGGCTATTTTTCTTTCACGCTGGACCCTGTAGCGCTCACTACCACGTTGTTTGTGAGCTGTTGCAGCGGCTGCTGCGTCACTGAAACAAACCGAAGGAATGGTGTTGGGGCACACCTTAATTTTGATGGTGCCACATGCCATAGACGTTCTATTAAATAGAATGCAGACGCAACACTTCACCTCTGCTAGATTGACTAGATACAAAATTGTCCTCTTTGCGCCACACATCCAAATTATGAGGTGTAGCGCTTTGAATCCTGCAGAATTAATGCCACTGCCCATGGAAGAACTAGATGAGAATGAATCACCTCCCCATGATTGTTTAATGGTTACTGAGGAAGAAATGAAAGGAAGAATTGATTTGACAGATACCCCACAAAAAGAGCGAGATGAAGAACTGTTTTGTGACGGCTCCTGTTTTAATTTACCTGATGGCACATCAACTGCTGCCTATGCTATCACTACGTTGAAGAGTATTGTAGAGAGTAAAATAATCCCCTACAACTCTGCACACGCCGCAGAGATAATAGCTTTAACCAGAGCCTGTGAGATATCTGAACATTTGAGTGTGAACATATATACTGTCAACCAATATGCCTTTGGCGTGGTTCATAACTTCGGTCGACTCTGGGCTGAGAGGGGTTTCTTAACATCACATGGATCCAGAATTCAACATGGCCCTTTGATTGCACTATTACTATCTGCACTTACGTGTCCCAAGCGCCTAGCAATAGTGAAATGCGAGGCGCATAAAAAAGTAACATGTAAAGTGGGAGAGGGAAACGCATTTGAAGACAGGATTGCGAAGCAAACTGCCACTGATATGAATACCAAAATGTTGACAGTACAGTGTGAGGAAGTGCCCTACATGATAGAAGATGGAATTGCTACTGTCAAAGAGATGCAGCCAGAGGCCACTGCTGATGAAATACGAGAGTGGGCTGAGGGCTCTGCTGAATTAGATGTAGAAGGTTGCTGGATAGACAAGAAAAGTAAAAATTGGATGCTGCCCAACTCATATGTGACTGCAATGGTCACGATGGCCCACAGCCCTACTCACATTTGTGCTAAAAAGATAGTTCAGCATCTAGCCACAGTATGGGAGAACACACACATAAAGAAAAATGCTGAGAGGCTGGTACAAAATTGTATCACTTGCCTACAACACAATGTGGGGAAGGGAACGGTGACACCAACAGGCAGTTTTGGCCCTCCCTCTATGCCATTTGAGGTCATCCATTTTGATTTCATAGAGATGGAGAGGTGCCAAAACTTGAAGTACGTTTTAGTAGTTATATGTGCATTCAGTAAGTGGGTGGAAGCATATCCATTAAAAGACTGCACCGCGATGATCACTGCAAAAGTAATTTTTCCCGGTTTGGTCTGCCCCGTGTCATATGGTCAGATAATGGCCCGCATTATGTGGGCGCAGTGATACTACAGATTTGCGCAGGTCTCCAGATTGACAAGATATTGCATTGTTCTAGGCACCCTATGAGTGCCGCTCTTATTGAATGCCACAACGGCATTTTAAAGGCCAAAATAAGCAAAATGTGTGCAGGGAACAAGTTGAGCTGGGTAGACGCATTACCACTAGCGTTACTGTGCATGCACACATCTGTGCAGGCAAGAACTGGGCTCTCCCCATACGAGACAGTGATGGGGACGCCGACAAATGTTTGGTGTGCACCACAGCCAAGACGACTAAGGGAGATTGAATATCCTGTGCTCAGCATTTACTGTAATCTGTTAATTCAAAAATTGTGTTTGATTCATCAGCAGGTGCAGGAGGCTCTACCCATCAGATACACTGGTCCGAGGCATTCACTGGAACCAGGAGAATGGGTGCTGGTCAAGAATTCTGAGAGAAAAACATCACTTGCACCTAGATGGCGTGGACCCTACCAGATACTTTTAGCAACACAAACTGCCATCCGCGTGGACGGAAGGAAAGCATGGATACATACAACGCACGCTAAAAAGGTCCAATCACCGTCCGAAAAGCCGCCTGATTGAGACGACCAGAAAGAGACACCGGTCCCAGAAACGAAAGAAACTGTTGCCATCTCTTTGCCACAAAATCTGTCTGATCCTGAAACAAAGTCTGTAACGAAGCCTAGAAAGATTGCTATAAAAAAGAAAGGGCAAAGAGTGCCCCAACGTTGTCCAGCAGAACCTACATCATTGCTGGCTGACACAAAACTTATACCACTTAGGCGCCCACCATCTTTCATTGCGCCGTAGCCTGAAACGAAATCTGCATCATCAATTTGGCGCCCACCGTCATCTGTCATTGCGCCGCAAGCTGACTCGGAGATCGAGTCTGGAAGTGCGTCCGCACTATTCATTGATCACACGATACCAGGAACAAGGCGGCATAATTTACGGAACCGGAAAAAGGTGTGATCAAATCTTCCTTTCTTTTGATCTTTGTTGCCTATGTTTCCTATTGCGGATGAAGTAGGAACCGGAGGCCTAGAGGAGAGCGGCGTGAGGGTTCTGCAAATCGGCAGTCCAAGATCGAGGCTCCTCGGTTCTAAAAAAATCCATGTGCAGATAACCCCTTACGGACAAGAGGGGCTCACATGGTACGAAGGCAATTGATAACTGCTTTGGAGTTCTTTGAGCAATGTGCAGATGCACAGAGATTGTGCCCAACATATAGCAATCCAGGCTGCTAAGAACTGGCAGAACAGACTGTTGACATTTACCGAACTTATTGACATTCGAACGAGTGCAGCGATAAGAGATATTCACGACGAACATTGTTGGAGAAGAAGAAGAGCCAGAGAAAAAGACCGGAACCAGCTTTTGCCCCCTCCTGCACCACTGCTGATAGTGAGTTAACTATAGAGACTGGAAAGTTACACAAAAAATTGACGAAAATAACAATAGTCATGTGCGTAATGAACAAATTAGCCCCAATAATGACAGTACTGGTATTATGGTACTTAGAAGAAATACACCCCTTAGAAGTACTCTTGCCTGTTGGAAACATCTCCACTACTGAAAGCCTGGTTCATGTAATTACTTACACTCTGTCCCCAATAGAAGAAAGACACAGGGAAGGTTATGGGAATAACACATTACTGCTAATAATGAATATGACTCACTCAATATTGAGAAAGAATAATTGCTGGGTATGTGCCCACTTGCCACAGCATGGTGGTAAGGGAATTGGTTGGTATGTGCAGCCGTTGCCATTGAGTTCTGCATGTTATGCATCCTTGAGTGCATTATACTATGAGAAATGGAACAAAAGTGAAACTGGTCAATTAGATAGAACAAATATGAATGAATTTGAAGAAATTATAATGAAACCTGTAGGTTGTTCTATATTTCACAAAGAACGACTGGTCACACCAGTAGTAATGCCACAAGACAGATTATTTGTGCCCTATAAATCATCCGTAATCACATTTCATATTAACCCAGAAGGTAATAAAGATACAGTGCCCCCCTCCTATACAGTAAATTACAGTCCCCCTTTGCCCGAGAAAAAAGGTACCTATTCGGTGGGGATATTCACTAGATGCATGAATATAGCATTCCTTGATAAAGAGGTAGATCCAGTTTATGTAGGTGATCCCGCTTATTTTATATGTGGAGAATCAGCGTATCCCTGGTTACCTAGAAACTGGGGAGGTACTTGTTACTTGGGATTTTTGTTCCCGGGGGTATTCATTTCAAGAACAGCAGATATGAGGAAGGAGGTTTGATCGCAGAGAACATAGCAAAATCATTCATACCATTTTAGGGCCAAGCAATAAACTCCTATAATATAAGACAACTGTCCAGAATATTAGAGAAAACAATAAATGGAACAACAGATATAGTATACAATATCACATTACAGGAAAAAGGAATTAGATTAATGACACTCCAAAATAGAATGGCTCTTGATGTAATCCTGGTTGATCGTGGGGGGAGTTTGTAAAATCGTGGAATCAACGTGTTGCGTATTTGTAAGCGACTCCTCCCCTACGATTTTCAAAGTGATAAGAATGTTACACGTTTTAAGCTCTGACCTTCACCCTCCTGAAGGGAGTTGGGAATTGAACATAAGCTCCTGGTTCTGGGAGGTATTACGCTCATGGCAATGGAGAAATTATTTGCGATCCAAGTAGCAGTGCTGGAATATTCATGACATGTTGTTGTTGCATACACTGCTTACCCATAGTGTGTACTGAAATAAGCGAGGCGTGTGTACAGATGGTAGAAAAAAAGAGCACTACTAAATCAGGTACTCACGGTAATGATGAATTGAAGACAGTAAAATAATTCATGTCAATCAATATTGATGACAATGAGGAGGAAACCAGTAGTATGCAAGATTCAGAATCAGATACTTGGTCGGAAGAGGATGCAATGTAAGGATGAGGCGTTTTGCATATGGCCAAAAGGAGGGTTTGTCAGTCCAGAAAAAGTAGACAGCCCTCAATGATGGAGGCAATGTACTTTGTTGGACGAAGTGTTTAGTATTAGAAATACATAGCTATAAGCTTGACTAAAGTGCAGCCATTTTGAAGTGATTGAAATCACCATTTTGTTCACTAACGTTTCCCTCTTGCCTTCTGTTAAAACTGCTTTGCTGAAAATTGCTCCACTAGTACATTATTGTTCATGCATAGAGCAAGGCCGCAAGAGACTTGTTGAAACATGATGCAGCAACCCAGACAGAAATGCCCGGTCTCCTCCCTCACAAGTCCTTGGAAGTAAGCAGCGAGGCGTTTAATCAGTACACAGGTGCCAGCTAGTCTCGCTAATGGCTTGAATTATGCTCTTCTTTTCAGCCCCCCTTTCCTGAGCCCTGTAGAGCCCTGGAGAGCGAGTTGACCCCCAGTACACGAATAGAAACTAGGAGATAGCGAGGCCTGGAATGTGTCTCTCACCTGCAAGCAGCTTGCTTGCAGAGAACAGGAGCCGTGTGTTCTTATAACAAAGAATCATGTCTGCAGGCTCATGAAATTGCAAACTGTTGCTAAATAAATGTCTGAAGGTGTCATACTCGTCACAATTGTCAATCATCGTACCCAATTCAAAGGAAATACATTATGGGCGGTATTGAATGTGTCACCACTGATTGTAAGATACTTGCTTTGTATATATGTAACTGTTGTATGATTCTCACTCTCTTGCATCCCCCGGGGTCTGGAAACACATGTCGCAGGGTGTGGGACCCAGTTGGCCAACTGTGACTATTTGCTTTGCAATAAACCCTAGCTTTTGGGAATACAACCTCGTGCCTGGCGTATCAGTTCGTGTGTGGTGATTGTGCTTTGTTTCCATACGCGAGGGTCACCTAGGGGCCCCTTCAGCTTCAAGGGAGACATTCCACTTTAACCAGGAACCACAGAGAGCTCCATTAACCAGACAGACCCTTTGATCCACAACAGACAGGAAGATGGTTGGGACTAGTATTACATATGTCCACCCATTTACCTTTTTTCTTGCAAAGCACTCTAGTTATGACCTCACGCATACAGGATATTCTTGGTGGGGACCCAGGATAGGTTCATTAAGGTAGGCTTAGCCTACACCAATGACTTTGGCACATTTGGCTTTAAAAGAGGGCAGAGCCCCGATTTTGGGAGGCTTCACCAGAAGCAGAAGAAATAACGCATCATTGCACCCTGGCTGAAGGTCCAGTCTGTCTTACATCTTCCGCCAGTCAAGGAAAGCCAGGACATCCAAGAGGGAATCAAGATCCCTCCCCTAAACATCCAGGAAACAGAGGGAGATACCGAATCCAGAGGACCCACCTGCAGCTCCAGGACCAGTACCCACCCAAAACACAGTGTGCCCTGCTAGGCTTTGCAGAAAGCTTCCGCAGTGGGAAGTGCCAGAGACTCTCTGAACCAAACCAAGAACAAGGCAGCTGCCTGCACCACTCTCCTTAGCTTTGGGCCATCCTTCTTAAAGGATGGCACAAGCCCAGTGAAGAAGCTAGGTGGAGTGCATCAACAAGCATCTATCGACAAGTGCCTTAAAGGAAATTCACGATCCAGTCAAGCCCCGAGCTGCACCTGACCACACAGCTAAATGATGTTATGCCGCAGTGGCTGAAGCTGTCCGTGATGCATGGAACAGTGCTTCGGAACTGCCGACCAATGCTGAGACAACGATTTGTGACCCTGAGCTGCCGTACAGGCCACCCTGCTGCCATCCATCCAGCCTCACTTGCTGGACTGCCTGCTGTCTGATACCCGCAGCTGTCTCCCATCTTGAACTCTGTGTTACGTTCACCTGGTTCCCACAGGAGCGTCGATCGGACCCGGACAGCTGCAGTCTCCACCAACGTGATGCATAGTGAAGAGATGACAGTCTGGACTGGCCCGCCTAATCTTGTCTGCTGGACTCGTAGAAGTATTCTCCTGCAAGTGGAGAAAGGGATTTAGCCACCAGTGGACTTTAGTGATGACCCCCCCAACTGTTCTCGTTCTCCCCACTAATCACCTCCGATATCCCCTCTTGGTAACCTCACCTTATGTTTTTAAATGATGAGCTCTCCATCCTGCATGGCATGCAGGGGCGCGTAGATACAAGTTACTTCACTGAAGGTACTGGAGGAGGTCCGGAGGAATATTGACTCCAGTATCTATAAAGTTCAAAGAGTTCAATATGTCCGATGTTCACTCTTGTTCCATTCCCTCGTTAGGTTGCAGCTGGGTCCAAAAGAATATTGCCTGGAGGCAGCTGATGGCGTTCAGGTAAGAGTCTGTATTACCAAACACTGTCTGGTAAAAGTTGCATGAGTTTAACTTGCTGTTTTCTCTCCCTTTATAGGTGCGGCATAGAAAGAAGCAGCGAATTAAAGGATAATACCTCCGGTGGTAAAGCAGGTAAGCCTATGGTGGCAAAGAGATTGTCTTTGTTGGTTTTCTCGGCTCACCTTGTTATTCCTTTTATTTTCCCCCCAGATGTGGGTTTTGACGAAGGAAATGATGGCGGCAAGGCCGAGTTGAAAGATGCGGTGGACTGTTGAGTATAACGCGGAGCTGCTGCTGGCGAAGCGACGCGTGCTGAAATAATGTCTTTTCAAGGCTCGGAGATGTGGTGGGTCCGGAATCAGGTAAGGAATCAAATAATGTCCATGATCTAACCTCTTCTCCTTTCTTTTCCTTTTGTCTAGGAGCTCCGGATTTGAGGCAGGCGTGGTAGAAGACTGGATGCTGACTTGCAGACACAGTGAGCGTTACGCTGCTGGATGCAGAATAACACGAAGCATGAGCTGCTGTTCGGGCGTGGTTTAAATAACCTGCAAAGTAGTCCCAGGTAAGAAGTTCCCAAAAACCTAAGGCGCCAGGACTGAATCCAAACAGCCCCCAGCCGGGGCTGTTGGGGTTTTAATGAGTATCTGGATGCCTGCTCCCGGGGCTGATGGACTCGATCCGGATGCCCAGGGGTAGGCATCAGGACACTCTGTTGCAGAAGCTGCAAAGCTCCCCGAAGCTAACTCAACCCTGTCGTGCACCAAAAACTTTTGCAGCACAAGATACATTGAGGTTCTGTCCCCCTGGTCCTACTCTGAAGGTCCCTAGTGACATGTTATGGCCCATTGCTCCCTTTTTGTTGAAACCAAGTATGCTTGAACTATTGTGAGTAATTACTATACCAACTACCGGCCTGTCAGTATTCCCAGTGCATCTCTTTTTCTTCTTTGAAACTGTCTTTCCTCTGCATTCCTTGAAAGGGCGGGTTGTATTTTATAGTGTGCTAGAACAGTCTTTTGTGATGATAATAAAGCAGAGATAAACCTGCCGTTGCATCCATGTTATCAAAATTGGACAAGGAGGTCCAATAATTTGCCTTTGATTCTAATCTGTTCACATCCCTTCTGGTGTGGGGCTGATTGATGGTTTAGAAACCGATATCCATCCCTGTACCACTAGTGCCCCGAAACTTGATTCGTCACACACTCTATCAAAGCACCCTCAGAAAATCGACATGCACAGGCACCAGTTTCTCCTGGTTCTGCAGGCATCAACAGAAGAGCACAACCTCTGTCCTATCCCTCTTCCTTTCACTAACCTACCCCACCAACTTTCTTACAGATCCGCGTGATTTTCTAGAGACCATGCAAATGGTAGCGGCATACTTTATAAATCAACATAACGTAACATGGTAGACCTACGAGGGCTATAGGCATATTTTTAAGTGTCCTTATGGCCCTCTTGGAGCTTCCCAATTTTGACTGTGCTTGGACTATTATGTCAGCACCAACAAGGCTATACCTTACATATGGTAACTTACCAGGCATACAATGGCATTATTGGGGCAATTGAATCTGCAGTTTACATATTATTACATCCTTGGAGTCTACATTGTGCATATGCTGACTGTATCAAGACATATGGCTGCATTATTGAAGAGTTTGAGACTGCACTTAACATATCATACCAGGCCCTGTAAATGTGGTGTTAACACATAGGAATGTACTGGGAAAATTGTTGGGGTATTTGAGGCAGAATTTCATATATGATTTCACTGCACTTCACAGATATTGACAGCCATTGGCTTAGCCAATGCGTGTTTTACTAGTCTGAGAGTGCTAAATAAATATCACGCAGTTTGCATACCATGTACAGACAGGCACTTTTCCTCAAAGTATTAAGAGTTTAAAGATGTGCCCTTTTTCAACATCACAGTGCACCTGATGACTGAAATGTGGCCAAAACTGGGATTCAGAGATTAACTCATGTCATGCCATCAAGGGAACAGAGTGCCCCAGGCCTGGTCTTCCCTTTTACACATTGCTTTAAACCTGTGGGAGGAGTTGCTTAATGACGTGCCACCTCTGGGCTCTTCTGGGGACTAAAAAGGAATATGTTATGTTATGTTATTTTGCATTTATATAGCGCCTTATGTATCATTGGTATGATCTCAAAGCGCTGGTAGGTTGAACGCCCTCTGGAACTTAGTTTGAGTCAGTTGAGAGAGAGAGATAGAGAGTTGTAAGGTGCGTGGGTGCACCGGATATGTGTGCATCTGGAGAGGCATTTGCATGATAGCTGCTTCTTAGCAGTAGGTGAGGTGTTTGGGAGGTCAGGAATATGTGTTCATTCTGGAGGGTTAACACCCAGACCGATTTTGGCTGCGTTAGGCCTGAGGAGAAGCCTAGGCTAGCAGAGTGGTCAGCTAGCTGTGTTTAATTAAGATGTTGAGGAGTAAAAGGCAAGTGTTAGTATGAGAACAGCTATACCGAATGTGTCATAGTATCTCTGTGTTCTAGTTGAGTTGTGAAAACAGAATCAAAATATCGAGGCTGAGTACCCCAAAAGGAAATACACCGAACACGGGTTACAAAGGAACATACAAAGTACTTTATTTTATACTGAATCCAGTTACAAAAACAGAGCAAAATCATATAGCAATCGGCCCTCAGCACAACACAACAAACTCCAGCGTGGTTCAGTGTGTTCAGTGAGAGACCTTGTACATTAGAATGCATTCGCTTTTTATACACTTGGTGGGCGTGATGTCCAGCCCCACTTCGGGTTAATATTCCTTTTAATACATCACCGATCTAGGGTTTGTGCCAAGTCTCAAACAATCGCATATAACTGGTTTACCTTTAATACATGTATCAACAAACCTATGCAATAACTGTGTATTCTAAGATTGTCCATGCAGGCCTTCTTAAACATTAATACAATGTAGTTTAAACAGATGTTCTTCGTTTAGTATTTGAATACATTGTTTCAACATATGCTCGTGGATTAGTTTCTTTGCACGAGTAATCCTTCTACACATAGGTCTACAAAGGACAAGGTCTCAGTTCACGACCTCAACAAGTGGCCTGCAGTCAAGTTACACATTAGCTACGTACAGAGGTCAAGACGACTATGTTGTATTCTGGAATGACATCGTCCACCATTTTAACTCACAGGGTGACTTTTACACAACGAATCCTAAAATGGCGGTTTGACCTAAAATAGCGGATTACATTGATTTAAGGTCAGGACCTGCAACACGGATTTCTTTCGCAAGCGACTTTCGAGCAGCTTGACGCAGGCCAATATTAATATATTTATTACAATAGGAGGCACAATATACTTTCTCTTTCGACAGAGTGGTGGTGTGTAGGAGAGAGTAAGCGTGGTAGTGTGATAGGGAGGTTTTCATTGAGGTCATTCCATCCCTTCCGTCCCTTTCATCCACTCCATCTATTCTGTTTGTCCCCTGTAGTCCATCTGCTCCATGTACTCCATTTGTTCTACCTACTCTGTCAGTTCTATCCACTCCATCCACTCCATCCACTCTATCTGAAACATCATTCGACCCGATCTATTCCATCCAATCCATCCAATCCATTGAATCTGTTCAAATCCGATCCAATCCATTCCAGTCAGTTCCAACTGTTCCAATCCGTTCCAATCCGTTTTAGTCCACTGCATCCATTTTATCTGAAACATTACTCGATCTGATCCATTCGATCCAATCCATCCATTCCATCCCATCCATCCCATCCACCTCATCCATTCCATCCATTCCATCTACCCGATCCACTCCATCCACTCCATCCACTCCATCCACTCCATCCAATCCATCCAGTCCATCCAGTCATCCATTCCATCCATCCCATCCACTCCATCCATTCCATCTGTTCGATCCACTGCATCCGTTCCTTCCACTCCATCCATTCCTTCCATTCCATCCATTCCTTCCACTCCATCTGTTCCTTCCACTTCATCCGTTCCTTCGATTCCATCCGTACCATCCATTCCATCTGCTCCATCCTCTCCATCCGCTCCATCTGCTCCATCTGCTCCGTCTGCTCCATATCCTCCATCCGCTCCATCTGCTCCATCCGCTCCATCCTTTCCATCCGGTCCATCCTTTTCGTCCCTCCATCCTTTCTATCCACTCCATCCTTTCATCCGCTCCATAGTTTCCATCCACTCTATCCTTTCCATCCACTCCATCCTTTTTATCTTTTCTATCCTATCCGTCCGTTGGTTCGTCTCCATCCACTCCATCTGTTTTATCCACTTCATCCATTCCATCCACTTTGTCCTTTCCATCCACTCTGTGCTTTCCATCCACTCTGTCCTTTCTATCCACTGCATCCACTCCATCCACTCCATCGGTTCCATCCGCTCTATCCTCTCCATCTACTCTATCTGTTTCATCGGCTCCATCCACTCCATCCATTCCATCCACTCCATCCACTCCATCCATTTCATCCACTCCAACCGCTCCATCCACTCCATGCGTTTCATCCATTCCATCTGTTTCATCCACTCCATCTGTTCCATCCAATCCATTCGTTCCAACCACTCCATCCATTCCATCCACTCCATCTGTCCCATCCATTACATCTGTTCCATCCACTTAATCTGTTACATCCACTCCATTTGTCCCCTCCACTCTATTTGTTGCATCGCTTTGTTTCATCCGCTCTATTTATTTCATCTGTTCTATCCGTTCCATACATTCCGTCTGTTCTATCCATTTTACCTGATCTATCTAATCCATCTACCACATCTGTTCCATCCACTCCAGTCCGCTCCATTGGTTCCATCCGCTCCATCTGTTTCAACCACTTCATCAGTTTTATCCAGTTCTTCTGCTTCATTCAGTACTTCCACTTCATTCAGTTCTTTCGTTCCATCCACTTCATTCGTTCCATCATTTCATCAGTTCCATCGATTTCATTCATTTTGTTTCATCCTTTCCATCTGCATCTTCCGTTCCATCCACTTCATCAATTCGATCGACTTCATCCGTTCAGCACCATCCATTCCATTCGCTTCATCCATTCCATCCACTTTATCCTTTTCATTCATTTCATCCACTTCATCCATTTCATCCACTTTGTCCATTCTGTCTACCTCATCCGTTTCGTTCCTTTAATCAATTTTATTTATTAAAGTCCGTTTAATCTACTTCATCAGTTCCATCCACTGTGTCCGTTCCGTCCACTTCATCTGTTTCATTCACTTCATCCGTTTTATTTACTTCTTCCATTTCATCTATTTCATCAGTTCCATCCACTTCATCCGTACCGTCCACTTCATCCGTTCCGTCCACTTCATCCGTTCTGTCCACTTCATCTGTTTCATTCACTTCATCCATTTTATTTACTTCTTCCATTTCATCTACTTCATAAGTTCCATCTACTTCATCAGTTTCACCCACTTCATCGGTTCCATCCACTTCATCCTTTCCACCTACTTCATTGGTTTCATCTACTCCATCCGTTTCATCCACTCTATCCATTCCATGCGCTCAATCTGTTCCATCCCTCGATCCGTTCGATCCGTTTCAGTCATTTCACCCATTCCAGCCACTTCATCCCTTCCATCCTGCTTCGTTGCTTCGATCCACTTCATCCATTACACCTACTGCATCCAAATCATCCGATTCATCACTGTCATCCACTACATCCACTTCGTCCACTCTATCCTTTCCATCCACTTCATTTGTTCCATCCACTTCATCTCTATTCATTCCATCCACTCTGTCTCCCTCCATTTCATCCACTCCATCTGTTCCATCCACTCCATCCACTCCATCCGTTCGATCAACTCTGTCCGTTCCATCCACTCCACCAGTTCCATCCATTCCATCTGTTCCATCCATTCCGTCCGTTCCATCCGTTCTATCCGTTCCATCCACCTCATCTGATCTATCCACTCCATTTGTTCCATAACTTTGTTTCGTCTGCTCTATTTATTTCATCCGTTCTATCCGTTCCATCCATTCCAACTGTTCTATCCATTTCACCTATTCCAACTACACTATCTACTACATCTGTTCATCCATTCCAGTCGGCTCCATTCGTTCTTTCAGCTCCATCCATTTCATCCAGTTCTTCCATTTCATTCACTACATCTGCTCCATTCACTTCGTCTGTTTCATCCAATTCATCCGTTCCATCCACTTCATCAGTTCCATCGATTTCATCTGTTTCACTTCATCCATTCCATCCACATCATCTTTTCCATCCACTTCATCCGTTCCATTCACTTCATCCGTTCCATCCAACTTCATCCTCTTCGTCCGTTTCATCCACTTTGTCGACTTGATCAATTTCTTCCTTTTCATTCACTGCATCCGCTTCATTCACTTCATCCGTTCCATCCACTTCGTCAGTTCTATCCACTTCATCAGTTCCATCCAATTCACCCATTTCGCTTCATCCTTTCTGTCCACATCATCCATTCTGTCCACTTCATCCGTTCCGTCCACCTCATCAGTTCCGTCCACTTCATCGGTTCCTTCCACTTCATCCGTTCTGTCCACTTCATCTGTTCTGTCTACTCCATCGTTTTCATTTCATTTCATATGTTTTATTCACTTCATATGTTTTATTCACCTCATCGATTCCATCCACTTCATCAGTTCCATCTACTTCATCAGTTCCATCCAAATTCATCAGTTCCATCCACTTCATCCGTTCCATCTACTCCATTCGTTTCATCTACTCCATCCATTTCACCCACTCTATCCGTTCTGTCAAATCTATCCGTTCCATTCACTCTATCCGTTCCATCCCCTCCATCCGTTCCCTCCACTTCAACCGTTCCAGCCATTTCACCCATTCCAGCCACTTCATCCCTTCTATCCCGCTTCGTCTCTTCCATCACATTTCACCTGTCAAACATATTGCATCGGATTCATCCGCTTCAACCGTCTTGTTCTCTGCATCCATTTCATCTGTTTCATCCACTGCATCTGTTTCAACCATTGCGCCAGTTTTATTTGTTTCATCCTTTTCGTTTCTTTCATCCATTTTATTCCATTCTGATTAGTTTATCCGTTTTATTTTACACTGGCAATTTGGTTTTCTATTTTTCATGATCGGGTCTCGATGCTTTTTTGATTTGGCAACCTTGGGTTACTGTTTATAGTTGCTGTTATACTGTTTGTGTTTAAGAGTCCAATTTTTAGGGGAAGAGCCACGTTTTCAGTAATTTGCAGAAAGATATGAGGTCTTTGGTGAGTCAGATGTGGGGTTGAAGCAAGTTCCATAGAGCGGGGGCCAGGGCTGAGAATGATGATCCACCTAACCTGACTGAGTTAGTTTTTGGTATCACTAGGAGTCGGGCAGAGCTTGATCTTAGAGTGCGTGTTGGATGGTAGGGTTTTAGTTTGTCCTGAAGATATTGAGGTCCGGTTTTATGCATTGCTCGGTGAGAGATGCAGAAGGTATTGAAGGTTAACCTTCGGGCAACTGGAAGCCAGTGCAGAGTTTTGAGAGCTAGGGAGGTGTGATCTCTTGGGCCAAGTGCTACTAGCAGTTTGGCTGCGGCATTTTGTGCTCTTTGTAGTTTAGTCATGTGGTATGCATGGACTCCGAGGTAGAGGGGGTTAGCATAGTCCAGTCTTGACATTACAATTGATTGGACCTCAGAGATTCTGTTGGGAAAGGAGAGGTATGGGTCAATGCGCCTAAGAATTTTGAGGTGGTAGTGGCAGGGCTTAGAAACATTGCTGACTTGGTGCAAGAGGGTTAGGTCAGAGTTGAGAGTGCATCCAAGGTTTTTTTACTGAGGTTGAGGTTGTCGGGGAACTGCCCATGGCAGAGGGCCAGGGTAAGGGGTGTGGAAAAAGTTTGTTGTTGCCACGTACCATGATTTCAGTTTTGGAGGGGTTTAATAGGAGGTGGTTTGTGGTCATCCAGTGATCGATGACAAGGAGGCAGGCAGCGAGGTCGGGGTTGCAGTTGGGTTTTGAGTTAAGGAGTTTTGGGATTAGTTGAGTGTCGTCGGCGTAGTTGTAGCACAGGATATTGTGCGAGTGGATTATTCGTGGGAGGCTGCACATATAGAGGTTGAAGAGGAGGGCTGATAGGCACGCTCCTTGTGGAACTCCGGTATTGACTGGTCGAGTGGTAGAAGCATAGGAGGAGAGTAGTGTTATTTGGTTCCTATTGTGGAGGAAGGATGCTATCCATTTGAGAGCATTTCCATGGATTCCTAGGGAGTGCAGGCGGTCGAGGGGGTTTGAGTGGTTGATTGTGTCAAAGGCGGCCGATAGGTCGAGAAGGATTAGTGCAGCGCATCCCGCAGAATCTGCAGTGTTTTTAAAGTCATTCCAGATTGAGGTTAGGGTGGTTTCGGTTCTGTGTTGGGGTCTAAAACCTGATTAGGCGGGGTCTAGGAGATTGTTGGCTTCGACAAAGGCATTTAGTTGGGAGTAGGCGGTTCAGTCAATGAGTTTAGTAAGGAATCTGGAGTTGGAGATGGGGCAGTAGTTTTTGTGGTCGAGAGGGTCGAGGGAAGGTTTTTTAGAAGAGGCTTGATATGAGCGGTTTTGAACGTGTTGAGAACAATTCCTGAGGAGAGGGAGTCATTTATGATGGTTCTTGCATGTTCTCCTGAGCAGGTAGAGATTAATATTTATTTGAGGGGTGTGACTGGCAGGAGTCCAGCGGGGAGATGGATGGTTTGCGGGTGGAGAGAAGTTTTACAAATTGGTTGGTTGATAGTGGAGTGAAAGAGTCGAAGATTGGGTGGGTGGCGATTGCAGGCGGTGGATTGGGGGTAGCGTGGTTGGATTGTGTGGTGCGAGGAGGAGGGCCAGTTTGTTGATTAGAGAATTTGTTCTTTTGAGAGCACTGGTGTAGAAGTGGAGAGAGAGTGAGTCACAGAGTGAGTGTGAGGAGGTCTATTGGGTGGTGGTACAAGGTGGTTTGGTGAATTTGGAGATGATTTTGTGGAGTTCTTTTGCTGGGATTTTCACAGTTCATGATTCAGGAGTTGTAGTGGGCTTTTTTTGCTTTCCGGATTTCGGCTTTGTTGTGGCGACTGTGCCGGGCCAAGGTGGATCTGCTCAGGGGGGTTTTGTCTTTCTGCCATTTGCGTTTGAGGGATTTATATAGTTGTTTTGAGGTCTTCAGTTCTGGTGTAAACCATCTAGGGAAAGGGCCATTGCGAGCTGATGGTTTGCCAGAGCGGGTGAGTGGGATTAATGAGGTATTGAGCCATGAGTCAAAGGTGTGTTTATTGGGTGGGCAGGCAGGGGGAGGAGACTGAAGGAGCACGTTGGCTAGGTCGGTAAGGATCTTTAGTTTCATCCAGCATTTCCGTAGATTTGGGGGTTCTGGTTCAGGTACAGGGAGGGGTGTGGGTGAGTGAATGGTGAAAGAGACAATGATGTGATCAGACCAGATGATAGGGGTGGAGGGGGGGGAGTTTAGATGTATCTGGTCGTGGGAGCTGAAGATGGCATCAAGGGTCTGTCCTTTATAGTGAGTTGGCCCATTTATGTGGGTATGGAGGTTAATCGCGTCTAGGCAATCGACCAGAGAGTGAGTCATAGGGTAGGTGGGGATGTCAAGCCAGATATTGAAATCTCCTAGAAGGGTGAGTGTGGGATGGTTTAGTTGGATGGTGGCTATCGAGTCGCAGAGGTTGTTCAAGAATTGTCTGTCATAGCCTGGAGGTCTGTAGATGATTAGGAAGCTGTGGGAGAAGGAAGGGGGGACAGATAGTTTTACAAGAAGCGATTTGCAGGAAAGAATTGTTGGCTGGTTGTCGATGATTGAGGCAGAGAAGTGTGACTTGAAAGAGATTGCTTCTCCTTCTCCTCTAAAGGTGTCAGTTTAGTGCGATTAGGGAGTAGTTTGGTGGAAAGGCTTTGTTGGCGATAGCGGCAAAGTCGTCAGAGAACCAGGTTTCCATGATAAAGACTAGGTCTGGTTTGTCTGAGGTGAGGAGGTCAAAGATGCTGTGTCTGTTTTTTGCTACAGATCGGGCATTAAAAAGGATGCATCTTACTTTGGTACTGGAGGATGATATCAGAGGTGCAGAGATGGAAGATGGGAAGGCGGGGCCAGTGAATCGGAGCAATGGTGGGGGGGTAGGCGGAGGGGGGTGAGGGCAGAGAGTGGAAACTGGGGAGAGAGTGAGCGGTGGTGGTCGGTGGTCGATGGGAAGAGTAAGCAGGTGGTGGAGGTGGTGGGTGCGGGGGGAGGGGTCAGACGGGTGTGTGGGGTTGGATGGGTTTTGGTCAGGGGGCTTGAAGGTGAGGTCTAGGGGGTTAGGAGTTTCAGTTGTGATTGGTGAGAATTCAAGGTAGAGGGGTTTCAGGCAAGGTGAGGCAGGGGGGGAGGGTGTTGATGATCGAGATTGGGAAATTGAGGTGGTGGGTCGAGATAGGAGTGGTGAGGAGTACTGAGAGATTGAGGGAGACCAGGTATGTTTTCTCTTCAGGGTTTTTGTTGCAGTGGGTGTGTGAGAGAGGGTGGGGGGGGTCGGAGGGTGAGAGGGATGCGGCTACTGTACTGTTAGCCGAGACGTGCAGCTTTTATGGAGGGGAACGAGTGGGGTCGGGTGAGGATGTTGGTGGGAGTTGATGAGATGAAAGGCAAGTGGGCGGTTGCAGGGCTGGGTGTGTTTGGGAGGCTCGGCGGGCCTTTAGTTGGGTGGGCCGGGGGTGCGGGTATGATGATAAATGGCTGGTGGGTGGAGGGGAAGGGTGTGCTTGGGTGGCTGGGTGGGCCATTAGTTGGGGCGCTGAGGGTGCTGGTATGATGATAGTGGGCAGGTGGGTGGAGGGGATGGGAAGGGCAGGGGTCTTAGGGTGGTTGGTTCACCATCAGGCTCCTCTGGCTTGGTGTTTGGATAGGGGATAGGTTGGGGGCAAGGTGGAGGGTGGGCTGGATTGGGTGATGTAACACGCACGCAAAGGCGTAACATTGCACACCGCCGCGTGCTGCATAAATAAACGGGGCGTTCCCGGCCGCGGTAGAGCGACCGGGAAGCCCGAACTGACAAGACGTGTGTGTGTGTGTCTGTGCAGTGCGGGGGCTTATGGGACCGCATGGGGGCCCCGACAGACCCCCAACAGTGGCGACGAGTGGATGCGGATGCCCGGGCCCAGTGTTGATAAATGTCATAATTTTTCTACATGGAAACGGAACGGACAACATTTCGTTTCATGCCGTGGCTGTGGATCACACACGCGGCTGGCGGCCATTTTGTCAACAGGTACGTGGAATTTCTCCAAGCTCCGGTTTGGATGGGGAAGGTGATCCAGGTCTAATTTTTGGACACACTGCTTGCAGGCAGTCTAACCTGCATATACATGCCCAATTTTTTATTTTTACTTCACATTTGGGCCTCCTACATCGAGTGAGAGCAAGGAGAAGGGCTAAAATGGCAGGGCCTGCCTAGCCCAGATTTTTTTTTTTCTCTTTTCTTCTCTTCTTCAGCCAATTTTTGGAACTTTTACACCACTGGTGTTGCTGCAGTGGAGGGGCACTGTGCTTCTTCGTCCTCTTCATCATCAGGCAGCTGTGGCCTCTTCTTCGTCCTCTTCACCATCAGGGCGGAGTACTGCAGTGGCGAATCCTCAAGTGGGCAGTCATCTTCTTTCTAATTCTTCAAAGCCGAAGGCAAGATTCCACCATCCCCTCCCCAGGCTGGACTGTTGCTGCGCCTGTGGAAGGGGTATCCAGGTGTGTGGTGGTGGTGGGTGACTGAGTTGCAGCCCACAGGTCCTAGTGTGGGGATGCCTCTGCACTCAGGCCCATGAGTGGCGCTGGTGGGCAAGACGGTGGGCACCCTGCAGCCGCACCACTTCCCCACGGCGGCAGCCAAGCCGGAGGTCAACAACAAGCTCCTCGGGCTCCAGTGATTCCAGTTCTACAGCCAGTGGCCGCTCCACAGCTACCCCCTCAACCCCAAGTAGGCGGTCAAGCTCCTGTGCCTCAGGGGCCACCGGTCGTGCAGCCAGTTGCCCAGCCAGGACCTCCTATCATGGCCCAAGCGCGAGCCCATGCAGCCCTGCAGCCCATCCCAGAATTTGACGCATCGGGCCCGCCCTCCAGCATGGGGCCTAGGTGGAGGAGGTGGGTTGGTCGTCTCGACATGTACTTCCGGGCCGCCCAGGTGACAGACGCCGACAGCAGGGTGGCGATGATGCTGTACTCTGCTGGGCCGTCGGTCCAGGACATTTTTGAGTCACTTCCTGCGGGGGATGGCAGCTATGACACAGCCAAGGTGGCATTCCTGGCCCACTTCCTGCCCCTTGCCAGCGAGGACTATGAGAGGTTTGTCATGCTGTCGGCCAAGCTAAACGACGATGAAACATTGGACACTTTTTATGGATGCCTGTGTCACCTCTCACAGGGCTGTGCGTGGGGAGACGCAGAGGACATGATTCGCACAATGCTAATTCAGGCGTGCTCCTCAGGCAAACTCAGGAAGCAGGTCCTGAGAGAGCCGGGTATCACTCTGCCCCGCATCCTGGAACTGGGCCGCTGCCATGAGGTGGCGGAAGCTCGAGCAACCAAGATGAGGCGGGGTCCCACTCAGTAAAGTCTGAGGAGGTGTGTGCCATGTGGCGTGGTGGTAGAGGAGTGAGAAGACCTGGGGTGGGACCCCGGGACAGAGCAGGGAGAGCGGGGGAATCATGCCAGAAGTGTGGATACAACCTCCCACACCCGACGGAGTGTCCGGCAGCTGGAAAGACATGTGGTAGGTGTGGCCTGCCTGACCATTTTTCGAGAGCATGCAGGGCTGCCCTGACCGTGTTGGTACTGAGAGGACAGGCTCGAGTTTGGGTCCCGCACCAGAACTGCCCACCGAATGTGGCCCAGGTGGACCAGGGCGGGGAGGATGCCCAGGAGGAGGAGGCAGAGGAGGATGAAGAGAACATTTTCTTTGTCTCCAGTGTGCAGGTCCTAAAAGGAAAGAACAGAAGGCAGCCGAGGTGCGTGGTTGAGATCAATCATTCGCCGGTCCCGGTGCTGGTGGACACGGGAGCCTCGGTCAATGTGATGGCCAGGAGGCACTATGATACCCTTGAGTCCCCCCGAAGCTGCTCACACCGAGGGCCCGCATATTTGCATTTGGAGGACTGGCACCAATACCACTGGACGGTGCCTTCGTAGCGAAGGTGGAGCATGAGGGCTCGCAGATCAAAGCCTGGTTCTACGCGACGCCCATGAGCAACAACACTCTGCTAAGCTGTGCTGCTGCTGAGGCCCTCGGAATTGTAGCTATGCATACTCTGTGTATCTCGAAGACATCAATGACTTGCTCGATAAATATGCCGCCCTCTTCAATGGCATTGGAAGGATGACTGGTGACCCGGTGCGGTTACACATCGATGAGTCTGTGCAGCCCGTTGCCCTGAAACACTGCAGGGTACCGTTCCATCTCAGGGAGCAGGTAGATAAGGAGCTGGACAACCTGGTGAATTTGGACATTATTGAAAAGGTGGAGGGCCCCACTCCCTGGGTGGCTAGGAAGCCCAAGCAACCTGACTCTGTCCGCATCTGTGTAGATATGAGTCTCCCCAACAAGGCCATTAAGAGGGAGCGGCATCTCACCTCCACCATCGATGACATTATTGCGGAAGTGCAAGGGGCTCTGTTCTTTTCCAAATTAGATCTCTGAGCAGGATATCACCAGGTCGTTCTCCATCCGGAGTCTCGGTATATCACCACTTTCACCACTCACTGGGGGGTCTACCAATACAAGAGACTCAGCTTCGGAGTATCATCGGATGCAGAGGTTTTTCAGAACATTATTTGGGGTGCCCTCGCAGATCTGGAGGGTGTCTTAAACATCAGCGATGATATTCTGGTGTTCGCAAAGACCGAGGTGGACCATCTGAGAAAGCTGGGGAATACCTTTGAGAGACTGCAATCGCTAGGTTGCACCCTCCACAGGGACAAATGTGAGTTCCTGCGCCCTTCCATCGAATTCTTCGGATTTGTTTTTAAAGAAGGGGGTGTGTCACCAGACCCGAGGAAAGTCCAGGACATTAAGAAGGCACAGCCTCCAGAGTCGGCGTCTGACATTAGGAGTTTCCTTGGCATGGTGACATACTGTGGGTATTTCATCCAGAACCTTGCCTCAAGTTCGGAACCACTCAGGGCTCTGACGAAAAAGGAGTCAGTCTGGCACTGGGGCCCGCTTGAGAAGGCAGCCTTTGAAGACATCAAAAGCGCCCTGGCAGCGGAGGACACCATGGCGTTCTTCGATCCGGTGCTAACATCGGAGATCGTTGTGGCCGCCAGTCCATTTGGTTTAGGGGCCGTCTTAACACAGGTGGACCGGGACGGGAGCATCCGGCCAGTGGCCTATGCCAGCAAAGCGCTCTCTGAAACTGAACAAAGATACTCGCAGATTGAGCGTGAGGCTCTGGCGGTCCTCTGGGGCTGCAGACACTTTCGGCTCTACGTCTTGGGGCATCTAGTGACGGTGGTGAGGGACCACAAGCCCCTGCTGCCTATTCTGGCAGGGTCATCCTCCAAGCCACCGGCCAGAATCGAGAGGTGGATGCTCACCCTTTTCGAATATGGAATGACACTGGTGTATCTGCCAGGGGCCAACAATGCAGGGGACTATCTCTCCCGGGAGTGCGTGGGGGAGAGGAGTATGACACCTGCGAGGAGGAGGCCGACGATCACGTCCGAATGGTGGTGGAGGCGGCCACGCCAAATGCCATGCCTCTCTTAGAGCTGGAGGCGGCAGCTGCCGAGGATGAGTTCTTCAATATCCTCCAGCACTCCATGCGGCATGGCTCCTGGAAGTCTGTCCTAGAATCCCTGGCGGGGCAGACCCAGGAGGCCAGGACCAGACTCGAGCAGCTGTGGAAGGTTAAGGAAGAACTCTCATTCTCAGCATCTGGCCTGCTGCTGCGAGGTGACCGGATCGTGGTCCCCCAGTCCAAGGTAAAGGACGTGATTGGTCTAGCTAACCATGGACACCAGGGCGCCACCAAGACTAAGGCCAGGCTGCGTCTGAAGGTTTGGTTTCCTGAACTGGAGCGGAGGGTCGATGACTTTGTGGCGGCCTGCATATGGTGCCAGGCAGCGTCTCCATTACAGCGAGAGCCCGCCATTGAAGTGATGCCCCGGGGCACGCGGCCGTGGGAGGTTGTCCATGCGGACTTTGGGTCGACATCTGTGGGCACCCATTTTCTGGTAATCGTCGACGAATATTTACGATATCCGGAGGTGGAGTTTGTCGAATCGGTGGCCTTTGAGCATGTGGTCTTGGCTGTGGAGAAGATGTTCGCAGCTCATGGTTTTCCCCACACCTTGTGCTCAGATAACGGATCGCCGTTCCAGAGTGAGCGGTTTGCGGAACTCATGGAGAGCTGCAGGGTCCAGCACCGAAAGATATCCCCCTTGTGGCCAAGGGCAAACAGAGATGCTGAGAGACTGATGCGGACACTCAACAAGACTTTCAGGATCGCACAGGGACAAGGACAGCCACTCCAGCGAGCCCTGTATCAGTTTCTTAGGGTGTACCGCAACACCCCTCATGCATCTACGGGGGTCGCTCCGGCAGAGGCCCTGTTCAAGCGATGCCCCCGGGGCCTACTACCCGAGGTTGGGGAGAAGGAACCCGGGGTGATTGACAGTCAACAGGTTGAGGCAGACCAGCGGGTAAGGATTGAGCAGGAAAACCTGCGAAGAGGGCTCCGGCCCCAGCGGCTGGAACCGGGGGACGAAGTCCTCATCATAATCGAGACCCCCACAGAAAACTATCGCTCCCCTACGAGCCGGAGCCATTGGATGTGGTGGCCGTAAAGGGATCCATGGTAACGGCATCCGACGGAAGGTCTGCTGTCACCCGGAATGTCAGCTTCTTCAAGAAACTGGGTGATTCAAGTACTGAACCGCCGCTGGAACCGGACTTGGTGGAGATACCGGAGGATGGAGGAGGTCCCTCCAGGACACCTTCGTCCCCTGCCTGGGAGACGCTTGCTGAAAGACTTCACGTGCCGGAGGTGAGCGAGAGATACCCCCAGAGGGCTGGGCGAGGGAAACCCACTTACCTCAGCGATTATGTTTTGGGACAGTTGGTTAATCAACCTAAGTAAGGGGATCCGGGTGGTTGACAATAAAGGGGTTTGGGCAAGTTGTGTTGTTAAGTAAAACAGTTTATGTGTTTGTGTGGCTTGCAGTGTGTGTTAAAAGTGTTTCTGTGTTCTCCCGAAAAAGGAGGAGAGTGGCGCTGCCCCGTGATGAAACGTGCACGTGGCGGCGTGACTTTGCACGCCGCTGCATGCTGCATAAATAAACGGGGCGTTCCGGGCTGCGTTAGAGCGAACGGGAAGCCCGAACTGAAAAGACGTGTGTGTGTGTGTCTGTGCAGTGCGGGGGCTTACGGGACCGCATGGCGGCCCCGAGCGACCTCCAACACCATCCAAGTATACCATTAACAAACACATGAATCAAAACTGGGTCTACCCTTGCCTTCTATCTCCTGCTTGTGGTCATCTAAATACCCTCTCTGCATGGCCATCCAAGCATACCCTTTATTGTCTCTCCTTCTGGAGGTGCCCATATGATTGTATCATATTATTGTACTGCATTGTTGGTCAGCATTCTGTTGCATCGCAGCTACGCTTACACTATATAAATAAAACCCGTCCATCCATACATACACATTTTTACATTATTCCTGTGGATTGGTTTTAAGCAAACCCAGACTACCACTTCTAAGATTTGCAGTGAAATTCCTTCACTGTGGAATTGTGAATCGAGCATCCAGCAGTTACCTGGAAACATTATACATTTGCAATTCTGTACCTTTCTCGGCACAGAGCATCATATGATGTGCGTTGCTTGAATCTGCAGTGAAAGAGCCCAATCTGAATCCGTTTTGAAAATGATGGCGTGTTTCATAATGCTGAATAGCCACGCCACACAGACCCCTCTCACAGGGGATGCTCATAATGTCATTTTTTATGAATGTGGTTTATTTCCCCACTGCACCTTTCTCGTGACTCTTTTGTAACCTATCCTGTTCGCACCCCAATGACTCCTCTTTCTGAAATGTAATTTTGCGCATCAGGGCGAAAGTGTGGTGGACTAACTAACCTTTTTGCAGCCCACTGATATTAAGGAGGCAATGTGCTGCGATACTGTGTTATTGGACCACATTTCAAGGATATTGTGCAAGTTTTGCTGGCGTGAGCTTTTCGGCTCGCGTGGGTCCCACTGCTTCGGGGGACAGCAGATGCCTTCAAAAGGAATGGCTAATATAACACTAAGCTGTCTCCCTTTCCCCGTAATGATCGAAACCACAGTCAACAAATAAACACATCTTTCTAATATATTAGAAATTCCTTTTGAAAGCATCTGGCATCCACTGCCGAACTGCCAATGAACTTCCATCCCAATATATTTCATTAGGACTGTTTTTGCGGTCCTGCTCTCCCTGGAGATTTGTGTCTAGCTTAGATTTTTTTAATCCAAACTCCTGTTCCAGAGCAGACGTGACCGGAGTAGTTTCCCTTGATTATCATGGCCTACTTCGCAGAGAGGCGTTATGTGTGTGCTCGTGCATGCTGGAGGGTGGTGCATGCGCGCGCACACACTCAAACACACACACACTGTAACTAGACCAAAATATATTCTTCATTTGGCTACTTTTAAAGTTTTGCTCTGCGAAAGCGGAATACTTTCAAATATTAAACCTGATCGAATTGCAGTCGTTCTAATAATTGCACGCAACATTGACACAACGTTTCAGGAAAAGTGAGGTTACGATATTTTAAAATGTATTCTCCGTGTTCATCCATTTCTTCTTTTCTCTGAATAGGTTTCCACCAGGGCCATTCAATAGTTTTATTTGTGCCAATGATAATCCATGAAATCATTGCAGATATACAGATGAACACTGACACCCTCTTTCTGATGTTAGCGGACATGGACAAAATAAGTGGAAAATATATTTGCATGAGAACTGTCTACATTCACTCAAGCTAAGTGTGATGAAATGGTGACTATCCTGAAGGAGTATGGGGGTGAGTAGTGGCTAAACCACTTGCTCAGCCCTACAGTACTGCTAAACCAGCAGCGATCCCAATTATGAAGGTAAAAGAGGTGCAGCCAGCAAGGTACACCTACTTCCCCTTATGTGGTAGCGCATGCCGAGGAAAGCCTATTTTTTTCAGGAGTGTGTGCTAACAGTAGCAACCCAATAGGCTTTAGTACAATTGTTCCAATGTTAAAGAATGTCCAATCATATAAAAATATAGGACCTACAATGAAACAAACTAGCAAAACACACTAAAAAACCACACGTGTAAAAGAAACACAGAAATTCAGCACTCTGGGTTGATAATCAGGAGTGTTCATGCGAGAGACTTGGCAACAATATCAATAGCTCAAGGATATGTTCTTGTAAAAAAGGTAGACAAGGAGGGCTTTAACTTACTATGATTCCAAAATGGGCAGGTCCTCTTCAAACACCTTTTGTCTTTGTCTTTGGGGATCAACAATGTTGTATTAGGTTTTGTCCTGCCAAACAGGGAGTCTGGGGACTTCCAGCACAGGGCTGGTGTTGTGTCAGAGAGTCGCAGCGACAGGTTCCACAATGTTGTGGTGTTCAGCAAAATTGTTGATTTGTGGGTCGAAGTTGCCGCAGACAGCAGGTGATGTGCTTAAAAACTCGGCAGCAATGAGTGCAGAGAAGAGGAGACTTGCCTTTGGTGGCGAGCAAGCTTGGGTGACTCAAGGCAGAAGTGTGGCACTGCAGCAGCATGATTTTGGAGCTTGTAATACCTGGCGACCAGGCAGTGATGTTAAGGTGGGGAAACTAGAAGACGCAGTGGGTCTTAGATGCAGAGACAACAAAGGTCAAGGCAGTTGTGCATCGAGGTTAAGGATGAATCCAGAGGTACTCATGCAGCAGCTTGGATGGGGTTGAAGGTGTCGAAGGTGTCCAACCTGCGTCAAGATGGTTTAAAGATGCAGGGAGATCCTGGAATGAATTCCTTGGTTATCCGGTTCCTCAGTGTCCCAATTCAGTGGCTTCAGAGTAATGTAAATCCTTCTAGTCTGCACTCCCACTTCAGGGAGCTTGGCTGGCCCTTACAGGGGATCCCTGACATCCAGTGATCAGGGTCCTGTCTACAGTGTAGCGAAGAGTGAGGTTTTGGCGCAACAGCAGTCACACCCACTGCTCTCTCAGGGTAGGTTAGCGGGCAAAGGTTGCCTCTGCCTTGGATGCTGCCAGTATTCACCTCCATGGCAGAGTACTTCGAACTAGCTATTCCAAGGATGAATCCAATTAAATGCAAAATGCCACAGGGCACCTATCAATGCAAGCATGTGGTAAGGGGTCCAATCCCCATTGTACAAAGTATCATTTACCTTATAATATCACACCCAAAGCACATTGCCTGAAGGCAATGGAAGAGATGGGTAAAGTAAGAGAGGCTTAACAGAAACCAAGATGGTGGGACCAATCTCTCAGCCAACCTCTCCCTTCTAGAAACTCTAACTACATCCTCTTCCCACATTGATGACTTTAAAAGGACTCCAGTGGTCAGGATACTGTTGTGAGAAGGGCATTTTTATATCAGTGCTGTTTTTGGGGCACTGATTCCCAAGAGATCTCCTTCCTGAGGAGTGTTATTGTGCGCTGATGGAAGGTGTAACCCTTCATGTAGCAGAACAAAAGAGTCAGCACCAGGTCATTGTTCCACATAGCTGCAGTGTAGACATTCAAGTCAGATAGCAATGCACATCAGTGCTGTCATAGCTGACACTAATGTGATATTGAATTGCTGTTGTTTTATAATGTGTGATTCTATCATCCATCACACTTATATTTACCAATTTACATCCCTCCAGACTAACTATATTGCACACATATTATCATTTAGATCAGAGGTACAGATAGTTAAAAAAAAAAAAACACCTATGCCTGCAGGAACATTGTGTTTCAACTGCATTCAGGTATGCATTTGTGAGATTTGGAACAAGTCTGTTTGACTATAGAGCTGGTATGGAGAGTGCCAGGAGTCTCTCTCACCAAAGGCATATGGATGCATTATAATTGTGCCAGACCTCCCTTTCAGAAACATAATTTGCCTCATTATTTTATGTTATTATATATCAAAACATTCTGCCTATCATGCACTTACCAGATGGCATTCTATCACAGTAAGTTCAGAATAAAAGCTAATGCAGGGAGACTGTATGATCACACTTAGACCACCTAAAACCAAGTGCAAATTATTGGTTGTGTATTATACAAGGCAGTAAGGTATGCCAACTTTTAGTATACCACACCAGGGAAAACAGCATGATCATAAATCTGTATTTCTGTCTGAAGCCTTATTGTAGGTGGACAAGGAGAAAAAAGCAGGACATTGTCAGATTAAGTATAGGAAGTAAACACCACAACTTATCAAGTCTAGGCTGAACCACATTTACCTTTTTGATCGCCATGTGCTTATGTCCTATATGCTTGAGATAACAACCTTCCAGAACATCTTTTTTTTAAATGTGTTTTTATTAGTATTTATGGGAGAACATACACAAACACCCCTGTTCCCCCATTCCGCTCTCACCTTCCACGCCCCCGCCTCCCCAGGACAGCTGCCACCCTTCTTGCTTAGTCTTTAGATCAATTCTTGGTATTCCGGGTCTCATCTTTAAAATAAGTCTAACAATCGTTATCCTTGTGGACACCAGTTCACACAAATATCTTTCTTAAGGAAGTCCAAAACCATGTGCCAATCTTCCTTAAAGTTTTTCTGTTCTCCTTCAACAAAATAGGTTGCCCATTCCAAAGAGACGTAATGCCAAATCTTGGCCAGCCATTCCTGTTCTGTGTGCATCAGTGATTGCTTCCATCTCTGAGCTACCAGACCTAATGCTGACGCACTCAATTTCATAAATGCATTTCTCTGAGACTTTAATACTAAACCCTCCAAAACATCACCAACCCAACATCGTCTCCCCAAAACTCTTTGCATATTCTAGACCCAAAACCTTTCGTTCAATGCCACCTTAACACATTTCCAGAATGGTTTTATCATGGGACAGTCCCATTTTATCTGCCTCCATGTCCCACTTTCCTTGCAACCCCTGTAACATTTCCCGGACATTTTAGGTTAGTATTTCCATAGCTTCTCGGGCATCAGATGCCATTGTACCATAACTGTAACCCACATTTCTCGAATTTGAAATGCTCTCATAAGAGTACGTTTCCTCTGCCATACTTTTTGCCATTGCTTGTCCCTTATAGGGTTAATTAAGACGTTTCCCATTGTTTCATATACCCCCAGTGCTGCTGTATAGTCAAAGAATCTGTAAGTAATTTATAGAGTGCTCTGACCAAATGGAGGTCCCCGAGTTTGTACGTAAATATTTTTTGCAGCTTGTTTATTTCCCCTTGCCAATAGGCAATGTCTCAATTGTGAATATGTAAACTTTTCCATTTCAGGCAAGTCAGATGTCTGTTTACATTGCTGGAATGTTTTAATCTCTTGGCCCTCCACCATATCACCTATCTTATGCGACCCCACATCTTCCCAGCATCTAAAAAACACCTTGCTCTAATCTAGCTGCGAGCTGCCAGTTACGAAATAAGGGAGTAAATGGAGAGGGGCACGTTGTTATACCCACCCACTGTACTACCTCGTCCCATATGTCACCCAACAATGCCTTAATTTTTCTCTTGTACATGTTAAGGGGTCAGTCAACCTTAGGACACCAGGGGACTTCTCCTAAGGGGTTAGCAACCATTGCTTGATTCATCTGTACCCATATTTTCCCTTTATTTCCCCCAAACTTGTCATGTATTATCCGCACTTGAGCCGCTTGATACATTTTGACATCCGGGCCCCCATTATTCCTCTCGCAATGGGTGCCTTTCGCGGGACCCGGAGCGGGTACGTCCCCATTCCCATTTGAGCCCCCATAGGGCTCAACGGGAATGGGGAGGATGGTAGCAGCGGTACCATTGATAACGGTACCGTTGCTACCATCCTGTTCTGCTCGTGGGTGCCGCTCTGCACGCCTGGTCTGGTCTGAATGTGGTGGTAGAGTGATAACAGTGCTGGCATCACTGCCAGCGCCGTTATCACTGTACCGCCACTATCGTAATGAGGCCCATAGTCTCTAGCATGGTTCTTGTTCTAATTCTTCTGGTATATCTGAAGTATATAACGTAGAGTAATAGTCCATAAATCTTTACATTGTATCTTCAGTTACGGTGCTATAAGTATCAAAACCTGTTTTAATATGGAGGATGGCCCTTGTTTCCTTCTTCTTTTGCAATTGCTGTGCCAGAAATGTATCTGCCTTAGTTGCCTTTATATAATAGTGCTGCTTCAGAAATAATGAAGATTTCTCAATCTGGTTAGTTTGTAACAGATCCAATTGTCCCCTAATGTGTCAATATTCCCTCAGTAAGGTCACACCCCTATTTGATTCCATTCTGCTAATTACCCCCTTTAATTTTAATTTTAAGTCCCTTTGCATTAACTTAAGTTGTCTTTCTCGTTTAACCTTTATTGCAATTAGTTTGCCCCTCATCATTGCCTTAAAGTCATCACACGCCGCCTGTTCCTGTATTCCTGGTATTTTATTGGTTGCGAAAAACTCCCCAATTTTACCCCGCATCTCAGTGGTAATGACTGGGTTACCCAAAAAAAGATTTCGGATTTTCCAACACCAAAGGCCTGACCGGGGAAAATCCAATTGGATTTCTATTGATAATAAAGTGTGATCTGATAAATTAATTGGCCCCAACAAAGTGATTGATACCCATATATAATCTATCCGGGAAAAGGACCTGTGAATGTGGGAATAAAATGCATATCCTTTAGCCTCCTTCTGAATTTCTTTCCAAGAGTCAGCTATTCCTAGTCGGGTCATACTTGCACAGAGTTTTTTGCGATAGGCCCCTATGAGAGACATCTGCTGTTGTACTCCTATCCACCTTCGGTTTCCATGCTAAATTAAAATCTCCTGTTATTATAAATTGGCCTATTGCACATTTTTCTAATTTACTCAACACCGCCTGGAGGATTCCATCCTGTTCCACATTAGGGGTGTATCGTGTGGCTATCGTAAGTCTTAAAATCTCCAACTGAATACGAGTGAAAATATATGTACCCTCCTTGTCAACTTCTTTCACAACCATCTGGAGTCCCTTCATTTCCCTGAACGCTTGGAGAACCCCTCCCATCGTCCCTTTAATCCTTAATTTGTGCTTTCTTGGCTATATGAGTCTCCTGAAAAGCAACCATGTTAGGTTAACCTACCTTAACCATTACTTTACTTATTGAAACCGGTAAATTATACACCTAACATTCAATGACAACAGGTGAAGCACGCTTTTACCGCTCATATACATTTTGACACATAATGTTCCCACCTGGTTAATGTAAATGTTATTGTTAAAGGAAATTTGTACTGCGCACTATCACTACCGGAGTGGTCCCCTGACGCTTGTAGCAGTCCCCATCAACTAACCCCTGCTTTACCCCTGCCCCCTCCCCAACCCCTTCCATGCAACAAACCATGGGGGTTGAATCGGGTTACTCGCCGGGTAATAACTTGTGTGGATCAACTAGGTCCCATAAAACCCCTATCCTCCCCATTCCAAGTGCCAGAATCATCTCACACCAACCATGGCACCCATAGAACAATAATCTACCCCACAGGGGTATTTGCTCATCTTCGTCCAACCTGCCTCCTATAAATTCCTCCTCTCTGAAAGCCCAAGGAACCATGTATTTATTAATCTTTGCACAAAGATCATTCTGTTCATAGTCCCTCACGTCCATTTGAAGGCTTCTTTCTCGAATGTGGCCCTCAAACTCTTCTACATTCCCCGTATGTCTTTGATATCTCTTTCAGCAGGCCTTGTCGCTCACTCCCCTCCTCTTCCAATTTTAAAACCCTAAGACCTTCCTCACAGGTAGTGACAGAGTTTTGCTGTCGCTCCCACGCAAACAATAATACAAAAGGAAATGTCCATCTATATTTTACTTGAGCCTGCAATAGGACTCTGACCACTGGACCTATCAATCTCCTTTTTACCAGCGTAGCCTGCGCTAGTTAATGATGCAGCTGAATTTCCACACCATTCACTTTAACGGGGCTAGCCTTTCTAGTGTTACGCTCACCATGTCTCTGCGGAGGCGTTGGGGCATGGTTGGAGCCCTCAATGGAGTCGACTCCCTCAGACCACTTCTCTCCCCCAACAGCTGCCTCTTCATGGGCCTGGAAGGCTGGACCTGTTCCGGTGAGAGGGTGAGAGACAATGAGGCTAGCATGGTGGAGTCGTGGTCCCTTCCGCCCTTTCATGCCAGAATGTGGTGCGCAGAAGTTTACCCATGCAGGCTCATCTGATAGTATGTAAGGGCAAGCTCTCCGTCCTGCTTTCCTTCAGCAGGGGCACTGCGGATGGACCTAGTTACGTCACTGGTCCTGATTGCAGAGATCCAGACCGGCTGCGACCATTCCATCTTGAAGGTAAGTGTTCTTATGACTTTCGTATTGTCCGTGTGCTTGTAATGACACTTATTGGTCGTAAGGGTATGTTCTTTCTCCCCCTGTAGCAATGAAGATGACCCAGGAGCGCGTGATGGCACAAGGAAGCAGCTCCGGGAGTTTCCACCACTGGTAGGTAAGCTGGTGATTTCTGATACTGCACCAAGTTTGTAAATTATGCTGCTTTAACGGGTTAAAGTCCGTGCTATTGCTCACCTTGTGTCTTTTACTCTCTTTGCAGGTGCGGCAGGTTGGCGATGGCTGGAGGCCGGTATCTGGCTCCTGATGATGGTTGTAGACGTAGATTCACATGGAGGCAGCACCCGAAGAAGGTCCTAAGTCGATGGAATGCAGAACAGGTAAGGTTGTTGGGTTGTACCTGTCGAGGACTCCGGTAAGGTGAGTATGACTGTGGCCGAGTCAGGAGCTGATGGCGAGACTTCCAGTGATGAAGCGATCACAGGTAAGGCTTGCACTGTGACTGCTGAGTGAAGACAGATGGCAGTGCTTCCGTGCTTCCATGCTTCCAACGGTGGTGTGATCTCCGGTAAGGCGTGTGCATTGATTGTAGAGAGGAAGCGAGTGACAAGCCCCCCAGCGATGATGCTTTCCAGGGAAGATGGTCGAAGTGGCTGGAAGTGCGCACGTTGGGTCAGGTAGGTGGCGAAGGGTTCCGGAGACTGGGAGCGCACATGCTGGCTGGATCAGGTAGGATTCTTCTGGTTGACGGTGAGCGTTACGTTGCTGATGGCAAACTAAGCAAACTAACGCGAAGCACCAATGTTTTGGTGGGGCCGGCTTATATAGCCTGGCCCCAGCTACTCCCTGTAAGCTCTGCCTTGTGGCCCCACCTAGCTCCTCCTTCCGCATGTGCCTTCTCAGTGATAGTCGGGCCCCGCCCGGCCTTGCTGCACGTGCCCCTGATATTCTGTGTGTTGAGCACACTTTGAAATGAGCTTGGTTCTATATGCACCAAGACTGGGTCCATTGGGACCTTGTATGTGTTGGAGGATTAGGCTCTTGCCTAGTGACCATGATATCTAGCCGCCTGCAGTAGCGCCTCTTTTTTAATTTCCGTTGAATAGCTGTAACAACATTCCGAGGTCTGGCACCTGATTCCCCTCTTCTTGGACCTATTTGGTGAATTTGATTGAGGGTCACCTCTTCCCCCACCTCTAGCTTGAGCAGGTCAGAAAAAACGTGTTGTATTGTGTCCTTTAGATCGCAATTAGCTATGCTCTCGGGAAGATCTTTAATTTGTAGGTGTGGTGGACTTTTAGCTCTGCCTATTTTCCAAAATTAGACCTACCTCTAAAATTAGTAAGTGTGGCTTTTGTCCATAAAGTAAGATTATTGTACAATAGCCAGAATGGGGGCTTAGATTACATCTAAGAGCCAAACTAACCCTAGTCTCTCTGAACACACAAATAACACATATTATATATAGTTTACAACAGTTAATACACTCACTCAGATAGTGTTACAAAGTCATCTCCCCAAAAATGATTGGTTGCCCTGTACAGAGAAATCTAAAACCCTACACAGTTCATATCCTTATAACACAATCCCCTAAAAACCTATAATTACAAGGTTTACATTTTCAACACACCCCTCTCGAAAGACCTCTCCATATTTGGTGTCCGCCTTGCCTCTTAGTTACACAACAACACCATTCCTATCAATGACGCACACAGACCTACCCCAAAAATAGTGAGACAGAAAGACACGTAGATTCCATTTTGACCTATTCATGTTTGCTAATTGCATTGCCCAGACCAGTCCGGTGTCCGATTTTTATGATTTCTACATGGCTGACCTTTTCCTATTCACATGAGTTCCACCCACTCTCTGACAACAAAATCGTTCTCCTAAAATGTATTACTACTGGTCTCTGCAAGTGCCCCAGGAGAGCCACCTGGATCAAACAACCCCATTAATTCACAAGATGCCTATCTCTTACAACAATAAGCTCTCTAGTTCACCAGAGATCATATCTTCCCTTGCACTCCAGCAATCTGCAAACTGATTGCAGCTACTCCATTGATCAGCTTGAAAATCCTGTTCCCCAACTGCTGACGAAGCCTTTGCAAACCTTTGCTATGATGGTGAAACATCCGTCTGATCAATCCACAATGCAGAGACCCAAGATACACAGAGCAATCCCACCTAATATATTTCATATCTTTTACTAAATTCAAAAAACACTTCCTGTATATGTATACAATTAGGTGTGCATTTTATACCTATTATGATCTCCTATCAGGAGCACCATCATACAACTAAACTCCATGTGCCCATATTGATCACCTGCTTTAACCTGAGTATGGAGGGGACCTCCGTGTGACAATGTTTCATCGTTATGTTTCTGCGCGCATGCTTATCTACAAATGTATCACCTCCACACAAAATAAAACAAAGTAACCCAATTGTAACAATTATCCCATGTCCCAAAAATGTTGCAATATTTGTAGCAATTTGTGAAAGTGACGGAAAAGGTGATGATGACATATCCAGCCCCCAGTCAGTGGCATGGCATGCAAAGTTTGAATTTTTCCATTTTCCCAACATATTGTAATGTTAGATCTCCTCAAGCGATTTTTGAGATCTTCAGTCTGAATCTCCAAATTAACGTGGACGTCGCAAGTTGTTCAGTCAGGGTATCAATCTTGCGGGTATCTTCTACTAGTTCCTGTATGACACTTTCCCCTAATTCTGTTATTTCACCTTTCAGCTTCTGGTGAGAAATGAGCCAGTTCAGTTCTAATTAAAGCTGGGACTATATAGTCTCTGTCATTTGATCACTGAAGTCCTTAAAACATTGTTGAAACACTTTGTAGAGGAACAGCTGAATGCCTCTGCAGGAAGTTCCGCCCCTATTCTACCTATATGTTGGAAGCCAAAGGTTGCGACATGCACACCGCAAGTGATGGTGCCAATTCCATGAAAAGACATTGAGAAAAGTTATCCATTGAGAAAACCCTATTTGATGTACCCGCATAGAGATGACAATCTCTTGGAGGAAATCCCCAAAGGAATATGAAGATAGGAGAAAAGGAGGCTTGTGATGTCACAAGAAATGAGCGGGACGCACTGAGAAGAATGGCCGAAGAAGAACATGCATAGACCTTAAAGAATCTGCTGACGAAGTAGAGAATCGAATAAACGTTCAAATGCGGAATAAAGATTGAACGTGTGAAGAGCACTGCAGAAAATGCAAGCCATTTCAATAAAAATGTACTGATGCAACAATGCAAGTTGATTAAGTGATTTTAAAAGGCTAGCTATACGTAGTGAATAGACTGCAGGTGGTGCCGCCATTATATAGAATTCTGGACATCAGTGCCACATATTTAGTAAGCTCAGACCAGTGTAGAAAGAAGGATCAAAGGGCTGTCGCGCAGCAAGAAAACAGTTGAAAATTGAGGAAAGGCCTGGAATAGCTGTCTGGCCTGGTGTCAAAGGATGAAGCAGCCAAGAACCGGTTATCTATCCTTGAATAACAGTGAAGATGAGAAGCTGAATCAGCCCTTGTTAAGGTGCAAGAAAGAACACCATGAGTGCCAAGTTTATTAATTCAAGACAATTAAATGCTGAAAAACAGGCCAAAATACGGTTTCCTGTCACGCGAGTCAAGGATGCAAATGGGAGTTGGGAGTACAGACCTGGACTGTGATAAGAGTGTGCCTATACTCCCGTTTATTTTCAGGAGCAGTGATACTTTACAAGGAAAAGTTCAAAGACAATTTGAATTGCAGAAGGCATGAACGATGAGAGATGTTGGGCGAATCGAGTGGGGAGACATGGTGATAAACTGGCACTTGAGGTATGCTAGTGAGTCGAATGTTCCAGAAGGGTACAAGCGTGCCAACCAATTATAGAAGGCCCTATAATGAAGGGCCTTATAGTTTGATAGCCAGTGGTGCACCAGGTATCTAATAACTGAAGAAGATGACTTGCACTAGGGGTGGGCATAAGTTGGCCACCTGACTGTAGAGACCCAATCACAACCCTATCCCATAAAGAAAGTATACTTAGATGTTACCCTTAAGCCAATCACAATTCCCTGTAGGTTTTCTTAGTTTGCCACGTAGTATGATGTCATGTATGATAAATCATTGCTATATAAATATGTTTTTTATCCAAAATGATTGAGAGCACAATTGAACGTCTATTGGTGTCTGTTGTAACTCCCTGTTTTAGACAATTGAAAATAAAACAGTCAGAGGAGACATTTTTCCAACTTCCTGAGTCGGTCTGATTATTTGGTGTCAGAGTTATTCTGCATCCACATCCTTGTTTGACGTGTTACTGATTTACAAGGGCTCCTTGTGGGTTCAAGTGGTAGCATTATTGGATGGTTCAGACCAATTGACCTGTTGACTCCAGAGTTTCGGATGATCAGACATCCTCCAACATCTAGCTGGAAGATCGCAGGGTTTTCTGTGGAGAGTGGCTGAATAGAAAACTTGCAGGTAGAATTGAGACGGTGGGCAGGGTCCCTCTTTGACGAAATCCCTACGTGGTTTCCTCAGGCACATGTCGAAAGTGGTTGATTGGAGGAGGATATGATACGGAAGGCCTCTAGATGGATGAACAAATGGTGAATAGACTAAGGGGAATGGCAAACTGAGGGGATAGGGTTGTGATAATTTAAAAAGTAACGAGAGTAACAGGAGATTTTTTTGTGTAAAGATAGAGAGAGAAAGCCATAGAATCCTAACCCAAGTGGTTTTCGAAGAGATTGTCTCACACTCCAATCAGAGTGATTTAAGCTATGTGCAGGACAGATGGGCATAACGTGACAATCTAAACTCTGTAACTCAGGGTATTATTAGGGGCAGAAAATAAAAGTGATCACTAAGGTTTTTATGTAAAGAGTCAACTTGTATGTCTGTTTATGTATTTGCTTTAAACTAAGGTGTGGAGGAGCAACACAAATTGTTGTATGAGAACTGAGACAAGGTTAAAAAGTTATATTATTTATCTAAGGAAGTGGTTGGTGCCAACCCAGAGATAGGTAGAGAATATTGGAGAAATAAAGGTTTTGAGCAACAATTGTTGGGGGGCGCTCATGTTTGTTGTTTCTATAAAAGTATTTTGTAAACACTTGTAAGTATTGACAGTCAATTGAGACTCGTCACAATGGGAGACATCAATCCTCTGATGCATTTATGTAAGACATTGCTAAAGTAAATGCCCAAGCTCAAACAGTATAGTACGGAATGGGTGAAAGGCACGGCAGATAAGATGTGCATGCCATGGCCACTAGGGGGATCACTGTCGAACGGGGTATTGCAATAAATGACCATATATGTGCAGATTACGTACACAAAAGTTAGAAAAAAGATTAGTTATTTTAGGGCCTTGGAGGATGTACCAGGAAGTGAGGGGGGATCCGCCACCAGAAGAGTGGATGCTTAATCAGTGTAAGGAGGATTCTGTTGAGCCCTCAGCCCCCATACTTTGCCAGAAGTAAACAGCGATACTACAGAAGATGTAGGATTGTATCAGTTAAATAAAATAAAAGCTGCGACTGGGTATAGTAATCCGATATACAAACCGCCTTCTTATAGCAGTGACAATAGTCCAGAGGAGAATACGAGAAAAGAGATCTTTAAGATCTTGCAGGGAAAAGTGATGGAACCAATGTATCAACAGAGAAATTAAGAGATGAAAGGAGAAAAGAATAAAGCTGACGAGGTAACGCTCGCACAAAAAAAATGGATGGGAGGACAGATATTGCTCAAGCTAGATAGGAAAAGTATTAAGACAGTAAGGCAAAGAGAAGATCAGGACGAACAGGATAGAAAATACAGGGACCGAGAAAGGAGATTAAAGGAAGATGAGCATAAAAGAAATATCAGACAGAGGCGATAACAGTTGTATCAGGAGAATCAACAAAAGAAGAAAGAAAGGGGAGAGGAGCAAAGGTAGCATGACAGCAGGCAGAGAGCAACAGAAGAGCTGGATAGACAAGAAAGGAAAAAAGAATAGGAGGAACTGCAGAAATTAAAGGACACAAGAATACAGAGACAACAAGAAGGGGATAAAAGTGGAGCAGGAGCAAGGAGAGAGGAGACAAGACAGGAAGAGGAGCAAGCTAGACGGGAGGTGAGAAAGCAAAGAGAACTAGATGAAGAACTAGAACTTAAGAGAAGACAGCATGAGCACAATATTAATCTCATTCAAAAGAAGCTAATGGAGCCAAATCCAGCGATACAATGAGGCAGTATAGAGGAGGTCCTCCTGTTACAGGGAGCAATGTCAGGGCCATCTAGATTAGCCTTAGAAGCCAACTTTGACATAGGAAATATCAGAGACAGGATCGATAAGGCCTATCAAGAATTAAGGGAAGGTAGTAGATTAGGAAGCCAAGGGAAGGGAGATCACACCATGACGTTCAATCACAAAGCGAAACGAAGAGGAAAATCTGTTCAGCCTCGAGCATAGAGCCTTATCCTTAAGCAGACTGACCTTACATAATGGTGAAGGGTACTAGAGCCAGACTAGTTGGGGACTAGATTTGTCAGACGAAGAGAGGGAATCCTTCTCTGGGGAGGAGGGAGGAGGTGCATGTACCCCCGAGAGAAGCCTGCAAGCAGACAAGGAAGTATGATGGTCTGATCTAGAGCAACCAAAGGATAGAACACCAGACCCCATAGCATATCCAGAGTATCCCAAAGGATGATAGTAAAGTGAGAATGTAGAATCAGCACCATATGTGAGCAGGTTAAGATCATTAAGGAGAAAAGGCATGTATTGCTACCTGCCAACCCTTAGTGCACTCCAAAGGGAATACAATCCCCAAAATTCATTAGTGTCGCAGGCACGCGAGGTCTAATAAGAGTCCCACTGCTTGCTATTACAAATTTCAATGTGGTTATAATTTCTTATGTTGGGATTTGAAGTGCAGGTTACGATTATTGCCAGGGAGGAGGCAGTCAGGAACCATTTTCCCTACTATTGGTAGGCAGATGATGAGAGCTGATTGCGGGTTAGGGTTTACACAGTTTCCTTTTATGGAAAAAGGGGGAGCAAAACCACAGTACTTTCCATGGTCACAGATGGACAAGGATAATTTAAGATGCAAGCTTCTGAGTTTGACATCGGATGTGGGAAAATGGATTTATGAATAGGAAGAAATTACAGGAGCAAACACGCTAGCCATAGGATACATTAAGAGTATCTTAGTAGCTATTCTTGGGGAAAGAGCTGATGACAAATAGCAGAGAACAGGCTATTTGAGTGTGACAGCACAGAACACAGCACACAATAGAGCGCTGTTCAATAATTGCAGAGCAGATGTCTGGAGGGCTCTCAGGGTACATTACCCTGACACGTCAGAAATGGGTGCAATCATGACACGTAAAATGAAAGAAGATGAAGATACACTTGCTTACATTCAGGATATTCAAGGGCACTGGACCCTTGAAACATGGGAACGGTGAGAAAAAACTGTGGCATTATTTTACCACATTCTATGTCAAGGGTTGCCTGAGCAAGTGCAGAGGCAAATGAAAAAGCAAGTGGGACTGGAAGCAAAGTCATGGGCAGAAATACAATTGACAATAGTGCATCCCTGTCATCTGTTGCAGGACAAAAACAAGAAGAGGGAAGAGGTTAGGAAACTTGAGGAAGCCAAGATAGTTCAGAAGAAATTGTCAAAGTATGCTATAGAAGGGGCAGTATTGACAAGCGGAGAAGGACTAGGAGTATAGCAATCAGCAGGTACATCAGAGGCAAATAATCAGTGCCCGAAGGACCAAGGAGGGTATGGGTTTGTGCCACGAGGCATGGGATACAGAGGAAAGGGTGGATTCCAGAACAATCATGGTGGGTTTCAGTATGCACAGAATGAGAATCAGAATGTGTAAGGAGATTTCAACCAAGGGTGACTTGTTAGAAGAGCTCCTCCTGTATGTTGGACTGGTGGGATGACAGGACACATTGTGCACATATGCTGGAGCCAAAGGTATGTGCAGAATGTTCACTTCTCATGAGGGGCGATAGCTTATCCTCCATCATATAGCTTAGAAGCTGGGAAGGGTTTGTCCAAGATCAGACAGTGTATCAGGCACCGCAAATTCAACAGGCACAGCAATCACAGCAATTACAGCAAGCACAATTGAATCCACCACAAGGGCAGTCACAACACACCCCTATGCAGATGCAGCAAAATGCAAATACGGGACAATTATTGACACCTAGAATAGGGGGTGTCACTGTGGCAGGAGGAAATCATTTCATGGGTAAAGGGGAACGCATGTATCCACAATAGGATGGCCCACAGGAAGACTTGATGTGTTCAGTACTATCAGTGACACCAGACCCCCAAGACGAACCAAGGGTCGATGTGACTCTAGGAGGCTGCGGCTACTCATTCATGTATACGAGAGGGAAAATACCCAATGTCGGGAAATGCAATGAATGCTCAAGTGTTCTCTGGAGCTTTGAGTCAAGTTCCTTTTACTGATGACTTAACAGTCTCAATGGGAGAATGTGACAAGTCTTTCCATTGTTGTATTCACTGCAGACAACAGTTAACATTTTAGGAAGAGATTTGATGAGAAAACATAACATAATGATCTCTTTTACTAACAAAGGGATAGTGTGATCCAGTCCTGGAATACATTAAATTAATGTGGGTGAATCGATATTGGCAATCACAGGGCAAATGACTCTGAGAGGCGTTCCAATAGAGCCAGAGGATTTTCTTTAAGGGTTGAGCATTCCATTGACATGGCTACCTTGCTTAGTGGGAAGGACTATGAGAATACCTTATGAATGTTTGTTTAGACCACAGATACCCATGGATGAAGAAGGGGGACAGACCATCCCTATAGAATTAGATGCAGCCATAGTACAAAGGGAAATGGCGATGCTCGAAGGAACGGATGATGAGGGTAGACCATGGAGAACAGTGATAGCTATGGAAGAAGAGAATAGAATGACTGATGCCACTGACAATGACATGTTAAGAGATGACCCAGCAGATGATGAAGTAGTGTTCTTTATGAGCATTACATATTGGATTCGAATAGAGAAAATGGAGATCACACAGCAAATGGTGATAATGTGGCAGCGCACACCATTTTGTGATGAAGACTTGGAGAAAGTGGCACTGTAGGCTCTTATGATGTAAGCCTATTGAAGGGGGTAGGAGAAGTTAAAATAAAGCTGAAACCAGGAGCAATTTTACCTCAAGCAAGACAATACCCAATGTCTCGAGAGGTGGATGAGGGTATATTCAAGACTATCTCAGCACTGATGGAACAAGATATCCTGGTACCGTCAGAATCATCATGCAACACTGCGGTGTACCCTGTGAAGAAATTAAAGGGTGGGTCATGGAGATGTATACAAGAAATGAGACTGATTAACCAGATTGAAGATGCAGAATTTCCTTTAGTTCCTAATCAGGTGAAAATACTATGCAGTATCCCAGTAGAAGCTCGATATTTTACAGTGATCGATTTGAAAAATGCATTTTTCTCAATTCGGTTGCACAGCGACTCACAAGACTTAACTTAATTTGCGTTTCACCAGACTTGTCTGAAACATACCTGTTTGCCGCAAAGGTACTGTGAGTCCCCGTCGATCTTTAATAGAGTCCTACAGATGGACCTAGGTGTAAAGACTGGTAGGAGGTGTCTGTACTTCCGCTCTCTAAATGGTAGAGGAGAGGCACAGAGTACCCCTGCCAAGATTCTCTATTATTGCTACGTGGTTGAGCAATCAAGGCCTAGCTTCTCAGTAGGTGATGCAGGCTGGTTCTTAAGTACAGTGTAGTCCCCGAACCCCCACGAAGGAATGTCCAAACACTATATTACTGAAAATACAGTCTTTAAATAATTAATATTCAAAGGTATGTACACGATCACAATAACGCACTTTGTACTCGGAAGTCAATAATGATAAATATATACAATTCTAAAGTGGTACCACCAATGTTATCGAATCTCATTAAAGTGCTTCAACTGTACGGTTAAAATGTCACATGGATCAATAACGAGGAAACCAGCAATAGAAATAGGAAGGAACGCAAGATGGTTGAAACAGTAGGCAGAATGCTGACCCCGGTCAGGAGGCACAGTTCTGTGTGGAGATCCCCCCACCTGGGCAACCTGCAAATACAGATAAATAGCACAAGCCCAGTCCATATGTTCAATAGTCCAACTTCCTCCTGTTAAGGTTTTACCCCCTCAATGTACCTGGTGGAGTAGAGGTCTCCGACGATGCGTCGACCGATCCTTCTTGAGTGACTCCCTTTCAGGCAGGAGCCACAGATCGCTGAGAGGTGTCGAGGACCTCAGCGTTCAGTGTCGGGGAATCGATGGCCCTTCTTCAGTGCACTCCCATTAAGGCGGGAGTCACAGGTCGTCGAACGTCCGACGGTGAACAGGTTGAACTACGGCAGTGAAGTGGCAGCTGTGTTCCTTGCGGTGCTCGTCGACGACAGAGTGTTGGCGTCCTGCAAGGAAGAGGCGTGCGGGGCACCTCGGTGACAATAGTTCTGGACAGCAAAGAGATGATGAAGAACAGTGGCCGAGCAAGGGCGTCGAGTCGTCGGCGTCTCTGTGGTCTTTAGGTGGCGGGAAACCCACCAGAGGATGCTCTCCGGCGCGTCGACGGTCAGGCTTTCTCCAGCGGGAGACAATCAGATGACAATGCAGGCGAGAGCGTCCGATGATCAATTGAAGTTCTTAGGCAAACGGGAGCACGGCGGCTCCGGTCGGCGACGGCGGTCGTCGACAGTGGCGGACAACAGTCCGAGTGCTTTTCCTTGGAGTTCCACAGCAGTCCCCGTATCAGGTCGGCAGCCTGTCGAAGGTCTGTCTACCAGGGAGCTTTGGCAAAGTTCAGCTGTGCATGATGGTCCATCGTAGCTCGGGAAGAGGGCACCTTACCAGGTCCTCTCTGGGTCGTCCTTGGAGGCACAGCAGCTTTCAGATTGTGAAGGATAGCAACAGCAAATTCTTCTCGTCCAGCAGGGCTTCAAGGTCAAGCGTCAGTTACTCCAGTTACTCGTGGAAGTGGACTTCAGCTTCTGAACATGATTCCTAGCAGTGAGAGGTCCCCAGATATACTGTTGATCTCCCGTTCATTCCGCTGGGTCAAACTCAAGCATCCAATCACGACTACGGCATTCATGCAGGCAGACAGCCAATCATGCACAGGAGGTATTCAGGCCATTCACTTCTCTCCAGACACTCACAACAAATTATGTGTACCGAGCCATTCAACACTCCAAGCTGCATTCATACCAGTTTCGGGCAGGGTTGTCTCAGTCATTGTGTCAACCACCAGATACTAGACAGCCACAGCACAGAATACATATTCGTCACACACTCTATTCACCCAGGTCCCACCCACAGGAGGAACCCACAACATACAATTACCGGGAAGGCTCCAGCTAGTCTGGCCGGGCCTTCACAACAACACCATATATGGCATTTCCACCCAACAACCAGTCAGGGGGAAGGGACAGAGTCAGGGCTTCCCAGGAATTTGAGAAAACAAGGTATTGGGTAATAGAAAGCAAGAGGCCACAGGGGCCATCTTTTTTTCCATCAGGAATCAACTGATCCCAATAGCAGGGCCGGGGTATCCCAAAATGGAGGATACTCCGCACACCTGTCAATGTCAGCATGGAGCTGCCACCAGCCCATACCCTGCTCTGCGGGCCATCCACAGGTGCCCAAAAACATACACTAGGGGCACAGGGTTGTACCCCCACGCATGGGTGCCATAAGGGTATCCCACGGGTCCGTTCACCAAACCGAAAAGAGAGAGAACTGCACCGCCAGGAGTCCCACATGAACTCCTGTGTGGAAAACACAACAGAACACACAATAAAAAGCAGTAAATGACAAGGATATGGAGGCCCTGTCCCTCTGATGCATTTCCAGCATCAAATTCGCCCCCCCCAGACTGAGGTGGAGGGTGCCTAATCTCCCACGGGATAGACACCCTCATCCAGTCGGTCAACATACCTTCTGGAAAGGCCATCTGCATTATCGTGACTCTTCCCTGGTCTGTGCTATATGGGGAAGTCTATCCCTTGCAGGCTAATGGACCACCTGAGCAGTTTTGGGTTTTCACCCTTCATCTGCATAAGCCCCTTCATGGGCTTATTATCTGTTTGGACCTTGAAGGTAGACCCCGTAAGGTAGGGCCCAAAACACCTAAGGCTCCAAACTATACTAAAACATTCCTTTTCAACAGTAGCCCACCTAAGTTCTCTACGCTTGAGTTGTCTACTGATGAATATGATAGGATGTTCTCTCCCTTTGTCATCTAACTGGGACATGACAGCTCCAATTCTGGTGTCGCAGGCATCCGTCTGGACGATAAAGGGTTGGCTGTAGTCAGGCGCACACAACACGGTTGCCCGACACAGACTTTCTTTCAAGCCATCAAAGGCCCTCTGACAGTCTTCAGTCCAATTGACCTTCCTAGGCTGCTTCGGTGAAGTCAGAGCTGTCAGTGGTGCAGCTATGGTTCCATAGTCTGCCATGAAATTGCGATAATACCCGGTGAGGCCCAAAAAGGTTCTCACCTGGTTTTGAGTAGTGGGAGTCTCTCACTCCTGTACATCCTGTACCTTACTGGGGAGAGGTTGGATTTTACCCCCTCCTACCTCATGACCAAGATACGTGACTTTCCCCTGAGCTATCTGGCACTTGGTGTCCTTGATAGTGAGGTTAGCCCTTTTTAAGGCCTGCAACACTCTACCCAGATGTGTCAAGTGCTCTTCCAAAGTGGAACTGTAGTCGGCAATGTCGTCTAAATAAGCCATACAAAAGGCTTCCGGCCCACTGAGAGCATGATTGACCAATCTCTGGAAGGTGGCAGGGGCTTTCTTCAGCCCAAAAGGCATGATCCTAAACTGGTAGAGTCCCTCTGGTGTTGAGAACGCCGTCTTTTCCTTGGCATGGTCCATCAGAGCTATTTGCCAATAGACTGAGGTGAGGTCAAAGGTGCTCACAAATTTGGCAGCACCAATGGTGTCCACAAGCTCATCAGCCCTGGGCAATGGGTGCGCGTCAGTTTTGGTGATGGCATTGACTCCTCGGTAGTCCACACAGAACCTCCAATCCTTGGTACCTGCCTGGGAACTTGCCTTGGGGACAAGGACCATGGGACTGGACCAGGGACTGGTTGAGGGTTCAATAACACCCAGATCCAACATCTTGGCGACCTCAGCCTGGATGTGGTCCTTAACCGTATCTGACATTCGGTAGCTCCTGCTCTTGACAGGCACGCTGTCACCAGTGTCAATCTCGTGCTTAAACCACGGTGTAAGGCCTGGCGTCAACGAAAACAAAGAGAAATACTGCTGGAGCAACGTCCTGCAGGCCCTCTGCTGCTCGGTTGTCAAATCTGGAGAAAGATGCACTCCCTCCACTGAGCCATCCTGAGGGTTGCTATGCAGCAAATCAGGAAGGGGCTCACTCTCATCCTCTTCTTGCTCTGAAGCTAGCAAGAGACATGAAACTTCTGCTCGCCTGTGGAAAGGCTTGAGCCTATTGACATGGAATACCTGAGGGGCTACCCCTGGGACTCCCATGTCAACCAGATAGTTTACCTCGCCTATCTTGGAGATTATCCTGAAGGGTCCAGTCCATTTATCTGCCAATGCCCGAGGCTTGGAAGGCTCCATCACGGGACCTCCTGTCCCGGAGTCTAATCCACTCGCGATGCTTTAAGGTCATGCCAGTATTTGTTCAATTCCTGGCGGCCTTGAGATTCGCCGTTGCTTGACCAATCATCTGTGTCATCCTCCGTCTGAGGCCTAATACATAGTCCCCCACTTGCTTGGCGGGACCAGGACGGTTGGCTTCCAAACCTTCTCTGATCAAGGCGAGGGGCCCCCTCACTGGATGTCCAAAGAGTAACTCAAAGGGGCTGAAACCAACACCCTCTTGAGGTACCTCTCTGTAAGCAAACAGCAGGCATGGCAGGAGGAGATCCCATTTCCTCCTTAGGGGCTCTTCCAAAGCACCTAGCATGCCCTTGAGAGTTTTATTAAATCTCTCAACCAGACCATTGGTCTGGGGGTGGTAAGAGGTGGAGAACTTGTAGGTTACCCGCACACTTTTCCACATGGTTTTCTTGTAACTAGACATGGAGTTGGATCCTATGTCAGAGACAACCTCCTTGGGGAATCCAACACGGGTGAAAATGCAGAGGAGAGCCCTGGCAACCACCTTGGCAGTAACAGTCCGAAGTGGTATAACTTCAGGGTACCTGGTGGCATGATCTACCAGAACCAGGATGAACCGATGTCCACCTGACGTGGGAGGGTCAAGGGAACCGACAATGACGATGCCCACCCTCTGAAACGGTGTGCCACCACTGACAATGGCTGCAGAGGGGCAATGACACTGCCTCCAGTTTTGCCAGACAACTGACAAGTTGGGCAGGTCCTGCAGTGGGACTCCACTTCTACTCCCATCCGAGGCCAGTAGAAATGGGCAGAGAGCCTCTGCTTAGTCTTCTTGGTACCAAGATGACCAGCCAAGGGCACCTCATGCGCCAACTGCAATAAGAAGGGCCTGTAAACCTGGGGTACCACCAACCTCTTGAGGGCACCAGTTTCAGGCTTAGTGGGCTCACTAACAAGGAGCTCACCCTCCCAATAAATTCGGAATGTCCTAGGCACTTCTCCTCGTGCCTGGGACAGGGCCTGTTTCCTCAGACCCTGGAGAGAGGGACACTCTCTCTGTCCTTTACAGAAGTCTGCCCGGGAGGGTCCCCCTTCAGCTAACAAGCATTGAAGGTCGGGATGATCCTCCGGGTTGAGAACCTCTCCCACAGGAGAGTCTTCTGGCTCTTCTCCCACAGGAGTTGAGATGGGGTTTACCACTGGACCCAGCTCGTCCGGCGCATGGATCCCAATGGGCGCTGTAGGAACAGCAGGAAGAGAAGGAGCTCCCTCCACAGAGGGGGCCTTCTTGCTCTTCCTTCGTGTTGCCTTAGACCGCGCCTTCAGCTCAGGTACCTGACTCACAGCCAGATCCGGTGTCACCTGTGATCTAGTGACCGCAGCAGCAGTCATGGGAAGACCATCTGCGATCAATCCCATCTCTTCTAGATCGTTACCTAACAGAATGTTAGCAGGGACATTGTCCTGAACCAGGACAGGAAGCTTTGCTGTCTTGTCTCCAATTACGAGTGTGACTCGGGCTACAGGCGATAATTTGGGAGGCCCACCAGCTAACCTGGTGGTTCTCAGAGGAGCATCTACATAGTCCTCTGGCTTGAGCGGGGTCCTGTCCACCACTGTCATGCTTGCCCCAGTGTCTCTCAAACCAGTAGAAGGCTGGCCATTCAGGAGGACACTTCTCAAAAATCTATGGGTGTTCTGTGGGATAGTCGCCAGTACTTCTGCGTACTGGTCCCAGGCCCCAAGGGACACTAAGGAAATCTCTATGGGAGCACCAAATGTGATCCCTGTAGAGGAGGGGAGGACAGTGGCCTCCACCTCAGACATGGGGTAAGGGTAGGTCAGGCTGACAGCCTGTACTCCGAGTGCCTTACCTTTACACTTGGAGTCACCCCTTTTGTTATCCAGAGCCCCACAGTCCCAACAAGTGCCGGAAGTGCGGGGTACGGTACTGGAACCACCGGGAGCCTGCTTTGCAGCAGATGGACCACTACTCTTATTCCCACCTACAGAGGACTTCCCCCACTAGATTCTTGGGTCTTAGGAGAGGAGGGTTTAGGTGTATTCAACTGTGACTGCTTTTGGGAGTCCTCAGCTTTCTGAGAGGCCCCCTTTTCTTTGTCCTTGTCCTTCCCACTGGAGTCCTTAGGGGACACCCGGTGGGAGACCCACTTGTCAGCCAACCTAGCCAGCTTAAAGGGATCCAAAATGTTCTGGTCAGCAAAATACTGACGCAGCTCTGGTGAACAGGCTTCTGAAAAATGCTCAAAAAACAACAGGTGGGACAATTCAACAAAAGTTTTCACCTTGTAACCATCAATCCACCCCATGATATTCATGTGCGCAGCACTCACCCAGTGAACCCAAGACACATTCTCTCTTTTCTAAAAATCCCTGAACCTTTTAAGGTATTGGGTAGGCGTCTTGCCAAACCTGGCAATCAAAGCAGATTTCATACACTCATACTGTCCCCTTTCTTCCACACTCAGCTTTAGAATACAGTAATATCCAGTTTGAGGCACCCTGCTTAGCAAACACTTAGCCCAATCTCTTTTGTCAACATCATGAATTGTGCAAGCCATTTCAAACGCTTCAATCCATTGGAGGATATCAGAACTCTCCGAAAACACACCAACCAAATCCTTCATAAATTTAGTTGCCGGGGACCTGACACTCTCACTGGGTTTCGCTGAAGTGTCCAATCAAGCTTTCTCTAGCTGGATTCTCTGACATTCAGTGTCCTTGTCTTTGAGTTCAAGATCCCTATTCTTGAGTTCAAGATCCCTATTCTTGAGCTCCACTTGTTGAGCCAACTCCTCCTTCTTAAGCTCAGCTTCTATTTCCAACTTGCGATATTGAAAGGCCAATTTCATCCTTAATAACTCAAACTCCAATGTATTGCTGGGGTTCGGAACAGAGGCAGCAGGAATGGCGGCATTCCCAGAAACAGACTCAGTAGAAACCCCAGGGGCAGAGTCCTCATTGGTTGCATTCCCCCCTTCATCAAGAGTTTCACCATCGGTCTGGTAGTCCACCAGGGCAGCTATCAGCTCCGCCCTAGACTTATCTACAAAGTCTACCTCCCTGGCTTCACAAGCACTCTGGAGAGCCTCTAAGCTCTTCCGAGTCAATTTACCATTCACAATAGACTCCATTGCTTGTAATGCAGTTATTTTGTACACACCCAAACCTTAATCTAATAAAGTGCAGATATTTTGTAACTGGCACGGTTATACACTGAGTCTTAAAACCATAAGCCTCCCACCGCTGCCACCTGTGTAAAGACTGGTAGGGGGTGTCTGTACTTCTGCTCACTATATGGTAGAGGGGAGGCACAGAGGACCCCAGCCAAGATTCTCTATTATTGGTACGTGGTCAAGCCATCAAGGCCTAGCTTCTCAGGAGGTGATGCAGGCTGGTTCTTAAGTACAGTGTAGTCCCCGAACCCCCACAAAGGAATGTCCACACACTGTATTACTGAAAACACAGTCTTTATATAATTAATATTCAAAGGTATGTACACGATCACAATAACGCACTTTGTACTTGGATGTCAATAATGATAAATATATACAATTCTAAAGTGGTATCACCAATGTTATGGAATCTCATTAAAATGCATCAACTGTACGGTTAAAATGTCACACGGATCAATAACGAGGAAACCAGCAATAGAGATAGGAAGGAACACAAGATGGTTGAAACAATAGGCAGAATACTGACCCCGGCCACGAGGCACAGTTCTGTGTGGAGATCCCACCACCTGGGCAACCTGTAAATGCAGATATATAGCACAAGCCCAGTCCATATTTTCAATACTCTCACTTCCTCCTATTAAGGTTTTACCCCCTCAATGTCGACCGATCCTTCTTGAGTGACTCCCTTTCAGGCAGGAGCCACAGATCGTCGAATGTCCGATGGTGAACAGGTTGAACTACGGCAGTGAAGTGGCAGCTGCGTTCCTTGCGGTGTTCGTCGACGACAGAGCGTTGGCGTCCTGCAAGGTAGAGGTTTGCGGGGCACCTCGGTGACGATAGTATCATGATGCCTACTCCCAGAGAACCAGTCCAGGATCAGCGTCCCCAGAAGCAGACATCATGTTCCCGGGGAAAAGGCCAGCAACCCCTAGTAGGGGCCCTTTGGACACTGTCCTGGCGCCTTTTGGCGCCAGGCTCATTTTGGACCTCAGTCCTAGCGCCATAGGCGCCAGGCTCATAAAGGGAGTGTTTTTGTGAACTTACCTGATGCAGACCGTGCTGCCAGATCCAGACCTCTTTGAGGCCTGAAAGGGACTATTTTACCTGTGGGACTATTTTGCCACTCGGGCGTGGCCGGGGAAGAATACGTACCTGGAACTACTTTGGGGGCTATTTAACCACGCCCAGACAGCAGCTCACGCTTTGCGTTGTTCTGCACCTAGCAGCTGGACGCTCACCGTGTCTGCTCCTGCATCCTGACTCCAGCCACGCCCGCCTCCATCCTGGAACACCTGAAATGAAAGAAGAGAAGGGAAAAGGTGAACAGAAGAACATTACCTGCTTCTACCCGGAGTCCGAAGTCATCACGCCGGCGATCCTAAGGGAAGACATTTATTTTAAAGAAGCATCGCGTTGCTCGCTGCAGCGCCCCGTTCCACTCACCTGTTCACTAGGCATCTCCGTGCTCCTTAGCGACCATCTGCACGATCCGCCGCATACCTGCGCCTAAGGGGGAAGAGAAGAACAAAAGGTGAGCAAAAGGAACTTATTGAGTAAAGTCAGATTTTTGCCATAAGACTTACCTGATTATTGTTGGGAGAATCTTTCCACATCTCGGGTCAGTGCCGCTTCTTCGGCAGTACCATACCCCGGACCTATGGGGAAATAAGACACACGCATTAGTGGGCGAATATAAGGACATTAAAGGAACCACCCATCATAAACCCACCTGAGTTTACCTTCTGCGAATTGTTTCCTCTACGCGAAATCTTCACTCAGCACCTGTGATAAAAGGGATAAGAGATGGACTACTGAATATAAAGGCAAATAGAAAAGGAGGCCAACTCTTGAACTTTTACAACAGTATACTTACGGCACCTTGCCAGGAAAGTCAAGTAAGCTTGGATCCTCACCAATCCGAACACCAGTGAAGTAACTGGATATAATCGCACCCCTGCACCAGAAGCAGGATGGAGAGCTCATCCTTTCAAACCCTAAGGTGAGAGTTAACAGGGAATTTCGGAGGTGGTCTGAGGAGAGTGAAAGAGGGAAGTGGGAGGCTGATGCGCTACTCCGTAGGTAGTTAATCCCCTTTCTCCAACTGCAGAAGGATTCTCCTGCGAGTCAGACAAGCGAGATTTGGGGGTCCTGTCCAGTCGGTCTCCCTATTTCTGCGCATCACCTTAGAAGAGGCCGCAGCAGTCCAGACCTGTTCAGCATCTCCGTGGGAGTCAGGTGAGTGTTACAGAATGCAAAGCCTTCCTACAATTTCCCACCCAGGCGCTATGGAGACTTCCGAGACTGATCAGTTGGCCCACCTATTGGGGGAATTACGGGCCGAAGTGCATTCCGCTCGTCAGGAGACTAACGCTCTCAGGAGAGAACTAATTGTATCTAAGGAACGAACTGATGACCTTGCCAGGCAGCTATTGCAAGGTCAGGCTGGACAAACTCCCCTACCAGGTTCAGGGGGTATTCCCGCCCCAGTGGTTTCAAGTAACCCAGTGCAAATTAATCTACCTGGAAATATGCCGTTGGCCCCACCTTAACATTTTGCCGGGGACCCCAAAGGATTCGCCATATTCATGAATCAATGCCGATTGCACTTCCTCTGCAGACCTGGGGCCTTTCCTAATGACCAAACCAAGGTAGCTTTTGTATTATCATATCTCAGCGGCTGTGCTGCCGATTGGTCAGTTCCACTGGTTACTCAAGATGACCCAATATTCCGGGATTTTCAAGGCTTTCAGACACGCATTGAAAGATTATTTGCTCCGCACTCTCAGGTACAGGCCCTGGACAACGAACTTCTGTCCCTACGACAGGGTAACTAGGATCTCTTAGCCTATATCGCAACCTTCAATAGGTTGGTTGTGGAGACTGGGTGGCCAGAGGATAAAAGAATCACGTTATTTCATCGAGGTCTACGTGGAGAACTTAAGGATGTCCTGGCCCAAGTTGTAAAACCGCCCCAAGACTGCATGGAATATATAGACTTAGTGGTCCAATTAGATCACAGGCTTCAAAACAGAAAGGCAGATCGGTCCAAGTTTGAGACACGGGTGTTGGTCAAGACTCACGTTAACCCCAAGGGTGCCGATGTTTCAGAACCTATGCAAATTGGAGGGGTTAAAGGACCTTTAACTCAAAAAGAACTTGAAAGAAGATGGCAGATGCGATTATGTCTTTATTGTGGGGCTTCTGGACACTTTTTACGAGATTGCCCAGTAAAACCGCCCAAGAAGGCGGTAGGAGCCGCGGATAAGAACCATATGGAACCTGATTCAGGAAACGACCACGCCCGACAAGTGTAGGGGTCCGCTTGCTGAGCCTGAAAACTAACTCGCAGACTTCACACTTCATCATGCCAATGGTCCTCATAGATCCGGAACAGCCTGGGCGGTTGCATGCAATAAAGGCATACATCGATAGTGGGGCTATAGGAAACTATGTGGATCGTGAATTGGCTTCCAGGATCAACCTCCCTCTTCGTCCTAAAACCAGTAAAGAGGTCATCACCACAGTAGATGGAAACGAAATCGCCTCTGGGCCGGTAACACATTCCACTGCAGAGGTGACACTAGTGGGTCAGGACGGGCATCGGGAGGCTGTTGTGTTTGACGTAATCAAGGCTCCACAGTTTCAGGTAATTCTAGGAATCCCTTCGTTAGAAACACATAATCCTCGAATTGACTGGCGAAAAAGAGGATAACCTTTCCGGATTGTGCACAAACCTGTTATCCAGGAAATCCAGATATAGGCCTTGCTACAGTAACCCCTGCCACTTTGCAAATACCGCCGGAATACCAAGAATTTCAAGACATCTTTCAAAAGGAACAGGCCAACACATTACCCCCTCACAGGTCGTACGATTGCCAAATCGATCTGATGCCTGGTGCACAACCCCTTTGTAGCAGGATTTATGCTCTTACTGAACCCGAGAATCTTCATTTGCGACAATATTTAGATCAGTACCTAGCCAATGGTTTAATTCGCCCGTCAAAGACTCCTGCATCCTCGGCTTTGTTCTTCGTGCCAAAAAAAGAAGGCGACCTCAGAACTTGTATCGACTACCGCGCATTGAACCAGATAACTTTTAAAAACCTTTACCCTTTGCCTCTGATCCCTGAACTTCTTGACCAGGTGAAGGATGCCTGCATATACACCAAGTTAGATCTCCGGGGGGCTTACCATCTGGTGCGAGTAAAGGAAGGCGACGAATGGAAAACTGCCTTCCGCACCAAATATGGACTATTCGAGTACCAGGTGATGCCTTTCGGATTGTGCAACGCACCTGTTGCCTTCCAAAACTTCATGAACGATGTCCTTCGGGAACTCATCGATGTTTGTGTTGTCGTATATATCAATGACATACTTGTGTACTCCTCTTCGGAATCTGATCACAAAAAGCACGTCAGGGCAGTTCTTGAGAAATTGCGCCAACACAACCTGTTTGCAAAACTTGAAAAATGTGTTTTCCATACCACAGAAGTCGAGTTTTTTGGTTTCATCCTGACACCTAAAGGAGTCCGAATGGACTCGCGAAAAGTGGATGCCATCCTCAAATGGCCATCGCCTAGCTCTGTTAAAGGCGTTCAAAGCATGCTTAGCTTTGCCAATTTCTATCGCAGATTTATCCTGGAATTTTCACGTATTGTACAACCCATCACTGCACTCTTGAGGAAAAATAAACGCTTCGAATGGTCTGAGGAAGCCGAACAGGCCTTTCAGGAATTAAAAGCTAAATTTACCTCCGCACCTGTATTGAAACACCCGCGTCCAGATCTCCCATACATAGTCAAAACCGACACATCCAGCTTAGCCATGGGAGCTGTCCTGTCTCAAAGAGATCCCAAAACTAACCAAGTGCACCCCGTAGCATTTTGGTCCAGAAAATTCTCGGCACCTGAGGTTAATTATGCAATCACCGACAAAGAGTTATTAGCCATTAAGTCCGCTTTTAAGGCTTGGAGGCATTATCTTCTTGGCGCTAGACATGCCATCACGGTGATCACTGACCAACGGAACTTGCAATATTTGAAAACTGCCAAAGCTCAATCATCACGTCAGCTCTGATGGGCTTTGTTTTTTGCTGAATTCGATTTTGTAATTACCTACCGTCCTGGCAGCAAGAGTGGCAAAGCGGACGCTCTATCCAGAATAGGAATGGGAGAAACAGATACAAACTCAGAACCTGTACCGATAATTCCCGAACAAAGAATTCTGGGCATGACCTCTTTACAAACACTGGAAGACATTCAAGCTAGAGTTAAACAACTCCTGGACCCTACAGCCTTGCAGGATTGGATTCAAAAGGGGTCTTACTTTACTGTCAATGATGATCTACCTTACTTCCAAGGGCGCTTATTTCTACCACACAAAGAATTACAAGAACTGGTTATTTCTCATTATCATGATACTCTAATAGAGGGGCACCCAGGTATTGCCAAGATGGAAGAAAAGGTTAAATGACAGTTCTGGTGACCCTCTTGGCGAAAAGGGCATTAAATCCTTTGTGATGTCCTGTCGTGTTTGTGCCCAAAATAAAGGTAAAGAAAAGAGACCAGCCGGCCTTCTTCAACCCTTAGACATTCCACCGGCACCTTGGCACACCTTGTCACTGGATTTTATTACGGACCTGCCTCCTTGTTATGGATATAACACTATTCTTGTTATTGTGGATTTATTTTCCAAAATGGCCCACTTCATTCCATTAAAAGGTTTACCTTCAGCTTCTGTCCTAGCCAAGGAATTCCTTGAAAATATTGTTCGTTTACATGGATTCCCGTCCATACTAGTCTCTGACCGGGAAAGCCAATTCATTTCTCATTTTTGGAGAAAGTGTTGTCCGCTGGCACAAATCGACGTAAGATTATCAACCAGCCACCACCCTCAGACCGATGGTCAAACAGAGAGGACTAACCAGACCCTTGAACAATATTTACGGTGTATGTTGCATCAATCTGAAAGTAATTAGAAGGATATTCTTTGGATTGCCGAACATGCATACAATAATTCGGTACATTCTGGAACTGGGCAAAGTCCTTTTTATACCTTATAGGGACATCACCCTCGAACCTCAGATCTTGACTCGCCTCAAAGCCTCGAAATGCCCGCAGTAGACCATCTATATTCTACAATAACTCAAGCTTTCAAAGAAGCAACTACACATTTACAGCAAGCCAAGAGAAAATACAAGAAGAATGCTGATCTCCATCGAAGTGAGGCACCTCTATACCAAATAGGAGACCAAGTATGGCTGGCTACCAAACACTTATCGCTCAAAGGACCTCGAACTTTTAACCCAAAATATTTGGGGCCTTACTCAATTACAGCCATAATCAACCCGGTGGCCCTCAAACTCGACCTACCAGCTAATATGCAGATTCACCCTGTTTTTCATGTATCACTTTTGAAACCAGTACAACCTGGAACCCGATTAATCAAGCCACCAGAACATATCCAAATAAATGGAGAACCTGAATTCGAGGTGAAGAACATTTTAGATTCCAAGGTGTCAAAGTCAAAACTTTTCTATCTAATAGATTGGAAAGGATACGGGCCTCAGGAAAGATCATGGGAACCTAGTGACCATGTACATGCACCTCGGTTAATAAAAAAATTCCACCGGAATTTCCCAAACAAACCGAAACCCCCGGAGAGAACAATCTTGGGAGGGGCCTTGGGGGGAGTGCTGTCATGATGCCTACTCCCGGAGAACCAGTCCAGGACCAGCGTCCCTGGAAGCAGACATCATGTTCCCGGGGAAAAGGCCAGCAACCCCTAGTAGGGGCCCTTTGGACACTGTCCCGGCGCCTTTGGCGCCAGGCTCATTTTGGACCTCAGTCCTGGTGCCATAGACGCCAGGCTCATAAAGGGAGTGTTTATGTGAACTTACCTGATGCAGACCGTGCTGCCAGATCCAGACCTCTTTGAGTCCTGAAAGGGACTATTTTACCTGTGGGACTATTTTGCCACTCGGGCGTGGCCGGGGAAGAATACATACCTGGAACTACTTTGGGGGCTATTTAACCACGCCCAGACAGCAGCTCACGCTTTGGGTTTTTCTGCACCTAGCAGCTGGACGCTCACGGTGTCTGCTCCTGCATCCTGACTCCAGCCACGCCCGCCTCCATCCTGGAACACCTGAAAGGAAAGAAGAGAAGGGAAAAGGTGAACAGAAGAACATTACCTGCTTCTACCCGGAGTCCGGAGTCATCACACCGGCGATCCTAAGGGAAGACATTTATTTTAAAGACACATTGCGTTGCTCGCTGCAGCTCTGCGTTCCACTCACCTCTTCACCTGTTCACGAGGCATCTCTGTGCTCCTTAGTGACCATCTGCACGATCTGCCGCATACCTGCGCCTAAGGGGGAAGAGAAGAACAAAAGGTGAGCAAAAGGAACATATTGAGGAAAGCCAGATTTTCGCCATAAGACTTACCTGATTATTGTTGGGAGAATCTTTCCTCATCTCGGGTCGGCGCCGCTTCTTCGGCAGTACCGTACCCCGGACCCTATGGGGAAAAAAGACCACGCATTAGTGGGTGAATATAAGGAGATTAAAGGAACCACCCATCATAAACTCACCTGAGTTTACCTTCGGCAAATTGTTTGCTCTACGTGAAATCTTCACTCAGCACCTGTGATAAAAGGGATAAGAGACGGACTACTGAATATAAAGGCAAATAGAAAAGGAGGCCAACTCTTGAACTTTTACAACAGTATACTTACGGAACCTTGCCAGGAAAGTCAAGTAAGCTTGGATCCTCACCAATCCGAACACCAGTGAAGTAACTGGATATAATCGCACCCCTGCACCAGAAGCAGGATGGAGAGCTCGTCCTTTCAAACCTTAAGGTGAGAGTTAACGGGGAATTTCGGAGGTGGTCTGAGGAGAGTGAAAGAGGGAGATGGGAGGCCGACGCGCTACTCTGCAGGTAGTTAATCCCCTTTCTCCATCTGCAGAAGGATTCTCCTGCGAGTCAGACAAGCGAGATTTGGGGGTCCTCTCCAGTCGGTCTTCCGAGTTCTGCGCATCACCTTAGAAGAGGCCGCAGCAGTCCAGACCTGGTCAGCGTCTCCGTGGGAGTCAGGTGAGCATTACAGATAGTTCTGGACTGCAAAGAGATGATGAAGTGTGGCCCAGCAAGGGCGTCGAGTCGTCGGCGTCTCTGTGGTCTTTAGGTGGCGGGAAACCCACCGCCGGATGCTCCTTGGCGCGTCGACGGTCAGGCCTTCTCCAGCGGGAGACAAGCAGATGACGATGCAGGTGAGAGCGTCCGATGATCAATTGAACTTCTTAGGCAAACGGGAGCATGGCGGCTCTGGTCGGCGATGGCGGTCGTCGACAGTGGTGGACAACAGTCCGAGTGCTTTTCCCTGGAGTTCCGCAGCAGTCCCCGTATCGGGTCGGCAGCCTGTCGAAGGTCTGTCTACTAGGGAGCTTTGGCAAAGATCAGCTGTGCAGGATGGTCCCTCGTAGCTCGGGAAGAGGGCACCTTACCAGGTCCTCTCTGGGTCAGTCCTTGGAGGCACAGCAGCTTTCAGATTGTGAAGGAGAGCAACAGCAATTCTTCTCATCCAGCAGGGCTTCAAGGTCAAGCGTCAGTTACTCCAGTTACTCGTCGTAGTGGACTTCAGCTTCTGAACACGATTCCTAGAAGTGAGAGGTCCCCAGATATACTGGTGATCTCCCATTCATTCCGCTGGGTCACACTCAAGCATCCAATCACGACTATGGGCATTCATGCAGGCATTCAGCCAATCAGGCACACAAGGTATTCAGGCCATTCACTTCTCTCCAGACACTCACAACAAGTTATGTGTATTGGGACAAGTACCGAGCCATTCACCACTCCAAGCTGCATTCATACCGGTTTCGGGCATGGTTGTCTCAGTCTTTGTGTCAACCACCAGATACTAGACACCCACAACACAGAATGCATATTCGTCATAGACTCTATTCACCCAGGTCCCACCCACAGGAGGAACCCACAACATACATCACTGGGAAGGCTCCAGCTAGTCTGGCCTGGCCTTCACAACAACACCATCTATGGCATTTCCACCCAACAACCAATCAGGGGGAATGGACAGAGTCAGGGCTTCCCAGGACTTTGGGAAAACAAGGTAATGGGTAATAGAAAGCAAGAGGCCACAGGGGCCATCTTGTTTTCCATCAGGAATCAACTGATCCCAATAGCAGGGCCGGGGTATCCCAAAATGGAGGATACTCCGCACACCTGTCAATGTCAGCATGGAGCTGCCACCAGCCCGTACCCTGCTCTGCGGGCCATCCACAGGTGCCCAAAAACATACACTAGGGGCACAGGGTTGTACCCCCACGCACGGGTGCCATACACCTATTTTGCAGGCTTTAAAGAAAGCACAGACAAACAAGGAGAAAATAGAATGGACTATGAAATGGAGGGAGGTTTTGAAGAGCTAAAGAAAGCAATTTGTACAGCTCCTGTTTTATGAATTCCCAATTATGTTATGTTACGTTAAGTCTAGTTGTAAAGTGCAAGGTCACTCGGGGGTATAATGGCGCTAGAGTGAGGAGTTTCCAGCCAGGAACCAACCGAAAGCCGAGAAAAGGAGAGTTTTAACAGCCTTTCTGAAGACGAAATAGTTGGGAATTTTCTTAATGGCCACTTGGAGTTCATTCCAAAGCTCTGCTGCTGCAACAGAGAAGGCTTGTCCACCGATCCGAGTGCGTTTGTATAAGGGGACCACTAACAGATCGGCAAAGGCGGAGCGCAGTATCCGACGGGGAGCATAGTGTGTGAATTTTGTCTGGAGATATGCAGACAAGTTTTTCTTATTTTCACACACAAATGGGACAGCCATACAAAAAAGGTAGTAGGCGCCCCTCTCTACAAAGAACATGGCATGATAACCTGTTCTATGGTTTTTTCCCACTTTGAGAGTCACAGCCATCGCTTTAACCTTACTGTACTTTTCCAAAAGGAGGAATAACCAGTTGCATATCAGTCTTTGTCCCGCCCACAATGACAGTCCAGCACCGAAATGCCAGGCAAACCTCCTTTGAACAATAGTACCAACAGCAACCCCATACACATGCTTTAGCCTTGTTGGGCCTCATCAGTGAGGTGGAGCTGTGCCTCTCTGAGCACAGTGAGCAAGGGGTCCATATATGACTTCCTCCAGGTAACGTAGGGTGACCAACCCCAAGTTCTGCACAAAACCACAAAAAAGGTAGCAGGCGCCCCTCTCTAGAAAGAACATGGCATGATAATCTGTTCTGTGGTTTTTTTTCTCACTTTGAGAGTCTGCAGCCATCGCTTTTTAATCAGACAGTCATGACTGCAGTGCTTACACAGAGGACCACATTAGGGTATAAGCATCTAGCGTATTACAGTGGGATTCTAGACCCAGTTTTGAAGGGAAACCTTCATTGCTACCAGTCATTTGCAGTAGCTGCTTTCGCAATTTAGACATCTACAAGAATTGTAATGGACTGCTCTATGACCCTTTTTGTGGAACATGCTTTATTTACCATATTAGAAACTGTGGGATGTTCTGACCCACGAGTCTATGCCCTGCAACATAATTGTGCACTGTTTTCATCAAAAACAACAGGACGGCCGCCAAAAAGATCTATGCGCTACAAACCTCTGAAAAGTGCGCAGGGAAACCTGAAAAATAGGCCGTCAATCCATTTTGCCTACGTCAGTGGTAACACAGGAGACCACTGCCAAAACCTATCATTGGGCTGTCCACAGAGTAAAATGAAACTACTTGAAAAAGCAGTGCTGCATTGCAAGGGAAACCCAGAACTGCTTTAAAAATCTGTTTTTCCTTGGGTGTTAAATTTGCAAAATAATGATTCTCAAACAGCAGAAAAGTTCCAACATCCTTGTTGGGTGTTAAACATCACTTTATTTAAATAATCCACCTAAGCACAATGTCAGCAGAAGCATATTTCATCATAAGAAAATCCACATTCAAAGGTTCTTGCATGGGAAAAATATGTCAGAAATGGGTGCAGTACCACTGCTCGCCTGTGTCAGAATCTGGCATTTACTTATACTGTCATTTAAAACTTGTACATTAAAATCAAAGTGTGGAAAAGAAGAAACTTCCCATCAAAAGCAATATAGGGGATACAATTCAATTTTTATGTTTAAAAAGGATGGAATTAAGAGATTTGTGGCTATATTTGTTAAAAATGTTAATTGTATTTTAGAAAAAGACTATTTTAAACAATGTTTTAATAGTGAGTTAAAGCCAGCAACACTGGGCTTCAAAGACATTCCACAACTTCTCCAAACAAAGGAATCTCCCCCCCTGCTATCTGCTGAAGGACTGACAGAGAGTTTGGAAAGGAGGTGGGAGGAGGACTTTGGCCTGTTGCTCTGACAGGAGACAAAACACTCCCTTGACTGAAAGGAAATGCAATTTTGGGTGTCAACAGAAACCAGCTGCTTGCAGGAAGAGGCCCAGGTTGCTCTTGGCTCAGCCAAACCTTGGAGGCGGGGCTAGACTGAAATGTGTATCTGGAACTGAAGAACATATATTTTTGAGAAAATGACTCAGAGAATACTGTGCCAAACTGATAAAAATCTGGAATTTACAAGTTGTTAAAATGAAAATGTGGCTCACAAGTAGAAAATACTCTGGAATATGTGCAATATTCAGAGACTGAACCACTAAAAATGTTGATATTGTAGTGATTGTGATAATGCTAGGAATATGAAAATTTACAGGAGTATGCCCAGATGTTATGCGCATTTATGTGGTAAAATGTGTACAGATCTGACACTGGGTAACCAACCAAAAGCACAAAAAACTCTCATTTGTGAACTGAAACTCTTAAGAAGATGGGACTTGGACAAATATGTGCCTTATTTAATCTGTGATGTAAATAAGTATTATTAGCAAGTTGGTGATATTATAAATATTTTTATATGAAAAATAAATGTTCTGTGTAGAAACAAAGAGGAGGTTTTTCCCTGGACCATAAACACAGCGTCATCATGACACATCATGACACTCTGGTTTCCTTCTCAAATCAGAAGAGAGGGAATACTTTTACCAATCAGTTTCCTAGAGGGTGGGCTTAGTATAATCAGCCTATCCACCCCTTTGGGAAATAAATAAAAAGGGACTGTTTAGGACCTAAACACACACACATTCACCCATAAACTGATTTACTGGCGAAGCGTTCTGCAGGAAGAACTCAGATCAAGGCTCCAGAACTCTGAAAGCAGAAGGCCAAATCCCAAAGCGGAACCCTTATCAGCTGGCTTTTAAAATCTTGCAAGCTAATTTAACCCCATACCTCCAATGGGAACAACAAATTCAACAGCCGGGCTGTGCTGTTTTTCTGGTTCTTGCCAAGAACTCTTGCTAGAACCCAGAGATCCAAACCAGCAGAGCGTAGCTGTAACCCAGATCCACCCATCAGATCCAGTCCAAGAGGCCATGCAGAGACCAGAGTGCCTTGCTGAGTGCAGAACCAAGCGCCTGAATCCTGTCCGGTGGCTAGCATATTCCAGACCAGATCCTGATGGGCCTATTCAAAAAACCATAGATGTGAGTATTTAGCATAGAATTGTCCATAGCCAATCTCTTATCCTTAAGTAATCCCATCCAAATCATTCTATCATATCCAGACTGCATTGTAGACCTCTTTTGTCTGTCCTGAATCCTTCTCTCATCCATATAGTCCTGTGATAATTGTAGTGATAAATCATCTTTGCGCTAATATATAGTTGCTGAAGAAAGGCAAGTGTTGCAGCGGGCAAAGATCAGACAGAGGTGCCTCTGGAGTGGTGCCTGTGCTGTTGGTATCTTGCATCTTCATAGCCCCTTAGCGTAAAGCCAATCCTTGTTTGTAATATTCAAAAGCGCATCTTTCATTTGAAATCTTGACTCTTTTTGAGAAAAATCGACCTTTACCTAAACCTTCATCACTTATGAACCATACATGCTAGGAACTAAATTTAAGTGTCACATTGAATCTAACACCCTCAGCTTGCATTTCCTTATACAATTTCTGTAATCGCGTTTCTTGGGCGCTGAAGAGTTTGCCACGATTCTGCATTTGGCTCAATTTCGTTACATGTAAAATAGCTATTTCTTGCACTCAACCTCTGAATTCAGTTTCCTATCTGCCAGACAGTCAACCATCATTGCTAGTGTTTACCTGAAGCTATCCAAAGCAGCTCCCACTAGTTTTGAATCCCATTTAGTGATTTAAAGTCATTTTTCAGTGTTTTCCCTATTCATTTAAAATCACATTCAAAAGCATCTGACCTGTTTTAAAACCATTCCTGTTTCTCTCTAAGCTTGCTGGGAGGGGGGGTGGGGGACTGGGATTGAAACTGCATTTGTAGAGTGTTTATTCCTGAAACCTATTTTCTCTCCTTTCATCTCTTCTGTAGTATCTTCCGTAGTATCAGGGGGAAAGAGGGATTACATTGCATTTGATTGAACACACAAAAGTCTTATTTCTGTGCTGCATTAATTTCCTATCATTGCATTACATTGAACCCACACAAAGTATGTTCTCATCCATACTGCTATTGATTAAAGAGATTGTTGATTGTCATATCACCCATTGCTGATCATTGTATACATATTAATAGTGTGATATATAGGTATTGTTCAAATTCATAAAAGTGTGATATATCTATTGTTCAATTCATAAAATAAATCGTTTAACTTTGCAAAACAACCTACTTCTTGGTTCAGTGAGACTGGGGGGATTCAAAGAGAGGGGCGTGATGTAAGGGTACATCATTCAGAAATAAAACAACTTTAGACATAAAAATATATAATTAAGGGTTCCAGCTGGGCATCTTACGCCAGGCATTGACTTAGGTGGAGTGCTGGATTGAAACCACTTACAAGATGCCCAAAGGAACATTGACATTCCAGAGGGCTTCCGCTTACAAAGTGATTATCTCAAACACAGTGATTAAAATTGTGTGATGTAAAATAGTGAAACCTGCTACCATTGTAGCTGAGCCAGTGGCAGAGGGCGAGCATGTGAATGACTGCGCAAATTATATAGAGTTTTATGATACTATGCAGCGCGTAAAGGAAAATGCATTCTCAATAGGGAAATTCTTTTTATTGATGTTTCTTTGAAAATTGATGAAACACGTGGAGAAAGGCATTCTGGCGCAGCTGTAGTGAGGCACAGGGAAAATGGTGAGTTTGAAGTTGTAGCAAGTGCAAGACTACTGTCTCACTTCTCAGCGCAAGCAGCAGAATTGGTGGCGCTCATTGTCGCGCTAGAACATCCTGCAGGGCAGGAAGTGATGTGGTGCTGTATAATAGCTTTCAAAAAAGCCTTCTTGTGCTCCACTGAGACACACCTCATCCCTTCTACCACGACACCAATCTTGAATACACACTTTAGTTTCACCAATATCTCCATATTGGAAACTGAAAAGTTATACCCTCTTTGAAACGTTCCAACTGCCAGGGTGATAGTTGCCCAGCACAAATAATTAAGGATGCAGCTAGAGATTTATAACCCTTTATCTTCAAGCTTATCAATGCTTCCTTTAACACAAGTACGGTCCCGATTAACCTCAAAGAATCATGGGTACTACCACTTCTTAAAAAACAGACACTTGACCAGTCCATCCCTACTAATTATAGACCCATCACAACTGTCCCCTTTATCCTCAAAATTATTGACAGAGTAGGCTACCTCCAAATATAAATTTAGCTGGAGACCAACCACCTCCTAGGCTCACGCCAATCGGGTTTCTGACCAGAACATAGGACTGAAATGACGTTAATTGATCTAAAGACACAAATCAACGAGTTGAAGGACAATGGTAAAACAGATATGCTACTCCTCCTTGACCTTTCTGCAGCCTTTGAACTGGTGGATCATGCAGTGTTATGCAAACACCTAGCCTCTGCTGCACACTTCTCGAGTGATGCCATAGCCTGGGTTCAATCCTTCGTAGCCAACCGCACAATGAGAGTCTTCTCCCCGTCAGCATCAGCAGACCCAATCCAAATAACCTGTGGTGTTCCACATGGTTCATGTGTCTCACCGACTATGTATAGCATCTTTATTAAGCCACTCTTTGACAAACTTGACCGACTGGGTGTCACATACACAAATTATGCCGACGGTACTCAGATCCTTATTCCCCTCTCAGGTAACTTTGTTGAAGACACAGCTTTGGTAAACAAGATATACCTCTTCATTCAGGCATGGATGGCCTCACATGGACTCGACAAAACTGAGATTCTGATCCTGGGCTCTGATTCCAACTTAAAAAAACTTAGCTCCAATTACCATGCATTTACCATCGATGGCAACATAATTAAAATAGTTACTCAGTAAAAACACGAGGTTTTTAATTGGATTCCACACTATCACTAAAAAACAAGTCAGTTGTATGGCTCCATCCACAGCTTATACTTGTAAATTAATTAGGGCCTGCACACCCTTTCTATCAAAAGCCAGCTGCACCACTCTTTCCAATGCATTAATAATGTCTGAACTAGACTATTGCAATGCTGTGTATGCTTACGCTTACAAAAATACTATCAATCAAATTCAAATTTTACAAAATAATGCTCTGAGAGTTGTTCTAAATATACCACGCAGAGAGAATATTTTCAATTCCAGAAGACACCACTGGTCAAAGATCTGTGACAGGATACTACTAAAAATGGCATCCCTCACCTTCAAATGCCTCAACAACGCCTCTCCCCCCTATCACTCTGCCAAACTTGCCAGAAAAATCCCAACAAACTGCACTAGGGCCTTCAACCACCTTTGCCTAGAAGCCCCTAGGTTTAGAGTCTCCAAAGCTGGCAGAACCAGCTTCCCTGTCAATGCGGCTACTTCCTGGAATGCCCTGCCCACTTCCATCAAAATGGAACAACTATACTCTAGCTTCAGACGGAACTTGTTGAACTGGCTACGTACTAACGACCTCTAGCTATGGCTCACCTTGTGTACCGATGAACCCGCAATAACATGTGAGATCGTAGGTGGCCATTGACACCTTCCTTGCCTGTTAATGTAACCTTGACTGTGTGTATACCCCTCCTAACTGTATGCAATACACTTGTGTATGATTTCATGTACCTATCTGTATTTTCTAACTAAGCTTCAAGTATCCTTGTAACCATATGTATTCTATAACTAAGCTTCAAGTATCCTTGTAACTGCTGCGCCCAGCTACCTAACAGTTTTGTACGCATCACCAAATAAATAATCAAACAAACAAACAGTGACTCCGCTTATGTGATGTCAACCGTACACGCAGGGCTAGTACTTTGGAAAAGGAGGGGCTACCTGCGAGCGGACGGCACTCCAGTGCAGCACACATCTTTATTGGACAGGCTTATTATGGCGCTACAAATCCCAGTAGCCCAAGCAATAGTTAAATGTGCAGCACGTACTAAGCAAACTGACTTTATATCTTGCAGAAACGAAGCCGCAGATGCTGCGTATTTACCAGATATTTTGAGTTTTGATACTCCCGATGTTAAGAATAAAGTAGTCACAATTATGGATGTGAAAGAGGGATTTAAAAATTTACAGAGAACACAATTAATGGAGTTTCAAAGCAGTGCACCACAGGAAGAGCAGAAATTGTGGAAGCATAGGGTGTGTTCGTAATCCCCCACTGAAGCATTATGGTGACCGGACAGCATTGGAAAGCCAGTGATGCCAGTAGCCTTATTAAGGGTAGCGCTTGAACAGCTGCACTTCCATGTGCATATAACTAGGGAAAGGTTTGCTGCAACAATTGCAGAAGAATGGTTTGTGCCAAATGTTTTAGAACACAGTACATTTTACGTAGTAAAGTGCATTGTATGTCAAATGTTTACCCTTCACACAGTGAATGATTAGAGGATTCATTCCTTGACCAAATGGTTCTTTCAGCATTTACATATTGACTATGTTGATATGCTGCAAGTATGTAGTGGATGGTGGTGATGTGTCCCTTCTCTAGGTTGATCGAAACAGGTCCATGTACACAACCTGATGCCACTTGCACAGCAATGCTTTTAGTACGAGAAGACTTTCCAAGATGGGGAGTGTGTGAAGTGCTGAGATCTGATGATGGGCCACATTTAGTTAATGAAGTATTCATACAGATAGGATTACTGTTGAGTGTTTAGCACACGTTTTCCTCTGCTTATCACCCACAAGCAAATGGAATATTTGAGAGACTCATCGACCTCCTTAAGGAAAGGATTGCCAAGCTCAAGTTGACATTAAAGGAGGGATGGCTATATTGCCTGCCCTTAGCTTTATATGCCCTAAGGAATCAGCCTTGTTTGGAATATCGCCTTATGCCCCACAAACTAGTGGCAGGAAGGCACATGAGAATGCCTTTTACTCCTCCATGGAGGAGTAGAAGTGATGCTCATATTACAGCAAACATTTATTATATGATTATTTGACATGGATGACTGCTACTATCTCTCTCATTTCAGATCAACTGAAACGCCGGGGGGGGGGTCGGTCTCAGAACACAGATTAAAACCATTCAGCAACTGGATCTTATGAACTTTTATCAGCACCAAGAGTTTTTGCTGGTCACCGTGTGTTGATCAAAAACTTCACTAGGAAGTGGCATGAGCCCAGGTTTGATGGTAGGTATGTTGTAGATAACATTACTCTCTCAGCAGTGAAAGTCTAAGGCAGATGAGCATGGATCCCGCTGAACTTTGTCAAACTCTACACCGGTGAGGTCGCAGTACCCCAACCATCGATCGAGAAGCAAGACAAGAAGAAGAATTTCAGCATTTACAGACTCGATTGATGACACAAAAGAAGGACGATAAGGCTGCAAACTAATAAATGCAGATTGGCATTTGGAATGTGGCTTGGACACTACTTATAGATATTATAGCAGGTGTGCAACTCTTTAGCTTGGGCCAGAAGAATCTTTAAAATTAATTTTAGAGAAATGTTGATATATCCCGATTATGCCTAAACAACAACATTTGGTTAGGAATTGGAATACGTGAACAGTACCCCAATTTGTTTCTGACTGAATATTTATTTGGCCAATTTTATGGTTCTCCCAGAAAGTGATGTGCATTGCTTTGTGCTTACTATTTTTGTGTTTTTTCTTTGAGCATATCCAGCCCTTGTTAGACGGGATATGGACATCCACACTTTTTTACAGGATCCTAAGAATGGCCCTGTTATCAGAAGACTGCTTTTAGCAATAGTTGAGGAACTACTGCACATACCTAATCTATCACAGTTACCTCAGTAAAGTGTTTTTCCTTCCTTAAATTACAGTAAAGATGAGGAATGTTGAAGTTAACACGATTTTAGAGAATGAGTAAGCCTAAGACGTTCCAGAGTGGCATAAGTGGTGGGGATTATTATGTTGGTTCGCAATATACATATGCACAATTATGCTTTGTTTCTTTTTGTTTTTCATGATTCACCTTTTTTATACATTTCATCCAAAAAAGACAGAAGTCCCTTTGAATGTCCCCACTCCAGGAACTCTTGTAGATTTACCTATTAACAATGGGCGAAGGCCCCTTATGTGTTCTCCCCAGCATAGAGCTGCTTTAGAGTTTTTTTCCCATGGGCTGTAAATATTTTACTAAGGAGAACACAGGAGAAGTGCAGAGGAAGGCAACAATGCGATAAACACTTATCTATCAAAGTGCAGCACATGTGGGTCACAACATGTGGTACCAGCACATGAAGAAGTGGGCGAGAGAACGTCTAAGAAGTTTTCCAACGTCTGTGCTCTCATACCTATGCCATGAATACTGCCCGCACATTAATTTCCTGAGAAATACCAGAATACGATGCCAGACGTCTTGTTCATCTTGCACCATGTTTGACCCGAGGAAAATTCAAAGGAACTTGGGCCACCCCAAGATGAAGGTCAAAATGGTGGTTTCCATTCCAGGATGATTATATTAGGACTACACAGATGGAAAAGGAGCCTGCATGGAAGAGCAAGGTGCTCACATACCCTAGTGCAGGACAAGATGAAGTGGTCATAAATGAAATGAAGAAATTGGAATGTCCCGATAGAGTAGAAAAGGCGTGAGCGCCAGGATGCTGGGAAATAACTCAGATGCTAGGGTATGGATGAGTAAAGACAAAGAAGGGATGGGAAAGAGGAATGATGTCCTGTGCAGTTCATCTATTGAAGTCAGAATACATGCAAGAAGTACAAAAGTTGAATGACGAGTATCTAAAAAGTCATGGGCTGAACATGCCAAACTGCTGACATGGGTAGAAGATGAACCAGGCCCAATGATTGTGATTCCTCTGACGAATGCAACACTGTGTTTTCGAAGAGAGGGAAAGAAGCATGTGGGAACTAACATAGGTTGTAAAACTACAGTTGATGTCTCCAAAATGAGAGCAGGGATAGCCATCCTGATGAATCAATATTGGGCTTGTGGGTCCAGAGCCTACGTGAAGCTTCCCAAAGATTGGGGAGGAATGTATTCCTTAGTACTCATTTCATGTTATAGCATTAGCGATTCCTCAAAGTGACATGAGCATTGGAGAGTTTCCAAAGGCGGATGCCCATTTGAGAAGGAAAAGATCTCTCGAATTCTTTAATCGAACAAGGAGGGAGAATTATTTTTTATCAAACACAATAGAACCCTTTTATGCTATATGAGCATAGACTATTCAGTAAAACTGCTTCAATCTTCACGACTATCTTTTTGCCAGGGATCCAGACAATGGTGAATGCAAAGTGGTTACAGATCACTCACTGGGAGCTCCTGCAGACGATCAACACCGCCATAAAGTGATTCAATGCTATCCAGGAAGAACTGAGGGCCCTAAGATTGATGACCCTCTAGAACAGATATGTCTTTAACATAATCACAGCAATGGAAGGAGTTTGCACCAAAATCGGGTAAATCATGTTTCGCGTTTACACCTTCTCATGATGACGAGAATGGGACCTTGACAGAGGTCATAACATTGCTGACAAATTTACACAACAAAATGGAAGATGAGACAGAAGATATTGCAGATAACGGCTGGTTTGCCTCTATCTTCTCATGGGTTTGACAATGGATGGCGAATATCTTCAAGTTCCTGACAGCAGTGTTGGTGATGATAATGTTTGGCTTCTGTGTGATAAGGATAATAATTACACAGAGCAAGAAGACAGCAACAAAAGGAGTAGGAATACAGATTATGATCAATGTTGTGTCAGGGCTTGGATCCAAGGAATTGACAGATGAAGAGATCAGAAAATATGTAAAGGCCAGCATCTTAGCACCTCAGGGAACAAAATTCCTGCATACAAGGAATCACAGGAAGGAAGTATGTGGGAAAATGGATCTACTTTAGCCTGAATGGACAGTGCAGCTACATAACCTGGAGTGTTGATGAACATGTAGAATCAGCAGGATCCCTGAATGGAGTAGTGAAATTCTGGACTCCAAAGAAGAATTTGTTCAAGAGAAGATACGAGACGTGGAAACTGGTGAAAGGATGGTTGATGAATCAACCAGAGGGGGAGTGTAGAGGAGAAGGTGAATTCCTCTGCAGGAATCCCCCCCATTCTGCCTATATGTTGGAAGCCAGAAGTTGAGACATACACAATGCCAGTGATGGTGCCAATTGCATTGAAATACTTCAAGAACAGGTATCCATTGAGAAAACCCTATATGATGTAACCCCGTAGAGATGACAATCTCTTGGAGGAAATCTCAAAGGAATATGAAGATAGGAGAAAAACAGGCTGATGCCAACACAAGAAATGAGCGTGACACACTGAGAAGAATGGTGAAAGAAGAAGATGCATAAACCTTATAGAACCTGGTGACGTTGTAAAGAATCAAGTAAACTTTCATATGCAGAATGAAGATTGCATGTGTGAAGAGCACTGCAGAAAATGCAAGCCATTTTATAACTGTATAGATGCAGCATCACAAGTAGACTAAGTGATCTTAAACGGCTAGCTATACGGAGTGAAAAGACTGCAGGCGGTGCTGCAATTATATAGAATTCTGGACATCGGTGTCAAATATTTAGTAAGCTCAGACCCATGAAGAAAGAAGGATCGGAGGGCTATGTCGCAGCAAGAAAGCAGTTGAATATCAAGGAAAGTCCTGGAATAGCTGTCTGGCCTGTTGTTAAAGGTTGAAGCAGCCAAGAACCTGTTATCTATCCATGAAGAACAGCGAACACGAGAAGCTGAATCAGCCCTTGTTAAGGTGCAAGAAAGAACACCATGAGTGCCAAGTTTATTAATTTAGGACAATTAAATTCTGCAAAAACAGGCTGAAATATGGTCTCCTGTCATGTGAGTCAAGGATGGAAATCAGAGTTGGGCATAAAGACCTGGACTGAAATAAGAGGGTGCCTATACTCCCTTTCATTCTCAGGAGCAGTGATACTTTACAAGGACAAATTCAAAGAAAATCTGAATGGCAGAAGGCATGAGCGATGAGAGATGTTGGGCTAATTGGGTGAGGAGACATAGTCAAGTCCATCCGCTGGCACCTGGGGTACCAGCTTACGTGTTGCTAGTGAGTCAAATGTTCCAGAAGGGTACAAGCATGCCAACCAATTATATAAGGCCATATAACTAAGGGCCTTATAGTTTGATAACCAGTGGTGCACCATGTACTTAATAACTGATGAAGATGACTCGCACTAGGGGTGGGCCTAAGTTGTCCACCTGACTGTACAGATGCAACCACAACCCGATCCCTTAAAGAAAGTATACTTAGATGTTCCCCTTAAGCCAATCACAACTCCCCATAGGTTTTCTTAGTTTGCCACATAGTATGACATCATGTATGATGGATCTTTGCTATATAAATATGTTTCTTATCCAAAATTATTGCGAGCACGATCGAACGTCTGTTGATGTCCATTGTAACTGAAAATAAAACAGTTGGAGGAGACATTTTGCCAACTTCCTGAGTCAGTGTGGGTATTTGGTGTGAGAGTTATTATGCATCCCCATCCTTGTATGACGTGTTTCTAATTTAAAAGGGCCCCCCCATTAGTTCAACTTCTTTAGTGATCATTTGTCCCATAGGCTGCCCTGGGTGCCCCGCCGTATCTTCCTGAACCTGGGTGGTCTGTTATTCAGCTAATTCCACTTCCCCTTCCTTATGCCAACTTTTTTGCAGCACACCATCTTGTTGCTTTTTCGCCCCTCTTGGGGTAGGTGCCCCCTCTTTAGTGTCCTTCGACTTGTTCTTTTACATCTTGACAAGCTTTAAGCAATTCATTCTTATCGCTGCTACTGTTTCAGCTGTCCAACCAGAAGGGTCACCTTAATCCTGTAATTTGCTGTTCTTATAGGCTACCACAGGTTCAAATACCTCGCCCCATTCACTTTTATTCCTTGGAGCTCGCCAATATCCTTCCACTTCCAAGGAGCCACACCTTGTGCCCTTCCTTTGTGGTTCTTGGGTGCTATTTCCAATGAAATCCTTGGTGGGTGCACTATTACAGTTCCCCTACCACCACAATGTCACACCCACCTCAGCACGAGTTATCTTTCTGCCTGATTCAATCGATTAAAAAATTCACAATGGTTGAACGTTTATGCCCTGCTACTCTGCTAGCCATTCAAAATGTCCAGAAAAGTCAGCTGTTACCCCACTGAAAGTTCCATGCCCATCCTCAGCAGTCCATAACATGCCTAGATTCCAAAATGGCAGTCGCGTGGGGCCTTGATGTAGTTTCCTGTTTATCCCTCAACATCCAGCAGGATCGGTCTCCATCCTTAATTCCAGGGGACCCACGCCTTCCTCGGGTTGCCACAAGAATGTACCCGCTCTCCCTAGGGTTTGGAGTGTTCCTTTGGCATAGTTTTTGCAGCACTGAGTGGGAGCCTTACGCTCACGGTGTTATTGTGTCAGAGGCCATCTTGAAATCCTATCCTGAACATCTTGGTGGACATTCAAGATGGGATGGAACCCAATAGTAGCATAACCCGTGATTTGATCCTCTGCTAAATTTCCTGATACTGCCGATTTGTGGGCTACTGTTACCAATCCTGATCCAGGTCCTCTGAACTATTCATGATTCTCAAGGGGCAGACATACCATCAGCAATATCCTGCGGTAGTTCTTTTTAATTGCAAACAACCCCAATGTAGTGGATATTCTGACAACATTTCTGTGGCCTTCATCTCTGAAAGTGAAAAATAAAAAGGTCCAGACAAATCAATACTTTACAATGCAAGCCTCTACAGCACACATGTATGTACCTGGTCGCCTTGCAATTCTATGACTCCTTGATGCTGAGAAACAGCTGGAGAACGAGTTGCTATGGAGCATTTGGTTGACAGGCATGTAATATGCACATCAGTTGCAAGTTCACATACACATGACTGGACATGTTAAAGGGCGCACATGGAAATACCTAACAACTTTAAAAAGTCATGTTCCCCATAAGGAACAAGCACACAATATCAACATAATGTGCAAAAGGCTTTGAATACCACCATGGGAAAAGGCATACAGAAGGAGAACTTACGTGATGGCCCGGTACCATGACCACAAACTGTAAACAGATAATATTCAATGAAACACAGTGAGAATTAAACCCTCTAATTTTAGCATTGAGTACATTTCCCTGGAGGCTACTGGTGAGTTTGGAAGTAATGAAAAAGGTAACATACATGCACAGTGGCCACAGGTCACATGCCCTCAATCCCTTTCACAGGGAAGTCCAGATAGCCAATGCAAACACGGCTCATTTATTTATTAATGTATTTATTTATGATTACATTTATAGCAGTGCACAAAACCTGTGGGCATCTAGGTACTAGTTACAAAGAGCACGATTGATAGAAGTGATAGTCGAAGATCAGTTGAACAAGGGAGTCTTGAGTTTTCTCCTGAACAGGTGGTAGGAGGGTTCAGCCCAAAGGGGTGAGGGGGGATTGTTCCAAAGGGAAGCAACATGAACTGGGTTGCTAGAGCCAAAAGCTCTTTCACGATTGAATCTCAGGATGTTGAAGCAGCGGCTTTGAGCAGATCGAAGGTCCTTGGCCGGTGCATGCCTACTGAGTCTCTGTGTCAAATATAATGGGGCAATGTTTTACAGGCATCAGTGGGTAAGTGAAAGAGTTTTGAACTTGATTTGTGTTCTGACAGGGAGCCAGTGGGAAGATCATCTGGCATCAGAGATATGGTCATGTGTTCCTAAGTCCAAGGTCACATGGACAGCATGTTTTTGAGTTATCTGAAGTTTGTTTATGTTTTTTATTGGAAGCACCACAATGTAATGCATTGCAGTAATCTAGTTTTGATCCGATGAGAGACCGAGCAATGACTAGACGGTTTCGTGTGGAGAGGAAAGGTTTGCTTGCATTGATGAGCTTTGTGGGTTATAATAATAATAATCTTTAATGTGATACAGATTGAAAAAATTCAAACTTTACACATATTACATTTACATAGCCAGAAAAAGAAAGAAAATGAAACTAAAATTTCACTTTATGCATTTGTGTAGATAAAAGAAAAAGTGAATTATAAATATATCTAAGAACAAATATCTTGCCGAGTTTGCCGAGTCGGAAGCGGCTGTTACGAGTCCTGAGGCTTGAGGCAGGACGACAGTGCGGCTTGACTTGGTGGACTCTATAGTCTGCAGGTCCTTTCCTCAGATCCAGCGGCTGCGGGCTGCGGGCTGCGGGCTACCGGCTACCGGCTACCGGCTACGGGCTGCGGGCTGTGCTGCGGGCTGCTGGCCGTTGGCGGCCGTTGGCGGCCGTTGGCGGTGCAGGTGCACAGGAGGCACGGGCCACGCAGAGGAGCGCAGTGGAGCGTAGGGCATTTGGCTCCGAGGCTTCGAGGCCCCGAGAACGCAGTACGGGGCACGGAGGCAGCATCCCGAAGTTTCCGGAATACGGACTGTGGAGACGTGGGCCCACTCCGGAAACGACACAAGTAGGTTATCGGAGAATTGGGTGACAGGACTGGAGCGGGAGTTGGCACAGCTAGCCGGCACAGCTAGATCCCCGACCCCAGTACCCCTACGTGCCGGTTTGCGGAACTAGTTAATGCAGCAGGGGTGAGGATTGAGCTCTGACTGGGGGGTCGGGGGCTGGGGCTGAGGGCCTCGCTCAGGCGGCTGGTGAAGGCTAACAAGGTGCGATCTTTAGGCGCGAGTTACAGTCGCACCCATTGAGCCCCCAAAGGTAAATTTCAAAGCCTCAACAGTCCTAGTGCACTCTTTCAGTCCCAGTGTAGTGGCGTCCTACCTGGGGTAGCGCACAGTCTAGTATTCCTCTCACCTGAAGGAGGACTTTAACCTGGTAATCTAGCATACGCCCTCGTGCGGAATTAACATACTGAGGTTATGCAGCGAGGGAGAAAAGTACCCCAGAAAATCTATAATTTGCGGAAAGGCAAGACTCTGCCACTGAGTGATGGCAAGGAAAGTAGGAAGAAAGGCAATAAATGCAAAAAGAATTTAAAAACAACGCCAGTGGCACAAGGAGCCATCACAGATTTCTTTGGAGTGAATCCACCACTAGAGATTAACTCAACAATAAACGAGGAAATTGCTGAATCTGGGAATAAGGAGAACATCTCACTAAATTCTACAAACTACGAGGACATAGACAATAATTCATTATTGGACCTCTGCCTGAGTATCCAGAGAGGGATGTCAACACAGAATCCGGCAAAGGCTACTAACAATCCTATCCTCCATACAGAAAGTATCAATACTTCACTGGAAGAAGCCAATCTTGTGCCCAGTAGTGGACGTCTCTCGGCATCTCCCAATCTTGCGATGGCCTCTATGGAGGACGACCGGGAAAAGGAGGACAATGAAGAATTAAGTCCGCCTACCAACAATATGGCATTAAGCGAGCTTCAATCATCTGTAGCTTCACTACAATTTGCTCTTAATATACTTCTGCAAATGGTAGGGAGCATATTGACAAACACTAATACCATCACAAGGACATTAGAGCGGAAGGATGTCCCGCGGGATGAGACAGAAGCGAACCTATCGGATGCCCTTCAAACTATGGAGGAGACGAAAGAAGCTGAAGAGATAATGGAAGAAGCCACCGAAGATGCTCCTCTGAATATGGTCCCGGAGGGCAACCCTCCAGTAGAGGATCTGTCAGCAATAACAGTAGAGGATTTAGAAATTCCACAGAGTCCTGGGATATATCTCACACGGAAACAACGTAGATTGGCTAAAAGGGCCCTGAAAAACAAGAAAGCAGTATCCAACTCTATACCTCCCAGCGCAAAACCTAAAGCAGCCATGGAACCTTTCTCTAAAAAAATTAGAAAAAGAAAGGCGCGAGCAGTAGCACGAGCCGCAAAATCAAAGGGGCCATTGGCGGATTGGTTAGTGCCAGGAGAAAAGTATGACTTGGCTGACACCGATGACGTTACACAGGAAGATACTGATCAAGACGAAAGTGTTACAGCTAACCCAGATGATCATACCGACCTGGTTGGTACTGACAAAACATCTGAGCCGTCACGGCCCGTGCAAATATGCTCGGAAGAGGATAGGAATTTGAATCGCATTTGTTATATTAAGAATCTGTACCCTAGTGGAAAAAATCCCTGGCTGGCGCGTTCAGAATTTTTAACTCGACTGCATTACATTCCCCAATTGAGAGTTATGAAATCTGACGACTTCGCGTTTATTGAACCCTTACTGGTTCCTAATCCTCATGTTTCCGCAATACACTGTACTTTCTTAGCTTCAGCACAGTTGATCAGAAAATTTAAGCAAGAACTGATAGCTTTGTGGGTTATGCTGAAGTACAGATGAAGCGATTGACTTGCTGTGACATATTGCGTGTGGCATCTATGGATAAACTCAGGGTTTTTACAGAGGAGACAACAAATATTCTGTGGCCATAAATGAGGCCTTGTCAAGTTTAGCAAGGCAAGCTGTAGAGCCAATCAAATGTAGCTCTGTTTTCTCATCATTTAGGCAGAGGCAATGCAAGGCCATCCAGAATTGTGTTGTTTTGAAGATGGAGTTCACTTTGAGGGTGTACCAGAAGTGGTCACCAGTGAGTGGGATGAGGATTTGGGTATCATCAGCATATTTAATGTAGGGGATGCATGCTGAGAGAGTTCTGTGTTGAATAGGGGCTTGGTGTAGATGTTGTAGAGGGTAGGTGAGGCACAGGAGCCTTGAGGTATACCACAGGAGATCTGGTGGGGGCAGCCTCTCCGGCAAAAACTCTGGAGGTTCTGTTGGTCAAGAAGGATGAGATCCATTTGGCAGCATCAGGGGATGAGTGAGAAGATGATGTGAGATGGTGGCAGAGCTTCTGGTGGTTGACAAGGTCGAAGGCAGCGAAGAGGTCGAGCAGTAGGGGGATGCATAGATTTCCAGAATCAAGTGCATTGTCAAGCTGGTTCTGAAGGTCCAGAAGGGTTGTTTTGGTTCCATGCCTTGGCCGGAAACCCAGATTGCCTTAGGCTCAGAATGTTATGAATTTCAAGGAAATCCTGAATTTGGAGCTATGTGACTGTTGCTAATTTCAGGAGAAATGGGATGGTGGTGATAGGCTGGTAGTTGGTGCGAGTCTCTGGATGTAAGAAGGGCTTTTTGAGAAAATGGGTGATCGAGTATTCTTTGAGGGTAGATGGGATAGAGCAGGATGCGAAGGAGGAATTAATGATGGCAGAGACGAGGGGTAGCAGGGGTTCTGCACATTCCTTTACAAGGAATGCTTGGCATATTCTACCTTTACACCTGGAGGGTTTAAGTCCTCTGATGGTAGTGGCCAGATTGGATTCAGTGATGGGATGGAAGCTGATGAGGGGAAAGTCAGCTAAGGTGTTAGGCTGACAGAAGGAGGGCAATGCCTTGGGTTCGTAGGAGCATTTGGAAGTGATTTTGACTTGTAATTGTTTAATTTTCCAAGTGAGGGTATCTTGGACATTACTACACAAGTAGCTGTCTTTCAAGACAGGGGATTGGGATTATATGGGGGTTTATATCTCATGGAGGATTGTGAATAGCCAATGAGAATTGGAAGAGGCGTTAGCAATTTTTCATTGTAAATAGCAGCTTTGGAGGTGTGAATGGCATGCTTGTAGGTCAGAGCAGGTTTTAAATAGAGGATTGTGTTTGTTTTAATGGGGTCTTTCTACCGGATTGTCTCAGCTGCCCTCTTATTTGCCCATAATGCACGAAGGTCTGAAGAGAACAAAGTATTGTGGTGTTTTTAGTTTTTAGTTTTGTGAATTTTGAGTGGGGCTATGGAGTTGATTGTCTTGCCTAGCAGTGAATTTTATTTGTCTACATACTCAGCTAGGTTTTCATGGGGGAGCATGAGCTGGTTACGTAAGGGGAGGAGTCATGTACTGGTGAGGTTGCGAGAGAAGCAGACCAGTGTGGGTGGTTGAGCGGAGCACATTTTGGTGCAGATCTTGGGAGCTTATTTGGTACAGTGATGGTGAAGGTGATTAGGTAGTGGTCTGACCAAGGACAGGGAAGGTTTCACAGGATAGAAATGTTGCCAGAATTGAGATAACCTGAGTGCACAACCCTGTCATACCCAGACAGTGGTACTACAACTTTGGGCTCATCAAAAGCTGTGAAACCTTTTCACAAACCTTTGCATTCTATAAGAACTGTTTGCTGCCTTCATAAGATTGTGGTGCCCTCTATTATACATTGTACCATGTTTGGTTTCTTGCAGTATTCTGCTGCATGTTGCACCAGCTGTACATTTCAATACACCACAATGTAAATGCACTCTTGCCATTTCAGGGGAAATAGTAGGGGGAGGATGATGGCCATGTGCCACTAGTACAACTGGGTTGCCTGACAATACTGATGTGGTCATGAGAAGAGACACCATACATCTGAAATATTAACATACATATTAGACATAGTTATTGCACACATTCAAATTGTGTACTCATTTTAGCAGTGCCACTGAACTCAATTGCGGTTGGGTGTACTATGAAAAAATGGTGCAAATGCTAGGTGTGTCTTAGTGCTGCTGTGAGGCATGATTTGGGAGTTAGCTCAGCACAGTGTAATGTAGGCTACTAACAATAAACATTACAAAGTAATAATCACTAACTTACATCACAATGTTGGCTTAGAAAATGAATGTGCAAATTGAAAGCTGAGAGGCAATGTACTTGAGGGGAGTGGAAAAAAGCAGAACATGCACTAGAAAAAAAAAACAGTCTTTTGTTAATACAGGACGGCAGCATATGAAATGTTGCATATCTTTCCGTGCTGGAGAAAGAGTGCTGTATAAAGGTTATTGTTGGGAAGCAGAAAGTGTTTAGGAAAATTACTGAGGTGTTGGCTAAAAGGGGAGGTGTTTGATTGATAATCTGACGGCAGGAGGCACGAAAGTGGATGGTAAAACCACATGCTTTCTTTATGAAGATTTATGCAGGGGGACAGAAGAAAAGAGGGCTCAAAAGCTGGTGGATGAGAGTAGAAGGGGTTAGAGACAAATTGATTGAATGGAAGAAGAAGGTGGAAAAGAGAAGAGGGCAATTTAGCGAGATCAAGCACTGGATGGCTGTGGTTGTGAAGCTGCAGTCTTTTTGTGGGGATCGGTAGCTGACCAAAAGACAGTGCAGGGAGGAGGGAGATGGGTGAGTGCTCGCTGTAATCTCGGCAGGCAGTGGAGAGGGGGAGAGAAATCCTGGTAAGCATAAGTGACAGAATAAAAGAGAAATATTTATAAGAGGTAATATTATTCTAATTAGTAAAGTGTCAGATTAGGCACAAGGGGGGAAACCCCCATCTACTCTTCATCCACCAGAGAACAGATGTTTTACTTTTCTCTGTGAAGATAATCATTTGTTGGAAAGTAGGAGTTTGTAGGCCTGCTGAAGTATCAGTTATATTTAAAGATTGCATATATAAATGCACGTGCTTTGCCAGGTTTGCTCAAATAGAATCTCTGCTCGTTTCAGTTTCCAAAGTGTAGATAAAAGGCCAGAGAGCATTAATGTGAAAACCATGTGTGGTCTGTATGTGTGTGGTCTGCTTATTTTGTGATACATAGATTGTGGGGCCTGGTGCAGCTGAACCATCAGTGCCAATATTTGGTGTGATTATTGTAGCACTAAGTCTAGCGTTGTCCTAGCCAAAGTATCCCATGTAAAAGCGATAACATTGAGACAATTTCCCATGCTTTAGCAAACGAAAATCAGAAAACCATGGGCTTCAATTAAAATTCCTTGCAAGCAGTACATGTCAATAGATCACAATGCATTCTTGCCATTTCAGAGGAAACAGTAGGGGGAGGATGATGCCCATGTGACACTATTACAACCTGAGACACCATATATTAAAAATATTAATATACACATTTTATTACAGACAACATGTTACTTGAAAAAGGCGAAATCCCTACCACCATAACACAAAGTTCCCTTAATGTTCACTGACCTTTACCACTCTAATCATAAGTGACCATGTTGTTCATCTCCTGTCATCTGTACTGACAAGAAGGGGTTAACTTTGCCCAGCAAAACCACAATCTGATAAGGATGGGTAATAGTAGTGGCAGTGCTAAACCACTTGCCAATTGAGGGAGAGATTGAAAGCAACCAATCATTGCTGTGCTCCTGCTTTTACTCATTTGCCTGGACAAGGACAAAGTAGAGTCTAGAGTAATCATTCTGAATAAAGCTGATATTTACCTTCAGCTGTGCATCAGTGGTTGTAATTCTAAATGGTTATTTATAACGCACTTAATAATAGCCAGAGGTTTCTGAGCGAGAGCCGGGGGATTGAACCGGAGTTGTGCCCCGTCTTCTTGCTACCAAGGTGAGCATGTTGCCCCTGAGCTATCCTCCCGAGAGCACCTGTTATTGCCTGTGCTTCCTTCTTTGCCTCTGCATGAGCAACCACTGCGTCTGTACAGTGCTGCTTCTTCAAATTGTGTTGTCAATTCCAATATCTCCTTTTGTATTTCATGGAAATCTTCCAATGCATTCGCTCATTCATTTGTTTACTGCTTGCACACTTGTCTGCACCAATTTCAACACCTGAACTATGTTGATCACAGGCCTCCAAATATAATCCTGTCCCACAGTTCCAGGCTACCTCAAATAGGTCAGCCACCATGGCCTGAACAATTGTCATGAGTTTGGAAAATGACCTTGGTCAATGGTGCTCTGATGGGAAGATACATGGGGTGGGGGGGCTGTGATACCCTGACAACATCAGGTATCTCTGGTGTGGTGGGGGTAAGGAATTTCTGTACTACATTCCACAGTACGCTTCTACTTATTAGTTGCTGTGACTCCTAGTATATTCTTCAACCCAAAACATTGCAGGACCTGATGTGTCACTGTAGGAATCTTAATTTTTCCACTCCTAAAAACTGAGCAGTTGATGGTAGGTGCTTCACGCAGGATGGTGTGTGTGAATCTTTTTTGCCTCCTTAGGTGTGCAGATTATGGCTTTCCCTCTATATTGTCCTGTCAATTGCCCTCTTCCCCACTGTCCCGTGTGGAGTCTCTATGACGTAGCAGGGTGTCAATGTATCTGTTTCTTTTGTGTGTATGGTGCAGTTTCATAAATTGGGTAGCATCCATATGAAGTGCATATGTGGTTTTGAACTCACCTTCCCCATCTATCCCCCAGCCTCTCTCACCCAAAAATGTCTATGATGGACATAGCTTACCGAAGCAACCCTTAACCTCAAGGACTTTCCTGCAAACTCCAAGGAACCTTCTGCAGATCAGCCTCTTGAGCCTATTCATCCAGGCCCCTGTAGCAGACACACATTGCACTGACATTAATGTGGATGGTCTTCCCTTGATTTGCTGTGGAGTCTTCATGTCATGAGACACGAGAAGAACTCCTCCTCCCATCTCCCAAAAGCATTCAACAGAACATTGAACTCTTTATGCTAGAATGTAATCTTTTGATTCTTGCACACCATTCTCCTGGTGAAATCAAGTTGTTAATGGAATGGTAGCAAAGAGGCTGCCAGCCAGCGAGTAGTGGTAAAGTTGAAATATTACAGATGGTACTCACAGGCAGCAGGTACCATTCCAGATAAGAGTTTCAGAGCCGGGTACAGTGGATGTTGTTGTATTCACGGTCATCAGAAACAGGAGCAGGCTAGGTGATGCGGTGGCACCACTGGGTCTCTACCAAAGGGTTTGGTAGGTCTGTGACACTGCACTGTTTTTGAGGAATGATTCAGTTTGAAATTATAAATCTGTGAACGCAGATGTGCACATGTCCAGAGACCGTCCTCTTTTCCCCAGTATTTCCACTTGGGTCTAACAATCCATCGCCTGTACAATTTCACCTCATCCATCTTTGGTGTTTTATTGGGACCCAGCCCCCACTGTTCCTGTTTTCCCCACTTCTCTCTCCCATAGCCTCCTATTTTACCCTCTCCCCACAGCTTTTTTACTGTGTTATACCACAACATATGGTGAAAGGTTTGCAGGTAAATAAGGTGTTATCTTTCCAGTCCATGGTAATCTGCATTTAGATTGTCCATGTTTTGTCCCAGATGCCTAAGGATATATCTTGTGGCTAGTCTTTTTTTGTGCAACATGCACATTTCCGTCAGAAAAGCTCCGTTGTAATTTAACTGTTATTAGCAGTATAATGGTATCCTAATCAGGAAAAGTATTACGTTTAAGGAAAATAGTGCATAGAAAACTTGACCATACACACATTCCCCAGAAGGGAAACATACTGATGAATATTATGACAAATCTCTGAATTTCACTTTAACTTCTACAAAATTACAAATAAATAAAAAGGTAGAAAGTATAAAGAGCTAATGTAATAAATAGCCAATATCTAATCTAACACTATCTATTGGGCGAGTGGATCACAGATTTTGGAAAGAAATAAATAAAAGCATGCTGGCTCAGAATTATTTTTTTCAATACGAAATTGGGTTAAAATGTACCTGATGCAGAGGGGGGAGACGCCAACATTAATTAATTTGCCACATTTGCTATGACAATGAAAACATAAGGAACTTGTAAAAATTGCAGAGTTTTTTTTCCCAAATATGTTCTATTCCCAAAATTGTATTCTTCACTGAAGGGGCAAAAGATGTACCTATTATAAATTTCAGTGTAGTAAATATTCATGAGCACAAACTTGGGGAAAGCCAAGAAATGCGTGGATGACATGCACATAACTCTAACTGCATTTTACACAAGAGTGGACTGTATTTGTACTATATCTGTTTAGTTTCTCAGGTGAGAAAGCACACCAAAATCACCTTAAATTGGTGAGGTATGTGATTCATGATGACTAAACATGCTTTATGGGAGGTAGTTAAAGAGGACCATAAAACCAGGCCCTTTTAAATGAATCATTATAGACAAAGGGAGGGGTCATAATTGTAGGATAATGATCCACCCCCAATTTCTTGCCCGAGGCATAAACCTGGGCTTGGGCAAGGGTCATTATCCCAGTCGATAAATATTCATAACGAGGTATACAAGATATTAGTATATGGAGCATTAAATCTAAAAAGAAAAGTGAATTTATTGTGATGAAAACATGAGCGCATACTACTAACTTGTAATGTTAATTTAATGAAAATGACATTTGTAATAATAAACTAGACATATTTTATGTTTCTTTGCTCTTTGCCAGATTGGAAATATGGATGTGAAATATTCCTCTTTGCCTCGATACAGCTGAAGAAAATTCCTTTGGTGCTGCTTGTCGGGCTGCTGCTCAAGTCCAAACATTTGGAATGAGGTTTATACAAAGGATTATAGACTGCATTCCAAGAATTATGATGCCATCTGTTAATGTGTATTAGCACCCTTGGCGTATGCGACAATCAATCTTGTTGCTCAAAACCTGGACTGAATCTAACGATCCAAGCTCGGGTTCTGAGCAACCCGTGCAGAGAAGGCACCTGCCGGCCATCTTCCCTCTCCCTCCCACTCTGCACTCTTCCTGTCTCCATTCCCCACTTCCCACCACTTACGTGTAGTGTGGCTCCAGCGCTGCAGACCTCACCCGACTCCCCCAATGGGCGCCATGGAAATGAAATATGGGCTACGCATAGGAGCCCCTACTTCCAGTTCCAAGGGAGCCATCCTAGATGAGGAATGCATGCCTTATGCCTTTATCATGCGCCCACCACGACCCATTGTTTCATACAAATGATTGCTGTTTGCACCCTGAGGTTTAGCCTCGGGTGCTAATAGTAATACCCACCCGAAGTAATACCCACTTCACCGGCTGGTAACAGCGCTTGGGCCCTGTGTTTCATTCAGGCCTATTACTTGCGCCCCAGGCTGGTGAAACCCCCGAACAGTTGCTTATTGCCATATTAGGGCCTGGTAGAGTCTGAATGACCCAGAAAGCTATTTGAGGTGTACAATTGATGCAATGATAATCATGAAACTGAAGTCGCAAAGTACAATAAGATGGTGCGTGAATGCCAGCATCAAAGGGAGTATTTTTGTGTTGTGTTGTATTCCAAGAGGTATTGACTTTGAATACTTACACACACACTCGTTATCAATACTGTGAAAATGACAAAACACTGCACAACACTGTTTTCACTGTAAAGCAATGCCTCTGCATATTTAAAAATATCTGCAATTAGTGCACATAAAATCGCACATTGCAAAGCTACAGAATTAACTGATTGTGCATGCAAGATTGCAAATATAACATGCAACAATAGTAGATAATCAGTAGAGAAAGAAGCAGAAATGTCACCAAAATGTTCACTTCACCACCTTGCCTCCATCACAATCATAAAGACACTCACTCGCAAAGCCAAAAGATAGCAAAAGACAAAACCAAAAGATCAAAGAAGAATATTTCATGTCTCTAAGGCATATTCTAATATTATTTGCACAATGTTATGCAGGAAAGAAGCCACACATCTAGTAGTTGAGTATATCATGTGGGTATACCACACCACAATGTCTCCAATCCACTTGATGGGCTAACAGATACAATCAGTCACAGACCTGCAAGTAATCACTGCAATAATGGTCGGCATCAAGGTGGGGCTGGAATGTCAGTACTGCCACATCCACTTTGATTACTTGCTCATAGCCGTGCATTTTCTATGAAATTGTATACTATGGGGATGGTCCAAATATCTATTTGAAAGTAAATAGTGCAACTCATTGCAACATATTGACTTTACCCAAAAGAAATTCAAAATATAGAATGTTCTGTGAGAATGTTTTTAGAACTAGAGGGGAAATGCAGAGGAACACATGTAGGCAAATCCAGTCTACAGTGTAGCCTCACTTCCAAATTGTTGCATGTGTTTTCTTAATTGTTATCAGCATCAGTTGCCAGATTTCCATGATCACCATTTGATGAAAGGATTGTTGTGTATGTGTATGAGTGTGTATGGGGGAGGATTTACCCTCCGCCACACACACTCATGCACAACACACACACACACACACAGTCACACAATATTTCCCTGCATGTGGCCAACGATGTATTATCACTCCTCTGAATGCTGGATAAATATGGCAGTTTATTATTGTCTGCAGCAACAAAGAAAACACTGGCAGCAGTAAATCTCCATTTTTTTAAGTCATAATGCCTGTTGCCAGCCTTTCCTCTTCCTCCACCAACCAAGTATTGCCCTTTCCGGCACTACCCTTTATGATGGGGAATGTATGGAAATGCAATGGCTGTAATTTTCTTCAGCTGACAAGCATAAATCAGTAAAAGTGTGCATGTCACCGTAGACCAGCAGTCTTCAAACTGTGTAGCTGCCCCCCCTAAGTCCTCAAAATGGATTATGGTGACTGATTATAATAGAACTTATAGCAGATATGGCATCTGGGGGGGGCAACAACAATATCTTTGCTCAAGGGGAGGCCTCGGCAGCAATATGTTTTACTCAATGGGGGATCAGCAGAAACAAGACACATATATTTCTTTTTTTGTGGCTCCTTCCTCTTTTCTTCCTCTGTTTTCCTCCACCTGTTTGCTTTTTGCCAATGCGGGACCTTTGCATGCCCTTTACCAGTCCCTCTTCCCCCCCTTCCTTCTAACCGGCCCACTGTGTCCCCTGATAGGGTCCGTGATACTGCCTTTTCAGTATCTCCACAGGCCAGCAATGCCCTGGCAGCCATCAGCTAAGGGCCAAAGGCAAAGGGCAGTGCCCCACTGAGCAGCTCCACTCAGTGCTTGTTCGTGTTCACCTGGGATGCCTGACAAAGATGACCTACAGCAACTGATAAGGTAAGTGTGGTGTGGGTGGGCAGTACAGCCATTACCGCACTGAAGTAAAACCCCATCACACTTACTACCTAATATCTCACACAGGCATACAACTAGCTGTATTGGGTAACTGGTATTCATTGTACTGCTAAAGATGAATCTGAGTGTTTTTCCATTGCACAGCTAAAGTTAAATCGAGGTGTTTTTTCATAGTTCTGCCACAGTTGAATCTGAGAGCTTATCCATGTAAGGTTAGTATGGATAGTGACCGCAGCCATTACTATGTTCTTTTAAAACCCTGGGGGATAAGAAATGTGCCATGTTTAAGTGGATTTGGGGGTATTAAATGTGCTACATTTAGTTTTTGAGGGTTGGAAATGTGTTGCACTCAGATGGATTGCTGGGGCAGCAAATGTGTTGCCCTCAGATGGATTGCAAGGGCACGAAATGGGTAATACCTAGCTGGTTTAGATTATTTTTGAGGGATTGTAATTGTGTTAGACTTGGATTGTTAGAGTAAATGTTTTACTCTTAAAGCAATGTGATGTTTAGCACTTGCTTGCATTAAAAGAAACAGTGTACTTTAGTAGTCTCATTTCTCGTGAAAAACTTAGACTGGCATGTTTATTGCTCTTGGAAGAACAATAATGGATGTTCTGAAGGGTGGCCAGTGTACACATTAAATTGATCCGGGAATGGTAATTTGTGCCACACCTATTACTTTAGCCCGCCTTCCACAGCAGATCTATGCTGATAATCCTTCGATTACACCCAAAGACCATAACTCAGCCTTGCTTTCCTGATATTGCAGTAAGTAGATGGCTGTGAGCAGCATACATAGAACCATGAAGATATATAGTAAGACTATAAAGGTTAATGGTCCATGACGCCTATAGAATCCTTCTATCCTAAATCCTATGGTAACCACAAGGGTAGATATAAAAGGTCATCCAGTCTATTGTGCTTAGAAAACCTGAGTGTAGTCCTCCCATAGTGCCTAGAAGAATCTAGGAGGGTAGCTGGTCTTTCTTCACAGACTTTCAGACGACACAGCAACATCAAAGATAAGATCCATCAGGGTTGTTGATACATATAAATGCACCACTTCGTGGACATCCACTGCAGGCACGGATATCCATCCACTCACAGTAAAATGCAGGCACGGCTATCCATCAACTCACAGTAACATACAGCTACAGCCTATGAAAACATTCAGGCTTGCTGGACACTTAATGTTTTTAGGCCAATTTACACCAAACTACACCTCAACACCCCTGACATCAGTATGCATCAAAGACCTATGTCAAATTCGGGCACACTGGATACATAGCAAGTCTCTAGCACCAATCCCTCTCTGACTCCTCTCAGCACCCATCCTCATGCCTGAACTCAAGGGTTGATTTCTAACAGAGCCTGGCCAGCCCTGCTAAGTCTTATTTGGCAAAGGCACACATGCATTCTAATCCTACTCCATGACCTCCAACAGTCTGGACTTCGGTCCCTGGGGGCATGCCCACCTCCAGCACATTGAGACAATAATAATGGTAAAATGTCTGATATAAATTACAACAATAATACAATAGAATACAATACAAGAGAAGAAGTTCTGAAAAAAATGTGCTTTCATCTTATTAATAAATGACAAGTCATATCAAGATAAGTATCAATAATTTGGCTGATTGAAAACAGTTTCTTTTATGTACACATCACAACCTAGAGGAACCTCAGGGCATTCTGCAGTCTGTGTGCATGATTTTGGAACTGTGCTATGTGATATAGCATCAGAATTCACTGTCCTGTATTAATGTCATGCTCAGCAGGACACAGTTCAGGACAGTGTTACCCTTACATAACCTAATCATTAATGAAAACATACATTCTTATCCCACTTGATCACAATCCTTGATATTCTTAATTTCCAAATCTCTGCATAGTGCTAAATCCTAGTGCATAAAACCATGCCTAATTCCTTCCTATTTTAGGGTTCATGAGAATATGTTCCACTTCATTGGAGGTATGGGACAATTACGAAGGGGCATTAAATGTGGATGGTGTTGTCCATATCTAAAGATATGGCCATATCAGACATTAGTTTCACCTAAAGCAGCAGGATCTCTTTCAAGGAGGCATGAATCAGGCATGCTCAACATCTTCCTTCATAGGGAAACATTGGAGTAAGAGATATAAGTGAAAGCAATGTTACAGACTTAGAGACATACAAAATGGACCAATGGTTGATCCAGCTATTGGACAATCATCCAGGGTAACCATGGAGCCTGTTGTCAGGGTGCTGGGACTTTGGTCTGAGTCCCATATTATTATTATTATTATTATTATTATTATTATTATTATTGTTATTGTTATTATTATTATTGTGTTTATTGAGCACAGGTCTAGCTTTGTCTACAAATGTAGCACTATACAAATCATAGGAGGAAGGACAAGGTGCAGCAAGCACAGATACAAGGGAGCGGTAACAATAATAATAACAGGGGGGAGGGAAGGCTGGAAATTTGGCAGCAGGGGAACCAACCAGCTACAAGCAAGCAGTGTTTGAAGCAGGGGGAGCAGATCAACAAGTCTTAGGTTAGGTGGGGAGTGGTAGATGTGTAAACGTAGGTGCTAGGGAGGAGCCATTCCTTGAAGAGGAGGTTTTTGTGCTGCGTCCTGAAATTTAGAAGAGATGGGGTAAGTCTGGTGTAGACTAGTAGGAGTTTCCAGAGCCTGTAGGTATAGACAAAGAAGGTCTGTCTTCTGGTTATTTCCTTCCTGCACTGGCAGAGTTGAGGTTTGCACATGTCCTTAGCATTAGTATGGCCTATCGGTCATGTGAATTTATTTGTATTGTGGAGCTGTTGTCTGAATTGCAAAAAGAGCATACTATGCCATGATTGGCCTTTTGCAGAAGCTAGTGAAATGAAATGTATTCAGAATTTGGTATGGGTGCATAGACACATTTTTCATTAGGGAAGTGCTCTTGTGAAACATGGTTGCAGAGCGTGCATGTATGTTTCTACATGTATGAAATCTGGAAAATTGCATTTATAGGAATGTTTTTGGTTTCTAGTATTTGTAGTAAGTACATTAGGAATTCTTATGGATCTTCATGCGTGTTTATGGTGAATTTTACAATTCCTGCAGATTAGTCCAATTCTTGCCTTATACCCGAGACACTGTAGGTACTGTCAAGATGAGCATTGGCAAACACAAATGGTCCGAGCCGTTTAAGCAAATGTTGTGAACAATAGGTAGCAATTGAAAGAGATGATTGATTGTAACATTTGCATAGCAATGTACTCCAGTATTGCTGCTGTATTCAAATGGACCAGAGAGTTGTGGGTCTGTATCCTTTAATGGGCCTGCAATTGTTTTTCAACAAGAGACATTTGTCTGTGTGTCTTTTGATGGATGTGCAGTTGTATTTGAACTAGACAGTTTTGTGCTTGTTATAATTTGATGGATCTGCAGTTGTTGTTTGTTTTGTTAGTGGTATTGCAGGGAGATCTGGAATAACCTCTGTTTTTATTAGTTTTCTTCATGAAGGTTTTGTTTTTTGTGGTACAGTGTAAATATATAAATGGCTGGTGTACAGTGCACATTGCCTTTTGTATTATAAGATGCAAGGAATGCCAGAATTTAATTTGTTTGCATCAAAGTTAACAAGGAATAGACCACCAAGTATACAGAGTGATGAAAGAGCTATGTAACTCATAACTTCTTTGAACACTGTGCTGCCATTGTCAATCAGTGCATGGTCTAGAGTTAGACCTTGCGACTTGTGAATAGTGACAGGATATGCAAGAGATAGAGAAAATTGTTCTCTGCATACATGTATGTATTTGAAATGAAGGAAAGGTGTTATTGTGCAGCCTATTCATTTAATTTGTGCAAATTTGTCAAACTGGATGTTGACAAACTGAATGTTGCTGTTGTGTGGATATGTTTGGAAGCCAACAACTGTATCAAGTGCGCTATTGACTAAGCCTTGTTCTACATCAAGGTTATGTTTTAGAATTGCTCTGCAGTTTAGACCCAGAGTGAACAGTTTTTTTCTAATCCAGATGTATAGGAGATATATTTTTCTAAACTCTTCAGTCATGCTGTTGTTTGTTGACACACAGGGAGTGTCATGGCGTACACTTCTAGTTTGTCTGTGGAGGTGATATGCACTATGGGTTGCATTTCTTTTTTCAACATTGTATTGTTGAATTGGGTACAGCTTGCAAGCGTTAGCATTAAGCACATGCATTTTCATTTTGCTGTGTTAATGTTTGCATAACATCAGAGGCAGATGTCTTTTGTCTATACAGCTCATGGATTACTCTAGTTTCTAAGATGGATTTTGCATCTTTAGTAAGCACTAACACTTTTTAAAATGTTTGCAAAAGGTTAGATTTGCAACTGACACATATTTTGATTTAGTTCTCTGCAGTGAAAATTCTGTCAGGCATTTACATTTCAACTGTTGCAGAGTTTATTATGGCATTGTTTGTGTCCTAACACTTTGAAAAGAGTTGACCGATGTTAAATGTAATGAGGTCTCTAAAAACTATGTGTTTTCCTCCAAACAGTTCTTTGAAATCAGATTTTAGGACGTCCTGCATTCTGAGATGAATTAAAGCGAGCATGAGTTTGGAAACTATGCTTACTTCATCAACCAGGAGGACTTTCATTTGTTAGAGAATTCTGAGTGCTTCATTTGCAGTTTCTGCTGACAGTTTGTAGTCCTCTAATTTGTTTTGGTGTTCTACTGGGAGTAGAAGTATTTAGTGTAAAGTGACACCTCCTAATTTGTAGGCAGCTAGACTTAAGGGGGCTGTTACAACAGCTGAAAAGTTATTTAACTCATGTAGAAATATCCTTAATATTTCATTTAAGAAGGTTTTGTCAGAACCAGCTTCCCCAATTACATAAAAGAGCAGAGGTCTATCATTTTTACAGCTATGAGTTTTAGTTTCACGTTTATGCCTGTGTTCAATATTTTCAGTGACTTCGAGGTAAATGGTGAGTTGTTCATTGTTTGTTGTGATTTGATCACTGACAAACTTCTTTAGATTCTTTGGATTGATACATGGTGTTTTACACCTCAGTCATGGCTATTTATGGTTAGTTTTGTATTGGTAGTTCTCCAAGTGGTTCTTCCTCTTGTTGGCATTGATTTTTCAACATTTGTTTGTATTGATTAAAATGTGTATTTGTTATACTGCTTTCATTTGCCTTGAAGCTTCAAATGTGTCACGGTCACCTAATAATTCTTCTTCTTTTCTCCAAGGTTTGAAAAGTTGCAGTAAGGCTATGTAATAAAGTTCTCTATGTTGAGGAGATTTACACGATGACTTTAAATGATTAATTAGGCTGGGCTTGGTCATTTGTTCTAGGCTTCCTTCACAATTTGATACTGAATATTTGCCAGTTGTCTCATCTGGGATAACATTGTTTTTGTAGGAATATCTTTGCGCTATGTCATACAGGTACATTTTTTCCAAAGCAGTACTTCTGTTTGGATACTATGTGACAATTAAAATGTTTTTTAAAATGCCTTGGCTTTTTGGATTCTATGCCTTAGTAGGATTTTAGTTCCCATTTCCGTGATGAATCTGGATCAAGGTTTAGCCAGACAATGTCTTCAGATTTCCCATAAAAGGGTGTTCCTGTTAAACAGTCTGAAGCTTCGCAGGACCTGCATTCTATATTTGACAGAATTTTTATATTGAAGCTGTACACTTTTTGTGACAGGGTTTTGTCAGATTAAATGTCATCCGAAAGGTGCTCTTTAGCTCTGTCTTCTCAGTTTTCATGAGATGTGACATATCTTGCAACCGTAGTGCAATTGTCTGCAAAGTATTTAAGGTCAACATTTGTATTCCACAGGAGGGCAATGATCGCATTGTAATGATTGATGTACTTGGAGTCTAACCAAAGACATCAAGCCTTTAACTTGTTCTTTGTTGGAATCTGGTCTAGGGAAGATGAAGTGTCATTTGGTATAGAATGTAAATGTGTTTTGTTATCGACATCAGCAGTATTTGACACACATTATTATTTGGAAGCTTAACATTATGTAGGTCACTCTGTGTGGTTTCTGAAGGGATGTCACATGTAATGTATTTTTGAATAAATTGTAAAACAGTGGCATCACTGTCATGGCAACATTTGAGAGTATCATTTATCCACTAAAGCATGTGGATGTGTGGTTCTCCTCTGGATTTATTTTATTTTCTCCAAAAGAAGTGTTCTACTTCTCAGAGTGGAGGGGTAGCTTTGTTGCAGACAAAGTGCAGCATGGCAATGAAGCGATGATGAAAGTATACTGAACATTGACAGGGTGAAGAAAATAGAGCTTATCTGCTGTTTCAATTTATTTCTATTCCCTCTTTATTTTGGTTTGCAGTGTGTAAGAAGTCATGCAAGTCAACCTATGCATTTTCTGCACTAAAGTAATAAACCATGTGGGTGGGCCTAGGTTCCTTAGCATACAACATACATCAGCGTGACATCAGAACAAACATTATTTTGTACCACACATGTTTGCAAGAGATTTCTGATACTTGACTGTTTAAGAAATGAGAGCCTGTTTTTAATGAGTGTCCAACTCCATGCTAGTTCTCTTTCGAACAGGAGGTCGAAAATGTATTTTCATTTTATCTGAATCTTAGTTGTTCAAAATACATTTGTAAAGAACAATATACTAATGCACTAATTTCAGAGGCACTTCCATCATATCTTCCTTGTTTTCCTGTAGGAAAGAGTAGAGAAAAAGAACCTGCTTCTACAGTTTTCTCCCACATGCTAATTGGAGATCCTTTGGCTTGACACATTTGATATGTTTCTAATTCATCTTCTCTGGTGTCTTTGGAATGATGTGGGTGAATTGTATACTGGTCTAAAATGCTTGCTCCAGTAACAGGACCTACACGTTCAAATTGGCCGGTTTCTGGCAAATCTTCAACTATGTGTGTGGCTTCTCTTACTTTGTCTTCTATGGTTATATCTCTATAGTATTCAATGTTTTCTTTAACGTATTCTAGGGCTTGTCTAACTTTGTTTGAGTCAACTAGTTTTTTCCAAAATGTTTGTCTTTTGTAGGTACACCATTAACTAATGCAATCAATGATTGTTATAATGGCCATCCTCCTCCTAGAGTTTCTACATTTCCTTTAAGATCTAATGGCAAATATTGTCACAACTTGATTGTGGACTCACCTGTTGAGGCTTTGTGAACTTTCTCTTTGCAGATTCTGGCTGTCCACGTTTCTTGGAGGTGTGGGTCTCATGGAGGTAAGGATGGGCTTCTGAGGCCACTCTGACGGTAGTAATGGCCAGAAGCACGGAGTTCAGGGGCGGTGCAAAGGCAACCACGGAAGATCAGTCCTGGAAGGAGTATCAGGGGAGGTGGCGTGAAGCGGACGAGGTCAAGGATCCGGAAGGCTTCGGATATCCTGGAGCAGAGGTAAGCGGTGTAAGGCAACCATGGGAGCAGTCCAGTAAGGAGTACCGCGGAGGTTGTGGAAAATGCTGCGGCTAAGGATCCGGAAGGCTTAGGAGATCCTGGAGCAGAGGTAGCGGCCTAAGGCAACCACGGGCCAGTCCTGGAAGAAGTACCGTGGAGGCAGTGGAACATGCCATGGTTAAGGATCTGGAAGGCTTCGGAGATCCTGGAGCAGAGGTAGCAGTCTAAGGCAACTGCAGGAACAGTCCTGGAAGGAGTACCATGGAGGCAGTGGAACACGCCGCGGTTAAGGATCCAGAAGACTTCGGATATTCTGGAGCGGAGGTAAGCGGTCTAATGGCAACCGCGGGAGCAGCCCTGGAAGGAGTACCGCGGGGGCACAGTGGAAACAAGAATATGTTCTCTGAACGAACACTGAGAAACAGCAATCAGACTAGGACTGTGAGAGCATTGAAACGCGCCAAACTGCAGTAGCTGGGCGCTTATCTAGCCTAGCTAGAAAACTACACCGCTGATCAGAGAGCAGCATATGCCATATTGGGAGGGGTAGAAGTCATTCTGGCATGTCGTTGTATGGACCAGGAGGTCCAAAGGGGGCGGTGGTGTGGTTTCATGACAAATATACTATTTTGCCACACATGCCTTTGAGTAACACAGATGGAGGCAATTTGGCAGTTTTGGGTTGAAGGCGAATTATAGCTTGATATGGGTCTACTGTTTGAATTATGATGCTCTCATACAAGTTAAGTTGTTGAAGAGCTTTTTGAAGTGGGAAGATTTCTAAGTTATTAGTGTTAGCCGGTGATGGCATTTGGTTATTGACAAGCTTTATATTGCAGTATGTGCACACTTTTGAGGGGTCAATTATTTTGTATTAATTTTCTGCTGTTAGATATAAAGCTAATTGGAACCTTTGGGATTGCTCATTGTCTGTATTTTGGAGGCCATATATACTATTTTTATGAGCATTTTATTGAAAATAATAAAATGCATATGTGCAGTTTGTAAGGATATATTTGCAGTATGCAGTATGGAAATGCTGCCATTTTGAAATAGGTGCATTTAGCAAAACATTTTAGAAACATGGCAGTCATTTTAAAGTGCAGAAGTGCATAGATACAATTTGGATGTCTTCATGTGCGTAAAACTGCATTAGAAATATATAATGAACTAACCATATACTAATTGCATTATTAATATATTGACTGCCCCACTCCCAGTAATATTGTAATGCAGTTCGTGAGCACAGTTAAATGCAATCCATTTTTCATGAAGAGCAGAAACATGTGCGACAGGAAGGCAAATGGAAACATTTGCCTGAAGCTTTCATTTTTCTGGAGAAGAGAGAGTTTTTTTTACAAAACATTCTTGCACGATGATTGGTAGGAAGGGAGAGGTGGTACAGCTGATGTAATTGGAGTTTATAGACAGAGAGAGTTTTTTAATGGGCAAAGTGAGTTTAAGATTTCAGAGCTGTTCGGGACTTGAGTGTGAACAGTGACTTCCAGGGATGGGAGATCCATGGCTGTAGTCTCGAAGATAAAAGAGAGTGGGATAGCTGCCTGACTTTGAAGCATTTCGAGGCAGTACAAGGCTTTGTTCCCGGGAGTTGTGCGAGGGAGGTTCGCATAGATAAGGCACCGGTGACAAGTGCTTCAGAATTCATCCATTTTGGTGAGTCAGTTCTAAGACGAGGTGTGTGTGCAGTTGTGAGATGTATTATATTTATTGAAAGACAGTGTAGTGAGGTAACTAAAAAGAAAAAAAATATCATGTTTCTCTAAGCATGTTTGCACTGGCTAAAAAAAATGATGCATGCTGAGTTCATTTGTGATGTGTTTTATTTTGATATCCTTTTGATGCATTTATTCTAAAAAGAATTGAATACAAGATTGTTATTTCTTCCATGTTGCTATATTCTTGTTCTCTTCACTATGTTTTGTTTTAGGAGACAAGGTTATGCTCGCTGTTGGTAAGCTGAATTGTGTATAACATAAAAATATTATAACAAAAAGCAAAGCTGGAACAATTGTATTGGTTTTATTTTATGTCTCCCATGTTTACTGTGTTAGGGGAAAGAGTCAATGGGTAATTAAAATGTTATACCAATGTGGTAAATAATTGTTCTTCCTCATTTACCCTATGGGACTAGTTTAGAATAAGAGTAAACATATACAAATAAGCAAGACAGAAGGATGTCTGGGTGTGAATGAGTCCTTCTTTACATGCAGAAAAGAAGGCAGTAGTTACTGGATGTAAATAAGTCAGTAATACAAGCCACATACAAGAGGTGGCATTCTGAATAAACTTACTGTGTTTCCTGAAAGTGTGATAGGTCTGGGGGGGTGGGATTTCTCTACAGGTGACTAAGAGATATTCAAATAGAGAGGAAAGGTTTGTTTTATGATGGGGTGGTAGTATAAAAAAGATATGCTCACCACTATACCACAAAAATAAGGTAATTCTGAAAATACCACAAAAGCAAGATACCACTAAAAATTACCGCCAATACAAGCTAAGACTATATTACCACCAAAATAGGGTGATACTGAACAATCTCTACCGGCAAAATATCACGGTAAGAAAATACAGCCAAATTCTGAATTTGCCCCAAAAAGACAAAACCTCCTACATAAATGGTGCATTGGCCCCGTGGGAACAGAATGTAGAGCAACTACTGGGCGTGGCAAGTGTGTTCCACACCGCCATACGTGCATTAAAGGAAACTCATTTTGTGAGAGCAGTGTGACACTGAAAGTGAATCTCAGGCTGTCTCCAATTGATGCCACATTATCAGAGTTGGCAAAATATTTGGAGGCAAAATTATATGCACATGGAACATGGTCATCAAATGATGCCACAGAATGGCATGACCGTATCTATGAGGAAGTTCAGAAAGAACCACTGGACAGCATTTTTGAAGAGGGTTGCATAATTCAGGTATGTCTTCTGAGATTATTTAATGCTGCCGACAACATTCAGAGAATGTTTGATACAGCTCTGTGCCAAAACATGGTTCATCATAAGTAGGTCTCTGCAAATGCAAGAAAATGCTGCTTAGCTAATTAGCAGACTAAAAGTCGAATTAGATGGAACTAGTTAACAGGAGAAAAAGTTAAGAGCAGAACTGGAGGTATGTCAAAAAGACATGAGTGATGAAACACTTACCTGCGTAAGGAGGCAGACCGGCTCCTTATAAAGTGCAAAGATTTGGAACAGCAGATATGCGATTTCAGGTCTCAAGACAAGCGACAGGGCACCACATTCAATGGAGTTGAGGTGAACTCCATTTCTACACAGAGAAATAGTGTCCCAGTGGCAGTGCCGGTGCCTGGATTTGGTTCCAGCACCTTTGGGGGGTTTGACTCACCCATTGGGGGTTACCACCATTCCCATACACCTGAGACAAAGGTTGAACCATAAAGTAATGCAATTCCAAATACAGGGCCAAGTAGCCCTATCAAGATAATAAAGTCAATCAAGGCCCTGATCAAACCGTTCAAAAAAGGAGGTGAGTGCTGTATAGAGGACCACTTAGAAGTGGTGCATGATATATTCAAAGCCCTAAACATACCCATGGAACAATACAGACAATACTTTCATTTAACTATGGATGCTCCAACAGCAAGCATCATCAGAGGATTGAATGAACAGGAGAACATGTCATGGGCAGAATTTGAAAAAGAGATTAGGCGTAATTTTTTTCCATTTCAGTCAATACAGGAGATGAAGAAAGCTGCATATACGATCACAGCTGGGCCAAGTATATCACCTCACCAATTTCTTCAAGACTTAAAAAGACCCTTTTCTAGTTTTGATCTATCTTTTAATCCCAATGAGTTTAAAACTGCCTATTTTAATGGTTTACAGAAAGACATTATATCACAGTTAGTCCACCAGTTTGATCGTGAGAAGTCCCTTGAATGGATTGTGCACCAAAGTACCAAACTGTATGAAGTACTCTACTGTCAGGGTAGAGAGGGTGATACAATGAAAGAAACAAGATCAAAATCTAAAGAATCCTTGGCAACAGTAATTGAGATCAGGTCGGCTAAAATGACACTTAAGTCTGCTCAAAGTCCAGGCAAAAATAATATGACACCCAAACAGAGAGGTACTCCACAGAGGTTGCCACCCTCGGCACCAATGTTTAAGTCACATGATCCTAGTAATAGAGAGAGTTACATTAGTCCTAGGTACCTAGGAGACAGGACCCGGGTAGGATATCGCCCTGATATGTCATGCATGAAGAACAATCAGAGACAAAATCAAGATCAAAGAAGTAATAGTCCCTACCATACATTGGGGACACAGAGCAGATTGGATCCCAACACCATGATATCTGGCAACCAGGACAGACCACGGTATGTGGATTGATTTATTGAAAATGAGAATCAGCGTAAGGAACAGTACTCACAAAATGAGGGACAGAACACGAGGCAGAATATGAACTATGCTCCACATCCATATAATCAATCACCGCCAGCAGGGGATTACAACCAAAGAATAGGTGCACCCCGCTCCCCACCTCAAATGAATCAAGAGTTCAGAAACAATTCAAATAGGAATTAATCTCCTGAGAGATATCAGAACAGATTTAACCAGGGTGAGAACAACCGTTACCGGCCTAGGCCGCTAAGAGAAGATTCTAGAGAAATGGACAGGTTCCAGTGTCTCGAGGCCCAGGTAAAAATGTTGGCTGAACAAATAGGAACACTCTGTACAGTTCAAAAACAGTCATCAAATGTGGGGCAGAAGGTCATAAAAGTGACCTGATGGCTTCTGATAATTAGTGACTAAGTATTCATGACACCTGCACTGATAAAAAGACAGATTCCCACAAGCCGGTTTTGCATGATGGTCCTGAGCTGCTTGATGATTTAAACATGAAAATACCTGCAAATGAACATGAGGAAGGAATTGCGACCACATCTAAAAAAGAGGTTTGGTTTAACCTAGCGTTGAATCAAACGTTGGAAGTCTGTACAAATGAAAAAGGAAAAGGGGAAAATATAACGTTCCAAAGGAACAAAGAGACAGATTTAAGAAAGACAACTTATGCACTGATAAAATAATTGATGATGGAGTAGATGTGAATGTTAGAACACCCTCCCTATACAATAAAGATGCTAATAAAATGCAGACAGGAAAAATAAGTACTAAAAAGGAGGGTACAGATCAGTACCTGAAAATATTAAAAAGGCTGATATCATGACAAATACCAATGAATGTCCAGGATTAGAAAATGACAACCTATCATTTGATGTTTATAAACATATTCAGTCAGAGAATTGCAATGTGAACTCCCCGGACAGAAGGGCGAACAGTGGCCACACTCCAAATGACCTCTGAACATGGAGAGATAGGCAAGGTTTATCAAAAGGAAATGGAAAAAAGGAGGGAAAAATGTCCTTTCATTTACAGATGTGCTTAGCGAGAAGGGTCTGAGAAAAGTGAGTCCTGAAATCAGTAAAAATTGCACGTTTTATGTGTATTGGAGGAAGTTGAGGACAGATATTATGCTCCCATTACTGTCATAAATCTCCCCCCGTGTCACCTGGGATCGCTTCTTGCTCTGTTCCACAGGAGGATTCCTCTTGTGGACGGATCGGGTCTTGTATAGGCTCGCTCGAGTCTCGGCTGGCTTCAGAGCGCGTTCAGAGTTCCGGGAAGGTCGCAGTTCCAGGATGTCCAGGAAAAAGGTAACGGTCGCTAGGGATGAGGATTCCGGGAGCAGAATTAGAGGGAAGGAGTAAAAGGACGGAAGAAGCATCCAGTTAACTAGGAATAGTGGATTCGCCGAACAGCACACACACGTCAAGTCACTACCTAATGATAGCGTTGAGACGCGCTGGGCCGCGGGGGCGTGGCCAATTTATAGAACGTGCCGTGTGCGACGTGAATGCTGGTGCGAGGCAAGTCACTTGGCACGGCCATGTTGGGGATAACAAAGAATACAACCCCCATCACGATAAAGATCAGGAAGTCCAGAAGGGGCAAGTTCTATGGGTCATGACAATTACTGTGGAAGAGAAGTGCAATACATTTGCAATGATTGACACAGGTACACAGGCCACAATTATGTCCAAAGAATTGGTAAAATGTATCAATGAAGGGAGATCTCCACAGAATCATATCAGGATGAGACAAAGTGAAGGCCCAGTACATAATTTTAATGGTGAGGAGGTGACTATTGAAGGGTCACTGAAGTTGACATAAAGATAGGAAAGCACAGAATGAAACAGGAAGTATTGATCACATCTATTTGTAAAATTCCATTCTTGATGGGAACAGATTGCCATGAAAAGATTGTCTCCTCTCATTGATGGGGTAAATGGGGTTTTGTGGTCTTTAACCAAAAAATCATTAAGGCCTAAGAAAATAAAGTTACAAAACAGCAGTGTAAATGAATGCCATACTATTGCCAAATCAAATGATGCAGTGGAAGTGTATCTCCAGAATAGTAGTGTGCCTAGTGTCACCATTATTTTAATGTGTCAGGACAAAATTCAAAGTGAAAATTAAAGACAATCCGTGCAGATTTATTTGGATCTTAGGAAGAAATAGCAAACTGAAGTAGATGAACACACATTTGTGCTTCTATTTAAAAGAGAAGAGGTGCAAACAGAACACCATCCCTAAAGCAGACACAGAAAAACACATCACCACTCCTGCTGAAATGCATATGGAATATGAGCATCCATGGATTCATATTGGTATACATGGCGATTCTGAAGTGATAAAAGCCACTTTGGCACTTGAACAGGAACAGAGTTTTGTTAATGAGAAATTACTGCAGAGAATGATGGAAAGGGAGTAGATCCCGAATTTAAAATTAAAAACCAATACATCTATGCATTGGACAAACCAAATTTGGAAAATCAAATTGCAGGAAGGTGCATGCTAAAGATTATTGTTGGAAGAAAAAAAAATCTACCACAATGTGTGGATAGTGAGTGGAACACAACATGATTTTTACCTGGGCAATAATATTATGCATAGGATGAGTATGGTGTTAGATTTCCTTAACCAAAAAGTATAGTCCCGGTTAGGCGGGCCTGTGCCCGAATTTGAAGGCAAAAGAAAGGCTTATCATTGTGCACAATCAGTGCCATATGCAATTGAACTACAGGTGAAGAAGGATTTTACGATTCCTGCATTCACCAGGCAGGTTGCTATAACACTAAAGCGCAAAAATGGACAGCAAATGAAGGATTCTGATGCATTTGTGTGCTTGAATGAGTCCATGAAACAGCAAGGGCTGGCCTATGAATGTACCCTATTGGTAGATATTGGGAGGGGTCCGTCAAAATCATGGTGGATAATAAAGGTTGTCAAGATGTTCATTTAGAAGAGAATCCTGTGCTAGGAATGACAATAGAAATATTATAAATAAATATGGTGATTGGAAATATCCCTGAGAGATATGTAGATGCACAGGGTGTGTTGCCAGAGTACTTGGATTCTCAACCCAAAGGGATGTTCAAAATTCAGTCTGTGTACCCTTATGATTCCAATGAGACAATGTGCTGTCACCAAGATAATTGCATATTATTTGATTTAAATGAAAATGAAACTGGCAATCAGCACATTGAAATGGAGGCTGATATGCCAACATATTTAAAAGTGGCAACTCTGCAGATACAGCCACAAAGTTGGAAGAAAGAACAGAGGTTCCTCCATTGGAGGATTTACCGACATTTTCAAAAATGATAGAGGAGCAGATTCTGTTAGCAGATGCCTGTGATAGCGAAGAGGATAAGAACAAATTGAGAAAAATATTTATCGGATTTAAGGAGGTTTTTGCCAAAGACACATATGATTGTGGCCTAACTGATTTACATGTTGTCACATTACCAGAGGGGTGTGGTAGAAATCCAGTATTTGTGCACCAATATCGATTGCCACTGGCATGCTTGGAGTCATTGGCAGAGATAATTAAAAACTTGGAGTCTAGGGGAATTATCGGACCCATTCATAGTACCTCCAACACTCCCATTTTGGGTGTATTAAAGCCAAATGGTCAGTGGCGTATTTATGCAGACCTGAGGAAATTAAATAAAAGAGAGCCAGTGTCTAGATGGATGCTGCCATTCATTGATCAAGGCCTTGCTCAGATGCATGGGTCAAAGGCATTTACCACATTAGATCTTACATCTGGGTACTGGTGTGTGCCATTGTCAGAAGACATTCAGAATTTATTTGCATTTTCATTTGATACAATGCAATACGCTTGGTCCAGAACACCATTTGGGTATGTCAAATAGCGGGAGCAGATTTGGCATATTTGTGAGAAAATCTATGCCAGATGCAACAGAAAGAGGGACCATAGTTTATGTCGATGATGTCTGATAAAAAATTAAAGCCTAAAAAGTAATTTTGATGAAATTAGACATGTACTTAACCAATTGCAGAAGGCGGGTGCCAAACTATCTTTACAGAAATCCCAGTGGTGCAAGAAAAAGGTGAATTTCTTAGGCCATGAATCCACAAAAGAAAAAGGTGGAGGCCATACAGAAATTGAAAGATCCTAGAAACATGAAAGGTTTAAAAAGTCTATTAGGAATGACAGGATATAACAGGAAATGTATTGAAGGCTAAAATCACTCAACCATTGACTAAACTATTGAAGCTGAATTGAAGGAAGGTCTCATAAAGGCATCATGCTTGGCCTATCCCATAAAGAACAAAGATTTTTTTGTAGAAATAGGATTTACTGAGCAGTGTATGTCTGCAGTGTTATCTCAAAAACATGATTTGATACATAACACTATTGCTTATTCAAGTAAGGCATTTTATTAGGTTGAAACTAAATTCAGTGAATGTGAAAAGGCTCTTCTGACTGCTGTATAGGCATTGCAACATTTTTGTCCCATTGTTCAAGGGGAAAAGGTGATCATTGAGACAAATCATCAACCATTGCAGTTTTTACATAGTAAAAAGATTTGATCAGGCAATCTAGCACAGTCCAGAATTACTTCATGGACATTGGCATTGCAGGGCTTTCCTGTAGAAGTGAGATATGGCCAGAATAAAAAGAACTCAATTGCTCAAGGGTTGGTAGATTGACATGACTGTGCAGCTGAGTGTGTATCAGATGAGGTCAAGGTGGAGTCCAGTTTGCAGGAGTTTGAGCAATCACCACATAAAGCTTTGGATGAAAATACATGCAAGGAATTGCCAATTGTGCATATCGATGGGTGTGCTTTTCACATTGAAAATGACACCAATAAACAGTTGGTGTCAGGGATAGGAAATGTCTGGTTGAGATGTGAGGACATTCCTAGTATAGGAATGAGAATTGGGGCTAGGAGTAGCCAGTTAGCAGAGTTAGCAGCCATTTATAAAGCAATTACTTTTGCAGTTGATAACAAATTTGGTGAAATTGTCCTGGTGACTGATTCTGAATATGCATGAAATAGCTTTGCAGAATATTTGCCTGGCTGGAAAGCAAGGGGCATGCTCACATATAACAAAAAGACCCTCAAACATGGGAAAATTATTCAAGCTATAGACAAATTAGTGTCAGAGAATGATTTAACAATATACTGGAGAAAAAATGTGTGGACATTTGAAAACACCAGGAGTTGATAAGGAGGGAAATGATAGAGCAGATCAATTGGCCAAGATTGGGGCTGTTATGGGAGAATTGTTGCCATTGAACACCTAATTGGTGAAATACAAGTAGATGCAGTTACACGATCTAAATCTCCAAAAAAAGTTGAACAACCTGTAGTGCAATGGAGCTATCATACACCAGATCAGGATTTGATTAAGGCACAAAAAGAAGATCCAATATTGGGGGTCTATTCTAATCATTTGATGGACCCCGAACAAAATCCTTTAACTGAAAAGGATTGTCCAGCAAAAGAAGAGTTGAGAGTGTTAATGAAGAACAAAATGTCAGGTATGAAAAAACGGCATAAGAGGTTGTAGAAATTTTATAGAAGTGTTAAGTATGTTGCTAGGAGTTGGAGCAAAGATGTAACTTGAAACTTCCTAGATTGGCTGAACATACAGTTCAAAAATGTCCATGAATTCCATACAGGGACCACAGACACATCATTATGCCGCACAGGAGCGGTCACATGATGACATCCAGAAATTGATCTATACGGACACAAACATATAGATACATATATATATACCGCAGACTATTAATTGGCATTAAAAAAAGGTTTTATGAGTTGGCCACCAGGGGACAGACAATATGAAGCTTCTGTGTCCGTACCATCGCCTCATGGGCTGAAAACGAGGCTGAGCACCCCCAGACAGCCCCTGCATGGACACATGACCCACCATGAAGTGGTTGAAAAGGTGAGGCACCCCCCGGTCCCACTCTGGTCTTTCTAGACCCCGGGGAAGAGGAGGCACCACCCGCCCCCACCCCTGACCCTGCCGACAAGAGAAGGAAACACCAAACAGGAGTCAGAGGAGCTGTGTGGCCTTGGAGGCGTGGCCACAAAGGAGACGATGCCGCTGGTGAACATAACGGATGGTGTATCGGATCCCTTCCACCACGGGAAACAAAGTTAGGAGTTCCCTATACCACTTCGGGGCCGGACAGCACCGTCAGCGGAAGGAACAGCCCGTATGAACAGCTGGGACTGAGGCGGCGCCTCCGCAGTGTGAGAACACCCACGCCTGCAATACTGCTCCACGGGAGAAGGCAGGTTGCCCTGCTCCGGATGGAAGCTGAAGACGTGGGGGGCATTGCTGTTATGACAATTATCAGAATGAAGCTGAACAAAATGAAACACATATTGCACTTTCACATTTCAGGTAGAGGGTTTTTTCAAGACTGTTCAAACCTACTATAACTTAGCTGGTGTCCAGACTTGACATGAAACATATGCATGTCATGTGCAGCTATACACTGAATGTTAGCACACATTTTAGGAATAGATGACAATTTCACATTTCATTAATATGATCACCAATGTTACCCATGATTTGATAGAGCATAGGCAACTTATTGACATTGATGTACATATCATTTAACTGCTATGGCACATGGAATTCCTTTGTCATAATTAATCAGAGAGACATGCCCCCGCTGACAACGGTATCAGGTAATAATGTCTCCATGAAAAAAACTCGTCAGGTTGGCAACATTTTAAAAAAATGCATTAATGATGCACCCTCCAGGCTATCAAACACTTTCCCCAAATATTCTAGGATTGGACGTAATGATATATAACTATACCCCTCCTAGAATATTTGGGGAAAGAATTTTGGTAGCCGGGAATAAAGTCACCAGAACCTGACAACTTTTTCATAGCAACATTATTACATGGAACCCTTACAACTTACCTCCACCTGGACTATTAGTTATTCATCTGAAAGTGATTTTTGCCACATGTTTTATGCTTGATATTTTTATTCTAGATGCACTTATCAGAATGTTAGTGCCTTCACAAACACGGTGTTGCATGCACATAAACACTTACATTCATTCCAAGTACACATTTTTTGATCACCACATGAGTTGGTAAGGACTTAAGCAAATAAGGCTTTTTTTCGAGCTCCAAACATTCAGTAGATACTGTATTGTTTAGGTTTCGAAACAAACCTCTTCAACAGAATTCAAAAGGCATACCTAGTCCAAATCTCAAACCTGTCGTATATTACAAAGCTTATGAGCATGCATCATTACTGATACCACTGATATATGTATAACGAATATCTACTCGGCAATATAACCAATAGCCCAATGGTCACAAAATCATAGTCCATTACCATAAATCAATGACAAATATTAAATACATAATTGCTGAAAACCGACAGGGTTTTGGGTAGAAGGTCATCAGTAAACTCACACACACGTTTTAGGATATTGTCTATTATAACACTGCTTTGTGTAATGTGCACCAAATTTAGATGTACCCTTAACTAGATCGCATTGTTTTTTTTTACTTCCTTTGAATGGCAAGGAAACATGAAGAGCCTTCCAATTCCACTAAAGGTTTTCAAAATCTCAAGCTACATTCAATTAATCTCAGAAAAAACTTTGCTAGTCAAAATCCACTGAAGTTGTTCCAATGGGAGCAAAGAACCAAGGGATATGTGGCCCTCCTGATTCAAATAAAGCCGGAGTTTGAAGAGTGGGCCACCCACATTGTCTCACTCATCATCTTAATGACGTTACAGGATAGGGGAACATCACTCTGGACCATATTTAATCATCTAATAGCCAGATCTTTTTCCAAAATTATAACTTTGGGGTAGTCAAAAACATGTGTAATTATAGTAAAGCGCAGAGAATGCCAGCAGTCATTATTTAATTTAAGACCTGCTCACTTGACATAAGTTTGCATGGTTTAGAGATCTTGAACAGTTCTTCCAACTTTCTGTGTATGTATACATGTTTGTGTTTTATGATGGTTTGTACGACTGACGTGATGAGACGGGAGTCATAGCACACAACAAGAAGCTCTCGAATATGTAGCTAAGAGCGCAAGACGAGCAGGGAAAACATAATCAAGAAATTCTGGGACTTAGCTCCAGTACATCTTTCCCTTTGATACTTTGGAAAGGGATTCGTAGAGATCCCTCTCCCGACACCATAGCGGCAGGTTACACGTTGCGTTCCATCTTTTGCAGGTTCACCAAAAAGGACCATACCACTGTGACTATGGGAATTTGACAATTTACGATGCAACGCATGCCGCGCTGACTCTCCCTTGAACCCATCTGATTAGGAACCGGAGAGTTTGAGAACAACTCATTCTGACCGGAACTGCAGAACAACTGCCCGCAAAGAAAACCTTGCCAGTTTGACTTTGGTCCCTGGTAGCCTTTTGTCCTTGCTGTCCGTAGTGTACAGAACCATTTACCATGATGACTTACTTGTCTAGAATGGGGCACCTCCATCATTCTGGTCAAGAAAATATGGTACTAGTGAATGTGCAGTCAAGACTCCATTATGATTGCTTCAGTATATCCAAAATCACTATAATTTCACATATGTTCATGTATACTAAATGTACAGTGTGTGTAGCACAGAAAGGTAGCCCCTGATGAATTTCCTTGTATTATTAAGAATAGTGTATAGGAAAGAAACATGTTGGGATTCTGTAAGGTTTTTATTAATTGTAATGAGTAGAATGATTAGAGTATGAATGGTGTGTTTGATGTGAGATTTAGATAACAAACTTTGTTTGCACAGCACAAGACACTTTATTGTGATTAGTGGAATATCCAGAATTGCACTTTCCATCGACCAACTGTCTGATTTTGCACTGTTATTTTTGCAGCAATTGAATTGTACGAAGCAAGAGTAATGTAATGGTTCCTTTTAATGTTATGGATTTATAAATAAAAGTTGTCATTGTTTGCTAATACAGAGATAAGATTGACTCCTTTATCTTGCCAGTTGTGTAAAATGAATCTCCCCCTCAAACTGAGGTGTCAGCCACAAACATTTTGTTGTTTGCGAGTAAAGGTTTAAGAACCTATTAGAGGGTTTGTTTGTGGGGCAGTTCTCTCATACCTCTTTTGGTTGTTGTTTGTGTTTTATGAAGAGCAAACCCAGATAACAAGCAACATGGAGCTGTATGAAGGACATGTACCCAGAGGATTCCAACTCTGTGTGGTGAGTGGAGGCGGCTGCCGACATGGATGAAGATGAACAAACAAGGATAGAGCTCTAGAAATGGAGAAATAGGATTGAGTGAAGTGAGTAGAGATTGGAGAGATCATCTTTGAAGATGCACATCTTCAAATCTTTCCTGGAGTGGAGGATGGAGGTGGCAATTTGATTTGAGTGAGCAGCAGGAAAAGTTGTGTTTCCTAGTTTTTTCCCTGTCTGAAAAATGGTAGCTTTGTGTGATGTGTTCGCTTATGGGGCTGGTAGGTATATATCCAGGTAGAGGGCTTTGTTAGTGTTTCATGCTGTCTTCAACATACGGAATGTTTGGAGAGATAGCCAACAAACCTCTTTGATAATTGGTCTGATGCAGTGAAGTTTACTTATCGATGGTGAGCCATGATGCAGAATTGTTGACAGCTTTTAGAGGGATCATGGTGACATATGGGACTCTTACAAGTAAAGTATCCTTACTAATGTATTAACAATTACACAAATGTCAAGATTCAGAAAAAAACACTACTATTAATATTCACTTTGCCAATATGCATCTGATAGATATAATCCCTAATTCCAGATTCTATATGTCTCTGCTTCTTGCCTATAAGGTAGGTTGAAAGGAGTTTGCCTTGCATACCAAATTTGAAAAACAGTTTGCATTGAAGCACCAGTAGTAAATTAGAGGACACTACTGTACATTTGATATTAAATTGTATGTTTAGTTTTATCATATGATTCACGATTCATCAAATATATTATGGATACATTTATTTTAGTCAAGGCTTATTTATTTTCTAAAATATTATTTTCAAAATAAGTCTCCCTTTCCCTTTTGTATAGGTTACCTCATTCCTGATAGCCATGTTGCACATAGCCCAGTTGTTAAGCATCAACATTTTTTAAACCCATGATTTTTGAAGAATTCATCTCTAAATAATCTAATGTTGTCAATAAACATTTGAACTTTTAGAAACAGTGCGTGATAACCTTGTTGAGATGTATTTATTTTGAGAAACAAATTCCAACAAGCTAAACACTCACACAAAGGAAGACAGAGCCAGTAGACAGATGCTTGAATCCATTAAGCAGCTGTCCAATGTGTTACTACTAACAATTTGAGATGGCTTGGAAAGTTATGTCTACCAGCCGTATATGAAACCTATATTTTCTAACAACTTCTTAAAAGATGTATACAATTTATCAAGAGAAAAACTGCACTGTTGATACATGGTCCATTATAGGGCTAAGGAGGACATCGCAATCTACCATCACAACCCCCACCCCTCCTCAAAAGGACATGACAAAATCCTGGATATCAACACAATGTTCAGAATCATTTTCAATAAATACTTATTTAGACTTAGAAAAACATAAATATAGGTATCTATCTCCATGGAAACCTCAACCTATCAGTCAAATAATTTTTGCATAGACTTGACAATGTTTTTAATATTTTTTGTTTATCAGCATTCCAACTACACAGCAAGTCCTTATCAATTTCCCAGATTCAAGCCCTATAATGAAGAGTGCCCGCACTGATGTTTAAGTGGTGTATCATATTTCACTTTTCCTGGAGTGGGGGTGTTGATTGCCTTCATAGTCCAAGTTACAATTATAATCACAACACTTACACATATACTATATTAAATAGATAGTAACATTTACCCAAAGATCCTCCAGAATGGGTCTATTAGGATCTGCAAAAGTGGCCATAGGATTTGCCACTGTCTCTGGTGAATGCACAATTGCCCAGTGAGCAGTATTTCCTTCCTTCGAAAGAAGATTGAAGCATGAATTGACATTGTTCACCAGTGAAAGCTTAAAGGGCAAAAACTAGGGAAAAGGTATTAACATGGAACATATGGCAAAAAGAAAACAATTAATGGATGGGTTAGGATCACCACAGAATACATCATACTAAGCCTTGATAAAGTGATGTTAAATGATCCCATAAATATTGGCCGGTGAAAATAACACTTCATTAATGAGACAAAAAAATGATTCACAATGCCCTATGGAGGAACCTCAGCACCAGGCCATGGAGTCCATTACGTAAGTGTTTCTGATTGTGAAGTTGATTTTCATAGACCCTGATACTAGAATGCAAATGTTAGATTTGCTTTAGTATTGCAAAGGACATCTAAATAATATGCGGCCATGGTTAGAGCAATTAGAGTTGGAAGCTACAGCTTTGCTAATATCCAATGTGGATCTGGAGAACAGAAATAAGTCAAACAATGTTTGCCTTTTCAGTCTTCCAGAACATGTGAAAGGGGATGACATGACATTTAACTTAGTTACTTTCCTCTAAAGGATAGTGGTACTGGGCTCTAAAGTGCATTTGGATATTAGGGGAACTCATAGGTGGGGCCAAAGCAGCCAGATTCCACCTCCCAAGTTGCATAATGATTTTTGGTGATCTAAACATCTGGTTTGACACCCTCTCCAGCCCTATGACCCATCATCTCCTTGACAACCTGGAAGCCCTCAATTTGACCCAGGTCAAATCAGGCCCCACTGGCGTTTCTGGTCACACCATAGATGTAGTGTTCAGTTTGTCCAACTTGATCTCATCCCCTCTCACCCACACCCTCATCTGGACTGATCACTCTCCTATCCTTTCTTGGACCTCACTCCTGTGTCTCCCGCTCCTCCCCGCCTCCTGCCTCCTCCCCAAGGATCCTTTTCTGGAGCAAGGTAACCATCTGGCCAGATCTATCCTCCTCTCTACTCTCCTCCGTTGCCAATCTCGCCCTTGAAGGAGGAACCTCCTCCCCAGACATTTTTGACCAATGGCTCTCAGATGCTCTGTACACCTTAACCCCCACAAAATCTGCTTCCCACCACACAGGTCCTTCCCCCCAGGTGTGTCAGCCCTTACCTCAAATTCCTCATAACCCTTGACCATTGCCAACACTTTCACCCAAAACAAAGCCTCTCTGGCTAGACAGATGAGAGCCTACAGATTCGAAATTAGAAAAGCCAAGCATTCCTTCTACACCTCCTACATCACCAATTCAAACTACCAATGTAAAGAACTCCACAAGATTATCTCTGAGTGCAAGACCCCCCTCTGCACCTCCTTTCAGTCCCCCATCTCCCATTCACTGTGTAACACCATTTCTGACCACTACTTCAACATAGCCATTGAATAGAACATCGCCATCCATGCTAAACTATCACCCTCTTCTACCACATCAGCGACCACCCTATCCACTGCCCACCACACGCACCTTCTTCAGTTCCTTCTCTGCAAACTCCCATCCTGACTTCTCAAGTCTTCTATCCAAAAGCTGCCCCTCAAGGTCCCTGGGAGAAAACTGCCCACGGTCCACCTCCAAAACATTATTTCCTCCACATCTACGACTTCACCAGATCTATAATCAACCACTCACTAACAGCTGGAATCTTCCCACCAGCATACAAAACCTCTCATGTCAAACCACTAATAAATGCCCTCTCTTGACCCCTTTCTCCCTTCCAATTACCGCTCCATCTCCACCAATCTCTTCATAACAAAATTATTACATTGCACGGCACACTCCCAACTCAGTCTCTTCAACAAATCCCTCAACCTTGCTTCAGACACCTCCATGGAACTGAAACCTCCCACGTGTCTATCTGGGGTGACCTGAAAAGAACAGCAGACTCTGAGGGCTATGTTGCTTTCATCCTCTTTGACCTCTCAGCAGCCTGTGACACGATCAACCATTCCATCCTTACAAACAGACTCTTTGACCTAGGCATATCGGACTCCGCCCTCAGAAGGATTTCCTCTTTCCCGCCGACTGCTCCGAAGTCATCTTTCTGCATCTTTTCTCCTATGCCCCCCCACCCATTCCCCCGCGGATTCCCTCAGAGAGCCGCCCTCTCTCCCTCCTCTTCAACCTCTACCTTTTACCTCTCCCCCCGCTTGTCCATTCCCACAACCTCATCTCTTACAACTACACTCAGATCATCCTCAAGAACCCCACCTCTGCCTCCTCACCCCACCCAGACCAGGCATCCTGCCTCTCAGACATTGAACTCTGGATGACAAACAACCATCTGCTCCTCAACACTGGAAAAAACAAAATCCAAATCTGCAGCAAAACATCTCTCCTTCCCCAACCTAGCCCTATCCCATGGCCACATTCATTAGGACATGCGCCCACTGCATCCCCCTCAATCAAAAACCTAGGATGCACTTTTATCATGGGCCTGACCCTCTCCCATCACATCAATGCAGTCTCCAGATTCTGCACCTTCCACCTCTCCATTCTCAAGCGGCTCTTTCCTTGTCTCTCCTACCCCGATAGAGTTTCTTCAAGCATGACCATCATCCTCTCGCACATAGACTATTCTAACTCCCTCTAGCTAAGCACACCCCGATACCAACTTAGAAAGCTCCAAAGGATTCAAAACTCTGCAGCAATGCTCATCCTCGTGCTTTCCCCAAGAAAATATCTCCTCCACAGTCAGGACACTTTACTGGCTGCCATTCAGCCGACGGGTCTCCTTCAAAGCCAGGTGCATTACTCAACGCACCATCCACAGGAAAGGGCCAGAAATCCTCCAAAGCTCGCTCAAATGTAATTGCCCCACCTGAATCCATAGATCAGGCTCTAAAAATTGCCCTTGTAGTCCCCCCTTTCAAATTCTCCAGATTAGGATGTGCCTGTTTCTTTGACCACACATCAATTTTCTGGAACTCCCTCACCCTTGCTCTCTGCCTCATAGAGAATCACCTTGCCTTCAGGAAAGCCCTCCAAACCTGGCTGTTCCTCCCAACTTCCTGATCCCCACTTTTCCCCATGCCCTTTTACCACCACTTGCACACAAGCTTCATCCAGCAGTCCCCTGCACACTCCCCTCTCCTTGTCTCTCAGCTACTAAACTCTTCTCTCCGTCTGATCTGTTTTGCTCTGCCACCACCAACCTCTCCTTGGGGGCTGCCAACAACACATGGAGGAATCATGAAGACATTCCAGTAAATTGCACTTGGAAAGAATCCTGACAGTAGGATGGGCATTGCACTCCCATGGGCTTGGAGGGTGGGCAATGCATCACACTTAACATGCACCTTGAGACAATAACTCTGATTATCCCAGAGGATGACAATCAGGTACTCCGGATCCCTCATTCCTGGGTGGCACTGCATGTAACCCCAAAGCACAGGGGGGTGCATCATGCCGTCAAATTTAATCATGCAATGGGGACCTTGTTTATCACTAGAAGTAGCTAGGAATGGCAATTTTTCACTCTAACATCCATTCAGATGGCGAGTATTATGCATTTATCTTGCACTTAGATCACCTGTGAAATGAAGCACTGCTCCATTTACATAGAAGAAACCCAGGATGTAGATATTGTTCTTTGTACAGCTAACACATTTTTCCCCTTGCATACCGCACCTTCGCAACTTAGTAGAAAGCACAGGCTCACTCCACACACCTTGCCACTCACATATAACACAAACACTATTGCATAAGAATTTAGCTACTTTTAACTACAAATATTCAAACTGTAGTTGCCCACATTCAGACATGAGTTACTAGCAGGATCATGGCCACCCTCACATAACTGTAATGGCTGAAATGCATACACGCATAATAGCACCTCCCAGTTCTCTTACATTTTTGGACTCTGGTCCCTCAGAGGGCATTTAACCGACAGCGCGTTGGGACCATAATTATGGTGGAAGGTGCTATATAAATGACAAAATGAATGAATGAATGATTGTGGGTAAAATGCAGACTAAAGAAGATACAATGAATATCAATCTTAACTTTACTTTGTGTTACTTTGTTATTTATAATGCACCAACACACCCAAAAGCCTCAGAGCGCACACACAAGACAAAACGGACAACCACCAGGAAGTAGAAAAGAGGTAAGAGCTAGAGAAGGACTATGGTACACGGTAACATATACCAGTACATCTACATGCATACTAAAACTCAACCATGCTCCTAAAGCAACAACATACATGGCAACAAGATACATCTCTAAGTGGAAAGTAGACAGAACTGCATTTGTGTGGAAACACTCCCACCATTGACACCAGATGAAGTCGACTAGAGAGGTCCTGAGGATGATGCATTGGTGGTTGTGGTTCTGCTTACTCTACAGCCTGTGGCATTGCAACTCTGATGGTGGGCTGCAGGGCAATGCAACCAAGGCAGTTTGCCTGTTGCTGGAATGTTTCTCCACTTGCTGCCAGTGGTAACAAGTCAGGTGGTTGACAAACATCATGGTGCCCGAGCTCTACATATAAACCATAGAGAATTCCTCTCCTGCATACCTTGCCACAAAGTGTGCACTTTCCCTTTTTGGCATTCAAATGTGGAGGGTCTTTAGGGACCCTGAAGCACTGCAAGCACAGGCAAGGTGTGACATTCCTGCAGTTGTACTTTCTGTGTGGAGCTGGCTGCTCTAACATGTCAATGTCTTCTTCCTGCTTGTCTTCTGGGTCTTCAGGGACAGTGACAAGGTAAAAAGGCATATATGGGTTTTACCGTTTTTACAGCACGCAATGTACATCTTCTAAACTCACATCAATGTCAGTCGTAGGAGTTTTCAGACATAATATTGTACATGTAGAAATTCATATCTCCCACACATATGTGCACACATCACATATAAAATTGTACATTAAATCTGCTCATTTATTGCATGCCTCCTGTATGTATGAAAACTCACATTACTTTGGGCTCTAACTTTGATGTTAGTTTTCAATACATGCAAGAGGTATGTATCAGTTTTACAGTTTGAACCTGAACGTAATTTACATGTCATGGAAAGGAACATCAAAGTTAGCCGCAACTTTGATGTTAGTTTTTATATGTATAGCATTGTACATGTGTGTAACATACATCTTTTTCATAAATGTATACATTTTCGGTAGAAGCTGTGCATTGATTCTGAGTGTGTGTCATTATAGCATTTGTTGTAAGAGCATGTCGTATAATTGTATGAAGTAAGAACATGTTGGATAAGTGCATGTGATAAAAGTCCATCTATCATGGGAGTGTGTATTGTAGGAGCATGTGCTGTAGAAGCATGTGTCATAAGTATAAGTGCCATGTGTATGTTGGAAGAACATGTATTGTATGAGCATGTGCTTTAGGAGTGTGCGTTGATAGTATGAGTGTTATAGGAGTATGCATTACAGGAGTGTCTGTTGTAGGTGTATGTTTCATATGAGATGGTTCATAAGTGTGAGTGTCATAAGTGTATTGTATGATTGTGTGTTGTTAGACTGTGTCAGAGGGGCATGTGTTGTAGGAAAGTGTGTTGTAAGTGTGAATGTTATAGAAAAATGTCTAAAACATTCAGAGGGTGTGTCATAGGATGTGTTGTAGGAGTGTGTGTTGTGAGTATGAGTGTGGTAACTTTCTGTGTCGTAAGTTCCAGTGTTTTAGGTGTTTCTGTCATTGGAGTGTGTGTCATAGAAGTGTTTCTCATAAAAGCCTGTGTCATAGGTCTGAGTGGCATAAGTGAGTTGTTCCAGTGTGTGTTGGTAGAGCATGTGTTGTATGTGGGTCATAAAGGTATGTGTTATAAGAGAGGTTGTCATAGGAGTGTGTATTGTACATGTGAGTGTGCTAAGTGTTCTAGGAGCATTGTCATAGGAGCATGGTGTCATAGAAGGATGTCTCAAAGGTGTGAGTGTCAAAAAGGTGTTGTACCGATGTGTGTCATAGAAGTGTGTGACAAAACTGTAAAAGTTGTCAGAGTGTTTGTTGCAATTGTGTGTCATATAAGCATGTGTCACAGGAATATGTTTCATAGGATTGTGTGTTATTATAGTGTGTTTTAAAGTGTGTTTTATGTGTGAATAATAAGAGCAGGTGTTGTAGGAGCATGCCATATTAGGGTCTGTCATAAAAGCATGTGCTATAGGAGTGTGTGTTATAGGATCATGTGTTGTAGGAGCCTGTGTCAAATATGTGCCATAGTTGAATGTGTTATAGAAGTGTGTGTCAAAAGACTAGGTTTACTAATTGTGTCATTGATAGTGTGCCAAACAAACGTGTGTTGTGAGTGTGAGTGTCATAAACGTGAGCGTTGCAGAAGTATGTGCTTTAGGAACCTGTCTCATAAGTGTGTTTATGTCATAACTGTGTCATAAAAGTGTGTGTTGTAGGAACTGGTGTTATAGGAGTGTGTCTTGCAAGTGTCAGTGTGCTAAGTGTGTCACACGGGCAAGTGTCATACGCCTGTCGTAAGTCAGTGTGTCATAGAAGCATGTGTCATAAGTGTGAGCGATGTGTGTCATAAGAGTGAGGGTTTTAGTTGCGTATCATAGGACACTGGGTTTCATATGTGTGAGTGTCATAAGTGTGACTGTTGCATAACTGTGTGTCATAGGAGTGTGTATCATGGGATAATGTCAGCCATAATGAGTTGGGCGGTAATATTACTGTTACCGCCATGGTGTCTGAGTATGTCTCCAGATAAAGTTAGCATGTACAATATTAAGGGCCTTAAATTTATCTTTGCTTGGAAGGAAAGTGATTGTCTGGAAAAAAATATAAACATTTGGGAGGATTATTTTCTTCCAATGAGAGTTTCTGTTTAGTACTAGCCAAAATCTCTTGGTGATATCGCCCCCGGCACTGACATGTCTCCACTCACAGAGAGCTAACAAATTCCACAGGAAAAGATATATAGTTGTGTACTCTAGAACATTGTTACTGTTTTATTAATGTTTATACTATAATACCCAAAACCTCTTCAAACTGCTAAGCTGTTTAGAAGATCAATGGGCCAGAACCTATAGGATCCCCTGAAAAAAAAAACAATGGTGTTAGCATGCAACATTATGTTTGTTGAAAGAGAAGCAGTAGTCATTAATCAAGGAGCAATAGAATGATTCAAACAGAAACTCTGAGCCAACGACGCAAACAAAAAAGTTCTGTACATCTGGTTGTTATGTTATGTTTTGTTATAGAGACTTAGTAGAGTGCACGTACGCCCGAGGGCATCTTGGCGTTGTCGGGTGGAAGAGAAACAATAAACAAAGCAGAGACAGAGAAATCAGCTAGAAGAGGGTGGTCTTCAGAAGTATACAGAAAGTGAAATGGTCCGCAGTAGCACAAAGAACAAGAGGAAGATCATTCCAGGGTCTTGCAGCCACCACAGAAAAGGCTTGCACTCCCTTACACGCCAGACGATAGCGAGGGACTGTTACAAGAAACGCAGATTGAGATCTCAACAGCCGGGTCGGAGCATAGGGAGCAAATTTGGCCCGGAGATACTCAGCTCCCATGCCATAAAAGGCACGATGCACCAGACACATAGATTTAAAGAGAATGTGGCTAGCATCGGGGAGCCACTGAAGTTTCTTGATGATTTGCAGTTTGTGATTGCGGGTGTCTTTTTTCATAATGTTCATTTTCAATCAATCGATCCATATACGCTTTTCTTCGGCGAACATGTAATAAATGCAATCACGATATAAAAAAAAATAATAATAATTAAATAATGTACATTTTGCAATACTCGTACCTCCTGTGGTTCTTCAATTGTGTTTAATAATAAGTAGTATTTCTTTGAATCTCACATCATTTTCTGTTAAATTAAGTACAGGCCTATGGCCTGCGGCCATGCACCCAAGACTCTAGGCCCTGGCCACAACAACTGCAGCATATTGCACCCATAGATCACACCATAGAATGAAATATCTATCAAATATTTGCAAATCTACAGATTGTGTACAGTTTGATTTGTATAGTTTGTATGTGAAGTTTTGCCTACGTCATGTCATTAAGATTGTAGAGTTTGGTAACATGCACTGTAGTACAACATATCCTTGGAAGTAAACTTTTTGTATTGTGGTGTATGGTTAGATGTTTTCTTCAATGGTTCTGTTATGCAGCAGTATTTATGCATTGTATTAGAATATACATACTGTTTGTTTTTTTGAGATTGGATATATTTTTTTCATGAGTTGGGTAACTAGAGTACATATTCTTTTTCAACTTCTGTGATAAAAGAAAAGAGCATGTTAGTGTATGTATTTTATAAAGACTTATTACATTGCATAATAGACTTTTCAGCTTTTTTTAGACCCTCATATTTAGTAGTTTACAAACCAGTGTAGTGTGCAATTTGCTCAGTTTCTGTGTTTGTTTTTCAAATCATTGGGTCTGTGGGAAAAAAAATCCATGTTGGATTAAAAAAAAAACTTGTAATGTTATGATACAGTCAATTTTTTTTGTTTTCAGTGTTCATTTGTTGTTTCTGGCTAATGTTCTGTTGACTTGTTGCAGATTTTTGGAGCAGTTAGATACCTGTTGGTGTATTCTAACTGTCTTTTTTTGTTATAATTTAGTGGTATAGATTTATCTGTTTGGTTGTTGCAAAATATTGGGGCAGTTAGATAACTGTTGGCGAATTCTAACTGGTTATAGTTTTTTAATTGAAGTTTTGTTAATGTTTAAGTACAGATAAGTTATTACATTTTTGTTTTAAGAAGATTAAATAAGCGTTTGTAAGATTTGCTGGTAATCTCTGCTTTACCGTAATGGTACTATCATTACAGTCAAACCATCCACATTTCTTTTTTATGTATGCAGTGTAGTGACCTGTATTGGTTGTGACTCCTGCGTGGTAGATCATACCTATTGTTGTGAAGGTTTTCTTACCAAGTGATAATTTACCATGTGTGAATCCAGTCAGCTTGCAGTTGTTTGTGGTACCATCTGCATTGTAACATAGAAGTATTAGTATTACGTATTTACTATGTGTTTGTATTAGTAAGGTGGAGGGATTATCTGAATTACAGGCAGTACATAATCTACCATTTTGTACAAGTTGCTGAAATGGAACGGATTCACAATTAGGTATGGATACATAAACAAAGCGATCATTAGGGATTTGTTCCTGTGCCACATTGTTGCAGAGAGTGCATGTATGTTTCCACATGTATGAAATCTGGAAGATTTGATTTATAGGTATGTTTTTGTTTTCCAGTACTTGTAGTAAGTACATTAGAAATTCTTGTGGATGTTCTTATGAGTTTATAGTGAATTTCACCATTCCAGCACAGTAGTCCAATTCTTGTCTTATTCCATGAACACTGTACGTGTTGTCAGGATTGTTTGCTGCGTTTCTATGAAGGACTAACTTTTGCAAACACAATTGGTCTGTACTGTGTAAGTAAATGTTGTTAACAATTGGTGGCAATTGAAATAGAATATTCACTGCTACATTTGCGTAGCAACTTACACCAGTTATATTTGAAAATTTGAATGGACCAGATAGTTCTGTGTCCAAGTCATTTTTTCGGGGTGTGTGTTGCTTCTTTGAAAAAGTCCATGAGTTACTTTGAATAATAGGTTCTTCTTTGGTTGTGGTAATTGATGAAGTCTTATCTTCTTTTACTCTCTTTGGAAGATTTGCAGTGAGATCTGTTGCATTTCTGTTTGAATTAGTTTGCTTTTACAACATTTTCCTTTTTGTGGAACAGGATATGTTTTAGATGGGAGTGTATAGTGAATGTAGTCTATTGTATTCTAAAATGCAAGGAATATCAGCGTTTACTTTACTTGCATCAAAGTTGATTAGAAATAGGCCGTCAAGTGTACATAAGCGTGATAGTGCTACGTAGCTCATGCCTTCTTTAAAGACTGTGTTCCCAATATCTATCAGTGCTTTGTCTAGGGTAAGACCTTGTGATTTGTGAATGGTGACTGGTGACTGTGTATGCTAGAGTTAGAGAAAATTGTTCTCTGCGTACATACATGAATTTGAAGAGAAGGAATCGAACTGTTGAACGCCCTATCCTTTTTCCTTCTGAAAGTTTGTCAAAGAGAATATTGACAAACTGAATGTTGTTGTCACGTGGGTATGTTTGAAAGCCAACAACTGTAACCAGTGCTCCATTAACTAGTCCTTGCTCCACGTCAAGGTTACGTTTAAGCAATACTCTACAGTTTAAGGACAATTTTAATATTTTCTCCAAACCAGCTGTGTTGGAGATAGAATTTTCTAAGGTATTTAATCTTGGTGTGGCTTGTTGACACATGGGTAGTGTCATACCTTGTACGTCCAGTTTATCTGTGGACAACTATGACATCAGTAGCACATGAATTATGGCATAAAGTGCCTGAATCTGCCGGGTTTTTAATATTGCTTGTGCTTCTTGAGATAGTACACCAACTCTAATACTTTTTAAAATGTTGACGTAAGTGAGGTCTGCAGGTTGGCGCATGTTTTCTGTAAATTCTCTGTATTGGAAATGTTGCCAAAGGTTGACATTTCCTATGCTGCCAACAGTTTTACGGCAGAGTTTGTGCCCTAAGATTTTAAAATAGGTTCAGCTTTGACTTGTGTCAATTGAAGAAGATCTCCGAAAACAATAATGTGTTTTCCTCCAAAGAGCTCTTTGTAGTTTGTTATTAGTACTTCTTGCAATCTGAGGTGAATCAAAGCTAACATTAGGTTGGAGACCATGCTCACTTAATCTATTAGTAGCATTTTCATTTGTTTTAACACTCTGCGTAGTTCCATTGCAGCTTCTGTAGAAAGTTTGTAATAGTCTAATTTGTTTTGGTGTTCTACTGGAAGGAGTAGTAATCGTTGTAAAGTGACACCACCTATGTTGTAGGCAGCTAAACCTGTGGGGCCAGTTACAACAGCTGTCAGTTTGATGTTTGCCAATTGTTGAAGGAACTTGCTGATGATTTTTATTAAGAATGTTTTGCCTCAACCAGCTTCAACACTGACGTATAGTAGTATAGGTTTGTCATTTTGGCAGGTACCTTCTTTATTTTCATGTTGTACACCATGTGCAATTTCTTTTGTTACTTCTTGAAAAATGGTACGCTGCTCTTTGTTCAATTTTGATTGTAGTACAGTTAAGTCTTCTGTATCTTCTTCATAGTGACATGTGGTGTTCTCTACTTCTGTCATAGCTAATTCTGCCTCATTTGCTATTAGTGGCTGTCCCAGTGGTTCTTGACTTCCTGTTACAGAAGGTTGACTACTGTCGGGAGTGTCCTTATCTAGTTGGGCCTGGAGTTCTTCTTCGTGTTGCTGTTCATTGTGCAACATTGTTTTGTACTGCGTAAAGTTTATATCGGTGATAGTGCTTTCATTTGCTTTGAAAGCGTCTTCACAGGAGTCATGGTTTTCTAGTATCTCTTCTACTTTTCGCCATGGTTTAAAAATGTTGTAGCAGGGACATGTAATATGGTTCTTTATGTTGAGGAGTTTTTAATGACAATTTGATATGATTAATTAAGCTTCATTTGGTAAGTTTCACTAAGCTGCTTTCACAATCTTTCACTCTATACCTACCTTTTTTGTCATCAGGTTGTATATTATTTTTGTATGTGAAGTTTTGGGCTATGTGGTATAGACACATGGTTTCCAAAGAGGTTCTCCTGTTCGGGTTGTATGTGTCGATTAAATTGTTTTCCAAAATGTCTTGTCTGTTGGGATCATATTTGGCTATTGTTTCTATGTCATCATATGATTTGATAACTCTTTTTGTAGATTTAGCAGGACCAAGACTTAGCCATACTATATTTTCAGATTTTCCATACAAAGCAGTACCGGTTAAACGATCTGCAGCTTCATAGGAGGCACATTCTCTATGAGAGAGCATTTTTATGCCTAAACTCTACAATTTCTGAGATAGTGTTTGTCCGATGATAGGTCATTCCAGAGGTCTTGAAGCTCTGTTTTTTCTGCTTTTGTTAAGTAGGCTGGAACATATCGTGCAACTGCAGTGTAATTGTCTGCAATGCACTGCACATCTATGTGTGCATTCCATAGGAGGGCAATGATTGCATTGTAATCATTGATATATTTTGATTCTTCTGCTTTTTATGTAATACGTGTTCTTAGGTGATTTACCTTTAACACTATGTCTAACTCAAGACATGACGTTGTTCACTTCACCTGTTTCTGTAACTGGTCTAGGGAAACCAAAGCAGCATTTGGTGTAGTTTTCCCTTTGTTTTTGTATTTGCGACGACAATATTTGCCACATTTGTGTCTTTGAAATTGTACAATTTGTGCATGAAGATCACTATTTGTTATTTCCGATGGAATTTCACAAGTGACATATTTTTCGATAAACTGTAAAACATTGGCATCACTGTCTTGACCAAATTTAGGAACATCTTTAATCCATAAAAGCTTGTTGATATGTGGAGCTCCTCTGGCTTGGTATTCTTTTCTCCAAAAGAAGTGTTGCACTTCTCTGAGGGGAGGGACAGTTTTATTGCAAATAAAGTGTAGCATAGCAATGAAACGATGATGGAAATATCTTGAAACATTAACAGGATCTAGAGAGCAAAGTTCTCCAGGTGTTAGTATATCTATGTTTGTTTTATTTTTGTTTGATATGCGTAGGAAATCATGTAAATCTTCCCATGCATATTATGCACAACTTAATGTAACAAACCAAGTGGGTGGGCCAAGGTTTCTTATCATACAACGTACATCTTTATGATGTCGGAACCAGTACTCTTTCGTACCACGCATGTTTGCTAACAGATTTATAATGCTTGATTGTAAAACCTCATCTTTTTCTTGCACTTTTTGTATTATTGCGTAGCTGACATATTATGAAAGTGGGTTCTTGATTTCAATATGTGTGCAACTCCGTAACATAGAGTTGCTAGTTCACTTTCAAAGAGTAGGTGGAATATGTATTCCACATTTTGTCTAAATCTGGGATCTTCAGAATAAATTTGTAACAAGCGCTATTCTGATGCTGTTATCTGAGTGGGTCTGTCATCGTACCTTCCTCCCTTGCCAGTAGGAAAGAGTAGAGGAAAAGCATGTGCTTCTATACTTTTTTGCCATATGCTGATTGGTGATCCTTTGGTTTGTCGCATTTGGTAAGTTTCTAGTGCATTATCGATGGTGTCATTAGAGTGTAATGGATGAATTGTATAATGGTCTAAAATATTGGATACTGTAGCAGGATCTAGAAGTTAAAATTAACCAGTTTCTGGTGACTCTTGAATTATTATAGTTGTTTCCCTTAAGTTTTCTTCAATATTTATTTCTTTTTAGTATTCATTATTGTCGTTTAGATATTGCAAGGCTTGTATAACTTTATGTAAGTCTACGAGTTGTTGCCAGATCTTTTTGTCTTTTGTTGGTACACCATTTACTAAGACAATTAAAGATTGCTCTACTGGATGTTGCACTCCCAGAGTGCGCACATTTTCTTTCAGATCTAATGGTAAATAAACTACTTTGCCACAAATGCCTTTCACAAATTCAAATGCTGTTTTTGGTTGAAGGCGTACTATTGCTTGAAATGGGTGCACTGTTTGAATTATAATGCTCTCATATAAATTGAGTTGTTGCCGGGGTTTTGGTAGTGGGAATAATTCCAAGTTATTTTTGATATCACGTGAAGGAGTTTGGTTGTTGTCACGTTTTGTAGTGCAGTAACTGCAAAGTATTAAGGGGTCAGTTATTTCATATTTGGTTTCTGCTATAACGTAGAGAGCTAATTCAAACCATTTAGAATCTTCATTGTCTTCTATTTTGTATTTTACGTCTACTGTTTCGTGTTACTTTTATAAAAAGTTCTGCGGCAACACACACACACATGGTTTGGTACTTCAGCGGATGTACTTTTAAATTTTAGTATTTCTTTTTTGTATGTGTGTAGTAGAAGGTTGCCATGTGCAGAATTGTTGCTAGTCTGTTGTAAAGCTATTGCATTTTTTGCTTTCACTTCCAAAATATTTTCTCTGGATATGGTCGATTTCTTTGAGTAGGTCTTTAGGTATACCATGTAGAAGAGTGTTATTTAAATTGGCTTGTGCTAAAGCAGGACTTTTATCATAGTACAGTTAATAAACTACATTTCTTATAGTTGAATGATGTGTTGATATCATTTTGATATGATGGAAGGTGCTTTTGCAAATAGGTGCTGAAATGCAGGCTAATTAATGTCCTTGTAGTCCTGTGTATTTGCACACTGGACAGGTATCTATATGTTGCTGCAGTTTCATTTTGATTTTGTCTTTGCCTTTCACATACTGATTGAGGAACTGGTGTAAAGATTTGAAAGATTTTTTGGGAATGTTGCACATTGACGTGCATGGCCATTTGAATACTGGACATTCTGGTTCAGTCGAATGGAGGGTTATTCTGAGTTTTCTGGGGATATTTTTGTAAGCAGTATTTCTTGTTCCATTATGGTATTATTAGTTTGTTCCTAACCTCGTCCAATGCTATGTATGGCAATTGTGTTTTTTTTGGTTTTGTTTGTATGCTTCTTCATTAAAATATGGTCCTGTGCTCGTAGTGTGACTCGATTCACCTCCACAGATATTTAAGAAGTAATTTTTGTTGACATTCCATTTATTGAAAAGTTTTTTTTGTAATTTAGTAGTTAGATTTGTAAGTGCTTTCATTCTATTTAACACTAAAATGAATAACTTTCTTTTGAAAAGGCTTGCACTGTCTATCAAAGCTTATAAGATTAATTTTCTACAGTAGGTTTGAAGGGTTGTGGATGATTTGTTTCCTGTTTTTATAAGATTCTGAAGGATTCTGTGGCGGAACATTTTTGCTAAAATATTTTGGTATGGTTACTTGCAATTTAACAAGATTTATAGGAGCAGTTTTAGTAGTAGTGTTAGCCGAATTCTTGTTAGTCATTTTTTGTTTCGTTTTACATTTTGATAGAGGAGGCTAAGTTTCTGTACTGGATGCTTGTTTTGTTTCGCTAAATGACTGCATTAGCTGTTTTGTTTGAACTTTTTGTACAAACTCTGGTAGAGATGGATGCTTATTTTGGACACTTTGATTTGCTCTACTTCTGCGTTGCTTTCTATGGACTTGCTTTTTGGTAGGCATTTTTTGGTGTGTGTTGAAAAAAAAGAAGGTATGGGTTGGGCTGTTCTGCAATGTATGTGTGCTGTGTGCATGAGTGTCTGAGTATGATGGGAAAGATGTATGTGGTGGAGTGTGATTGCACATTGGGCAGCTACAATTAGTTGGGAAGGCTATTCTTCTATTTGTGTGTTACTAAACTGCGGTTCAGTTGAGAGTAGAAAGTGAGCTAGTGGTGAGGAGAAGCATTAATAGTAAACCAAATGGTATGAAATTAAAACAGTAATTTGTTTTGTAATACTAACATTCTAGGGGTTGAGTATGTTATTTGTGTTCCAAAAAAACAGGGATTTGTGTGCCATTCTGCCTGCTAATCCCTGTTTAATAAATGGGGATTTGTGGACAGAATGGTTCAGAAATCTCCAATTATTTTGGTTCGCAAATTACTTGAATGAACCACACAGTGTGTTTGAGGAACAATAAGAATATTAAGGTAGTATTGTACTTACTCTTTTTTTGTGGAATGAGCAGGTTTCTTCAGATATATTGTTTGTAGTTCAGATGCTGCTGATTTTCAGGAGCGTGGTTTTCACTGCAATTGTAAAAGAAATAAGTTAGTAATTTTGTGTGTTTATAGCACTGATGTTAATGTAGACGTTGATTTTTATGTTTTTATAGTAGTATTCTTGTTTGATATCTGAACATAGTGTATGCATGCATTTTATTTGACTATGTGCAGCCTTTATATTTCATTTACAATATGTAAGTTCAACATGCTTTGCAAATGAGTAGAATTTTAAGTGTATGAAATTTTAAAGGTGTGTTGTAGATAGCAGACAGGTTTGAAAGTGACAGTTGATTATAGTAGATGGGAAAAATGTCAATAAGTTCATTTTATAGGTTATGCAGGTTTCGTGGCATTACTGTGTTTATATGCATTCATAAGAGTTGTACATGTACATACATGCCAACATTTTGTAGCAGCTGGGAGGGCGATTCTCTCCGAGCAATCAGGAGAGCTGAATTTACCCATTAGAATGCATTGGGATTAGAATTATTTTACGAGGGAGGCAGTACAAAACAGCAACATTTTTGCTGATGAAATCGGGAGTCTCCCGCCTAAATCGGAAGGGTTGGCATGTATGCATGTACTGTGAATACAATATCGGGAACATTTATATTTCCCATAGGATTGCATTGGGACTAGCATTAATTTATGTGGGAGATAGTAAAAAATAGTGAGATGTTTCAATGAAAAATCTGGAGTCTCGCGCCTCAATCGGGAGGGATGGCATGTATGTATAGGTTATGCGGGAGACAGTAAAAAATAGTGCGATATTTCAATGAAAATCGGGAGTCTCGCGCTTGCAGGTTTAGTGGCATTACTCTGTTTATATGCATTCATAAGAGTTGTACATGTACTGTGAATAAAATATGCATACCTGTAGTTTGTATTCATGCATATGGATATGAATGCATCTGTAAGTAGAAATCTTGGAGACTTGTAGAGTAGTTTTTGTAGTAGGTACTTTTCAATGACATGCGACTAGTACTCAGAGTGATCAACAGTACATTTGAAGTGCAGAACTCTGATGATGGAGTTAGATGTAGAGGTCTTGGATGTGATTGGTGGATGGTTGTGTGACTGCTTAGCTGTATCCAATGAGGGCACCAAGAGTGATGTGGAAAGGGTATAAGAGCTGGTAAGAGTTACGCGCTGCATGGACACCGTGGCTGTTCGGGGATACGGTGTGCCACATCCGGGGTTTTCCAGCAAATCCAGTATGGATAGGGGACTGTAGGGATCAGCCAATCAGATGTTGATGTTGTGCATTTGTGTAGAAAGAGACTGTGTGTAGTGAAGATGGCAGAGGTGGAGAAAGTCGGGGTGTTAGTGCTCGGAGATATCTTTGTGCATGCTTTACAGCAGTATTCTCAATGTAGGCATGTGGCAAACAATTTTGATGATCTTAAAGGAGTGGAGGTGATGTGGCGCTCTGTGCCTGATTGCAATGTAGAGCGAATTCAACAAGTTTGTGAAGATATGTGCAGGATGAACAGTCCCCATCTTTTAGTTTTGCATTATGGTGCTTTCCATTTTGGCCACGTCAGTGCCCCTACTTTGTTGGCAGATTTGGAACGGTTGGTTCAAGCAGTAATGAAAATCCTTCCAAATGCGAAAGTAATTTTTTCTGGATTACTACCTAGGGCAATATGGGAATATAGTTCTGTTCTTTGTCCTCAGCAAAACATTGCTAGGTGTGCAGTCAACCGAGGCATGTCTGCTTTCATGCTTATAGCTGGTATGTTTTTCTGTAATAATGAGAATATTGATTTGAGTAATGCTGTTTATTTTGAAGAAGATGGCATTTCCTTATCTTTTTTGGCAAATGCCATGCTGTTTTGAAATGTAAGGGTTGCTTTGGAGAAGGTTATGTGAAGATTTTAGTAGTAAAGTAAGAAGAAAAAAACCCCAAAAAATACAAAATAACAGGTGTCTGTCAGGCATCTGCAAAAAATACTAAAGAACTGCTCTTTTCAGAGCCAACCTCAAACGGGAAATGGGGCACACTATTTAAATTTACATTCACCATGCTGAGATTTTTTATACGTCCGCCGTAGTCCGTGACCAGCGCGTATTACATACGGGGATTCTGGGGTGGAGAGGCATGCAAATGAGAATGAGCAGAGCTAGGGATTGGTCAGTAAAGTTTACTGGGTGTGTTGTGTAAGGAGAGATTTTGTCAGAACGTCTTTTTCCTGAGAGTAGAAAAGATAGCTATGGCTGTGTGTTTCCGAAAACAGATTATCTGGATTTTGGGAGACTCATGGATACATTGGTTGGAGGTGCATGCTGAACGTTGTGGAGTAGCTGCAGATCTTGGATTCCCTCATGTGGAAATGAACTGGCATGGAGTGCGTGGAATGAAGTGGCTGGACTTGGTATCTCTCTGTGCTACTTTAGAGACAGAGCATCATCCAGACATAATTATAATTAATTGTGGAGGGAACAGTTTAGGACATGTTAATGGAATTTCTTTGCAATTTGCAATGTAAGAAGGACTTGGGAAGGTCATGGACATGTTTCCAAATTCCCAAGTAATTTTTTCTCGTATTGCGCAAAGATAAATGTGTCTGCGTTCTTCTTCATTTGGTCCACAAATGGAGAAAGCGAGGCGCAATGTCGATAAGGCTGATTGTGCCTTTCTAAGAGATGTTGGCATGTCCTCTTTTCACAATGAAAATATTATGTTTCGTAGCACATACATTTTTCGCAGAGATGAAGTCCATAATACCTATGCTGGCAATCAGATTGTTCTGAGAAATGTACAAAATGCATTGCAACCTTTTTTGGAATTACAGTCATCTATTTTGCTGTAGATGTTGATGATTTCACATTTTTTAAACACACAGAAACACCACCAAAAGGCTCTTTTCAGAGCCACCACTTTCTCCCAGAGAAAAGTGCATTGGTTTTGCTAGGGCAGCACCCTAAAATTTTATATGTCCTAGGACTGTCCACGGACTTCCAATAAATGCACAGGGCCCTGCACTGTTTATTTGCCACTTTTATTTTTAAACTGTGAAAGGCGGCTGTGAAAAAAGCCTTTTTTTGGATTTTCATTGTTTTATATATTTATTTTTTTTTACACATGACACACTAGGAGAGGAGGGGAAAGGAGGGTATGGAAGGGACACCAACCACAGGGATAAGAAAGGGCAGGTGGAGAGAGGAAGATGTAGGGTGGGCCTTACTTAGGTGGGTAGCAGGTATTCTGGTGCTCTGTGAACGTAGTCTCGAAAGCACTTCGAAGACTCTCCCCCCTGCAGAGTACTGCGTTGCATTACATACACAATATTGTGACCCTCGAAAGTTAAGGGTCAACAGCATCGGGAATGGCCTGTGAAGCAGCTGGAGGGATGCGCTCTCCCACAGGAGTGTCTCTTGTGGTGAGAGGAGTGGGAAACGGAGGATGATGTAGAGGAACTCAACCTACTACGTTTATCACAAGGTACAACCCCACTGTGAAACGACGTTAGGTGTCGCTTCATGGATGTCGTACCAAAGCTGTACGAACCACATCTCCCACGACTCAGCACCATTTGCACTGTTTGCAGGTGACCTTGTTCGCACGTGCTTTTGGTACGTTACCATGAATGGTAAACAACCGCCACACCCAAGACTCCCGGCGAGTGCTGGTAGTAGGGAGACATTTGTGATGTTATCTTTGATGTCCTGGGTGTTAGTCTTAGCAGTGCATGGTGGTGGCGCAAGTTATGGTTGCTTAGTTTACCATAACTGGTGAATTTCAGGGGGTTTTCGGTTTTACTTCGAACCATAATGTTCCTTTAGCAAGTTTTTTTTTTACTGAATTTCATAGGTTTTTAGTAGCACAACTTAACCATAACGTTCCTTTAACAACGTTTTTTTTTACTGAATATATATATACAGAATAACATTTTACATCAGGTGTGGTCACAGTTACTTAAAATGTGTTGAATGTATTGAACCTTGTGTTTATACTGCATTGCATGTTTGTGCAGAATTTATTTCTGGGTGTATATCTGGGTTTGCTTCACCCAAAGCAATGGCTTGGAGATAAAGTAGGCAGTAAATGGCATGTTTTAAATAATCATTCTCAGTATTTACTTGGGCTTTGATAGATGGTAGTTCTCATCAATATGAGATGGTCAATATTAGTCTCTGCCACTGCATTTTGTGTTCTGCGTGGTGTACAGTTTTGTTTGGTGCATATTAGCATGCTGTACTTGTGGGGGTGTTCGTGGGAGAGGAAGTGTTTAATGCAGTGTTTTCTGTGGAGTCATCAGTTACATGTTTAACATAAATGTTGTAGTATGTGTTCCACATGGGAATATGCATAGACGATACACCCAGGCTGTACATATTGGATTTCCAAATGTTTAATAATACCATATTTATAGAGGAAATCATAGCTGTTTCACTCTTAAATTTCTCAATATAGGTCCTAACAATGTTGCCATATCTAACAGTGCAGGTTGGCCGTCTGCACAGACCTGCTGATTCCCTTGTGGTGGTTGTGGTGAAGGTGGATATATGAGTGGTGCTAGTTTGTTCTGGGGGGCTTTTGGTGCCAGTGGAGTGGTTTTGTAATGTAGGGGAGCAGGGGCTTTGGTTTTTATTTTACATCATTGGGAGACCGAGAGGTTCAGTAGGTTTTGTGGCATGAAGTCTGTGTATGTCATGAAGGTTGGTTGAAAAGCACCACCAATGAAAGCAGGGCAGAGAATGCACTCATTTGGTTTGCCCTGCTTGCTTTGAGAAATGCTAGTCACCTTATTCACAAAGATGACCTCAGCATTTCAGGAGGAGCAGGACTGTAGCTCAAAGATGAGCTGTGCCGCCACCTAGCATATATTAGTGTCAGGAGCACGCTTCTGGCACTAATGTTTGACAGGCTCCCAGCAAGTACCTGGTTGCTAGGAGCGCTATTCAAAGTGATGGGTCGTTAAGTCATTGGGAAGTGCTAATCTTCTGCCCATTTTTTCAATGCTAGCTTCTCTTGTATATGTTTCACTACATTTGCTAGAACTGTATCAACTACCCATTTAATCGCCTTTGTCTGATAACACTTGCATACACATATCTCTTCCAACCAGGGTCTCATTCAAATATATCACAAACAACCTCATCTTCAACTTGACATTTTCATTGCCAATGTAGTAATCTGCCATTCTTCTCGCATTACTCAAATTTCAACTCTCACAGTTTCAGCTGTACTCGTACAAATAAATGACAAGCAAACAATCGCATTTACTTGAAAGAGATAAAATGCTTTCCCCAATATGTACATGGTCCGACACCCATAAAAAAACAGCATTATTAATTGAACATATAGTTACCTCCAAAATCGTATGCTTCACAGACGTTTCAGTAAATTCCTTTGGCTATACAAACATTACCCATCTTTCCAGGTCTTTTATCTTAATCCACACAAAATCTCCTATCTGTGCTATTCCGAGCACTCTATCTCCATATGTGTGTTCTCTGACATTAGTCCTATCACTTTTAGTAATGTCCCCCCCCTTTAGAATAAGGATCCCTTCATCTGACCATTAACCCCACACATCTGTTTTCTCTGAGAGCCTCACCATTCCATTGGACACTGAAATAAACAAACTCAAGTGTTCTAGGAAAGGCAGCAACTCTTGTTTCTCCCTTGAGTTCCAACAATCAAGCGTGAAGGCAACCATTTTGAGAGAAAATGAGAAAATAAATTGTTCTTTGCCCATGACAAATCACTAGAGTTCATTCACAGCAAAGTATATATTAATATGAATAAAACGGATTAGATAATAATACACTTTTAATAGGATTTGTAAACGCCCATTCAGGCAACTTCAACTCTTTAACATCTTTAAAGGACCTTCATTTGACAATCCCTTAGACACAGTCTGCATTTTCAAGTTATTTGTGGCAAACCCATGAAAGCCTTTTTGATAAAGTATAACGCATTTGAGGCAACATGATAATTTACCACAAATTATTCAAGACCTACCAATCTGCTTTATATGATTGCATTGCAGGGCAGTCCTCTGTCCAAATCAACTTTCCCTTTGTATTCAAATCCTCCCTCACTACGTCTCTCTACAAAAACAGCCATTTGGAATACAAATTTTCAAAAAACACTGGCAAATTATATACCAATTTGGAAAACCACTGCTCCAGAAACAATTATTGAGTAATGTTCAACATTCAAATCCCAAACCATAATGAATCAGTGTTCGACTGTCTGAGAGTTATAAATTATGAATTCTTATTTGCCCACAATCCAGCTTCCGGTAGTCAAGATGAGCATATCCTCCTTCAAAGACTCTTCACGATTAATCATGGTAAAAGCATGTTCTCAAACTATTCATATATTTCCTCTTTGCACTGACTCCTAATGAATCGCAAACCCTGTTCACTTCTGACCCTCCATCAGTGTTTGGAACTACAACAACCCCATTTCATTTCAATTTAAATATGTCAAAATTCAATAAAAAGCTCTCTATACCCACATTTACTTTGCTTTGGAACATGCCTGAAAATAATGCACCATTTGATAGACTAATGATAATAGCCATTGACGTCTGGAGAAACATTAACTGGCTTTGGTTAAAGCAATCACAATCTGAAATCCTCTTTCACTCCAACAATATTACCACCTCACAACAATCTCCAGGAACTAATACAATCATGTTGATCCTCTTATTCCATTTTGGAACGTTTGCCACTTGGAACATGCCTTTCACTAATGTTTCACACTCATTCTATAGGTCTCTAAAGTTGTCTCTGCTGCTATCTTTAAGAAAAGTAAATAATAACAATCTTACCATTCCTGTCCTTCTCACAGAAAGTGGCCATTCTAGACACTGCAATCTAATCAGTTCTGGACTACTGCCAGAGTATTGCTGGTAGATATCTGTGGGGTATACACATAAACTCTTAAGTTGTTCCCAAACTTGCATCACGTGCTGCATCAAGTCTGTCCTTGTGCCACTCCACACGCTACCCATCAGAAAGAGGGCACTATTTAAACTGCTCTATCTATTCCACAAATCCAGCAAAAGGGTATGCCCAGTGTATATATAAATATATATACGTCTCTGCTACCCCCCTTGAAACTCAGTTCAGCATCCCTCCTCATTTTCAACTCTCCTCACTCTGCTTCTAGTGTTGGTTTAAGACCCCTTAAATAGGTAGCATATCATTCAGTAGATGGGATGCAGAGCAACTGTTACACAGCTCAGGTAGAAGGAAAAGTCTTTCAACTGTTTTAATACCAATTGTCTAAAACAGGGAGTTACAACGGTCATCAACGGATGTCGTGAAGCATAATTGTTCTCTCAAGAACTCTCAAGCATTTAATAAAAAATTACATTTAAATAGTAAAAACTCATCATACGTGACATCATACTACGTGGCAAACAAGAAAAAAACCTATGGGGTGTTGTGGTTGGGTTAAAGGCATCATCTAAGTATGCTTTGTATAAGGGATTGGGTTGTGATTGGGTCTCTTGGGACAACTTTGCCCACCCCTAGTGCAAGTCATCTTCAACAATGATTTGACACAGGTACACCATTGGCTATCAAACTATAAGGCTCTTCGTTATATAGCCGTCTATAATTGGTTGGCACGCTTGTGCTCCCCACGCAATTAGCCCAACATCTCTCATCGTCCATGCCTTCTGCCATGAAGATTGCCTTTGAACTTGGCCTTGCAAAGTATCCTTGTTCCCGGGAATACAAGGGAGTGTGAGCATACGCTATCTCAAGTCTAGAGCTGCATGCCCACCTTCTATTTCTTTCCATAAACCTTGTGACAGGGGATGGAAATTCGGCCCCTTTTCTTAGCATTTTATTGTATTAAATGAATGAACTTGGCACACAGAGCGTTCTTTCTCTGAACCTTAACAAGGGACGATTCAGCATCTCACGTTCACTGTTCTTCAAGTATAGATAACCAGTTCTTGGCTACTCCAGCCTCTCACACCCGGCCAGACAGCCCTTCTCAGTCTTTCCTCGATTCCAGCTGCTTTCTAGCTACTAGCTTCGACACAGCTTTCGATCCTTCTTTCTCTATGTGTCGGAGCTTACTAAATATGTGACACAGATGTCCAGATTCTATATAATGCTGGCACTGCCTGCAGTCTATTCACTACGTATAGCTGGCCTCTATGATTACTATGTCTACTTGTGTTGCTGCATACGCACAGTTATTAAAGAGCTTGTATTTTCTGCAGTGCTTTTCACATGTGTACTCTTCACTTTGCATATGAAAGTTTACTTGATTCTTTACTTTGTCATCAGATTCCATAATATCTTCTATACATCCTCTTCCTCAGCCACTGTACTCAGTGTGTCACGCTCATCTCCTGTGACGGCACCAGCTTCTCTTTCTTTCATCTTCATATTCCTTTGGGGATCTTTTCCAAGAGATTGTCATCTCTACAAGGATACATCAGATAGGGCTTTCTGTGTGGATACCTTTTGTCAAAGGCTCTTAGCGGATTAGGCATACTCACTGATGTCATGCATGGCTCGATGTCTGGCTTCCAGCATATAGGAAGGATGGGGGCGGGACTTCCTGCAGAGGCATTCTGCTGCTCCTCCTACATTATGCTTGGACAATCCCTCTGGAAGGCCTTCAAAGACACATTATAACCAACCCCCATCATCTAGACATTCACAAGTTCATAAGACTCCATTTGTTTAACATCATCTACTAGTTTACTTCATTTTGCTCTTGTCAAGTGCCATGACACTATCTAATGTGCAATGATCCTGCTTATATTTTTATTCTAGAAATAAACCAAATGATCTATACTATCAACAACGTACAGACATTGTTCGGCCTACACTGAACAAACTCCATTGTATACATGTATTCATTTATCTAGTTTTTTTAATTGAACGCAGACCTAGATTAATGGAACCACTGTGCACGCTATATCAGTAGGGGTTACAGCAAACATTTATACAAGGGTAACAGTCTTTATTACATAGCGGTTATTGTTGGCTTACCAGTAAGGTTGGCAGGGAACAGTTAACATTTGCAGTTATTGGGGAAAATATTGCAGTGCTGAAAGAGGGTGCGTGAGATTGGCACATGTGGGGACTAAAGAAGTTTCTTATCAGGAAGGATACTTAGCTGAGTGGGATTGCTCCCTCACATTGTAAAGAGGTTTCTCCTGGAATAGGATAGACATGATTCTTTTCTTTCTGACTAGCAGGAGTGTGTTCTGAGTGTGATATTGATCTATATGGTGTTACAAACTGAGGGCATGCAGAATGTGAATGTGTGTTTCCTGGTTCTTTCTTTTTTGCATTTCTGCTGCCTTAGTCTAACCACGTCATGAATTCCAATGATGTGCTGACTACCATAGATGGTACATTTCTCTGACAGTCAGGAGGGAGCTCACGTGTGATATTTGTGTATATGATGCAGCTAGTGAAGCTCAATGTACACTCTCTTTGCTGTTATATAAAAATGCATCTTGGTTTGGCACAAGATTGCACAGAAGTGCACTACAAATTATCTATTCTGCTTTATGTCTTTTCAATCTGGGTTGCAGTCTCATATTTGTGACATTCATATTAGGGAAAAAAGTTAAATTCACTTTGCAAATGTTTATTTTAAATTGTATATAAAAACCTGTGAATCCACTATCCTGGCACTCAATTCTTACAAAAAAGAAATCAATCAACCAAAATGCACATTCTGGACTGGTCATGCACATAACAACATATGTAAAGTAGAATTTAAAGAAAAATCCTTAAATAAAGCAATATTTCTCTGAAATCTCCAAATTTCATGGGTGGACCCATAATTCAGATATTGCTCATATGTCTCTTCTGTCATGAGCCACGGTGCCTATGCTTTAGGGTGCCAACATTCTTGGCCTTGAGCTCTGAAAACATGTGGCCTTCCAGGTGAGGAAATCCCTCGATAATATTATTGAGAATAATTTGCATAGAGTGAGTCTAAATGCAGGCCAATTTATTTCATGAATGCCAAGCAGGGATATCCTGAAAACCATGCAAACCCTGGGTACTCTACTCACCGTGAAAATAACAATATTAATAACAGTTATAAAGTGTAACCTAAGAGATCGTGGTGGGAAAACCAGGACCATCCAATACCACTAGACATAAGTGCTCCTTAAATCAATACCAAACTCTGTAATTCATATATATCGCACACCGCTTACCCATCCAAAGGATCTTGGTCTGGCTCAGACTTATCACCCCCAGCTCATCAACAATGAATCAATGAGACTTGTAGAGACATCCCTGCTTCCAATCTTACTATCTAGACCTAATGAAGGTAACTTGTTAGCCTAATAATGATATTCTGTCCCTTCCAGTTAATACTGTCTTGGACAGTACAAATGGGCCCTTCACCTCCTCCCTCCTGCACAACCCTATCCGTGCTCCACTTATCCTGTCCCTCGTTCCAAAGCTTTTGTGCTAATCGTGCCTTACAGCCCCACACTAAATAAATATATAAATAAATTAATAAATAAATAAGCACTAAACAGGTATGGGGTCCCCTTACAGAGAACAAACACGGCCAAATAACCTCTTCCATGGGAAGGTGCTCACTCATGAGGGTCTGCAACCACTTTTAGCGCACTGCACCCTTAACAGAGTAGAAATATCCATTTGCATATCAGTCTTTGTCCCACCCACAAGCGCAGTCCAGCACCGAAATGCTAGGCAAATCTCCTCTGAACAAGAGTAGCATAAACAACCCCATACACGTGGTTGGCCCAGTTGGGCCTCATCAGTGAGGTGCGGCTGAGCCTCGCTAAGACACATTTAGCAGCGGGTCTACATCTGGATTACCCTAAGTTCATTAGGGCGAAACCCCAAGTGTTACAAAGGAGTGTGGGAGCCCCTCTACTGAGAACGAACATGGATCAAATGCCCTATTCTATGGAATTATGTCCCCACAGAAGGGTCTACAAGCACGTTTTAGCTCACTAAGTGGAACAAATCCCAGGGTAATCCAGATGTGGACTCCTTGCTTACTGTGTCTTAAGAGAGGCTTAACTTGACCTCACTGATGAGGCCCAACTAGACCAAAATACATGTCTGGGGTTGCTGATGGTACTCTTGTGCAGAGATGTGCCCATCATTTCGGTGCTGGACAGCCCTTGTGGGTGGGACAATGACTGATATGCAAATAAGTATTTCTCCTTTGTGAAGGGTGAAGTAAGCTAAAATGTTGTTGTAGACCCTCCAGAGTCAAAAACAAATCCATAGAACAGGGTATTTGACCCATGTTCGTTCTCGGTAGAGGGGCTCCCACATGCTTTTGTATCTAAATAAATAAATATACAAACAAGTAAAACAGGAAAACAAAAATTATTATAGTATAATAAAATTTACTGGCTATGCAAACAATATGTGCGTATTTCAATTGACAAAAAATAAACATGCAGTTGAAACATTCAGGCGAACAAGATGGAGGTTAGTTGCATCCTAAATAATGTGGTGGGACCGATACATCTTTGAAGATATTTCAACACTTAAATATCAGACTTTCTTTGACAACTTTTCTTTTATTTTGTACCCTGGTATATTCTCTGGCACATGAACGGTCACACTCATAAGGGCCATTGGATTCAGCACACGCGCATTGCAATGATCGCATACGCCTGATCCAGCTCATTTCAAGTTCCATTAACTTAACATAACATGCTACCAAACGAGGCGCCAGATGGTAATGGATTTCAGGTGCTGCCGCCCAGGGCGAGCTTTCAGCAGGTGACCTAGGAGCCGTCAACGTGTGGGAGAATGTGCACTCTTATTACCCTCGCCTCACGCTTCCTGATTGGCGTTTGCAGCACTGACAATCTGGTCTCTGAATGTAAAACGAAAATTCGCTGCATGTGTTGTTAACATCAGCTCCTCAGTATTAACTTTACAACTTTCAAGCAAGCCAGCGTCAGCACCCAAGGATGACCGTTGATTAAGCTATAATTGTAGTTATACTGCCATCACAGTTATGCAATGCATACAAACATTTATTTTTTAAACAAGCCACTTGCTAGGCTAAGTATTTAAGGAATCACTTTACAGAGTAAGCGATGCACTACATATTGAATGCAGAAAGTTTTGCCATGAGTCTAATGAACTTCATATAGTTAAGGTGAGTCGGAGACACATAGGAAACCCTCAAAATTGTATTGCTAATAACCTTTTATTCGAGTAAAGTATTTGGCCGAAATTCCCATAGTGGTTAAAAGTGTGCGGGCACCCCCAGACTACAAAGTTTCCTAAAGAATAGTTAAAGAATCCAAATGTTAATAAGAATTCCCAAAAAAATGTTTTGCCAAAAGTGCGGCCTACTTCCCAATCATTTTCCCATAGACCAAAAAGGTCAATTTTTGCCAAACCGCACAGCCCAAACTGCTGGGCATATTTGGACCAGGTCCAAAACAACTTGGGCACAAATCACTTACTTTGCACACCATGCGTGGTTTGGGGTTATTCCGCGCTGTGGTTATTTCAAAATGTTATGGAGAATGGGGCGCCCTCTTCCCCAAAAATGATAGTTATTTCTCACATGGTGCCTTGCAGGATCATGGTTTTCAGAAATGAAACGCCCACCATCTTGTTTTTCTCTCGATGCAAGAGATATTCGGGGCTAAAGCCAAGGTTAAGGTCATCAGGGTAGAGGTGGAGGGTGGCTAGAAAGCACTGAGTGAAATTTGGGAGCTTGAGGGGGGTCCAGTGACCTAGTTTGCAACACAAAGGTTTTTGTAGCCTCAGCAGTAGCCGCAAAAGGGCGACATTTGAAAGCAAACTGCATCACAGAAGCAGCGTGTGCTCTGGGGTGAAAGGGAGATGGCAGGGGAGGTGAGGGGGCCATCTGAGGAGTGGGGGGAGCTGGCACAGATGAGGGGGGCACTTGGTGATGGCCTGGGTGGCAGGGAAGCATTTCTTTACACTTTTTGCTGATATTCAAGGCTATCTCCGAAGTTACAGAGGACTACAGTGGAAAAAAACTTGAGTTGAAGGGACGTTAAGGTGAGAACTTAATGCAAACCCCCCCTAGCTAAAACCAATTTAACTTTGTACTCCCTGTTGCACAGCCTATGACCACAATGATGACATCACAAATCACATCACTGATGACATCACTAATTACATGTTGTATTAGAGCACTGATGACATTACAAATCACATCACTGATGCCATCACTGGTGACAGCACTAATTACATTACAACAATAGCTGGGCTTAATCATGGCCTTGAGCCATGGTCAGCGTGAATGGCCAAATATATTTTAACACATGAATGGGTACTAGTCATGGCCTTCAGTTATGGACAGTGGTGACAAACTTCACCCATGTGCACTGAATGTTTTAAAACACTAATAGGCTACCAAACATAGATTTTGGCCTTTACCAGTGGATATAGCTTTCAACTTTGTCCACTGTATATTACGATGTCTGGTCAGACACTAGCCGCAGACATTAGCCCAACACAGGTCAGTGGCCACAATCTTTAGCTGTGCCCACTATATTTTCATCTGACCTTGATCAGTGTGCACATCTTTTGGCCATGTCCACTGTATATTTTTTTTAAATAATAAAATGCAATAAGGGATGGCCTTCGGCTGTGCCCACTGTATTGTATATACACTAACTAGCCACTAGCCATGGTCTTCAACACAATACTAGCCAGTGGCCATGGGCTTTGGCTGTGCAGACTGTATATTCTAACATATAAATGGGAACTAGCTATGGCATTTAGCCATGGCCACTGACTACAGCTTTCAACGTGGCCCAAAGTGTATTTTAAAAATGTGATGGGCTACTAGACATGGGTTTTAACTATTAACATTGTTTTTTTTTTGGCCTTTGGTACTAGTCAGTAACACCAGCCTTTGTCATTACCAAGTCCACAGCCTAAATTGTTATTTATGTAATCACACTTTTCATGAGCAAACTTATAAATGATGTTATATCTAATTCCATTGTTGATGCAATCAGTTATATTCAATGTTATTAGTGTTGTCACCCGTGATGGCCTCAGTGATGTGATTTGTAATGTCACCTGTGTTATCATACAACATGTGATGTGATTTGTGATGTCATCATTGTGGTCATAGGCTGCGCAACAGGGGGCACAACGTTAATGTGGCTTTAGCTGAATTTCAGGGGTTTTGTTGCATTAAGTTCTCATTTTAACATCCCTGCAACTAAAGCTTTTTCCTTGAATTTCGAAGGTTGGGTTACAATGCATTGCTCACCGTCACGTCCCTGCAGCTAAAGTTTTTTCCTTGAATTACAAGGATTTTTTTATTCCATCGATTTTTAGAACGCTTCAGACCACTAGCATGGTCTTCCGCTATGGTCAGTGGTGCCCACTCTTCATTTTAAAATGCTACCAGACCACTAGCAATGGCCTTCGGTTTGCAGTCTTTGAGAGCTCACAATGTTTTTAGGCAATGCACAGTGAGACTAAATTATTTGCAATGGAACACTTTCATGTATATTTTTTGCTTCTACTGTTCTATGTTCTGTGTATTCTTGTTGTTAAACTGTAAAGCGCCTTGGAGTAGGCGCTATATAAATAAAATTAAATACAAATACTTTGTTTAAGCAGCGTTTCACAATCGGTACACCCCTTTTCAACGCTGTCATTTTGCCACGCGCGATTTGGCGCAGCCATTCTGCCACAGCGCCCATTTCGCACGCACCCTTTTCAGCTCAGAAAGCCATTCCGGAAGCATTATTTTGGCACGAGAGATGTTTGAACGAAGCTGACTTTGCAGCCACATCTAAACGCCCTCATGCCAAATAAGATCACAGGAATGCACTGCAACAAACCTTGCAACCTTCCAGTTGCGTTGCTTTTCTTTTCATTAAATTCAATTAGTTATTTTTAGTTTTAAACATATAGCATTGAACACTGGCCTGCCAGAGTTCAATGCCCAGCACTAAACCACTTGGCCACATTGGCTGGCTGCTTCAAAGGGCATACATTTCATACTTAGCCTATAATTTGATATGTTCAATGATAAAAGGCTAGGTATGAAACTTGTGAGAATCCAAACAATAACATCATTGTAGCATAATGGTTAAGTCCTGCATTTCAAACTCCTGCATGCCAGGGTTCTCCAATGGCAGTGTTCAGTATAAATGTGATTTAATTTGTATTTCATTTTTTCTGTTTTATAATTTTTGTCTAGAGACAGTGTAGTCCTCTTTTTAAATATATGTGCAGTGTAAGGGGGAATGTGTGGTGTTAGGGTGAGTATGTCATCTGAGAGGGTGTGTATGCAATGTGTGTGTGTATTTGATGTGAGCGTGTGTGTGTTCATCATGTGAAGGTGTGTGTGAGGGATAGTGTGTGCAGAGTGCATTTTCCCCTTGATGGTGAGTGTTATTGTGTGTGCACGCACGTGCACCATTGTGTGTATGTGAGCATTGTGATATGTCCAATGTGAGTTTTCATGGTGTGTATTGGTGGTTGTGTGTGTGCATGTCTCTATGCAATTTGGAAGATGCCCATCCAGGACTTGGGTTTTTTATGCATTTTGTGGCTTGTAATTTTGTTTTGTCCATCGAGTGTCCCAAAATGAAAAAGTAAAAAGAAATCAGAATGATCATCTTCCAAATAACAAGGGTTGTGTGGCATATAACAAAATATACAACACATGTAACTCAGTTATATACATGATTTCTTTTGCACCTCTATTTATTTGAATTGAATGGGAGTAGGGGACGTGTAAGTTGTTGAAGGAGGAAGTACATAGTGTAGAATCAGAGGAGGGGGAAAAGTAAAATATGTTTTTGTTCAGCTTGTGAAAGTGAGAAAAAGGGGTTGGAGAGGAGTAGTGTCTACTTGTCACTGCCATTTTCAAAGTCTTAAAGTAGCGTAATATATTAAGAGAATAATAGGACTGTGTAGCATCCAAGTGAGTAAGGGGCTGCCCCTCTCATGCCATGTTGCTCTACATGGTCTTGTAAATTCCTTTTCCTCACTTTGAAGCAAAGCAGAGTGAGTCCTGATTACTGCATGGATGGGAGACCCTGGTTACCAGTGAATTTTCACCCTTTATGTCACTGTAAATGTAAAAATATCTATTTCTTTTCATTATGTATAAAAGATTGCAGGCTTTGCGAACTCCAAATGTGTTTTCAGTTAATGCCCTGTGCAATTACATTATTGGCCGAGTATCACACACTTTGGTTAAGCAGCGTACTACAAGCCCCTTATTATATGGTCGGTCTCTTGGAGACTGTCATACATCACACAACCCCAACGAACTACATTTAAGCAGCACGTAAAAAGGAAAAAAAAACAGCGGCATAAGATATGCCCAGGAACTTTTGCTCCCATAGCAAAAATCAAAAGCTGGCACCCATGAATATATGCACAGTAAATGAACATATGTCTTAAAGTGAACTATACAAATGTTGTTCAATAGAGCTACTCCTTAGACGAAAGTGTGCAAGAAAAAAATACCATTGAAGTTTAAAAAAAAGTCATGAACACCAGAAAAATAACCTGAGAGAGGAAATGTTCCAATAAATATGCTGGCAAAGTATACAATCTGCTCACCTTTGAAACCCATCAATCTGTCATGACATATTCCCAGGAAACTAAATTCCAATCCGAAAAAAGTTTGTGGTCTTGTGAGTAAGTGTATGCACTGGGAACATGACAACCTGAGTAAAATTGTGGTATCCAAATACTTGAGCAAGCTTATGAACCTCACAAAAACGCAAAGGGTTCCGTCCGCCTTCTGAAATAAAGTTACGCTGTCCACCCTCTTGTGTCCTTTACTAGTGCAATGAAAAACAACCACAATCAGGGGAAAATAACTGCACTAGTGTCCAGGATTGCAAACTTTCTTGCCACATTGTGCACAAATACTGACGACTTACTTTCCCTCTCATCATTTCCCCTCCTAACCCCCATGTCTAGCTTTCAAAAATACTCTGATTTATAAAGCTAACTTGAAAAGTACACATACCATAGTCTCACGCAAATAAAATAGATCCTTAGAGAACTATGCTAGCCAAAAAGTGTACATAGTTAGGGCACCACAGCAGCTACAGTCACTTCCAATATTGCGTCGTCTTACTTCCAAGACACACGCATTGCCCCTGAGCTATCCTCCAGCCCTTTTGTCAAGTTACAGTACACCACCCACATCCCAACACTGCCAACACATTCAGTAACTGTATTGTGACATATTACCAAGTTACTGAATGGCTGGAAAGGCGCCATAAACATTGTTCCTTTTGTTATCCTGACAGACCACCTGCATTCCCCACCACACATGCACCCGACACTTCAACCTCCCACCTCCGGCACTGGCTGCCCTTGCAGAGAATGAACCCATTCACGTTAGACTTGAATCATCCACATGCCACTGCATATTGTAAAGGACCTTTCAGAGGATCTTGGTAGACAGTAGTCAGGCAATGGTTCTTGAACATTCACCATAGACTTTTATCAACCAGCTGCCATAATCTTCAGTAATGTCCCTTAAAAGGTTCTTAGTGGTTGATGGATGGGAAATGCATTGTCAGAGGTGTGGGCCCAGGCACCATGGGCTTTACTTCTACTCCATGGATGCTGCCTTCCATTTTGTAAATCAGACTAGCATCTTCACTTAGGTGTTCTTTTAAAATTGGTCATTTTCATTTGCTGCACTCCTGCTTCCAAATGAATGATTGCCAATCACCTTTCTAATGGATGTTGTCCAGCTGCTCGCAGCCATTCTATGATCATGGAGTGAGGAGCTGAGGGTGGGGTGGGCGTGGCAGAAGCAGTAGCGGCTTGAAGATATTTTGTCTTATCGTGATAAATTTGGGATTTGGTGGTATTTTCTTAGCTTAAATATATTGGTGGTGATTTGGTGGTAAATTAGTCTTGTATTTAGATTGGGTTTGGCCTCATATTATTTTAGTAACCATACCTTGTTAGCTTATATTGGTGGTAATTTTAGTGGTATTTTGTTTAGTGGTATTTATACCTGTGGGATAGTGGTGAGCATGATTTTCTTATTATACTATAACCCCATCATAAAACAAACCTTTACTTTCTATTAGAATACCCCCTAGTTGTCTGTACAGAGCTCCAGACCTATGCACTGTTAGAACCCAATGATTTTATTCAAAGCGCCACCTACAGTTTGTGGCTGGTATCACTGGCTTATATACATCCAGTAATCTATGTGCCATTTGACATTACTGGTTTATGGACATCCAGTAATCTATATATCATATCAGATTATTTCCCATCAGCATGCAAGGAAGGCACACACACACACAAACCTGCCTTATCACTGAATATTATTAGCTTCCTCTGGGTTATTATTTTACCTGCAGTAGTAAATTGGCAAATGCATTACTGAACAGATATGAACCTCCCCTGTATACTTTATATATATATATATATATATATATATATATATATATATATATATATATATATATATATATATATATATATGAATTTGCAGATGCAAAAATGACACCAAAATCCCATTTGTTTTCATATACACTTATTATATTATATCTTATTCACACATCATTAAGACTTACCATAGGTACATTGCATTGTCATCTGGGATACAAAAAAAAGACAAAACAGAACAAGCACGTCTTTTGAAACATGGATTAATGTTCGCACATTCTGAACATGACGAAAAATAAACATGCACTGACTTCCTGCACTGTAATAACCTCAGCCACTCATACGGCCCTCAATTGGCACATATCTTACCAAGATGAGTATTTCTTTGCAGTTCCCAGCATGCCCTTGCTATATTCGCAAATGCAGGCCCAGTGTCAGCGCGAAATGCTTCAGTAATCTTGTGTGGGGAGCATCAGTGAGATATCTCTCACAGCGAGCATTCTAACCCCTTGGAACACCGTCAGTCTTCTCATCCCAGCCTGAAATAACTTTTCTCTGCATTTCTTGTCCCAAGAAATCTCCTATCCTTCCCCTTTTGACGTTTCTTTCTGCCTATAATTTCCCCCAATCACGTTAACAAGAATGTGTTCTGTATCCACCCTCATGTTTAGAACAATGAGGGCTTTAGGCCTCCCTGAATAAATGTTTCATTCTGTTTCCTGCTGCATCATTCCCTCTGCTCTCCACAAGATAATACAAAAAAACAGTATGCTTTAAAAAATGAATTACAGCAGTGCCACTAAAACATGGATTTTCACCTCATTTTGCATATGAGACTGCATTATAATGTTAGGGAAGTTAGAATTAGTATTTTAGCAATGCTAATTATGTTAGTCAATTATATAACTTAATGTAGTCTCCATGTATGAGGTATCCAAAAAAATGGTGCACTTCATTATTTGACCTGGCAGCACTAAGCTTTTCTATGTGTGCATTTAATTATCTGCAGTTTCAAGTTGGGCTTGGCTATGTTGTAAAACCTGTACTTTGCATGCCACCAAAAACACATTAACATGTCACACTGGCAAAAAAAAAAAAAAAATATATATATATATATATATATATATATATATATATATATATATATATATACATACATACATATA